>NW_027361829.1:7447500-8047500 GCF_039654945.1 Dendrobates tinctorius | reverse complement strand
AATTTTAGCCGCCAGATAGGGAAAGCAGGTGAGGGCAGATTTTGATAGCCTAAAGAGGGACCATTGTTTTTGCCCCCCCCCGCCTAAAAAAATCTGCCTCCAGACACCTCATAAAAGGCACATCTGTGAGATGCGCCTTTTATGGCACTTACCCTCTCTCATCCCACAGCCGTCGTGCAGTGGCATATGGGGTAATAAGGGGTTAATGTCACGTTGCTATTGGAATGTGACATTAAGCCGGGTTAATAACAGATAGGCGTCAATCAGACGCCTATCCATTATTAACCATATATTTGTAAAGGGTTAAAAAAAGAAGACGTGATATTAAAAAAAATTTTTATTGAATAAAAGACACAAAGTTTTTGACAAAATTTTATTTAACAGCCAATCCAAAGCATGACCTGTCCAAAAAAGCAAACAAAAAACAGTGCAGAATGAGTTAACTGCACTATGCACAGTCTCCCTGGCTGACCAGAGATCAACACAGGAGCGTGAGAAATTTTCCCACGCTCCAGAGTTCACCTCAGGTCAGCCGGGAATCCGTGCATGCACAGACCGCACCGCCCAAGTTCACCCGAACAGCGCGAGCTGCCTTTAGGTGAACTCAGTATGCAATGAACGGGCGCTTTACGGCCCCATTCATTGTAGCGGCGTCGGTTGTTTAGAGCGGCCACATGTTGTCTTTGTGGGACAATCGTTTTTATGGGATTCTGCGGAGAGTAAGTATTTTTGTGGTTTGTTTTTTTATATTTTTATTTAGGTGGAGCATGGTCTTCGGGGAATTAGCAGATTAGGTGAGTAGGGTTTTTTTTATTTATTTTAGGTGCCGCCGTCGGGGAGAGGTATTTATAATTTTTTTCCACAGGTAACCACTGGACACCAATGAAAAAAAATTTGGGGCATTAATACAAAAAAAAAAAATAAAAAAGTTATGGATATGAAGAGAAAGGAGGGGGTTGAAAGAAAAAGACTATGTGGAAAAAAAATAAACATTTTAAAAATGTGTTTTTAGGGAAAAAAACGGGGTGGCCTAAAAAATATATTTTAGGGAATTGGCGGGGGTGAAAAAAAAAAATAAAAAAGTGTTTTTCACAGCAGAAACAGCTCGATGGGAAATGCTGCTCCCATCGCGCTGAGCCTGCTGGCACTATTGTATGGCAACAGACATAGCCCGATGGGACTAGTAGTCCTATCGGCCTATGCCAGACAGCAGCATACACAGACGCCCCATGCACGCCATATACACCGCACACAAACGGACACACACACAGACACACTTTCCACACTGATCATCAAGGAGACATCCAGTTCCATCCTGTCATACCACTCCATGTCTGCAGCGCCAGCCATGATCCAGGAAGATGGAAAGGATTATGGGATTTTCGTCTTCCTGGATTATGCATGGCATGATGGGATGGGCCATGATGTCACGTCCTGTCCGCTGCGGTTTTTACCGCTTGAAATCCGTGAAAATTACTATAAATTGCGGATTTCAAGCGATCCTATATAACCCTATGTGGGCGGAATTGCTGCGATTCCACAAAATTAATGAGCATGCTGCGTTTTTTTCCGCGAAGCGATTCCGCCACGGGAAAAACCGCAGCATTAGCACAGCATTGCGGAATCCCATAGGATTGTATGGGATGCTTATTTTTCGCTGTAAAATTGCGTGTAAAAAACCGTCGCGAAAAAATGCTACGTGTGAACACAGCCTTACTGGAAAAACACGGATGGCACATGGACGGCACACTGATGGAAAACACTGGTGACTAGAGTTGAACGACTTTGGTTGGATCGGGTTTCGTGAAACCCGAATGAAGCAAAATTTGAGTCGGATGAAATTGGTCCGACTAGGGCAAAAAAAGTCGTCCAAAACCCGACCCCAATGCAAGTCAATGGGGAATAAAAGTCGGCCAGTGAGTGGATGAAAGTCATTCGCTCAATGCCGACTTTTATTCCCCATTGACTTGCATTGGGGTCGGGTTTTGGACGACTTTTTTTGCCGTAGTCGGACCAATTTCATCCGACTCAAATTTTGCTTCATTCGGGTTTCACGAAACCCGATCCGACCAAAGTCGCTCAACTCTACTGGTGACACCGATATCGATGTAACATGTATTTGTTTTATGTGGACATGGGGGCCCCACTTTGAAACTTGAGATTTGTTTTCTTTCCTGCATATAAATAATGAATTCTTTCTGGGAGATAAATTCCTAAATCCCAATGTCTCCATCCCAGATTGCAGTCAGATGTCCGAGCCTCTTGTACTGAATATTTACAGCTTTTCTTTGTGACGTCTCGATTGTGGAGTAGGTCACTGCTGGTTTAATCTGAAGCTGTGAATGTATGGTCCAGGTTGGAGTGTTACATATATCATATACGTTTCATTTTGTTTTTTAATACAATATTTATTTTTCATATTTATTGTTTGGATGACGTTGACTTATTACTGTGACAATCCCCATTTATATCACATTGTCTTTCTGTGATATGGCATATGAGCCGTGTTCACACTAGTAACATCCAGGTTCACACAAGTGTTTACATAGACACCTGACACACACTCGCTATGATTGTTCCACCCCCTACTCTCTGCTTTATCCTACGTTTCTTTCCGTCCCTAACAATAGACACCGCTACATCCTACAAGTCATTTCCAACCACGCATGCACGAGCGTCCGCCCGCTGCCATGACGACGGCACTTTATACACAGATGGCAACTACTAATGCGCATGCACCGGCATCTTTATATGCAGATGGCAACTGTTAATGCGCATGCGCTAGGATGGCACCGCGACCAAGACAACTGGAGACCCACCTACGTGACACGCCCCGGCGATGACGCACTTCCGGTACTGACGCACTTCCGGTGCTGGCGTCCCTGTGCTCTATAAATGCTCGCCACGTGCATTGTTATGCCTGACAAAGAAGCGCGTGACTATGCGCAGCAGCATGCCGGCAGCTAACAGGTAATCATCTGCTTCAATACGATGACTGAGGCAGTAAACTAGGCATTTGTCTAGGGTCCCCCAGCCAGTGGCATGCTGATATGGGGCCCGTGAGTCAGGGAGACCCCGGGGGGGGGGGCTGCATTATACTATGTGTGAGTCTGTTATGCTATGTGGACTTCATTATGCCATATGGGATCTGCATTATACTATGAGGGGTTTGCTTTATACTTTTTGGGGCTCTGCATTATTCTACATGAAATACTGTACATGGGGGCTCTGCATTATACTCTACTAGCTATGAACCCATTCTATGCCCGGGTGGAGAGCATTTTTATTGGTATATGGTCTCCCACCCTGGTATGTGCTGCCCCCTCCTATCCTGGTATGCATGGTACCCCCCCTCCCCAATCCTGGTAAGCATAGCACTCTATTCCTCATCCTGGTATGCATGGTACCCCCCCTCCCCAATCCTGGTAAGCATGGTCCCCTCACCCCCCAATCCTGGTATGCATAGTACCCCATTATCTCTATCCTGGTATGTATGGTCCCCTCACCCCCCTTATCCTGGTATGCATGGTTCTCTCACCCCCCTTATCCTGGTATGCATGGTCCTCTCACCCCCCTATTCCTGGTATGCTTGGTCCTCTCACACACCCCCCCCAATATCCTGGTATGCATGTCCTCTCTCTTCCCCTATCCTGGTATGCATGGTTCTCTCACCCCCCTTATCCTGGTATGCATGGTCCTCTCACCCCCCCTTTTCCTGGTATGCTTGGTCCTCTCACACCCCCCCAATATCCTGGTATGCATGGTCCTCTCTCTTCCCCTATCCTGGTATGCATGGTCTTCTCACTTCCCCTATCCTGGTATGCATGCTACCTCTCACCCCCCAATCCTGGTATGCATGGTCCTTTCACCCCCCCTTTCGTGGTATGCTTGGTCCCCTCACTCCCCTTTCGTGGTATGCACGGTCCTCTCACCCCCCAATCCTGAAAATCCTGATATGCATGGTCTTCTCACCCCCCTATTCTGATATGTATGGTCCTCCTCACCCCTATTAAACTACACACATGCAAAAAAAAATTATACTCACCCTTCTTTCCTGTGCTCCAGCGCTGTCACATTCTGTTGGAGGCCGGGGGAGGAGTGTGGTGCCGGAGTACGCGCATGCCCATAGCACTGTCCAGCTCCATATTGCTGAAGACACTGTGAATGTGTCTTAAGTAAAATGGCGCCGGATCGCACTATGTGCATGCGCGATTCCGGGTGAAGAGGAGAAGCGCCACGGCAGCGCTCCTCCCGGTCAGGTAAGTATGGCGCCAGAGATAGCGGTATGCAGTGTGTACGCGTACCGCCATCTCTGACGCCATACACACTCCTCACCGCTGGATGCTTCATTATGTCTGGAGCCAGACTGCGCAGGCGCGTCGCTCTTGCGCAGTCTATAAAGGCTTCGGACAGAGTGACGCTTAGAGCGTTATATTATAGATGTATTATACTAAATGTGGTTCTGCATTATACTATATGAAATACTCTGAATGGGAGCTCTAAATTATACTATATTATACTAAATGTTCTGCATTATACTATATGGTGTCTTCATATTGTGGGGTCTATTATACTATATGTAATATACTATATGTGGGTCGTCTGCATTATGCTAAGTGGGGTCTGCAATTTGCTGTGTGGTGTCAGCATTATACTATGTGGGGGGGTCTGCATCATGCTATAAGGGTTTTGAATTACGCAACATAGGGTCTGCATTATACTATATGGGTTTCTGCATTATGCTATGAGGTCTTTATACTATGTGGTGGTCTGCATTATGCTCTACGAGGTTATACTTTGTGGAGTTAGCATTATACTATGTGGGTGACTGCATTATGCTATTTGGGGGCTGTATTATACTATGTGGTGTCTGCGTTATTCTGCATGTGGTCTGTATTATACTATGTGGGGTGTGTATGATGCTATGTGTGGGTTTTCATTATGCTATGTGTGGGTTTGCGTTATACTATATGGGGTTCTTCATTATGCTCTATGGGATTCTGCATTATACTATATGTGGGGGTCTAATATATCCCACAATCTGATGATGGCAATCAACAGACAAGAAGAAGAGATCCAGAATATTAAAATTTAAATATTTGAGTCTATTAAACACACAATGAAAATTCCCAGAAAAAGCCAGCGGTGGAACGCGCGTCGGTGTTGAGCCGTCACTTGACTAGATTATCAGGTTATGCGTTATTATACATTATTTTTATGGATATTTTTTGGCCTCTTGGGTATTTCCCTCTTTACTGTTTACTTATCATGCTAGCGCAACAATTTGGGGATTTCATGTCAGGTTGCTTATTTATGGACATTTCCTGGTTACTTATGTGTTTTCACTATGCAGACCATCACAGCATTCTAGGTATCTTTGACTGGTTGTTACATAATTGTTATTCTATGGATACGTTCTGGTAACTTATAGGTATCTCTCTCTTCACTAATAAGTTCACATGCTAATATAGCACTTTTGGAATTCTGTGGTGCCAGTCTAGAGAGTGTGTATTTTTTCTTGGATAATTGCATATTATCTGCATTGTTTTTCTATATGCGAATATAGCATTAGGGGACACTTTTTGTGCCAGGTTTTCTTGTATGTGATACACTATTGTTATCCTTTCCTTGTATACCTGTTTATTACCATGAAGTTTCATGTTTTAGTGGCGGCTCTCTTGTCGAGACATTACTGCTTTTTTTTACATTTTCATTGTGTTTTTAATAACTATCAATAATTAAATTTTAAAATTTTGGGTCTTCTCTTCTTGTCTGATTACTATCATCAGATTGTGGGATATAATTAGTTCATTTGAAGTGTGAGTCCCATATGTTATCTGGATTTTTTGCAACATTTATATGTGGGGTCTGCATTATACTATGTGACGTCTGGAAACTAAGGGCCCCGTCACACATAGCGATCTCGCTAGCGAGATCGCTGCTGAGTCACAAGTTTTGTGACACAACAGTGATCTTGCCAGCGAGATCGCTGTGTGTGACAGCGATCAGCAACCGCCCCCCTGCCGGTATCACTGATCACTCTTGTGAAGCCCTGGACATTTCTTTGATCGCTGGTCTCCCGCTGGCCAGCACACATCGCTGCGTGTGACAGGCGGGAGACCAGCGATCAGCTGGTAACTAACATACACATCGGGTATCCAAGGGACGTGCGTCCCTTAGATACCAGATGTGTACCTTAGATACCAGCTCCCTGCATCAGCGCGCTGGTAACTAAGGTGCTCGGCGTCGCTGGTGAAGCTGTGTGACAGCTCACCAGCGATCATGTAGCGACTCACCAGCGATCCTGACACGTTAATATTGTTGTCGGGATCGCTGGTGAGTCGCTATGTGTGACGGGGCCTTAAGGAGGAGGAAATGGAGTACCAGGCGATAAATAGGTAAAAATCAGTATGAATTTTATTAGATATTAAGTGCAAGTAAAATAGTACAATACAATCACATAGACTTCAAGACCATACAGATAGATGGTAATCACTCATTAGTAGCCAAAGGATCAAATATCCATTAAAAGCCTCAAAGAAAGTCATCCCAGATAAACAGTGACATAGTTAGCAAAGTGTAATGTAAATGTATATTCAGGGAGAGGATTACCAAATTGATGTAGGGGCAGTATACTGGTGACCCAAACGGGCAGGATGAGAAACCCCAACTCTCGTTTTGCTGGCCTTCACGCCACTTTCTCTTGAGAAGAAAAAGTGGCGTTAAGGCCAGTGAAACGAGCGTTGGGGTTCTTCATCCTGCCTGTTTGGGTCACCAGTACACTGCCCTACATCCATTTGGTAATCCTCTCCCTGAATATACATTTATTTATATTACACTTTGTTAATTATGTCACAGTGTTTATCTGGGATGACTTTCTTTGAGGCTTTTACTATGGCTCTGTATTGGCATTTAATGGATATTTGATCCTTTGGCTACTAATGGGTGATCACTAGAGTTGAGCGAAACGGGTCGAAAAAATTCAAAAGTCGCCGACTTTTGGCAAAGTCGGGTTTCATGAAACGAAACCCGACCCTAGGATGAGGTCGGCCACGAGGTCGGCGACTTACGCGCCAAAGTCGCGTTTCAAAAGTTTGTTTTGCGCTCTTTTTCAGCCAATCAGGATCCACGGACACTGTGGGCAACGTGATGACCTAGGCACGGGTCACCACCATCTTTCAGAAGGGCATGCAAGTGATTGGCTTGCTTTGGTGGGCGTCACAGGGGGTATAAAAGGGCGTGCACGCCGACCGCCATCTTACTTCTGCCGATCTTAGTATAGGGAGAGGTTGCTGCTGATTCTGTAGGGAGAGCGTTAGGCAGGGAAGAAGACAAAAAAACTGCTTCTGCTGCTAGCGATTTGGCCTGCACAACACACAAGTCACTGTGTGTGCAGTGCAAGGGGAGGCTATATTGTGGTGTATCAGTGGTGTTGGTTGTTGGGCTGCCTTTTAAGGCTTCCTGACACGCTGGCATTGCCGTTTACCCACTGCTCCGCAAACTGCTTTTTTAAAAGCAATCCAATCTCCCTTATCCTCTAGTCACTTTTGTCACAGCTGTGCCATCGAGCCTGTCACATAGCGCTCAGATATCAGTGGGCCTCACACAATCCACAAGTGTCCAGTGTCCAAAAGTGTGCGCAGAGATTCAAAATCTCCATTATCCTCTCGTCACTTTGGTCACAGGCAGCTGTGCCATCGAGCGTGTCACATAGCGCTCAGATATCAGTGGGCCTCACACAATCCACAAGTGTCCAGTGTCCAAAAGTGTGTGCAGAGATTCAAAATCTCCATTATCCTCTTGTCACTTTGGTCACAGGCAGCTGTGCCATCAAGCGTGTCACATAGCGCTCAGATATCAGTGGGCCTCACACAATCCACAAGTGTCCAGTGTCCAAAAGTGTGCGCAGAGATTCAAAATCTCCATTATCCTCTCGTCACTTTGGTCACAGGCAGCTGTGCCATCGAGCGTGTCACATAGCGCTCAGATATCAGTGGGCCTCAAACAATCCACAAGTGTCCAGTGTCCAAAAGTGTGCGCAGAGATTCAAAATCTCCATTATCCTCTCATCACTTTGGTCACAGGCAGCTGTGCCATCGAGCCTGTCACATAGCGCTCAGATATCAGTGGGCCTCACACAATCCACAAGTGTCCAGTGTCCAAAAGTGTGCGCAGAGATTCAAAATCTCCATTATCCTCTCGTCACTTTGGTCACAGGCAGCTGTGCCATCGAGCGTGTCACATAGCGCTCAGATATCAGTGGGCCTCACACAATCCACAAGTGTCCAGTGTCCAAAAGTGTGCGCAGAGATTCAAAATCTCCATTATCCTCTCGTCACTTTGGTCACAGGCAGCTGTGCCATCGAGCGTGTCACATAGCGCTCAGATATCAGTGGGCCTCACACAATCCACAAGTGTCCAGTGTCCAAAAGTGTGCGCAGAGATTCAAAATCTCCATTATCCTCTCGTCACTTTGGTCACAGGCAGCTGTGTCATCGAGCGTGTCACATAGCGCTCAGATATCAGTGGGCCTCACACAATCCACAAGTGTCCAGTGTCCAAAAGTGTGCGCAGAGATTCAAAATCTCCATTATCCTCTCGTCACTTTGGTCACTGGCAGCTGTGCCATCGAGCGTGTCACATAGCGCTCAGATATCAGTGGGCCTCACACAATCCACAAGTGTCCAGTGTCCAAAAGTGTGCGCAGAGATTCAAAATCTCCATTATCCTCTCGTCACTTTGGTCTCAGGCAGCTGTGCCATCGAGCGTGTCACATAGCGCTCAGATATCAGTGGGCCTCACACAATCCACAAGTGTCCAGTGTCCAAAAGTGTGCGCAGAGATTCAAAATCTCCATTATCCTCTCGTCACTTTGGTCACAGGCAGCTGTGCCATCGAGCCTGTCACATAGCGCTCAGATATCAGTGGGCCTCACACAATCCACAAGTGTCCAGTGTCCAAAAGTGTGCGCAGAGATTCAAAATCTCCATTATCCTCTCGTCACTTTGGTCACAGGCAGCTGTGCCATCGAGCCTGTCACATAGCGCTCAGATATCAGTGGGCCTCACACAATCCACAAGTGTCCAGTGTCCAAAAGTGTGCGCAGAGATTCAAAATCTCCATTATCCTCTCGTCACTTTGGTCACAGGCAGCTGTGCCATCGAGCCTGTCACATAGCGCTCAGATATCAGTGGGCCTCACACAATCCAAAAGTGTCCACTGTCCACAAGTGTGTGCAGAAATTCTAAATCTCCCCTGTCCTATAGACACCTTGTACCTTGTTTTACATTACTATATAGTTTGTTGGATTTTGTCTACATTTCTACCAAAAATGAGGAAGGCTGGTGGAAGAGGCCGTGGAATTGGGCGGGGGTTGGCAGCTGGTAATGATGGTGTTGGTGGTGGATCTGATGGTAGTGGCAAGAGCAAAATAGGACCGAATGCAGGAGGTGCTGACCCTGCGTCATCGTCTGGCTACATAAGGCCTCGAACGCTTAGTTTTCTAGGAGTTGGCAAACCGCTTTTAAAGGCAGAGCATCAGGAAAAAGTTTTGTCTTACATTGCTGACTCAGCCTCCAGCTCTATCGCCTCCTCTTCTTCAGTTGTAAAAAGTAAAAGCACTGAGTCATCATTGGAGGCTCATGTTCATGAACCACACCTTTCCTTGTGTCCTTCACCCCAACCAAGATTGAAGGATGACGCAGGCCATACTACTGATTACTCCATGGAGCTGTTTTCACATACCATGCCTGGATTATCAAGTGAAATGGTGAATTACCCAGGCCAAGATGAATCTGACATGGAGTGCACTGATGCACAGCCGCTGATGGATGATTCTGCTGGTACATTCACTCAGAGCACTACATTGTCCTCGCTGTGTACAGAGCCAGATTTTGACCCTGATGAGACTCAGGTGCCCCTTCCCGCACACTATACCACCATACACGGTGACACAGAGAAAGGTGCACATGACATAGAAGAGGAGGTGATGGATGACCCAGTTGTTGACCCAGATTGGCATCCATTGGGGGAAGAGGGTGCTGCTTCCAATAGCTCAGATGAGGAGCATCCACAGCAGACATCGACATCGCAACAGCTGTTATCTGGCAGGCCCGGAGCACTCCAAAGACAGGTTCCAAACATCAAAAGAGTTGCTGGACAGCTTGTCCAGAGGGTCAAAAGATCACAGCGTGCTAGGCCGCAAAATGTCTGCCAAAGTAGGAAGAGTGCAGTGTGGCACTTTTTTGAACAAAATCCTCATGATCAGGCCAAGGTTATCTGTAAGAAGTGCGCAAAGACCTTTAGCCGAGGGAAAAATCTGAAAAATTTGAATACCAGTTGCATGCTTAGACATTTAACCAGCATGCACTTGCAAGCGTGGACACAACACCAAACCTCAAGTGCCACATGTGCAACTGATCACAACGAAGGTAGTCAGCAACGCTACATTGTTTCCCCCACTGTAAGCCCACCGGTTAGCACAGCAGCAAATGTTGAGGTGTCGTTGCAAGACCACAGCAGTCAGGGAATCCCACTGTTATATCAACGAAAGACTGATTCTAGGCCATCAGAAAGAACACCAACTCCATCACCATCATCAACCCTCTCTCAGTCCGCCCTGTCCACCGCTACTTCCACCATATGCAGCTCTCAAGTCCAGCTCACCCTCCCAGACACTATGAGTAGGTCAAGAAAGTACTCAGTCTCTCATCCGCGTACACTGGGTTTGAACGCCCACATTGCCAAACTAATCTCGTTTGAGATGATGCCCTTTCGGTTGGTGGAAAGCACAGCTTTCCGCGAACTCATGGCCTATGCAGTACCACGCTATGACCTACCCAGTCGCCACTTCTTCTCTCGCAAAGCCATCCCAGCCCTCCACCATCATGTGAAAGACCGCATTGTCCATGCACTCAAGCAGTCAGTGAGCGGAAAGGTGCACCTCACAACTGATGCATGGTCCAGTCGGCATGGCCAGGGCCGTTACGTGTCCATCACTGTGCACTGGGTTAATGTGGTGGATGCAGGGTCCACAGGGGACAGCGGTGGTGGGACAGTGCTGCCTAGCCCACGGTATAGGAAACAGTTGGCTGTAGGTGTTCGACCCTCCTCCTCCTCCTCCTCCAGAAGCGAAAGCTCGTCCACAGAGCGCAGTCGTACGAGCACTCCATCTGCAGCTGCCACTGTTGCACACGATGTGTCCCCCTATCGAGCAGCTAGTGGAAAGCGTCAGCAGGCTGTGTTGCAGATGATGTGTTTGGGCGACAGACACACCGCCGAGGTGCTGGCCGAGTACTTGAAGCAACAAACTGAGTCATGGCTGGGCAGTGTACATCTTGAGGCAGGCAAGGTAGTTAGTGATAACGGCCGTAATTTTGTGGCAGCCATAGCCCTTTCAAAACTCAGCCACATACCTGACTTGGCTCACACCTTGAACCTGGTGGTGCTGTGCTTCCTCAAAAATTATCCGGAGTTAACAGCCCTGCTCCAGAAGGTGCGAAGACTGTGCGCGCACATCCGCCGGTCGCCTGTACACTCCGTTCGTATGCAGAAGCTGCAGCGATTGCTCCACCTTCCCAACCACCGCCTCATTATCGACATTGCAACAAGGTGGAACTCCACCCTGCACATGGTGGAGCGGCTGTGCGAGCAGAGGCAGGCCATAATGCATTTGTGGGAGGATACACGGCCAGGCACTTTGAGAGCAGACATGGAGTTGACAGGCGTGCAGTGGTCGAAGCTGAAAGACCTTTGTAAAGTCCTTCAGTGTTTTGAGGAATGCACACGGCTGGTAAGCGCAGACGACGCCATCCTAAGCATGAGCATCCCACTTATGCGTCTGCTCATGCAAACTTTGACGCACCTTAAGGAGCAAGCGTCTGCAGTCAATGTTGATGAGGAGGAAGAGGAGGAGGGAATCCTTGATGACATTCAGCCATTGTCTGCTCAGGGACCTCTCCTGGACGAGGTGGAGGAAGAAGAGGAGGAGGATGATGGGGATGATTACTTAGGGGAGGAGGATGCATCTCGTGGGGCAAGTGAAAATGTTGGCGTGGCAAGGTCTGGTACAGGGTTTGTGCGTGACTGGAGGGATGTGGATTTGCCAGAAAGTGCTCCTCCACCCAGCACTCGCAGTGCATCATTGACACCGGGAACATTGGCCCACATGTCAGATTATGTCTTGCGGATCCTAAAAAGGGACCCCCGCATTGCCAAAATGATGAACGATGATGACTACTGGTTGGCCAGCATCCTGGATCCATGCTATAAAGGCAAATTACAAAACATCATGCCACAGGAGAACCTTGACCTAATATTGGCTAATAAACAAGCAACTCTGGTAAATCGGTTGCTTGAGGCATTCCCAGCACACAGCAGCGGTGATGGTTCTCACACGAGCCGTACGGGCCGGGGGCAGCTTGGCAGAGGTGTTCGTGGTGCACACAGCAGAAGTGGCGTTGGAGACAGGGGTTTCATGACAATGTTGTGGACTGATTTTTCAAATACCGCTCACACAACTGGTAATACTGCATCGATGGAAAGTGACAGGAGACAGCAGTTGTCAACTATGGTTACAAACTACTTTTCCTCCCATATCGATGTTCTCCCACACAGGTCATTCCCCTTTGACTATTGGGCCGCTAAACTGGACACCTGGCCTGAATTGGCCCAATATGCCTTACAGGAGCTCGCTTGCCCAGCTGCAAGTGTGCTATCGGAAAGAGTCTTCAGTGCAGCTGGATCAATCCTGACAGAAAAAAGGACCCGTCTGTCAACCCAAAATGTGGATGATCTAACCTTCATTAAAATGAACCACGCATGGGTTTCCAAGGATTTTGTCCCACCTTCCCCTGATGACACATAGGGTGACAGAAAAATGGCTTGCTTTGGTCCACCTCTTCCTGGTACTTCACCTATTTCGCCTTTTGCATCAGCTGAATGTCCAACATCAATATATGCCACTTTCTAAAACTCCCTAACTGTGCTGCCTCCCCCCCCATGGCCGGGGTCACCACCTACCGCACGACACCGTGCGAGTGCCGTTGCCCTGGACAGGTGGGTAGGCCGACTCTTGGGCGCGGGCACTGGCACAGGGTCCCTCATAGTGCAATCAAGTGTCTCTGACGGTGGTGGTGCACACCCGCCGTCAGACACACCGCTGTACTATGAGGGGCCCAGTGCCAGTACCGACGCCCACGAGTGGGCCCCCCCTTGCTTGGGCAGGGCCCCAGCATTTGCAATCTTTACCTCTCCCTGCTCCTACGCTGTGTAATCTGGGCCGTCAAATCCATACTGTGCCTGACACCGTCTGAGCCTGCCTCCTGAGACATATATTTTGAATGTGTACGCTATCCATACATGTTATCCGGGGATACGGTACCCTTTCTAACCTTTGTGCAATCACGTGCAATCCATACTGTGCCTGACACCGTCTGAGCCTGCCTCCTGAGACATATATTTTGAATGTGTACGCTATCCATACATGTTATCCAGGGATACGGTACCCTTTCTAACCTTTGTGCAATCACGTGCAATCCATACTGGGCGTGAGAACGGCTGGCGAGCTGTTAAGCAAGCTACAACACCTGTCCAGACAAGTACAGGGATTCCCTAGCGAGGAGACTTATTTGATTGTTTTCAATGTTGGGACAGCAATTTTTGGGGAGCACTATACTCTGGAGAATGATAGATGGGGCCCACCATACACTGGAACATTCCAAAGGTGGACATCAGACACTGGAGCAGCATTTACAGGGCCCATTATACACTAGAGCATTAGAAATGGGGCCCATTATGTTTGGAGCATTATTTGGGCCCATAAGACAGTGGAGCTTCATCCATGGGGACCAACATATACTGTAGCATTATGTGGAGCTCATCATATACTGTTTCAAACATTATATGGGACCAATGATTCTGTATGGAGAAATAGATGGGCCTCGTCATGAGATGTAAAAAGTGAGGTATTTTTCATTGTACTATACCGCTATTTATCTGCCGTATCGGAGCATGATGAGTTGTGGTATGTGTTAAAGGGGCGCTCTTTCGCCCAGGGCACATGAAAACCTGCAGCCAGCCCTCCCCCCCACAACTTTAGCCAAATAACCCCCATTTTTCAGTGCGTAACTTGTATTATGAAGTTAATTAAGGTTGACAAGCTTAAGAAAGAAGAATTGATGCTTTTGGCATTCAAATGGGCACTGTAGGTGTGTTTCCTGTCCTCCTCTCACAGCCGACTTTTATTCCCCATTGACTTACATTGGGTTTCGTGTTTCGGGACGACCCCGACTTTTCCCTATAATCGGACGATCTTGCTCGACCCGACTTTTGGAAAAGTCGGGTTTCACGAAACGAAACGCGACCCTAAAAAAACAAAAGTCGCTCAACTCTAGTGATCACCATCTGTCTGTATGGTCTTGAAGTCTATGTAATTGTATTTTATTTGCACTTTTTTGATATCTAATGAAATTTATACTTTTTACCTATTTATCACCTGGTACTCCATTTCCTCCTTAGTTTCCATGCTTTTTGGAGTTGGTGCTGTTCTAAATAGGGGGAGTCAAGATTGGTGCTCTGTTCCCTTGTATTTAATATGTAGCTGGGCTTATGTATGTATATATATTTATATATATATATGGTCTGTATTATGCTATTTATGGTTCTGCATTATACTATGTGGTGGTTTTCATTATGCTATGTGGGGGTCTGCATTATGCAATATAAGGTTAGCATTATACTATATATATTATACTATGTGGGGTCTTCATTATACGGTACTATGTGGGGTCTTCATTGTATTATGTGGTGTCTGCACTTTGCTCTGTGGGGGCCTGCACTTTGCTCTGTGGGGGCCTGCACTTTGCTCTGTGGGGGGCCTGCACTTTGCTCTGTGGGGGGCCTGCACTTTGCTCTGTGGGGGCCTGCACTTTGCTCTGTGGGGGCCTGCACTTTGCTCTGTGGGGGCCTGCACTTTGCTCTGTGGGGGGCCTGCACTTTGCTCTGTGGGGGGCCTGCACTTTGCTCTGTGGGGGCCTGCACTTTGCTCTGTGGGGGGCCTGCACTTTGCTCTGTGGGGGGCCTGCACTTTGCTCTGTGGGGGGCCTGCACTTTGCTCTGTGGGGGCCTGCACTTTGCTCTGTGGGGGCCTGCACTTTGCTCTGTGGGGGCCTGCACTTTGCTCTGTGGGGGGTGCACTATACTCTGTGGGGGTCTGCATTATGCAATATAAGGTCAGCATTATACTATGTGGAGGTCTGCTTTATACTTTGTGGTGGTCTTTATGCTATGTGGGGTTTTCATTATATTATTTTGCATCTGCATTATGCTATATGGGGTCTGCCTTGTACTATGTGGGGGTCTTCATTATGCTATGTAGGGGTCTGCATTATACTATATGGAGGTCTAAATTATGCGTGGAGGTCTTCATTATGCCGCATGGGGTCTGCATTATACTATTTGGGGATCTGCATTATACAATATGGGGTTAGCATATACTTTATGTATTATACTATGTGGGGTTCTGCATTATACTATGTGGAGGTGGCATTATGCTGTGTAGTGGTCTGCATTATACTATATGGGGTCTGCATTATGCAATAAGGTCAGCATTATACTATATGTATTATATTGTATGGGCTCTTCATTATGCTATGTGGGGGTCTGCATTATACAATAGGCGGTTAGCATATACTATAAGTATTATACTATATGGGGTCTATATTATGCTATGTGGTGTTCTTCATAATGCTATTTGGGGTCTAAATTATATTATGTGGGGTCTGCATTATACTATGGGGGTCTTCATCACGCTTTATGGGGTCTGTATTATGCTATGTAAGGTCTGCATTATTCTATGTCTGGGTCAGAATTACACTATATGGGGTCTGCTTTATACTCTATGGGGTCAGCATTATACTATATGTGGGGTTCTGCATCATACTTTGTGGGGTCTGCATCATTCTATACGGGGTTCTGCATTATGCTGTGTGGGGATCATCATGATTCTATATCTGTGCTGCATGATGGTATATGGGGTCTGCATGATGCTCTGCCTTATACTATGTGGGGGTCTGCATAATACTATGTGGTACCTGCATTATGCTATATAGGGTTCTGCATTATACTATGTGGGGTTCTGCATTATGTATGGAGTCAGTGTTATGCTATGTGGGGTCTGAATTGTGATGTATGGGGGTCTGCATTATGATGTATGGTGGTCTACTGTATTATACTTTGTGGGTTTCTGCATTATGCTACCTGGGGTTTTGCATTGTTCTGTGTGGGATTTGCATTATACTGTATGAGATTATGCTATAGGGTTAGCATTGTACTCTGTCGCACTGCATTTTACTTTCACACCTAATTGTACTCTGTGTTGCACCTAATTGTACTCTGTGTCGCACCTAATTGTACTCTGTGTCGCACCTAATTGAACTCTGTGTCGCACCTAATTGTACTCTGTGTCGCACCTAATTGTACTCTGTGTCGCACCTAATTGTACTCTGTGTCGCTCCGCTTTGTACTCTGTGTCGCTCCGCATTGTACTCTGTGTCGCTCCGCATTGTACTCTGTGTCGCTCCGCATTGTACTCTGTGTCGCTCCGCAGTGTACCCTGTGTGCCGTCCGCAGTGTACCCTGTGTGCCATCCGCAGTGTACCCTGTGTGCCGTCCGCAGTGTACCCTGTGTGGCGTCCGCAGTGTACCCTGTGTGGCGTCCGCAGTGTACCCTGTGTCGCGCTACATTTTGTTAATCGGGGGTCCGTGTCGCGCTGTTCATGTCACCTCGCATTGTACTCTGTCATAGGAAGTGGGTAATGTAAATAAAACCCTAAGTTACAGTACATAGTGAATAGTAGGGAAGTTTACCTTGACTTAAATTTACATAAGTTTTTTGTTTTTAAAGATTTATTAAAATATATCTGGACTTGTTGAAGCATTGCTAAGAGAAACGGTCTTCGTCCATTCTGCCTCTCCCGTCATGCCTCAGTAACCTCCACATCATGTTTTAGTCGGAATCCCAAAGTATGTAATAAAGGACTTTTTCACATTCATTTGAAATGGTGAGTGCCGCATCTTTTTTGTTACTGCACATTATAAAATACATCTGTTTGTTATAATAGACTATAAATAAAAATGATAGCCATGAACAGTTTGTCTGTTTTTACTATTGCCTTGTTTCATAGAATCATAGAGTTGGAAGGGACCTCCTGGGCCATCTGGTCCAACCCCCTGCTCAAAGCAGGATTCGCTAAATCATCCCAGTCAGATGTCTGTCCAGCCTCTGTTTGAAGACTTCCATTGAAGGAGAACTCACCACTTCTCGTGACAGCCTGTTCCACTCATTGATCACTCTAACTGTCAAAAAGTTTTTTCTAATATCTAATCTGTGTCGCCTCCCATTCAGTTTCATCTCATTGCTTCTAGTCTTTCCTTGTGCAAATGAGAATAAAGTTGATCCTTCTACAATGTGACAGCCCTTTAGATATTTGTAGACAGCTATTAAGTCTCCTCTCAGTCTTCTCTTTTGCAAACTAAACATCCGTATGAAGAATGCTGTGTTGTCAGGTAAGTGATCCCTTTGTCTGTTTTATTGTCTTTAACTTCATGTCTGCATTATACTATGTGGGGGTCTGCATTATACTATGCGGGGGTCTGCATTGTACTATTGGGAGAGCTGCATTATATTATGTGGGATCTGCATTACACTATGTAGGGGTCTGTATTATATGATGGGATCGGGATTGTACTCTGGGGGCTGTGCCTTGTACTCTGGGGGGGTCTCCATTGTGCTCTGCGTCGCCCCTCATTGTTCTATGTCTCTGCATTGTGCTCTGTCACAAGAAGGGAGTAATATGAACAGAACTCTTAGTAGGGAATTTTACCTAGACTTAAATGACAAGTTATTTGTTTTTAAAAGTTTATTAAAATAAGGTTGAATTTCATAATAGCCTGTAAATAAACATGTTGGCCATGAACAGCTTCAGTGTATTGTGTATTTATACTATTGCTTTCATCTGTGTGAAAAATGCTGTGTTGTCAGGTAAGTGATCCCTTTCTTTAACTTCATGTCTGCATTACACTATGTGGGGTCTCATTGTACTCTGGGGGGATCTGCGTTATACTCTGGCATTATAAAGGAAAATCAAACAATTTATAGAGATTTGAAAAAAAGATCAGTGAACATGCAAATCCCCTTAAAAGGCATACAATTTATTACAATAATTTGTTAAAAAACACCTTCCCAGTGCAAAAAAACTGGCGAATGCCAAAATAGAAAAGAGACCAAATCTAAAGTGCTGCATAGCCCTATACTAGGGCCTGACTGATACCTTCCTAGCCGTGGAGGTTGGCATCCTAGCAGTACGATATTGGCGCCCCCACTCAATGAGGACTGTCCCTCGCTTCCCTGATATCACAGGAGGGAAAACAATTTCAAATAGTACAGAGATGAAAACGACAAAATGCCCTAGGACTAGTGCAGACAAAAACAATGATAAAAAATACATATACACATATCATAATTTTTCCATGGTACATGACGGCACCACGAGAGAGGGGATCTGCCCCACGAGGACAGGAAACCTTCAAGATAAAAGGGGCGGCTCCTCTCTCCGCATCAGTTGGTTTCCTGTCCTCGACGGGGAACCCTCAAGATGAAAACCTCTTGAAGATTTTGAAGAAAGAAGAGGATGCCTGGACCTGGGTCGGGTGATTAATGGCAGGCATGGGTTTGCTACACCCGACGCCGGGTACCGGTAGTCGCCTCGGGGGCCATATATGCCTATGTCCCCCCTGAGCGAAGGCATGGCCACAGCCGGGCAGATGCCCAGGCGACGCGAGACCGCAGGATGCAAGGCTCTGGATCCCTGCTGTGCAGCTGCAGGAACCTGACGCCTAACACAACTTCAGGCACACATAGAAGGTCCAGGAAGGCCACTAATAGTGTTCCCTCCCTGTCGACATACAGTGGCCATGCAGCCCAGGAGACACATCGGTGCCCGGGCAGAAAGCTCCTCGGAGGCCACAGACTGTGTACCCTCCCTGTTGAGGACCAGACACCGGACCCTGCAGCGGAGAATCCCGATATCTGTAATTCTACAAGGCGAGGAGTGAGAACATACCTACAGTCAGGGGGGTCCATCGCGCAGGTAAGGGGTGTCTGGGGGCCCCGAAACAAGCAGGGCCCAAGCGCTCACCCGGCCCGGGTTCGCATGGCCGCACCGGGGGGCGCGCGTTGGGAGCGCGCATGATGGCCGACGAACCGGAAGTGGTGCCGGCGACCCGGAAGTAGAACGGCGCGCACAGCACCGCGGGGCCTGGGAGAGGCAGAAGGTGTGCACGGTCCCGGGGGCACGCAGAGGCATGAGGCACGCACGCGCGCGCATCCACACAGCAAGCGGGGCAGGTGCGAGACCAGGTGGTCTAAAAAAAAGAAGAAAAAAAAAGGGGCTGCTATTTAAGATCGCCAGGAAAGGCGGGCAGGCGTCACAGCACCAATTTTGAGTGGAAGTGACTGCTTGCAGCCATAAGCAGCATAATGGAGAGCCCTTCGCCAGAGCATGTGCAACCACGCCAGGAAGCAAAAGAGAGGCGGTCGTGCTCAGAGGAAAAAGCAAAGACACGCCGCAGCAGTAGTGTGAGCCACTCGGGCAGCGCACGGGCGGGTCGTCACCGCAGGAAAGAGGGGTCCATAGTCTCGTTGGGAGACAGTGAAAGGACCAGCCAACCTCCAGATCCGGTACCCGTTCTATGAAGCGTCCGAGTGGTGAGTGAACTGCGAGAAAGTCCAGTAATCTAATGTCTGTTCTCTTTCTCTTTTCTCCTCTCTTTCCCTCTCCTCCTCTTATATACATTGGCGGGATGGAGTATAGGAGGTCCCTAAGAAATGTAGAGGAAAGTCAAAAAATAAAGAATGTGCTTTATGTAAAAGTCCCATAGAAGCAGCCTGGAACAAAAAGTTATGCCAGGAGTGCATTAACCAGACCATAGCAGAGGAAACACCCTCATTTTCGGATAATCTGAGGACCATAATTCAGACAGAAGTTTCCAGATCAGTAAGAGCATTACAAGCTGTAGATACAGAGAGGAAAACTAGGAGATCAAGCCCCTCAGGGGTCTCTCAACAAGACTCTACAGGGTCAGAGGACGGCTCAAATAGGTCACAGTATTCAGGAAGTAGCTCGGACGGGGAAGACACGTTTCCAGTAGAAACTACGGATGAACTCATTAAAGCAGTTAGATCTACCATGGGGCTAGTAGAAGAGCGGACAAAAAAGACAACCCAAGATCTCATGTTCAGTGGACTGCAAAAGAAAAAACGTAAGACCTTCCCTGTTAATGAGCAACTAAAAGCACTCATAAAACGCGAATGGGAAAAGCCAGAAAGGAAGTCCCAGATAACGAATTCCCTAAAGAGGAGATACCCCTTTGAGGAAGAGGCATCCTCATCCTGGGATAGGGCCCCCAAAATTGATGTAGCGATATCAAAGGTCGCCAGAAAATCTTCCCTACCCTTTGAGGACCTGGGGTTTCTAAAAGAGCCGCCGGACCGAAAGGCGGATAATTGCCTTAAGGCAGCCTGGGAAACCTCGGCGGGCGCACTAAGGCCCGCCATCGCAGCCACTTGCGTGGCTAGGTCCCTAAAGATATGGACAGACAACTTGGAAGATCAATTAGAACAAGGAGTTCCCAGAGAGACGATTCTGGAATCATTGCCGGCTATTAGAGCGGCGGCGGACTTTCTCGCAGAGGCGTCAGCAGATTCGGCCAGACTAGCGTCGAAGTCAGCAGCCTAAACCAATATAGGACGGCGTGCGGTATGGCTTAAATGCTGGCCGGGGGACACCCAGGCAAAAATGAGACTTTGCTCTCTACCATGTGAAGGAAATTTCTTATTCGGTCCGGCGTTAGACGAAGTGTTAGAAAAAGCGAGTGATACAAAAAAGAATTTTCCGAAACAGCCATTTCAAGCCTTTCGGCGCTCCTTTCAGAGGGGCCGAAAATTCAGAAGGCAACAATTTAAAGATCGTGACAGAAACAATTCTGACAGGCGATAGAGAGGTGGGAAAGGCTTCTATTTCAGTAAGCCCCCTAGAGAAGCCAAAAAACCCGCCCAGTGACGGTCCTTCTCAGGTGGGGGGAAGGCTCTCTCACTTCCTCCCAGCCTGGGGAAGGATCTCATCCAGCACCTGGATCCGACAGATAGTGGGGTCAGGTCTGGAGTTAAGATTCCACCACTGGCCACCACAAAAATTCATTCAAACTCCGGTACAATCATCTCAAGAAAGGCAAAAGAGTTTGGAAGAGGAGGTATTATCGCTGGTACGAAAACTCGTACTGGAAGAAGTTCCAGAAAAAGAAAAGAAGGAAGGCTTTTACTCCCCCCTATTTCTGATAAAGAAACCAGACGATTCCTGGAGGACAATTGTAAATCTAAAAGGCCTCAACAAGTATCTGGTAGTCCCATCATTCAAGATGGAGACGATAAGGTCTACAGTGAAACTCCTCTTCCCTCGGTGTTACATGTCGGTCCTGGATCTCAAGGATGCTTACTACCATGTCCCGATCCGGCAGCAAGACCGCAAATATCTCAGGGTGGCAGTCCACATAAAATCTCAGTGGCATCACTTTCAGTACAAAGCTCTGCCCTTTGGGGTGGCAACAGCCCCCCGGGTCTTCACGAAATTAATTGCGGAGGTCACGGCACATCTCAGAGAAAAAGATGCTCTAGTAATACCATATCTGGACGACTTCTTGATAGTGGGGAAAGATTTTGCTCACTGTCAGGAACAAGTCAAGGTAGTGATAGAGACTCTTCAGACTCTGGGTTGGCAACTGAACTTCAAAAAATCCAGGTTGAAGCCAACGATGGTCCAGAATTTTTTGGGCCTAACAATAGACTCGGTAATACAGGAGTGTCGCCTCCCAGAGGAGAAAGAAGAAAAAATCAAAAACCTAATCAGAACAACATTAGGAAAGCCAACAATGACTCTGAGGAAAGCCATGTCAGTGTTGGGGTCCCTAACCTCCTGCATACCAGCAGTAAAATGGGCTCAATTTCACACAAGGGAGCTCCAGTGGTACGTGTTAGAAAGCGATCTGGCGCTTCAAGGGCAGTTAGAACAGAAGCTCACCATCCCGGATCCTGTACTCCAGTCACTAAAATGGTGGTTACAGATAGAGTCCTCTCTGAGGGGAGTACCCTGGACATATGCAGCCTCCAGAGTAGTCACGACAGATGCCAGTCCCTGGGGCTGGGGAGCCCATCTAGACACCCTATGGCTCCAAGATCCTTGGGCTCAGGAGGAAAAAGATCTATCCTCAAACGAGTGGGAGCTACTAGCCATCGAAAGAGCGCTGGAGGGATTACTTACACACCTGAGAGGACATCATGTGAAAGTCCTATCGGACAATTGTACAGCAGTCGCATACGTGAACCATCAGGGGGGCACCCGTTCTCGGTCGTTAATGGAAATAGCAGGGAGAATCCTGACTTTGGCGGAACATCAGTTTCTCTCATTATTGGCCCTGCATATCCGAGGCGCGGACAACCTGAAGGCGGACTTTCTGAGCAGAAACCACTTAAAGCAAGGCGAATGGTGCCTAAAAGAGTCCATTTTTCAACAAATTGTGCAGAGGTGGGGAAAACCCATAATAGATCTCTTCGCCTCAAAAGCCAACAGAAAAGTTCAAACATTCTGCTCCCTAAGGCCAGCAGACATGCCACTGGCGGTAGACGCCTTCAGAATAGAATGGACATCAGGTCTCCTGTACGCCTTCCCTCCGATATGCCTTATTCCATTAGTCCTGAAAAAGATCAGGGAGGACCAAGCCAGGGTAATCATGATAGCTCCCTTTTGGCCAAAAAGGACGTGGTTCTATTGGTTGAGAGTGATGTCAGTGACAGACCCATGGGTGCTCCCAGAGGACCACGATCTCCTAACACAGGGTCCCTTCAATCATCCTCCGAATTCCAGGCTGCATTTGACAGCCTGGAATTTGAAAGGTCACTGTTAGAGAAGAAAGGGTTTTCAACAAGGTTGATTACCACCCTAATCAGTAGCAGAAAGCCAGTGACTACAAGAATATACGGGAGAATATGGAGAAAATTTTTGTCCACCTCAGGCCCAATACAGGAGGGGGAAGTACCTGTGAGGGCAGTGCTAGAGTTTCTACAAAGAGGTTTAGACTTGGGCTTAGCGGTCAGCACCCTGAAAGTACACGTTTCAGCCCTGGCAGCATTATTCAACTATGACCTGGCAAGCGATAGATGGGTCGCCAGATTTATCCGGGCCTGTACTAGGGCTGACTCTGTCCCATCTCCTAAACCTCCTCCCTGGGATCTAAATTTAGTTCTATCATCCCTAACGGAAAGTCCATTCGAACCAATAACCGCAACATCAGATAAAGTGTTAACTTTAAAAACAGCCTTGTTAGTGGCACTCACATCGGCACGTAGGGTTGGGGACTTACACGCACTATCAGCAGACCCAACATACACTCAGGTTATGGACTGGAATATGCCCCATCATGATCCCCCTTCATGCAGGAATAAGCCCCATCATGATCTCCTTCTTCCAGGAATATGCCCCATCATGATCCCCTTCATGCAGAAATGCCCCATTATGATCCCCTTCATGCAGAAATGCCCCATCATGATCCCCTTCATGAAGAAATATGCCCCATCATGGTCCCCTTCATGCAGGAATATGCCCCATCATGATCCCCTTCATGCAGGAATATGCCCCATCATGATCCCCTTCATGCAGGAATATGCCCCATCATGATCCCCTTCATGCAGGAATATGCCCCATCATGATTCCCTTCATGTAGGAATGCCCCATCATGGTTCCCCTTCATGTAGAAATGCCCCATCATGATCCCCTTCATGCAGAAATATGCCCCATCATGATCCCCCTTCATGCAGAAATAAGCCCCATCATGATCCCCTTCTTCCAGGAATATGCCCCATCATGATCCCCTTCATGCAGAAATGCCCCATCATGATCCCCTTCATGCAGAAATGCCCCATCATGATCCACTTCATGCAGGAATATGCCCCATCATGATTCCCTTCATGCAGGAATGCCCCATCTTGATCCCCTTCATGTAGAAATGCCCCATCATGATCCCCTTCATGTAGAAAAGCATATTTACATGTGGGAAAACAGTCCCTAGAAAATCGCAGTGTATGTAAACCGTCTCCTAATGCATGAGTATAATGCCGACCTGGGCGTCCCCAGGGGGCTGTGAGGAAAGGAACCCTGTAGAAAGCATCAGAAAGCCCATTGAGTGCTATGGGAAAGAAAATGTATGTTTGGAAAGATGTCCCTAAAGCAAAGGGAGGTCTCCCTAATGTGTAGAGACAAAAGTAACCTGCAATAGAGGTAACGCCAATAGATAAATGAAGGCTCAAATAGCCAGCAAGTCACCAAACAGAGCACAATCTGTCAGCGTCAGGGATGTCAGGGCAAAAGGAGCACATACATACACACACACCAGCAGCCACACTCACCTCTCCGCGGTCTCCACGCGCCGACAGCATCCTTCCTGTCACTTACGCTCACACATTGAGAGGCGCAGCTGGATGACATCATCATTCAGCTCCGCGGCCGCGCCGCTCAATGTGTGTGAGGAAGCTGCAGCTCTGAACAGTGATGTGAGGCCTTGGCCGCGTGCCAGCTGAAAGGGGCCATAGGTTCGCCATTACTGTCATATGAAGTGGGTAATGTAAATAAAACCCTAAGTTACAGTACATAGTGAATAGTAGGGAAGTTTAAATTGACTTAAATTTACATAGGTTTTTTGTTTTTAAAGATTTATTAAAATATATCTGGACTTGTTGAAGCGTTGTTAAGATAAACGGTTGTCTTCCCTCTGCCTCTCCCTGCATGCCTCTGTAACCTCCACATCATGTTTTAGTCCTAATCCCAAAGTATGTAATAAAGGACTTTTTCACATTCATTTAAAATGGTGAGTGCTGCATCTTTTTTGTTCAATATTGCACATTAAAATACATCTGTATGTTATAATAGACTGTAAATAAAAATGATAGCCATGAACAGTTTGTTTTTACTATTGCCCTTGTTTCATCCGTATGAAAAATAGTGTGTTGTCAGGTAAGTAGTGTTGAGCATTCCGATACCGCAAGTATCGGGTATCGGCCGATACTTGCTGTATCGGAATTCCGATACCGACTTCCGATATTTTTTCAATATCGGAATTCGGCATCGGAATCGGAAGTTCAAAGTTGATTGACAGACTGACGTCATCATGATGCGCGGTGTGTGCGCATCATGATGCGCCGTCATTTCGGGCCTTCCGGGGGTCTCTGCTGGCCTGCCGGGGGGCTGTGCCGGCCTGCCGGGGGGCTGTGTGGACTGCCCGGGGTCTGTACCGGCCTGCCGGGGGGCTGTGCCGGCCTGCCGGTGGTCTGTGCACCCTGTGGGGGTCTGTACCGGCCTGCCGGGGGGCTGTGCCGGCCTGCCGGTGGTCTGTGCACCCTGTGGGGGTCTGTACCGGCCTGCCGGGGGGCTGTGCCGGCCTGCCGGTGGTCTGTGCACCCTGTGGGGGTCTGTACCGGCCTGCCGGGGGGCTGTGCCGGCCTGCCGGGGGGCTGTGCTGATGTCCGGGGGTCTGTGCAAGCATCGTCCGATGGGACTACAAGTCCCATCGGGCGATGCCTGCTACCATGACAGTGATTGACACATTAGCCAATGATGGGACAGTAGTAGTCCCATCATCCGGCTAATGTGTTAAATGTTAAAAAAAAAAAAAAAAAAAATACTACATACATACTACATGCATGCTACATACATACTACATGCTACATACATACTACATATATACTACATACATACTACATACATGCTACATACATACTACATGCATGCTACATACATACTACATGCATGCTACATACATACTACATGCTACATACATACTACATATATACTACATACATACTACATATATACTACATACATACTACATACATGCTACATACATACTACATGCTACATACATACTACATATATACTACATACATACTACATAAATGCTACATACATACTACATGCATGCTACATACATACTACATGCTACATACATACTACATGCTACATACATACTACATATATACTACATACATACTACATATATACTACATACATACTACATACATACTGCATGCTACATACATACTACATATATACTACATACATACTACATATATACTACATACATACTACATACATGCTACATACATACTGCATGCTACATACATACTACATACATACTACATGCTACATACATACCACATACATACTACATATATACTACATGCTACATGCATGCTACATACATACTACATACATACTACATGCTACATACATACCACATACATACTACATACATACTGCATGCTACATGCATGCTACATACATACTACATACATACTACATGCTACATACATACTACATATATACTACATGCATGCTACATACATACTGCATGCTACATGCATGCTACATACATACTACATACATACTACATGCTACATACATACCACATATATACTACATACATACAATACATTCATACAATACATACATAGACATACAGTACATATAACATAGAGTAACATACTTACCAATACTTGTCACATTGTTCCCCGAAGCCATTGTCTTTTCCGGAATAAATATTAACATAACAAACCACAAAAATACTCACCCACGATCCGAAGCAGTCCACGAGTGTGTCCCACGACGATCTTGGGTAGAGAACGGCAGCATCAGATGATGCTGCCGTTCTCTACGGGCTGCAGGAATCCAATGACGGAAGGTAGGTATCCTTCCGCACTGTATTCCTCCGCCACTTAAAAAAAAAAAGTCCCTAGTCTCACTTTATGCCATTGCTGCATGGGAAATTCCCACACAGCAATGGCATAAAGTGAGACTAGGGACTTTTTTTTTTTTTAAGTGGCGGAGGAATACAGTGCGGAAGGATACCTACCTTCCGTCATTGGATTCCTGCAGCCCGTAGAGAACGGCAGCAACAGCTGATGCTGCCGTTCTCTACCCAAGATCGTCGTGGGACACACTCGTGGACTGCTTCGGATCGTGGGTGAGTATTTTTGTGGTTTGTTATGTTAATATTTATTCCGGAAAAGACAATGGCTTCGGGGAACAATGTGACAAGTATTGGTAAGTATGTTACTCTATGTTATATGTACTGTATGTCTATGTATGTATTGTATGAATGTATTGTATGTATGTAGTATATATGTGGTATGTATGTAGCATGTAGTATGTATGTAGTATGTATGTAGCATGCATGTAGCATGCAGTATGTATGTAGCATGCATGTAGTATATATGTAGTATGTATGTAGCATGTAGTATGTATGTAGTATGTATGTAGCATGCATGTAGCATGCAGTATGTATGTAGTATGTATGTGGTATGTATGTAGCATGTAGTATGTATGTAGTATGTATGTAGCATGCATGTAGCATGTAGTATATATGTAGTATGTATGTGGTATGTATGTAGCATGTAGTATGTATGTAGTATATATGTAGTATGTATGTAGCATGTAGTATGTATGTAGCATGCATGTAGTATATATGTAGTATGTATGTAGCATGCATGTAGCATGCAGTATGTATGTAGCATGCATGTAGTATATATGTAGCATGTAGCATGTAGTATGTATGTAGCATGTAGTATGTATGTAGCATGTATGTAGCATGCATGTAGCATGCAGTATATATGTAGTATGTATGTAGTATGTATGTATGTTGCATGCATGTAGTATATATGTAGTATGTATGTTGCATGTAGTATTTATGTAGTATGAATGTAGCATGTATGTAGTATGCATGTTGTATGTATGTAACATGTAATTTTTTTTTTTTTTTTTTTACATTTAACACATTAGCCGGATGATGGGACTACTACTGTCCCATCATTGGCTAATGTGTCAATCACTGTCATGGTAGCAGGCATCGCCCGATGGGACTTGTAGTCCCATCGGACGATGCCTGCACAGACCACCGGAGCCTGCACAGACCACCGGCAGGCCGGCACAGCCTCCCGGAGCCTGCACAGCCCCCCGGCAGGCCGGCACAGCCCCCCGGCAGGCCGGCACAGCCCCCCGGAGCCTGCACAGACCACCGGCAGGCCGGCACAGACCACCGGAGCCTGCATAGACCCCCTGGCAGGCCGGCACAGCCCCCCGAAAGGCCCGTACAGACCCCAGAGAGGCTGTACAAGGGCAGGAAAGGGTTTTTCTTATTCCGATACCGGAAGTCCCATAGACTTGAATGGGACTTCCGGTATCGGAATCGGCGATACCGATACTTTTTTTAAAGATCGGCCGATACCATCCGATACGATACTTTGAAGTATCGGACGGTATCGCTCAACTCTACAGGTAAGTGATCCCTTTGTCTGTTTTATTGTCTTTCACTTAATGTCTGCATTACAATATGTAGGGGTCTGCATTACACTATGTAGGGGTCTGTATTATACCATATGGGATCTGGATTGTACTCTGAGGGGGCTGTGCCTTGTACTCTGTGGGGGTCTGCATTGTGCTTTGCATCACCACTCATTGTGCTCTGCGTCACTGCGTTGCCTCGTAATGTGCTCTGCGTCGCCCCTCGTTCTGTGTCACAGGAAGCGAGTAATATGAACAGAACTCTTACAATACAAAGTAAATAGTAGGGAATTTTACCTTGACTTAAATTACAAAAGTTATTTGTTTTTAAAAATTGCTTAAAATACGGATGAATGTCATAATAGCTTGTAAATAAACATTCTAGACATGAACAGCTTCAGTTTATTGTGTATACTATTGCTTCGTTTCATCCGTGTGAAAAATCCTGTGTTGTCAGGTAAGTGATCCCTTTGTCTTTGTTTTATTGTCTTTAACTTCATGTCTGTATTACACTATGTGGGGTCTGCATTATACTATATGGGATCTGGATTGTAGTCTGGGGGATCTGCATTAAACTCTGGAGGGTCCACATTGTACTCTGTCATAGGAAGTGAGTAATAGGAACAGAACCCCAAGTTACAATACACAGTGAATAGTATGGAATTATACCATGACTAAAATCACAAGTTATTTGTCTTAAAAGATTTATTAACATATATCCATATGTCATAACTTCTAAATGAAATGTTAGCAATAAATTGCTTCAGTCTATTTTTACTATTGCTTTGTTTCATCGGCATTAAATATATGCGGTTGTCAGGTAAGTGATCCCTTTGTCTACTGTCTAACTTAATATCTGCATTTTACTATGTGAGGTCTGCATTACACTGTATGGGATTCTGCATTACGATATGTGCCGTCTGAACTATACTATGAGTTCTGTATTACACTCATCATATCGGTTAGGCACACAAAACAAGGCAATACACTCTACGCTCTTGTCCGGTCTGAATGCGCATGCACGATGGTAAATGGGGACAAAGGCATTACCTATTTTCTGAGGACAGACAAGAAGTGCCTCATCGCTTAAAGCATGGGGTTGTGTGGAATTGCACTGCTCTGTACAATAAAGGATCTAGTCCTCAATGTCCAAGTACACAGTGGAATGGTGAAAACTAGCTCTTCATCCCTATGGGTGCCTCACCTTTTATGCAGAAACTGCAATGAGTTAGCCTTATGCCTAGCCAGCCCTTGGGCCTATTCCTTACGCCAAGCCATCCCTATGGCACCTGCCTTGTCTAACCAGCACTGCTGCACCTGCCTTAAGCCTATCTCGCCCTGGTTCACCTGCCTTATGCCTAGCCCGCCCTGGGGTACCAGCCTTATGCCTAGCCCGCCCTGGGGCACCAGCCTAATGCCTAGCCCGCCCTGGGGCACCAGCCTAATGCCTAGCCCACCCTGGGGCACCAGCCTTATGCCTAGCCCACCCTGGGGCACCTGCCTTATGCCGAGCCCGCCCTGGGTCACCAGCCTTATGCCTAGCCTGTCCTGGGGCACCAGCCTTACGCCTAGCCTGCCCTGGGCACCAGCCTTAAACCTATCCCGCCCTTGGGCACCAGCCTTATGCCTAACCCACCCTGGGGCTCCTGCCTTATGCCTAGCCCGCCCTGGGGCACCAGCCTTATTCCTTGCCTGCCCTAGGGCACCAGCCTTATGCCTAGACTGCCCTTGGGCACCAGCCTTATGCCTAGACCGCCCTTGGGCACCAGTCTGATGCCTAGCCCGCTCTTGGGCACCAGCCTTATGCCTAGCCTGTCCTGGGGCACCAGCCTTATGCCTAGCCAGTCCTGGGGCACCAGCCTTATGCCTAGCCTGACCTGGAGCACCAGCCTTAAGCCTAGCCTGCCCTGGGCACCAGCCTTATGCCTAACCCGCCCTTGGGCACCAGCCTCATGCCTAGCCCGCCCTTGGGCACCAGCCTCATGCCTAGCCCGCCCTGGGGCACCAGCCTTAGGCGTAGCCCGCCCTGGGGCACCAGCCTTAGGCGTAGCCCGCCCTGGGGCACCAGCCTTAGGCGTAGCCCGCCCTGGGGCACCAGCCTTAGGCCTAGCCCGCCCTGGGGCACCAGCCTTATGCCTAGCCCGGTAGCAAATTGGTATATCATAAACAATAAAACATAACCTTTAATGATTCTTTAAAAACCATACATCAAATCAAAACAAACATGTGCCAAAGTGCAATTGTGCAGTGTTCTATTAAAAACAAACCGTTTTGTACTAAATAAGGTACCATATGGCCCTAGACATTAACGTATTTCTTGTCCAGGTGTTTCAAAACCTGGAATCTCCGACCATATGAGCCTTGTATATTTGTAATTGTGTGCCGACCAGGCCTTTATGTCATCAGAATTAATATTACTTAATAGACATATATCCAGCCCGTATATAAATTAGCACAGCATATGTACAGCATCGGTCAAATGCATAAGCATAAAATCACCTCATGAGCAAATTGTATCCATTTATGATACCACTATAGAAACTGAGACCGCTGTACTTATCTTTAAACGCTTCTATAAAGAACGGATGATCAGGTAAGGTCCATCTGAAAACCCAAAATCGTGACCCGATCTCCAGACTTGTCACCCAATGCGTTTCGTCGATGCCTGACTCATCAGGGGTATTGTGACACCTTCTGGCGCATAGCACGCCCGTTGTAAGATAGCTGCCTTTTATAAATCGCGGCATACCGCGGCTTGTTGCCGTTTCCGGTTGCCCCGTACAGTACTTCCGGTTTGCGCATGACGCCGGCATCTGCTCAGGCAACTTGCCCCACTTCCTGGGTTTTCCTAAACAGGCGCCGCGCGTCATGTTGAGACAGGAACCGACCATACCCTGCCCCACTTCCTGGGCGTAACCGGGCATGTCAGTCTGCATATCAAGATATTGCGTGATTGGTCTAGGCAGTCACCTGACCATCACGTATCAGTAGGAGCCGCTCACTTTATTTTATTGCATCAATCTAATAGTGCGGCTTCATTTAATCAATCATAAATGTTGAATGCGTCCCCCTATCATTATTTATACGGGACCCGAATTGTTAAGTCATTTTATGATTGCATAGGCGTTATGAATCAGTACAAAACGCCAACACCCATATTATGGACATTGTCAGGGATTATCTTGTGAATGAAAACAAATACATCGGCAAGACCAAGAGGGAGCTGAGGGTTAGGGTAGGCGAACACCATAGAGATATAATTCATAAACGTGATACACCGGTAGCCACCCATGTCAATCAAAGACATAAGGGTGACGTGAAGGCAGTCAGTTTCATGGGCATAGAAAAGGTCCCCCAAAATCCAAGAGGAGGTGATTGGGATAAACGCATACTCCAAAGAGAAACCTATTGGATTTTCTCATTACAATCTGTATATCCCAAAGGACTGAATGAGACACTATCCTTTTCTTCCTTCTTGTAGGGAGTTTTAATAGGGCTTTTTAGTTCAGGGAGAGCCGACGAGGAGTGGGGGCGCCATTTGCGCAGGAATTTAGGGTGCCAACCTCCGCGTGAGGTAGGGAACAGCTAGTTAGGGACCTATAGGGCCAGATTTAGCGGGCACCCTTTCTATAATTCCTACAGATATATGGAGGTTGGTGGTATCCCCTTCTTAAGCATGCAACAAAATTAATTGAATAATTTCCACATCACACATATTTTGCAGTTGGTATCCTGACTCTTTTTTCTGCTTTTTTTCTGCTTCTTTTCCTATGACGGAGTGTAAAGAATTTGTTTTCATTCACAAGATAATCCCTGACAATGTCCATAATATGGGTGTTGGCGTTTTGTACTGATTCATAACGCCTATGCAATCATAAAATGACTTAACAATTCGGGTCCCGTATAAATAATGATAGGGGGACGCATTCAACATTTATGATTGATTAAATGAAGCCGCACTATTAGATTGATGCAATAAAATAAAGTGAGCGGCTCCTACTGATACGTGATGGTCAGGTGACTGCCTAGACCAATCACGCAATATCTTGATATGCAGACTGACATGCCCGGTTACGCCCAGGAAGTGGGGCAGGGTATGGTCGGTTCCTGTCTCAACATGACGCGCGGCGCCTGTTTAGGAAAACCCAGGAAGTGGGGCAAGTTGCCTGAGCAGATGCCGGCGTCATGCGCAAACCGAAAGTACTGTACGGGGCAACCGGAAACGGCAACAAGCCGCGGTATGCCGCGATTTATAAAAGGCAGCTATCTTACAACGGGCGTGCTATGCGCCAGAAGAAGGTGTCACAATACCCCTGATGAGTCAGGCATCGACGAAACGCGTTGGGTGACAAGTCTGGAGATCGGGTCACGATTTTGGGTTTTCAGATGGACCTTACCTGATCATCCGTTCTTTATAGAAGCGTTTAAAGATAAGTACAGCGGTCTCAGTTTCTATAGTGGTATCATAAATGGATACAATTTGCTCATGAGGTGATTTTATGCTTATGCATTTGACCGATGCTGTACATATGCTGTGCTAATTTATATACGGGCTGGATATATGTCTATTAAGTAATATTAATTCTGATGACATAAAGGCCTGGTCGGCACACAATTACAAATATACAAGGCTCATATGGTCGGAGATTCCAGGTTTTGAAACACCTGGACAAGAAATACGTTAATGTCTAGGGCCATATGGTACCTTATTTAGTACAAAACGGTTTGTTTTTAATAGAACACTGCACAATTGCACTTTGGCACATGTTTGTTTTGATTTGATGTATGGTTTTTAAAGAATCATTAAAGGTTATGTTTTATTGTTTATGATATACCAATTTGCTACCTCTAAATATCTGACATTGGTTTGAGACACTCCCGCTATATAATTATGCCTAGCCCGCCCTGGGGCACCATCCTCATGCCTAGCCCGCCCTTGGGCACCATTCTTATGCCTAGCTCGCGCTTGGGCATCAGCCTTATGCCTAGCCCGCTCTTGGGCACCAGCCTTATGCCTAGCTTGCCCTTGGCACCAGCCATATGCCTAGCCCGCCCCTGGGCACCAGCCTTATGCCTCACCAGCCTTATGCCTAGCCCGCCCTGCTGCACCAGCCTTATGCCTAGCCCACCCTGGGGCACTGCCTCAAGCCTAGCCCGCTCTGCGGCACTGCCTTAAGCCTAGCCCGCCCTGCGGCACCAGCCTTATGCCTAGCCCGCCCTGGGGCACGGCCTTAATAATAATAAATAATAATTTTTATTTATATAGCGCCAACATATTCCGCAGCACTTTACAATTAAGCGGGGACATGTACAGACAATAAATTCAATACAAGTTAAGACAATTCAAACAGTGACATTAGGAGTGAGGTCCCTGCTCGCAAGCTTACAATCTACAAGGAAATGGGGGGACACAGTAGGTGAAAAATGCTTGTTAATTCAGGTCTGGCAATTATAATAGGGATTTTCATATAAAGCTGCATGATCCGGTCATCAGCCCGTGTGTTTAAGTGCAATAGACAAGTATCAAGTGCAGTTATCATGTGCATGAAGGGTGTGGAGACAGATGAATAGTAGGGTGCAGATTCAGAATAATATTTGGAAGGAGGGAACAGGGCAAAGTTAGCTTGCTGGGTAGTTGATGTGGTAGGCTTGTTTGAAGAGATGGGTTTTCAAAGCGCGCTTGAATAGGTCAGGGCTAGGTATCAGTCTGATCGCCTGGGGAAGTGCATTCCAGAGAGCTGGAGCAGCACGAGAGAAGTCTTGGAGGCGGAGGTGCGAGGTTCGGATTACGGGGGATGTTAGTCTTAGGTCATTTGTAGAACGGAGGGCACGTGTAGGGCGATAGACAGAGATGAGAGAGGAGATATAAGGCGGTGCAGAACAGTGGAGAGCTTTGTGGGTGAGAGAGATGAGTTTATACTGGACCCTGTAGCGAATAGGTAGCCAGTGTAATGACTGGCACAAGATGGAGGCATCGGTGAAGCGGCTGGACAGAAATATGACCCTGGCTGCCGCATTCAAGATGGATTGGAGAGGAGAAAGTTTGGTAAGAGGGAGACCGATCAGAAGAGAGTTGCAATAGTCCAGGCGAGAATGAATAAGAGCGACAGTAAGAGTCTTAGCAGTTTCAAAGGTGAGAAAAGGTCGGATTCTGGAGATGTTTTTAAGATGCAGGTGACAAGAGCGACTGAGTGATCGGATGTACGGAGTAAAGGAAAGTTCAGTGTCGAATATGACCCCAAGACAGCGGGCATGCTGCTTGGGAGTTATGGTTGAACCCTCCAGGGTTATTTCGATGTTAGGTAGAGTGAGGTTAGTAGAGGGGAGAAACACAAGAAGTTCAGTTTTAGAGAGATTTAGTTTCAGATAGAGGGAGGACATGATGCTAGAGACAGCAGACAGACAATCCTTGGTATTTTGAATTAGGGTAGGGGTGATGTCAGGGGAAGAAGTGTATAATTGGGTGTCATCAGCATAGAGATGATACTGGAACCCAAATCTGCTGATTGTTTGTCCAATAGGGGCAGTGTATAAAGAGAAGAGGAGGGGGCCTAGGACTGAGCCCTGCGGGACCCCGATAGTAAGGGGATGAGAAGAGGAAGAGGAGCCGGAAAAAGATACAGTGAAGGAGCGGTCAGAGAGGTAGGAGGAGAACCAGGAGAGGGCTGTGTCCTTGAGGCCTATAGAGCGGAGCATAGTGAGGAGGAGCTGATGATCCACAGTGTCAAATGCGGCAGAGAGATCCAGGAGAATCAGCAGGGAGCAATGACCTTTCGATTTAGCTGTTATTAAATCATTAGAGACTTTAGTGAGGGCAGTTTCAGTAGAGTGTAAAGAGCGGAAACCAGATTGTAAGGGGTCGAGAAGAGAGTTATCCGAGAGACAGCGGATTAGACGGGAGTGGACCAGGCGTTCCAGGAGTTTAGAGATGAAGGGAAGGTTAGAGACAGGTCTGTAGTTAGCAGTGCAGTTCTGGTCCAGGGATGGCTTTTTAAGTAAAGGGGTTATGATGGCATGTTTAAATGAGGAGGGAAATATACCTGAAGAAAGAGAGAGGTTAAATATTTTAGTCAGGTGAGTGGTGACCACTGGTGAGAGAGACTGCAGGAGCTGTGAAGGAATAGGGTCACTGTTGCAGGTTGTAGGCCGAGCAGAAGCGAGGAGCTTGGAAACTTCTTCTTCTGAAACAGGCTCAAAGATGTCTAGTGAGCTTGAGGTGCGGCAGGGAAGGGGATCCAGGCACTGAGGAGATAGGGCTGAGATATCCTGATGGATGTGGTTGATTTTTTCTAGGAAATAAGTGGCCAGATCCTCACCGCTGAGGTTGGTGATGGGGGCCTGTACTTTAGGTTTCAGGAGGGAGTTTAAGGTTTCAAAAAGTCGTCTTGGGTTGTTGGATAGTGAGGTGATGAGGGTGGTGAAGTAGGATTGTTTGGCCAGATGAAGGGCAGAGTTATAGGTTTTGAGCATGAACTTATAGTTTAAGCCTTGCCCGCCCTGCGGCACCAGCATTATGCCTAACCAACCCTGGGGCACCAGCCTTATGCATAGCCAGCCCTAGGGCACCAACCTTATGCCTAAACCGCCCTGGAGCACCAGCCTTATGCCTAGCCCGCCCTGGGGTACCAGCCTTATGACTAGCCTGCCCTGGGGCACCAGCCTTATGTCTATCCCGCCCTGGGGCACCAGCATTATGCCTATCCCGCCCTGGGGCACCAGCCTTATGCCTAGCCTGCCCTGGGGCATTAGCCTTATGCCTAGCCCGCCCTGGGGCACCAGCCTTATGCCTAGCCCACCCTGGGGCACCAGCCTTATGCCTAGCCCGCCCTGAGGCAGCAGCCTTATGCCTAGCCCACCCTGGGGCACCAGCCTTATGCCTAGCCCGCCCTTGGGCACCAGCCTTATACGTAGCCCGCCCTGGGGCACCAGCCTTATGCCTAGCCCGCCCTGGGGCACCAGCCTTATGCCTTGCCCGCCCTTGGCACCATCCTTATGCCTTGCCCGCCCTTGGCACCATCCTTATGCCTTGCCCGCCCTTGGCACCATCCTTAAGCCTTGCCCGCCCTTGGGCAACAGCTTTATGTCTAGCCCTCCCTTGGCACCATCTTTATGCCTAGCACGCCCTGGGGCTCCGGCCTTATGCTTAGCCCGCCCTGGGGTACTAGCCTTATGCCTAGCATGCCCTAGGGCTTTTGCCTTATGCCTAGACTAACCTGGGGCACCAGCCTTATGCCTAGCCCGCCCTGGGGCACCAACCTAATGCCTAGCCCCCCTGGGACACGAGCCTATGCCTAGCCCCCCTGGGGAGCCAGCCTTGTGCCTAGCTCGCGCTTGGGCATCAGCCTTATGCCTAGCCCGCCTTTGGGCACCAGCCTTATGCCTAGCCTGCCCTTGGCACCAGCCATATGCCTAGCCCGCCCCTGGGCACCAGCCTTATGCCTCACCAGCCTTATGCCTAGCCCGCCCTGGAGCAACAACCTTATGCCTAGCCCGCCCTGGGGCACCAGCCTTGTGCCTAGCCCGCCCTGCGGCACTGCCTTAAGCCTAGCCCGCCCTGCGGCACCAGCCTTATGCCTAGCCCGCCCTGGGGCACTAGCCTTATGCCTACCTCACCCTGGGGCAGTAGCCTTATGCCTAGCCCGCCCTGGGGCCCCAGCCTTATGCCTAGCCCGCCCTGGGGGGCCAAGCCTTATGCCTAGCCCGCCCTGGGGCCCCAGCCTTATGCCTAGCCCGCCCTGGGGCACCAGCCTTATGCCTAGCCCGCCCTGGGGTACCAGCCATATGCCTAGCCCGCCCTGGGGTACCAGCCTTATGCCTAGCCCGCCCTTGGGCACCAGCATTATGCCTAGCCCGCCCTTGGCACCATCCTTATGCCTTAACCCGCCCTTGGCACCATCCTTATGCCTTGCCCGCCCTTGGCACCATCCTTATGCCTTGCCCGCCCTTGGCACCATCCTTATGCCTTGCCCGCCCTTGGCACCATCCTTATGCCTTGCCCGCCCTTGGCACCATCCTTATGCCTAGCATGCCCTGGGGCTCCGGCCTTATGCTTCGGCCGTCCTGGGGTAGTAGCCTTATGCCTAGCATGTCCTAGGGCTTTTGCCTTATGCCTAGCCTGCCCTGGGGCACCAGCCTTATGCCAAGCCTGCCCTGGGGCTCCAACCTTATGCCTAGCACGCCCTGGGGCTCCAGCCTTATGCCTAGCCCGCCCTGGGGCACCAACCTATTGCCTAGCCCCCCCTGTGACACGAGCCTTATGCCTAACCCCCCCTGGGGAGCCAGCCTTGTGCCTAGCCCTCTCTGGGGCACCAGCCTTATGCCTAGCCCGCCCTGGGGCACCAGCCTTATGCCTAGCCCGCCCTGGGGCAACAGCCTTAAGCCTAGCCCGCCCTGGGGCACGAACCTTATGCCTAGCACCCCCTGGGAGACGAGCCTTATGCCTAGCCCCCCTGGGTAGCCAGCCTTATGCCTAGCCTGCCCTGGGGCACCAACCTTATGCCTAACCCACCCTGGAGCACAAGCTTTATACGTAGCCTGAACTGGGGCACCAACCCTATGCCTAGCCTGCCCTTGGGCACCAGCCTTATGCCTAGCCAGCCCTGGGGCACCAGCCTTATGCCTAGCCCGCCCTGGGCACCAGCCTTATGCCTAGCCCACCCTGGGGCACCAGCCTTATGCCTAGCCCGCGCTGGGGTACCAGCCTTATGCCTAGCCCGCCCTGGGGAACCAGCCTTATGCCTAGCCCGCCCTGGGGAACCAGCCTTATGCCTAGCCCGCCCTGGGGCACCAGCCTTATGCCTAGCCCGCCCTGGGGCACCAGCCTTATGCCTAGCCCGCCCTGGGGCACCAGCCTTATGCCTAGACCACCGTGGGGTACCAGCCTTATGCCTAGCCCGCCCTTGGGCAACAGCTTTATGTCTAGCCTGCCCTTGGCACCATCCTTATGCCTAGCACGCCCTGGGGCTCCGGCCTTATGCTTAGCCCGCCCTGGGGTACTAGCCTTATGCCTAGCATGCCCTAGGGCTTTTGCCTTATGCCTAGACTGCCCTGGGGCACCAGCCTTATGCCTAGCCTGCCCTGGGACACCCTCCTTATGCCTAGCCCACACTGCGGCACCAGATTTATGCCTAGCCCCCGCTGGGGCTCCAGCCTTATGCCTAGCCTGCCCTGGGGCACCAGCCTTAAGCCTAGCCCACCCTGGGAACCAACCTTATGCCTAGCCCCACCTGGGACACGAGCCTTATGCCTAGCCCCCCCTGGGGAGCCAGTCTTGTGCCTAGCCCGCCCTGGGGCACCAGCCTTATGCCTAGCCCACCCTGGGGCACCATCCTTATGCTTAGCCCGCCCTTGGGCACCAGCCTTATGCCTAACCCGCCATTGGGCACCAGACTAACGCCTAGTCCGCCCTGGGGCACCAGCCTTATGCCTAGCCCGCCCTGGGGCACCAGCCTTATGCCTTGCCCGCCCTGGGGCACCAGCCTTATGCCTAGCCCACCCTGGGGCACCAGCCTTGTGCCTAGCCCGCCCTGGGGCACCAGCTTTGTGCCTAGCCTGCTCTGGGGCACCAGCCTTATGCCTAGCTCGCCCTGGGGCACTAGCCTTATGCCTACCTCACCCTGGGGCAGTAGCCTTATGCCTAGTCCGCCCTGGGGCACCAGTCTTACGCCTAGTTCGCCCTGTGGCACCAGCCTTATGCCTAGCGCTGCCTGGGGCACCAGCCTTACGCTTAGCACGCCCTGGGGCACCAGCCTTACACTTAGCATGCCCTGGGGCACCAGCCATATGCCTACCACGCCCTGGGTCACCAGCCTTATGCTTAGCCCACCCTGGGGCACCAGCCTTATGCCTAGCCAGCCCTGGGGCTCCAGCGTTATGCCTAGCCTGCCCTGGGTCACCAGCCTTATGTTTATCCTGCCCTGCGTCTCCAGCCTTATGCTTAGCCCGCCCTGGGGCACCAGCCTTATGCCTAGCCCACCCTGGGGCACCAGCCTTATGCCTAGCCCGCCCTGGGGTACCAGCCTTATGCCTAGCCCACCCTGGGGCACCAGCCTTATGCCTAGCCCGCCCTGGGGCACCAGCCTTATGCCTAGCCCGCCCTGGGGCACCAGCCTTATGCCTAGCCCGCCCTGGGGCACCAGCCTTATGCCTAGCCCGCCCTGGGGCAGTAGCCTTATGCCTAGTCCGTCCTGGGGCACCAGTCTTACGCCTAGTTCGCCCTGTGGCACCAGCCTTATGCCTAGCGCTGCCTGGGGCACCAGCCTTATGCTTAGCACGCCCTGGGGCACCAGCCTTACACTTAGCATGCCCTGGGGCACCAGCCATATGCCTACCACGCCCTGGGTCACCAGCCTTATGCTTAGCCCACCCTGGGGCACCAGCCTTATGCCTAGCCAGCCCTGGGGCTCCAGCGTTATGCCTAGCCTGCCCTGGGTCACCAGCCTTATGTTTAACCTGCCCTGCGTCTCCAGCCTTATGCTTAGCCCGCCCTGGGGCACCAGCCTTATGCCTAGCCCACCCTGGGGCACCAGCCTTATGCCTAGCCCGCCCTGGGGTACCAGCCTTATGCCTAGCCCACCCTGGGGCACCAGCCTTATGCCTAGCCCGCCCTGGGGCACCAGCCTTATGCCTAGCCCGCCCTGGGGCACCAGCCTTATGCCTAGCCCGCCCTGGGGCACCAGCCTTATGCCTAGCCCGCCCTGGGGCACCAGCCTTATGCCTAGCCCGCCCTGGGGCACCAGCCTTATGCCTAGCCCGCCTTGGGGCACCATCCTTATGCCTAGCCCGCCTTGGGGCACCAGCCTTATACTTAGCCCGCCCTGGGGCACCAGCCTTATGCCTAGCCCACCCTGGGGCTCCTGCCTTATGCCTAGCCTGCACCGTGGAATCAGCCTTATGCCTAGCTCACCGCGGGACACCAGCCTTGTGCCTAGCTCACCCTGAAGCTTTTTCCTTAAGCCAAGCCAGCAATGGTGCTCCTGCCTTATGCCTAGCCAGCCCTGGGGCACCAACCCTATGCCTAGCCTGCCTTGGGGGAACCAGCCTTATGCCTAGCTTGCCCTTGGGCACCAGCCTTATGCCTAGCCCGCCCTAGGGCAACAGCCTTATGCCTAGCCCGCCTTGGGCCACCAGCCTTATGCCTAGCCCACCCTGGGGCACCAGCCTTATGCCTAGCCCGCCCTGGGGCACCAGCCTTCTGCCTAGCCCGCCCGTGGGCACCAGCCTTCTGTCTAGCCCGCCCTTGGGCACCAGCCTTATGCCTAAACCGCCCTTGGGCAGAAGCCTTAAGCCTATCCGGCCCTGGGGCACCAGCCTTATGCCTAGCCCGCCCTGGGGCACCAGCCTTATGCCTAGCCCGCCCTGGGGCACCAGCCTTATGCCTAGCCCGCCCTGGGGCACCAGCCTTATGCCTAGCCCGCCCTGGGGCACCAGCCTTATGCCTAGCCCGCCCTGGGGCACCAGCCTTATGCCTAGCCCGCCCTGGGGCACCAGCCTTATGCCTAGCCCGCCCTGGGGCATCAGCCTTATGCCTAGCCCGCCCTGGGGCACCAGCCTTATGCCTAGCCCGCCTTGGGGCACCATCCTTATGCCTAGCCCGCCTTGGGGCACCAGCCTTATACTTAGCCCGCCCTGGGGCACCAGCCTTATGCCTAGCCCACCCTGGGGCTCCTGCCTTATGCCTAGCCTGCACCGTGGAATCAGCCTTATGCCTAGCTCACCGCGGGACACCAGCCTTGTGCCTAGCTCACCCTGAAGCTTTTTCCTTAAGCCAAGCCAGCAATGGTGCTCCTGCCTTATGCCTAGCCAGCCCTGGGGCACCAACCCTATGCCTAGCCTGCCTTGGGGGAACCAGCCTTATGCCTAGCTTGCCCTTGGGCACCAGCCTTATGCCTAGCCCGCCCTAGGGCAACAGCCTTATGCCTAGCCCGCCTTGGGCCACCAGCCTTATGCCTAGCCCACCCTGGGGCACCAGCCTTATGCCTAGCCCGCCCTGGGGCACCAGCCTTCTGCCTAGCCCGCCCGTGGGCACCAGCCTTCTGTCTAGCCCGCCCTTGGGCACCAGCCTTATGCCTAAACCGCCCTTGGGCAGAAGCCTTAAGCCTATCCGGCCCTGGGGCACCAGCCTTATGCCTAGCCCGCCCTGGGGCACCAGCCTTATGCCTAGCCCGCCCTGGGGCACCAGCCTTATGCCTAGCCCGCCCTGGGGCACCAGCCTTATGCCTAGCCCGCCCTGGGGCACCAGCCTTATGCCTAGCCCGCCCTGGGGCACCAGCCTTATGCCTAGCCCGCCCTGGGGCACCAGCCTTATGCCTAGCCCGCCCTTGGGCACCAGCCTTATTTCTAGCTCGCCCTGGGGCACCATCCTTATGCCTAGCCCGCCTTGGGGCACCATCCTTATGCCTAGCCCGCCTTGAGGCACCAGCCTTATGCTTAGCCCGCCCTGGGGCACCAGCCTTATGCCTAGCCCACCCTGGGGCTCCTGCCTTATGCCTAGCCCGCACCGTGGAATCAGCCTTATGCCTAGCTCACCGTGGGACACCAGCCTTGTGCCTAGCTCACCCTGAAGCTTTTTCCTTAGGTCAAGCCAGCAATGGTGCTCCTGCCTTATGCCTAGCCAGCACTGGGGCACCAACCCTATGCCTAGCCTGCCTTGGGGGGAACCAGCCTTATGCCTAGCCTGCCCTTGGGCACCAGCCTTATGCCTAGCCCGCCCTGGGGCACCAGCCTTATGCCTAGCCCGCCCTGGGGCACCAGCCTTATGCCTAGCCCGCCCTGGGGCACCAGCCTTATGCCTAGCCCGCCCTGGGGCACCAGCCTTATGCCTAGCCCTCCCTGGGGCACCAGCCTTCTGCCTAGCCCGCCCTTGGGCACCAGCCTTCAGCCTAGCCCGCCCTTGGGCACCAGCCTTATGCATAAACCGCCCTTGGGCAGAAGCCTTAGGCCTATCCGGCCCTGGGGCACCAGCCTTAAGCCTAGCCCGCCCTAGGGCACCAGCCTTATGCCTAGCCCACCCTGGGGCACCTGCCTTATGCCTAGCCTGCCCTGGGGTACCTGCCTTATGCCTAGCCCGCCCTGGGGCACCTGCCTTATGCCTAGCCCGTCCTGGGGCACCTGCCTTATGCCTAGCCCGCCCTGGGGCACCAGCCTTATGCCTAGCCCGCTCTGGGGCACCAGCCTTATGCCTAGCCCCCCGGGGCAGCAGCCAAATGCCTAGCCCACCCTTGGGCACCAGCCTTAAGCCTATCCGGCAATGGGGCACCAGCCTTATGCCTAGCCCGCCCTGGGGCACCAGCATTATGCCTAGACCACTCTGGGGCACCAGCATTATGCCTAGACCACTCTGGGGCACCAGCCTTATGCCTAGCCCATCCTGGGGCACCTAGCTTATGACTAGCCCTCCCTAGGGCACCAGTCTTATGTCTAGCCTGCCCTAGGGCACCAGTCTTATGTCTAGCCTGCCCTAGGGCACCAGTCTTATGTCTAGCCTGCCCTTGGGCACCAGCCTTATGCCTAGCCCGAGCTGGGGGATCAGCCTTATGCCTAGCCTGCCCTGGGTCAACAGCCTTATGCCTAGCCTGCCCTGGGTCTCCAGCCTTTTGCTTAGCCTGCCCTGGGGCACCAGTCTTAGGCCTAGCCCGCCCTTGGGCACCAGCCTTATGCCTAGCCCGCCCTGGGGCACGAACCTTATGCTTAGCCCGCCCTGGGGCACCAGCCTTATGCCTAGTCTGCCCTGGGTCACCAGCCTTATGCCTAGCCTGCCCTGGGTCTCCAGCCTTTTGCTTAGCCTGCCCTGGGGCACCAGTGTTAGGCCTAGCCCACCCTTGGGCACCAGCCTTATGCCTCGCCCGCCCTGGGGCACCAGCCTTATGCCTAGCCCGCCCTGGGGCACCAGCCTTATGCCTAGCCCACCCTGGGGTACCAGCCTTATGCCTAGCCCGCCCTTGGGCAACAGCTTTATGTCTAGCCTGCCCTTGGCACCATCCTTATGCCCAGCACGCCCTGGGGCTCCGGCCTTATGCTTAGCCCACCCTGGGGTACTAGCCTTATGCCTAGCATGCCCTAGGGCTTTTGCCTTATGCCTAGACTGCCCTGAGGCACCAGCCTTATGCCTAGCCTGCCCTGGGGCACCCTCCTTATGTCTAGCCCACACTGCGGCACCAGATTTATGCCTAGCCCGCCCTGGGGCTCCAGCATTATCCCTAGCCCGCCCTGGGGCACCAGCCTTAAGCCTAGCACACCCTGGGGAACCAACCTTATGTCTAGCCCCCCTGTGACACGAGCCTTATGCCTAGCCCCCCTGGGGAGCCAGCCTTGTGCCTAGCCCGCCCTGGGGCACCAGCCTTATGCCTAGCCCACCCTAGGGCACAGGCTTATGCTTAGCCCGCCCTTGGGCACCAGCCGTATGCCTAACCCGCCATTGGGCACCAGACTAACGCCTAGTCCGCCCTGGGGCACCAGCCTTATGCCTAGAACGCCCTGGGGCACCAGCCTTATGCCTAGCCTGCCCTGGGGCACCAGCTTTATGCCTAGCCCGCCCTGGGGCACCAGCTTTGTGCCTAGCCTGCTATGGGGCACTAGCCTTATGCCTAGCTCGCCCTGGGGCACTAGCCTTATGCCTACCTCACCCTGGGGCAGTAGCCTTATGCCTAGTCCGCCCTGGGGCACCAGTCTTGCGCCTAGTTCGCCCTGTGGCACCAGCCTTATGCCTAGCGCGCCCTGGGGCACCAGCCTTACGCTTAGCACGCCCAGGGGCACCAGCCTTACGCTTAGCACGCCCTGGGGCACCAGCCTTATGCCTACCACGCCCTGGGTCACCAGCCTTATGCCTAGCCCGCCCTGGGGCACCAGCCTTATGCCTAGCCCGCCCTGGGGAACCAGCGTTATGCCTAGCCTGCCCTGGGTCACCAGCCTTATGCTTAACCTGCCCTGGGTCTCCAGCCTTATGCTTAGCCCGCCCTGGGGCACCAGCCTTATGCCTAGCCCGCCCTGGGGCACCAGCCTTATGCCTAGCCCGCCTTGGGGCACCAGCCTTATGCTTAGCCCGCCCTGGGGAACCAGCCTTATGCCTAGCCCGCACCGTGGAATCAGCCTTATGCCTAGCTCACCCTGGGACACCAGCCTTGTGCCTAGCTCACCCTGAAGCTTTTTCCTTAGGCCTAGCCAGCAATGGTGCTCTTGCCATGTGCCTTGCCCGCCCTGAGGCTCCTGCCTTATGCCTAGCCAGCCCTGTGGCACCAACCCTATGCCTAGCCTGCCTTGGGGGGAACCAGCCTTATGCCTAGCCTGCCCTTGGGCACCAGCCTTATGCCTAGCCTGCCCTGGGGAACCAGCCTTATGCCTAGCCAACCCTGGGGCACCAGCCTTATGCCTAGCCCACCCTGGGGCACCAGCCTTATGCCTAGCCCGCCCTGGGGCACCAGCCTTATGCCTAGCCCGCCCTTGGGCACCAGCCTTCTGCCTAGCCCGCCCTTGGGCACCAGCCTTATGCCTAAACCGCCCTTGGGCAGAAGCCTTAAGCCTATCCGGTCCTGGGGCACCAGCCTTAAGCCTAGCCCGCCCTAGGGCACCAGCCTTATGCCTAGCCAACCCTGGGGCACCTGCCTTATGCCTAGCCCGCCCTGGGGCACCTTCCTTATGCCTAGCCTGCCCTGGGGCACCTGCCTTATGCCTAGCCCGCCCTGGGGCACCAGCCTTATGCCTAGCCCGCACTGGGGCACAAGCCTTATTCCTAGCCCTCCCTGCGGCAGCAGCCAAATGCCTAGCCCCCCTGGGGCACCAGCCTTATGCCTAGCCCCCCCGGGGCACCAGCCTTATGCCTAGCCCGCCCTTGGGCACCAGCCTTAAGCCTATCCGGCCCTGGGGCACCAGCCTTATGCCTAGCCCGCATTATGCCTAGACCACTCTGGGGCACCTGCCTTATGCCTAGCCCGCGCTGGGGCACCTGCCTTATGCCTAGCCCGCCATTGGGCACCAGCCTTATGCCTAGCCCGCACTGGGGCACCAGCCTTATGCCTAGCCCGCCCTGGGGCACCAGCCTTATGCCTAGCCCGCCCTGGGGACCTTGCCTTATGCCTAGCCTGCCCTGGGGCACCATCTATATGCGTAGCTCGCCCTGGGGCACCAGCCTTATGCTTAGCCCGCCCTGGGGCACCAGCCTTATGCCTAGCATGCCCTGGGACATCAACCTTATGCCTAGCCCGCCCTGGGGCACCATCTATATGCGTAGCTCGCCCTGGGTCACCAGCCTTATGCTTAGCCCGCCATGGGGCATCATCCTTATGCCTAGCCCGCCCTGGGGCACCAGCCTTATGCTTAGCACTCCCTGGGGCACCAGCCTTATGCTTAGCCCTCCCTGGTGCACCAGCCTTATGCTTAGCCCTCCATGGTGCACCAGCCTTATGCCTAGCTCGCCCTGGGGCGCCAGCCTTATGCGAAGCCCGCCCTGGGGCACCAGCCTTATGCGAAGCCCGCCCTGGGGCACCAGCCTTATGCCTAGCCCGCCCTTGGGCACCAGCCTTATGCCTAGCCCGCCTTGGGGCACCAGCTTTATGCCTAGCCCGCCCATGGCACCAGCCTTATGCATAGCCAGCCCTTGGGCACCAGCCTTATGCCTAGTCCGCCCTTAGGCACCAGCCTTATGCCTAGCCCGCCCTGGGGCACCAGCCTTATGCCTAGCCCGCCCTGGGGCACCAGCCTTATGCCTAGCCCGCCTTGGGGCACCAGCCTTATGCTTAGCCCGCCCTGGGGAACCAGCCTTATGCCTAGCCCGCACCGTGGAATCAGCCTTATGCCTAGCTCACCCTGGGACACCAGCCTTGTGCCTAGCTCACCCTGAAGCTTTTTCCTTAGGCCTAGCCAGCAATGGTGCTCTTGCCATGTGCCTTGCCCGCCCTGAGGCTCCTGCCTTATGCCTAGCCAGCCCTGTGGCACCAACCCTATGCCTAGCCTGCCTTGGGGGGAACCAGCCTTATGCCTAGCCTGCCCTTGGGCACCAGCCATATGCCTAGCCTGCCCTGGGGAACCAGCCTTATGCCTAGCCAACCCTGGGGCACCAGCCTTATGCCTAGCCCACCCTGGGGCACCAGCCTTATGCCTAGCCCGCCCTGGGGCACCAGCCTTATGCCTAGCCCGCCCTTGGGCACCAGCCTTCTGCCTAGCCCGCCCTTGGGCACCAGCCTTATGCCTAAACCGCCCTTGGGCAGAAGCCTTAAGCCTATCCGGTCCTGGGGCACCAGCCTTAAGCCTAGCCCGCCCTAGGGCACCAGCCTTATGCCTAGCCAACCCTGGGGCACCTGCCTTATGCCTAGCCCGCCCTGGGGCACCTTCCTTATGCCTAGCCTGCCCTGGGGCACCTGCCTTATGCCTAGCCCGCCCTGGGGCACCAGCCTTATGCCTAGCCCGCACTGGGGCACAAGCCTTATTCCTAGCCCTCCCTGCGGCAGCAGCCAAATGCCTAGCCCCCCTGGGGCACCAGCCTTATGCCTAGCCCCCCCGGGGCACCAGCCTTATGCCTAGCCCGCCCTTGGGCACCAGCCTTAAGCCTATCCGGCCCTGGGGCACCAGCCTTATGCCTAGCCCGCATTATGCCTAGACCACTCTGGGGCACCAGCCTTATGCCTAGCCCGCGCTGGGGCACCTGCCTTATGCCTAGCCCGCCATTGGGCACCAGCCTTATGCCTAGCCCGCACTGGGGCACCAGCCTTATGCCTAGCCCGCCCTGGGGCACCAGCCTTATGCCTAGCCCGCCCTGGGGACCTTGCCTTATGCCTAGCCTGCCCTGGGGCACCATCTATATGCGTAGCTCGCCCTGGGGCACCAGCCTTATGCTTAGCCCGCCCTGGGGCACCAGCCTTATGCCTAGCATGCCCTGGGACATCAACCTTATGCCTAGCCCGCCCTGGGGCACCATCTATATGCGTAGCTCGCCCTGGGTCACCAGCCTTATGCTTAGCCCGCCATGGGGCATCATCCTTATGCCTAGCCCGCCCTGGGGCACCAGCCTTATGCTTAGCACTCCCTGGGGCACCAGCCTTATGCTTAGCCCTCCCTGGTGCACCAGCCTCATGCTTAGCCCTCCATGGTGCACCAGCCTTATGCCTAGCTCGCCCTGGGGCGCCAGCCTTATGAGAAGCCCGCCCTGGGGCACCAGCCTTATGCGAAGCCCGCCCTGGGGCACCAGCCTTATGCCTAGCCCGCCCTTGGGCACCAGCCTTATGCCTAGCCCGCCCTGGGGCACCAGCTTTATGCCTAGCCCGCCCACGGCACCAGCCTTATGCCTAGCCAGCCCTTGGGCACCAGCCTTATGCCTAGTCCGCCCTTAGGCACCAGCCTTATGCCTAGCCCGCCCTGGGGCACCAGCCTTATGCCTAGCCCGCCCTTGGGCACCAGCCTTATGCCTAGCCCGCCCTTGGGCACCAGCCTTAAGCTTTGCCCGCACTGGGGGACCAGCCTTATGCCTGGGGCATCAGCCTTATGCCTAGCCCGCCCAGGGGCACCAGCCGTATGCCTAAACCGCCCTGGGGCACCAGCCTTATGCCAAGCCCGGCCCTTGGGCACCAGCCTTATGCCTAGCCCGCTCTGGGGCACCAGCCTTATGCCTAGCCCACCCTTGGGCACCAGCCTTATGCTTAGCCCGCCATGAGGCACCAGCTTTATGCCTAGCAGGCCCTGGGGTACCAGCCTTATGCCAAGCCCTCCCTGGGGCACCAGCCTTATGCCTAGCCCGCCCTGGGGCACCAGCGTTAAGCCTAGCCCGCCCTGGGGCACCAGCCTTATGCCTAGCCCGCCCTTGGGCTCCAGCCTTATGCCTAGACCTTCCTGGGGCACCAGCCTTGTGCCTAGCCTTCCCTGGGGCACCAGCCTTATGCCTAGCCCGCCATGGGTCACCGGCCTTATGCCTAGCCCACCCTGGGGCACCGGCCTTATGCCTAGTCCACCTTGGGGCACCGGCCTTATGCCTAGTCCGCCTTGGGGCACCAGCCTTATGCATAGCCCGCACTGGGGCACCAGGCTTATGCCTAGCCCGCCCTGGGGCACTGGCCTTATGCCTAGCCCGCCCTAGGGCACCGGCCTTATGCCTAGCCCGCCCTGGGGCACCGGCCTTATGCCTAGCCCGCCCTGGGGCACCGGCCTTATGCCTAGCCCGCCCTGGGGCACCGGCCTTATGCCTAGCTCTCCCTGGGGCACCGGCCTTATGCCTAGCCCGCCCTGGGGCACCGGCCTTATGCCTAGCCCGCCCTGGGGCACCGGCATTATGCTTAGCCCGCCCTGGGGCACCGGCCTTATGCCTAGCCTGCCCTGGGGCACCGACCTTATGCCTAGCCCGCCCTGGGGCACCGGCCTTATGCCTAGCCCGCCCTGGGGCACCGGCCTTATGCCTAGCCCGCCCTGAGGCACCGGCATTATGCCTAACCCGCCCTGGGGCCCCAGCCTTATGCCTAGCCCGCCCTGGGGCCCCAGCGTTATGCCTAGCCCGCCCTGGGGCCCCAGCCTTATGCCTAGCCCTCCCTGGGGCACCAGCCTTCTGCCTAGCCCGCCCTTGGGCACCAGCCTTCAGCCTAGCCCGCCCTTGGGCACCAGCCTTATGCATAAACCGCCCTTGGGCAGAAGCCTTAAGCCTATCCGGCCCTGGGGCACCAGCCTTAAGCCTAGCCCGCCCTAGGGCACCAGCCTTATGCCTAGACCACCCGGGGCACCAGCCTTATACCTAGCCCACCCTGGGGCACCTGCCTTATGCCTAGCCTGCCCTGGGGTACCTGCCTTATGCCTAGCCTGCCCTGGGGCACCTGCCTTATGCCTAGCCCGCCCTGGGGCACCAGCCTTATGCCTAGCCCGCCCTGGGGCACCAGCCTTATGCCTAGCCCGCTCTGGGGCACCAGCCTTATGCCTAGCCCCCAGGGGCAGCAGCCAAATGCCTAGCCCACCCTTGGGCACCAGCCTTAAGCCTATCCGGCAATGGGGCACCAGCCTTATGCCTAGCCCGCCCTGGGGCACCAGCATTATGCCTAGACCACTCTGGGGCACCAGCATTATGCCTAGACCACTCTGGGGCACCAGCCTTATGCCTAGCCCGTCCTGGGGCACCTACCTTATGACTAGCCCGCCCTAGTGCACCAGTCTTATGTCTAGCCTGCCCTAGGGCACCAGTCTTATGTCTAGCCTGCCCTTGGGCACCAGCCTTATGCCTAGCCCGAGCTGGGGGATCAGCCTTATGCCTAGCCTGCCCTGGGTCAACAGCCTTATGCCTAGCCTGCCCTGGGTCTCCAGCCTTTTGCTTAGCCTGCCCTGGGGCACCAGTCTTAGGCCTAGCCCGCCCTTGGGCACCAGCCTTATGCCTAGCCCGCCCTGGGGCACCAACCTTATGCTTAGCCCGCCCTGGGGCACCAGCCTTATGCCTAGCCTGCCCTGGGTCACCAGCCTTATGCCTAGCCTGCCCTGGGTCTCCAGCCTTTTGCTTAGCCTGCCCTGGGGCACCAGTGTTAGGCCTAGCCCACCCTTGGGCACCAGCCTTATGCCTCGCCCGCCTTGGGGCACCAGCCTTATGCCTAGCCCGCCCTGGGGCACCAGCCTTATGCCTAGCCCACCCTGGGGTACCAGCCTTATGCCTAGCCCGCCCTTGGGCAACAGCTTTATGTCTAGCCTGCCCTTGGCACCATCCTTATGCCCAGCACGCCCTGGGGCTCCGGCCTTATGCTTAGCCCACCCTGGGGTACTAGCCTTATGCCTAGCATGCCCTAGGGCTTTTGCCTTATGCCTAGACTGCCCTGAGGCACCAGCCTTATGCCTAGCCTGCCCTGGGGCACCCTCCTTATGCCTAGCCCACACTGCGGCACCAGATTTATGCCTAGCCCGCCCTGGGGCTCCAGCATTATGCCTAGCCCGCCCTGGGGCACCAGCATTATGCCTAGCCCGCCCTGGGGCACCAGCCTTAAGCCTAGCACACCCTGGGGAACCAACCTTATGCCTAGCCCCCCCTGTGACACGAGCCTTATGCCTAGCCCCCCTGGGGAGCCAGCCTTGTGCCTAGCCTGCCCTGGGGCACCAGCCTTATGCCTAGCCCACCCTAGGGCACAGGCTTATGCTTAGCCCGCCCTTGGGCACCAGCCGTATGCCTAACCCGCCATTGGGCACCAGACTAACGCCTAGTCCGCCCTGGGGCACCAGCCTTATGCCTAGAACGCCCTGGGGCACCAGCCTTATGCCTAGCCTGCCCTGGGGCAACAGCTTTATGCCTAGCCCGCCCTGGGGCACCAGCTTTGTGCCTAGCCTGCTATGGGGCACTAGCCTTATGCCTACCTCACCCTGGGGCAGTAGCCTTATGCCTAGTCCGCCCTGGGGCACCAGTCTTGCGCCTAGTTCGCCCTGTGGCACCAGCCTTATGCCTAGCGCGCCCTGGGGCACCAGCCTTACGCTTAGCATGCCCAGGGGCACCAGCCTTACGCTTAGCACGCCCTGGGGCACCAGCCTTATGCCTACCACGCCCTGGGTCACCAGCCTTATGCCTAGCCCGCCCTGGGGAACCAGCCTTATGCCTAGCCCGCCCTGGGGAACCAGCGTTATGCCTAGCCTGCCCTGGGTCACCAGCCTTATGCTTAACCTGCCCTGGGTCTCCAGCCTTATGCTTAGCCCGCCCTGGGGCACCAGCCTTATGCCTAGCCCGCCCTGGGGCACCAGCCTTATGCCTAGCCCGCCTTGGGGCACCAGCCTTATGCTTAGCCCGCCCTGGGGAACCAGCCTTATGCCTAGCCCGCACCGTGGAATCAGCCTTATGCCTAGCTCACCCTGGGACACCAGCCTTGTGCCTAGCTCACCCTGAAGCTTTTTCCTTAGGCCTAGCCAGCAATGGTGCTCTTGCCATGTGCCTTGCCCGCCCTGAGGCTCCTGCCTTATGCCTAGCCAGCCCTGTGGCACCAACCCTATGCCTAGCCTGCCTTGGGGGGAACCAGCCTTATGCCTAGCCTGCCCTTGGGCACCAGCCTTATGCCTAGCCTGCCCTGGGGAACCAGCCTTATGCCTAGCCAACCCTGGGGCACCAGCCTTATGCCTAGCCCACCCTGTGGCACCAGCCTTATGCCTAGCCCGCCCTGGGGCACCAGCCTTATGCCTAGCCTGCCCTTGGGCACCAGCCTTCTGCCTAGCCCGCCCTTGGGCACCAGCCTTATGCCTAGCCCGCACTGGGGCACAAGCCTTATTCCTAGCCCTCCCTGCGGCAGCAGCCAAATGCCTAGCCCCCCTGGGGCACCAGCCTTATGCCTAGCCTGCCCTTGGGCACCAGCCTTAAGCCTATCCGGCCCTGGGGCACCAGCCTTATGCCTAGCCCGCATTATGCCTAGACCTCTCTGGGGCACCAGCCTTATGCCTAGCCCGCGCTGGGGCACCTGCCTTATGCCTAGCCCGCCATTGGGCACCAGCCTTATGCCTAGCCCGCACTGGGGCACCAGCCTTATGCCTAGCCCGCCCTGGGGCACCAGCCTTATGCCTAGCCCGCCCTGGGGACCTTGCCTTATGCCTAGCCTGCCCTGGGGCACCATCTATATGCGTAGCTCGCCCTGGGGCACCAGCCTTATGCTTAGCCCGCCCTGGGGCACCAGCCTTATGCCTAGCCCGCCCTTGGGCACCAGCCTTCTGCCTAGCCCGCCCTTGGGCACCAGCCTTATGCCTAGCCCGCACTGGGGCACAAGCCTTATTCCTAGCCCTCCCTGCGGCAGCAGCCAAATGCCTAGCCCCCCTGGGGCACCAGCCTTATGCCTAGCCCGCCCTTGGGCACCAGCCTTAAGCCTATCCGGCCCTGGGGCACCAGCCTTATGCCTAGCCCGCATTATGCCTAGACCTCTCTGGGGCACCAGCCTTATGCCTAGCCCGCGCTGGGGCACCTGCCTTATGCCTAGCCCGCCATTGGGCACCAGCCTTATGCCTAGCCCGCACTGGGGCACCAGCCTTATGCCTAGCCCGCCCTGGGGCACCAGCCTTATGCCTAGCCCGCCCTGGGGACCTTGCCTTATGCCTAGCCTGCCCTGGGGCACCATCTATATGCGTAGCTCGCCCTGGGGCACCAGCCTTATGCTTAGCCCGCCCTGGGGCACCAGCCTTATGCCTAGCATGCCCTGGGACATCAACCTTATGCCTAGCCCGCCCTGGGGCACCATCTATATGCGTAGCTCGCCCTGGGTCACCAGCCTTATGCTTAGCCCGCCATGGGGCATCATCCTTATGCCTAGCCCGCCCTGGGGCACCAGCCTTATGCTTAGCACTCCCTGGGGCACCAGCCTTATGCTTAGCCCTCCCTGGTGCACCAGCCTTATGCTTAGCCCTCCATGGTGCACCAGCCTTATGCCTAGCTCGCCCTGGGGCGCCAGCCTTATGCGAAGCCCGCCCTGGGGCACCAGCCTTATGCGAAGCCCGCCCTGGGGCACCAGCCTTATGCCTAGCCCGCCCTTGGGCACCAGCCTTATGCCTAGCCCGCCCTGGGGCACCAGCTTTATGCCTAGCCCGCCCATGGCACCAGCCTTATGCCTAGCCAGCCCTTGGGCACCAGCCTTATGCCTAGTCCGCCCTTAGGCACCAGCCTTATGCCTAGCCCGCCCTGGGGCACCAGCCTTATGCCTAGCCCGCCCTGGGGCACCAGCCTTATGCCTAGCCCGCCTTGGGGCACCAGCCTTATGCTTAGCCCGCCCTGGGGAACCAGCCTTATGCCTAGCCCGCACCGTGGAATCAGCCTTATGCCTAGCTCACCCTGGGACACCAGCCTTGTGCCTAGCTCACCCTGAAGCTTTTTCCTTAGGCCTAGCCAGCAATGGTGCTCTTGCCATGTGCCTTGCCCACCCTGAGGCTCCTGCCTTATGCCTAGCCAGCCCTGTGGCACCAACCCTATGCCTAGCCTGCCTTGGGGGGAACCAGCCTTATGCCTAGCCTGCCCTTGGGCACCAGCCTTATGCCTAGCCTGCCCTGGGGAACCAGCCTTATGCCTAGCCAACCCTGGGGCACCAGCCTTATGCCTAGCCCACCGTGGGGCACCAGCCTTATGCCTAGCCCGCCCTGGGGCACCAGCCTTATGCCTAGCCCGCCCTTGGGCACCAGCCTTCTGCCTAGCCCGCCCTTGGGCACCAGCCTTATGCCTAAACCGCCCTTGGGCAGAAGCCTTAAGCCTATCCGGTCCTGGGGCACCAGCCTTAAGCCTAGCCCGCCCTAGGGCACCAGCCTTATGCCTAGCCAACCCTGGGGCACCTGCCTTATGCCTAGCCCGCCCTGGGGCACCTTCCTTATGCCTAGCCTGCCCTGGGGCACCTGCCTTATGCCTAGCCCGCCCTGGGGCACCAGCCTTATGCCTAGCCCGCACTGGGGCACAAGCCTTATTCCTAGCCCTCCCTGCGGCAGCAGCCAAATGCCTAGCCCCCCTGGGGCACCAGCCTTATGCCTAGCCCCCCCCCGGGGCACCAGCCTTATGCCTAGCCCGCCCTTGGGCACCAGCCTTAAGCCTATCCGGCCCTGGGGCACCAGCCTTATGCCTAGCCCGCATTATGCCTAGACCACTCTGGGGCACCAGCCTTATGCCTAGCCCGCGCTGGGGCACCTGCCTTATGCCTAGCCCACCATTGGGCACCAGCCTTATGCCTAGCCCGCACTGGGGCACCAGCCTTATGCCTAGCCCGCCCTGGGGCACCAGCCTTATGCCTAGCCCGCCCTGGGGACCTTGCCTTATGCCTAGCCTGCCCTGGGGCACCATCTATATGCGTAGCTCGCCCTGGGGCACCAGCCTTATGCTTAGCCCGCCCTGGGGCACCAGCCTTATGCCTAGCATGCCCTGGGACATCAACCTTATGCCTAGCCCGCCCTGGGGCACCATCTATATGCGTAGCTCGCCCTGGGTCACCAGCCTTATGCTTAGCCCGCCATGGGGCATCATCCTTACGCCTAGCCCGCCCTGGGGCACCAGCCTTATGCTTAGCACTCCCTGGGGCACCAGCCTTATGCTTAGCCCTCCCTGGTGCACCAGCCTTATGCTTAGCCCTCCATGGTGCACCAGCCTTATGCCTAGCTCGCCCTGGGGCGCCAGCCTTATGCGAAGCCCGCCCTGGGGCACCAGCCTTATGCGAAGCCCGCCCTGGGGCACCAGCCTTATGCCTAGCCCGCCCTTGGGCACCAGCCTTATGCCTAGCCCGCCCTGGGGCACCAGCTTTATGCCTAGCCCGCCCATGGCACCAGCCTTATGCCTAGCCAGCCCTTGGGCACCAGCCTTATGCCTAGTCCGCCCTTGGGCACCAGCCTTATGCCTAGCCCGCCCTGGGGCACCAGCCTTATGCCTAGCCCGCCCTTGGGCACCAGCCTTATGCCTAGCCCGCACTGGGGCACCAGCCTTATGCCTGGGGCATCAGCCTTATGCCTAGCCCGCCCAGGGGCACCAGCCGTATGCCTAAACCGCCCTGGGGCACCAGCCTTATGCCAAGCCCGGCCCTTGGGCACCAGCCTTATGCCTAGCCCGCTCTGGGGCACCAGCCTTATGCCTAGCCCACCCTTGGGCACCAGCCTTATGCCTAGCCCGCCATGAGGCACCAGCTTTATGCCTAGCAGGCCCTGGGGTACCAGCCTTATGCCAAGCCCTCCCTGGGGCACCAGCCTTATGCCTAGCCCGCCCTGGGGCACCAGCGTTAAGCCTAGCCCGCCCTGGGGCACCAGCCTTATGCCTAGCCCGCCCTTGGGCTCCAGCCTTATGCCTAGACCTTCCTGGGGCACCAGCCTTGTGCCTAGCCTTCCCTGGGCCACCAGCCTTATGCCTAGCCCGCCCTGGGCACCAGCCTTATGCCTATCCCGCCCTGAGGCATCAGCCTTATGCCTATCCTGCCCTGGGGCATCAGCCTTATGCCTAGCCCGCTCTGGGGCACCAGCCTTATGCCTAGACCGCCCTGGGGCACCAGCCTTATGCCTAGACCGCCCTGGGGCACCAGCCTTATGCCTAGCCCGCCCTGGGGCACCAGCCTTATGCCTAGCCAGCCCTTGGGCACCAGCCTTATGCCTAGTCCGCCTTAAGGAACCAGCCTTATGCCTAGACATTACTGGGGGCACCAGCCTTATGCCTATCCCGCCCTGAGGCATCAGCCTTATGCCTATCCTGCACTGGGGCATCAGCATTATGCCTAGCCTGCTCTGGGGCACAAGCCTTATGCCTAGACCGCCCTGGGGCACCAGCCTTATGCCTAGCCCGCCCTGGGGCACCAGCCTTATGCCTAGCCCGCCCATGGCACCAGCCTTATGCCTAGCCAGCCCTTGGGCACCAGCCTTATGCCTAGTCCGCCCTGGGGAACCAGCCTTATGCCTAGCCTTCCCTGGTTCTCCAAACTTATGCACCAGCCTTATGCCTAGCCCGCCCTGGGGCACAAGCCTTATGCCTAGCCCGCCCTGGGGCACCAGCCTTATGCCTAGCCCACCCTGGGGCACGAGCCTTATGCCTAGCCCGCCAGGGGGCACCGGCCTTATGACTAGCACGCCCTGGGACACCGGCCTTATGCCTAGCCCGCCCTGGGGCACCGGCCTCATGCCTAGTCCGCCCGGGGGAACCGGCCTTATGCCTAGCCCACCCTGGGGCACCGGCCTTATGCCTAGCCCGCCCTGGGGCACCGGCCTTATGCCTAGCCCGCCCTGGGGAACCGGCCTTATGCCTAGCCCGCCATGGGGCACCGGCCTTATGCCTAGCCCACCCTGGGGCACCGACCTTATGCCTAGTCCACCTTGGGGCACCGGCCTTATGCCTAGTCCGCCTTGGGGCACCAGCCTTATGCATAGCCCGCACTGGGGCACCAGCCTTATGCCTAGCCCGCCCTGGGGCTCCAGCCTTATGCCTAGCCCGCCCTGGGGCACCAGCCTTATGCCTAGCCTGCCCTGGGGCACCAGCCTTATCCTAGGCCGCCCTGGGGCTCCGGCCTTAAGCCTAGGCCGCCCTGGGTCTCCTGCCTGATGACTAACCCGCCCTTGGGCACCAGCCTTATGCCTAGCCCGCCCTTGGGCACCAGCCTTATGCCTAGCCTGCCCTTGGGCACCAGCCTTATGCTTAGCCCGCCCTTGGGCACCAGCCTAATGCCTAGCCCGCCCTGGGGCACCGGCCTTATGCCTAGCCCTCCCTGGGGCACCGGCCTTATGCCTAGCCCGCCCTGAGGCACCGGCCTTATGCCTAGCCACCCCTGGGGCACCGGCCTTATGCCTAGCCCGCCCTGGCGCACCGGCCTTATGCCTAGCCCGCCCTGGGGCACCGGCCTTATGCCTAGTCGGCCTTGGGGCACCGGCCTTATGCCTAGTGCGCCTTGGGGCACCAGCCTTATGCCTAGCCCGCCCTGGGGTCCCAGCCTTAAGCCTAGCCCGCCCTGGGGCACCAGCCTTATGCCTAGCCAGCCCTGGGGCACCAGCCATATGCCTAGCCCGCCCTGGGGCACCAGCCTTATGCCTAGCCCGCCCTGGGGCACCAGCCTTAAGCCTAGCCCGCCCTGAGGCACCAGCCTTATGCCTAGGCCGCCCTGGGGCTCCGGCCTTAAGCCTAGGCCGCCCTGGGTCTCCTTCCTGATGACTAATCCGCCCTTGGGCACCAGCCTTATGCCTAGCCCGCCCTGGGGCACCGGCCTTATGCCTAGCCCACCCTGGGGCACCGGCCTTATGCCTAGCCCACCCTGGGGCACCGGCCTTATGCCTAGCCCGCCCTGAGGCACCGGCATTATGCCTAACCCGCCCTGGGGCCCCAGCCTTATGCCTAGCCCGCCCTGGGGCCCCAGCGTTATGCCTAGCCCGCCCTGGGGCCCCAGCCTTAAGCCTAGCCCGCCCTGGGCCACCAGCCTTATGCCTAGCCAGCCCTGGGGCACCAGCCTTATGCCTAGCCCGCACTGGGGCACCAGCCTTATGCCTAGCCCGCCCTGGAGCACCAGCCTTATGCCTAGCCCGCCCTGAGGCACCGGCCTTATGCCTAACCCGCCCTTGGGCCCCAGCCTTATGCCTTGCCCGCCCTTGGGCCCCAGCCTTATGCCTTGCCCGCCCTGAGGCACCGGCCTTATGCCTAACCCGCCCTTGGGCCCCAGCCTTATGCCTTGCCCGCCCTGGGGCCCCAGCCTTATGCCTAGCCTGCCCTGGGGCCCCAGCCTTATGCCTAGCCCGCCCTGGGGCCCCAGCCTTAAGCCTAGCCCGCCCTGGGGCACCAGCCTTATGCCTAGCCAGCCCTGGGGCACCAGCCTTATGCCTAGCCCGCCCTGGGGCACCAGCCTTATGCCTAGCCCGCCCTGGGGCACCAGCCTTATGCCTAGCCCGCCCTTGGGCACCGGCCTTATGCCTTGCCCTCCTTGGGGCACTTGCCTTATGCCTAGCCCGCCCTGAGGCACCGGCCTTATGCCTAACCCGCCCTTGGGCCCCAGCCTTATGCCTTGCCCGCCCTTGGGCCCCAGCCTTATGCCTTGCCCGCCCTGAGGCACCGGCCTTATGCCTAACCCGCCCTTGGGCCCCAGCCTTATGCCTTGCCCGCCCTGGGGCCCCAGCCTTATGCCTAGCCTGCCCTGGGGCCCCAGCCTTATGCCTAGCCCGCCCTGGGGCCCCAGCCTTAAGCCTAGCCCGCCCTGGGGCACCAGCCTTATGCCTAGCCAGCCTTGGGGCACCAGCCTTATGCCTAGCCCGCCCTGGGGCACCAGCCTTATGCCTAGCCCGCCCTGGGGCACCAGCCTTATGCCTAGCCCGCCCTGGGGCACCAGCCTTATGCCTAGCCCGCCCTGGGGCACCAGCCTTATGCCTAGCCCGCCCTGGGGCACCAGCCTTATGCCTAGCCCGCCCTTGGGCACCAGCCTTATGCCTAGCCCTCCCTGGGGCACCAGCCTTATGCTTAGCCCTCCCTTGGGCACCAGCCTTATGCCTAGCCCGCCCTGGGGCACCAGCCTATATGCCTAGCCCGCGCTGGGTCTCTTGCCTTATGCCTAGCCCGCCCTGGGGCTCTTGCCTTATGCCTAGCCCACCCTGGAGCTCTTGCCTTATGCCTAGCCCGCCCTGGGGCTCTTGCCTTATGCCTAGCCCTCCCTGGGGCTCTTGCCTTATGCCTAGACCGCCCTGGGGCTCTTGCCTTATGCGTAGACCGCCCTGGGGCTCTTGCCTTATGCCTAGACCGCCCTGGGGCTCTTGCCTTATGCCTAGACCGCCCTGGGGCTCTTGCCTTATGCCTAGCCCGCCCTGGGGCTCTTGCCTTATGCCTAGCCCACCCTGGCGCTCTTGCCTTATGCCTAGCCCGCCCTGGGGCTCCTGCCTTATGCCTAGCCCGCCCTGGGGCTCCTGCCTTATGCTTATCACGCCCTGGAGCTCCTGTCTTATGACTATCCCGCCCTGGATCTCCTGTCTTATGACTATCCCGCCCTGGAGCTCCTGTCTTATGACTATCCCGCCCTGGGGTACCTGCTTTTTTCATAGGCGGCCTGGGAGGCACCTGTCTTAAGCTTAAACCACCTTTGAGGCACCTGCTTTAAGCTTTGCCCGCCTCCGAGTCACCTGCCTTATGCCTAGCCTTCTTTAGTTTTCTTTGTTGTATTGTCTTTAACTTCAATTCAGTTAGGCACACAAATCAAGGCAGTACACTCTTCGCTCTTGTCCGGTCTGAATGCACATGCACGACTGTAAGTGGGGAAGAAGGCGTTACCCATTTACGGAGGACAGACAAGAAGTGCCTGGTCGCTTGGAGCATGGGGTTGTGGAGTGGCCTCGCTCTGTACAACAAAGGATCTAGTGCTTAATGTCCAAGTACACAGTAGAGGGGTGAACACTAGCTCTTCACCCCTAAGGGTGCCTCACCTTTTATGCAAAGAGTGCAAAGAGTTAGAGCCGTTTGCCTAAACTGCCCTTGGGCTCCAGCCCTTAGGCATATTCCTTATGATTAGCCATCGCCATGGCACCTGCCATAAGCCTAGGCCACTCTGAGGCAGCTTCCTTAAGCCTGGCTCACCCTGGGGCTCCTGCCTTAAGCCTAGCCCGCCCTGGCGCTCTTGTCTTAAGCCTAGCCCGCCCAGGGGCTCTTGCCTTATGCCTAGCTCGCCCTGGGGCACCAGACTTATGCCTAGGCCACCCTGAGACACCAGCCTTATGCCTAGCTATCCCTGGGGCACCAGCATTATGCCTAGCCCACCCTGGGGCATTAGACTTATGCCTAGCCCGCCCTGGGGCATTAGCCTTATGCCTAGCCTGCCCTGGGGCATTAGCCTTATGCCTAGCCCGCCCTGGGGAACCAGCCTTATGCGTAAACCCCCCTGGGGCACCAGCCTTTTGCCTAGCCCGCCCTGGGGCACCAGCCTTATGCCTAGCCCACCCTGGGGCACCAGCCTTATGCCTAGCCCGCCCTGGGGCACCAGCCTTATGCCTAGCCCGCCCTGGGGCACCAGCCTTATGCCTAGCCCGCCCTGGGGCACAAGCCTTATGCCTAGGCCGCCCTGGGGCTCCGGCCTTATGCCTAGGCCGCCCTGGGTCTCCTTCCTGATGACTAACCCGCCCTTGGGCACCAGCCTTATGCCTAGCCCGCCCTTGGGCACCAGCCTTATGCCTAGCCCGCCCTTGGGCACCAGCCTTATGCCTTGCCCGCCCTTGGGCACCAGCCTTATGCCTAGCCCGCCCTGGGGCACCAGCCTTATGCCTAGCCCGCCCTGGGGCACCAGCCTTCTGCCTAGCCCACCCTTGGGCACCAGCCTTCTGCCTAGCCCGCCCTTGGGCAACAGCCTTATGCCTAAACCGCCCTTGGGCAGAAGCCTTAAGCCTATCCGGCCCTGGGGCACCAGCCTTAAGCCTAGCCTGCCCTAGGGCACCAGCATTATGCCTAGCCCACCCTGGGGCATTAGACTTATGCCTAGCCCACCCTGGGGCATTAGCCTTATGCCTAGCCCTCCCTGGGGCATTAGCCTTATGCCTAGCCCGCCCTGGGGCACCAGCCTTATGCGTAAACCCCCCTGGGGCACCAGCCTTATGCCTAGCCCGCCCTGGGGCACCATCCTTATGCCTAGCCCGCCCTGGGGCACCAGCCTTATGCCTAGCCCACCCTGGGGCACCAGCCTTATGCCTAGCCCGCCCTGGGGCACCAGCCTTATGCCTAGCCCGCCCTGGGGCACCAGCCTTATGCCTAGCCCGCCCTGGGGCACCAGCCTTATGCCTAGTCCGCCCTGGGGCATTAGCCTTATGCCTAGCCCGCCCTGGGGCATTAGCCTTATGCCTAGCCCGCCCTGGGGCACCAGCCTTATGCCTAGCCCGCCCTGGGGCACCAGCCTTATGCCTAGCCCGCCCTGGGGCACCAGCCTTATGCCTAGCCCACCCTGGGGCATTAGCCTAATGCCTAGCCCGCCCTGGGGCATTAGCCTTATGCCTAGCCCGCCCTGGGGCACCAGCCTTATGCGTAAACCCCCCTGGGGCACCAGCCTTATGCCTAGCCCGCCCTGGGGCACCAGCCTTATGCCTAGCCCGCCCTGGGGCACCAGCCTTATGCCTAGCCCACCCTGGGGCACCAGCCTTATGCCTAGCCCGCCCTGGGGCACCAGCCTTATGCCTAGCCCGCCCTGGGGCACCAGCATTATGCCTAGTCCGCCCTGGGGCATTAGCCTTATGCCTAGCCCGCCCTGGGGCATTAGCCTTATGCCTAGCCCGCCCTGGGGCACCAGCCTTATGCCTAGCCCGCCCTGGGGCACCAGCCTTATGCCTAGCCCGCCCTGGGGCACCAGCCTTATGCCTAGCCCGCCCTGGGGAACCAGCCTTATGCCTAGCCCGCCCTGGGGCACCAGCCTTATGCCTAGCCCGCCCTGAGGCACCACCAGCCTTATGCCTAGCCCGCCCTGAGGCACCACCACCCTTATGCCTAGCCCGCCCTGGGGCACCAGCCTTATGCCTAGCCCGCTCTGGGGCCCCAGCTTTATGCCTAGCCCTCCCTGGGGCACAAGCCTTATGCCTAGCCCTCCCTGGGGCATCAGCCTTATGCCTAGCCAGCCCTTGGCACAATCCTTATGCCTAGCCCGCCCTGGGGCTCCTTCCTGATGCCTAGCCCACCCTGGGGCACCAGCCTTCTGCCTAGCCCGCCCTGGGGCTCCTGCCTTATGCCTAGCCCTCCCTGGGGCTCCTGCCTTATGCCTAGCCCTCCCTGGGACTCCTGCCTTATGCCTAGGCCGCCCTGGGTCTCCTGCCTGATGCCAAGCCCGCACTGGGGCTCCTGCCTGATGACTAACCCGCCCTTGGGCACCAGCCTTATGCCTAGCCCGCCCTTGGGCACCAGCCTTATGCCTAGCCCGCCCCTCGGCACCAGCCTTATGCCTAGCCCGCCCTTGGGCACTAGCCTTATGCCTAGCCCGCCCTTGGGCACCAGCCTTATGCTTAGCCCACCCTTGGGCACTAGCCTTATGCCTAGCCCGCCCTTGGGCACCAGCCTTATGCTTAGCCCACCCTTGGGCACCAGCCTTATGCTTAGCCCGCCCTGGGGCACCAGCCTTATGCCTAGCCCGCCCTGGGGCACCAGCCTTATGCCTAGCCCGCGCTGGGTCTCTTGCCTTATGCCTAGCCCGCCCTGGGGCTCTTGCCTTATGCCTAGCCCGCCCTGGGGCTCTTGCCTTATGCCTAGCCCGCCCTGGGGCTCTTGCCTTATGCCTAGCCCACCCTGGGGCTCTTGCCTTATGCCTAGCCCACCCTGGGGCTCTTGCCTTATGCCAAGCCCACCCTGAGACACCAGCCTTATGCCTAGCTATCCCTGGGGCACCAGCATTATGCCTAGCCCACCCTGGGGCATTAGACTTATGCCTAGCCCGCCCTGGGGCATTACCCTTATGCCTAGCCCGTCCTGGGGCATTAGCCTTATGCCTAGCCCGCCCTGGGGCACCAGCCTTATGCGTAAACCCCCCTGGGGCACCAGCCTTATGCCTAGCCCGCCGTGGGGCACCAGCCTTATGCCTAGCCCACCCTGGGGCACCAGCCTTATGCCTAGCCCGCCCTGGGGCACCAGCCTTATGCCTAACCCGCCCAGGGGCACCAGCCTTATGCCTAGCCCGCCCTGGGGCACCAGCCTTATGCCTAGCCCGCCCTGGGGCATTAGCCTTATGCCTAGCCCGCCCTGGGGCATTAGCCTTATGCCCAGCCCGTCCTGGGGCACCAGCCTTATGCCTAGCCCGCACTAGGGCACCAGGCTTATGCCTAGCCCGCCCTGGGGCACCGGCCTTATGCCTAACCCGCCCTGGGGCCCCAGCCTTATGCCTAGCCCGCCCTGGGGCCCCAGCCTTAAGCCTAGCCCGCCCTGGGGCCCCATCCTTAAGCCTAGCCCGCCCTGGGGCACCAGCCTTATGCCTAGCCAGCCCTGGGGCACCAGCCTGATGCCTAGCCAGCCCTGGGGCACCAGCCTTATGCCTAGCCCGCCCTGGGGCACAAACCTTATGCCTAGCCCGCCCTGGGGCACCAGCCTTATGCCTAGCCCGCCCTGGGACACCAGCCTTATGCCTAGCACGTCTTGGGGCACCAGCCTTATGCCTAGCACGCCCTGGGGCCCCAGCCTTATGCCTAGCTCGCCCTGGGGCCCCAGCCTTAAGCCTAGCCCGCCCTGGGGCCCCAGCCTTAAGCCTAGCCCGCCCTGGGGCCCCAGCCTTAAGCCTAGCCCGCCCTGGGGCACCAGCCTTATGCCTAGCCAGCCCTGGGGCACCAGCCTTATGCCTAGCCAGCCCTGGGGCACCAGCCTTATGCCTAGCCCACCCTGGGGCACAAACCTTATGCCTAGCCCGCCCTGGGGTACCAGCCTTATGCCTAGCACGCCCTGGGACACCAGCCTTATGCCTAGCACGTCTTAGGGCACCAGCCTTATGCCTAGCACGCCCTGGGACACCAGCCTTATGCCTAGCACTCCCTGGGGCACCGGCCTTATGCCTAGCCCGCCCGGGGGCACCAGCCTTATGACTAGCCCGCCCTGGGGCACCGGCCTTATGCCTAGCCAGCCCTGGGGCACCGGCCTTACGCCTAGCCCGCCCTGGGGCACCGGCCTTATGCCTAGCCCACCCTTGGGCACCAGCCTTAAGCCTAGCCCGCCCTTGGGCACCAGCCTTAAGCCTAGCCCGCCCTTGGGCACCAGCCTTAAGCCTAGCCCGCCCTTGGGCACCAGCCTTATTCCTAGCCCGCCGTGGGGCACCAGCCTTATGCCTGGCCCGCCCTTGAAACAATCCTTATGCCTAGCCCGCCCTGGGGCTCCTGCTTTATGCCTAGCCTGCCCTGGGGCTCCTGCCTTATGCCTAGCCCACGCTGGGGCTCCTGCCTTATGCCTAGCCCGCCCTGGGGCTCCTGCCTTATGCCTAGCCCGCCCTGGGGCACCAACCTTATGCCTAGCCCGCCCTGGGGCACCAGCCTTATGCCTAGCCCGCCCTGGGGCACCAGCCTTATGCCTAGCCCGCCCTTGGGCACCAGCCTTATGCCTAGCCCGCCCTGGGGCACCAGCCTTATGCCTAGCCCGCCCTGGGGCACCAGCCTTATGCCTAGCCTTTATTAGTTTTCTTTGTTGTATTGTCTTTAACTTCAATTCAGTTAGGCACACAAAACAAGGCAGTACACTCTTTGCTCTTGTCCGGTCTGAATGCACATGCACGACTGTAAGTGGGGAAGAAGGCGTTACCCATTTACGGAGGACAGACAAGAAGTGCCTGGTCGCTTGGAGCATGGGGTTGTGGAGTGGCCCCGCTCTGTACAACAAAGGATCTAGTGCTTAATGTCCAAGTACACAGTAGAGGGGTGAACACTAGCTCTTCACCCCTAAGGGTGCCTCACCTTTTATGCAAAGATTGTAAAGAGTTAGAGCCGTTTGCCTAACCTGCCCTTGGGCTCCAGCCCTTAGGCATATTCCTTATGCTTAGCCATCGCTATGGCACCTGCCTTAAGCCTAGGCCACTCTTGGGCAGCTTCCTTAAGCCTGGCTCACCCTGGGGATCCTGCCTTAAGCCTAGCCTGCCCTGTGGCTCCTGCCTTATGCCTAGACCGCCCTGGGGCACCAGCCTTTTGCCTAGCCCGCCCTTGGGCACCAGCCTTATGCTTAGACCGCCCTTGGGCACCAGACTTATGCTTAGACTGCCCTTGGGCACCAGCCATATGCCTAGTCCGCCCTGGGGCACCAGCCTTATGCCTAGCCCGCCCTGGGGCACCAGCCTTATGCCTTAACCCGCCCTGGGCCACCAGCCTTAAGCCTAGACCGCCCTTGGGCACCAGCCTTATGCCTAGACTTCCCTTGGGCACCAGCCTTAAGCCTAGACCGCCCTTGGGCACCAGCGTTATGCCTAGACCGCCCTTGGGCACCAGCGTTATACCTAGACCGCCCTTGGCACCAGCCTTATGCCTAGCCCGCCCTGGGGCACCAGCCTTATCCCTAAACTGCCCTTGGGCATGAGCCTTATGCCTAGCATGTCTTGGGGCACCAGCCTTATGCCTAGCCCGCCCTTGGGCACCAGCCTTATGCCTAGCCCGCCCTGGGACATCAGCCTTATGCCTAGCCCGCCCTGGGAAACCAGCCTTATGCCTAGCCCGCCCTGGGACACCAGCCTTATGCCTAGCATGTCTTGGGGCACCAGCCTTATGTGTAGCACGCCCTGGAGCACCAGCCTTATGCCAAGCCCGCCCTTGGTCACCAGCTTTATGCCTAGCCCGCCCTTGGGCACCAGCCTTATGCCTAGCCCGCCCTTGGGCACCAGCCTTATGCCTAGCCCGCCCTTGAGCACCAGCCTTATGCCTAGCTTGCCCTTGGGCAGCAGCCTTATGCCTAGCCCGCCCTGGGGCACCAGCCTTAAGCCTAGCGCACCCGGAGTCACCAGCCTTATGCGTAGCATGCCCTAGGGCACCAGCCTTAAGCCTAGCACGCCCTGGGGCATGAGCCTTATGCCTAGCCCGCTCTGGGGCCCCAGCTTTATGCCTAGCCCTCCCTGGGGCACAAGCCTTATGCCTAGCCCTCCCTGGGGCATCAGCCTTATGCCTAGCCAGCCCTTGGCACAATCCTTATGCCTAGCCCGCCCTGGGGCTCCTTCCTGATGCCTAGCCCGCCCTGGGGCACCAGCCTTCTGCCTAGCCCGCCCTGGGGCTCCTACCTTATGCCTAGCCCGCCCTGGGGCTCCTGCCTTATGCCTAGGCCACCCTGGGGCACCGGCCTTATGCTTAGCCCGCCCTTGGGCACCAGCCTTATGCCTAGCCCTCCCTGGGGCACCGGCCTTATGCCTAGCCCGCCCTGAGGCAGCGGCCTTATGCCTAGCCCACCCTGGGGCCCCAGCCTTGTGCCTTGCCCGCCCTGGGGCCCCAGCCTTGTGCCTTGCCCGCCCTGTGGCCCCAGCCTTATGCCTAGCCCGCCCTGGGGCCCCAGCCTTATGCCTAGCCCGCCCTGGGGCCCCAGCCTTATGCCTAGCCCGTCCTGGGGCCCCAGCCTTATGCCTAGCCCGCCCTGGGGCCCCAGCCTTAAGCCTAGCCCACCCTGGGGCACCAGCCTTATGCCTAGCCAGCCCTGGGGCACCAGCCTTATGCCTAGCCCGCCCTGGGGCACCAGCCTTATGCCTAGCCCGCCCTGGGGCACCAGCCTTATGCCTAGCCCGCCCTGGGGCACCAGCCTTATGCCTAGCCCGCCCTGGGGCACCAGCCTTATGCCTAGCCCGCCCTGGGGCACCAGCCTTTTGCCTAGCCCGCCCTGGGGCACCAGCCTTATGCCTAGCCCGCGCCTTGGGCACCAGCCTTATGCCTAGCCCGCCCTGGGGCACCAGCCTTATGCCTAGCCTGCCCTGGGGCACCAGCCTTATGCGTAGCCCGCGCTGGGGCTCCTGCCTTAAGCCTATCCCGCGCTGGGGCTCTTGCCTTATGCCTAGCCCGCCCTGGCGCTCTTGCCTTAAGCCTAGCACGCCCTGGGGCACCAGCCTTAAGCCTAGCACGCCCTGGGGCACCAGCCTTAAGCCTAGCACGCCCTGGGGCACCAGCCTTAAGCCTAGCACGCCCTAGTGCACCAGCCTTAAGCCTAGCACACCCTAGGGCACCAGCCTTAAGCTTAGCACGCCCTGCGGCACGAGCCTTATGCCTTGCACGCCCTGGGGCACCATCCTTATGCCTAGCTCGCCCTGGGGCACCAGCCTTATGCTTAGCCCTCCCTGGGGAACCAGCCTTATGCCTATCTCACCCTGGGGCACCAGCCTTATTCCTAGCCCACCCTGGGGCACCAGCCTTATGTTTAGCGAGCCCTGGGGCACCAGCCTTATGCCTAGCCCGCCCAGGGGCACCAGCCTTATGGTTAGCCCGCCCTTGGGCACCAGCCTTAAGCCTAGCCCGCCCTTGGGCACCAGCCTTATGCCTTGCCCGCCCTTGGGCACCAGCCTTATGCCTAGCCCGCCCTAGGGCACCAGCCTTATGCCTAGCCCGCCCTGGTACACCAGCCTTATGCTTAGCCCGCCCTGGGACGCCAGCCTTATGCCTATCCCGCCCTGGGACGCCAGCCTTATGCCTATCCCGCCCAGGGGCACCAGCCTTATGCCTAGCCCGCCCTGGGGCACCAGCCTTATGCCTAGCCTGCCCTGGGGCACCAGCCTTATGCCTAGCCCGCCCTGGGGCACCAGCCTTATGCCTAGCCCGCCCTGGGGCACCAGCCTTATGCCTAGCCTGCGCTGGGGCTCCTGCCTTAAGCCTAGCCCGCGCTGGGGCTCTTGCCTTATGCCTAGCCCGCCCTGGCGCTCTTGCCTTATGCCTAGCCCGCCCTGGCGCTCTTGCCTTATGCCTAGCCCGCCCTGGCGCTCTTGCCTTATGCCTAGCCCGCCCTGGGGCTCTTGCCTTATGCCTAGCCCTCCCTGGGGCTCTTGCCTTATGCCTAGCCCGCCCTGGAGCTCTTGCCTTATGACTATCCCGCCCTGGAGCTCCTTTCTTAGGACTATCCCGCCCTGGAGCTCCTGTCTTAGGACTATCCCGCCCTGGAGCTCCTGTCTTATGACTATACCGCCCTGGGGTACCTGCATTTTTCCTAGGCGGCCTGGGAGTCACCTGTCTTAAACTTAAACCACCTTTGAGGCACCTGCTTTAAGCTTTGCCCACTTCAGAGTCACCTGCCTTATGCCTAGCCTTTATGAGTTTTCTTTGTTGTATTGTCTTTAACTTCAATTCAGTTAGGCACACAAAACAAGGCAGTACACTCTTCGCTCTTGTCCGGTCTGAATGCACATGCACGACTGTAAGTGGGGAAGAAGGCGTTACCCATTTACGGAGGACAGACAAGAAGTGCCTGGTGGCTTGGAGCATGGGGTTGTGCCCATATACCCATCACACATCCTCCATCCCATAGTCCCGTGCCCATATACCCATCATTAGAGTTGAGCGATACCGTCCGATACTTCAAAGTATCGGATCGGAATGGATCGGCCGATCTTTAAAAAAAGTATCGGTATCGCCGATTCCGATACCGGAAGTCCCATTCAAGTCTATGGGACTTCCGGTATCGGAATAAGAAAAACCCTGTTTTTGCCTTGTACAGCCTCTCTGGGGTCCGTACGGGCCTTTCGGGGGGCTGTGCTGGCCTGCCAGGGGGTCTGTGCAGGCTCCGGTGGTCTGTGCCGGCCTGCCGGGGGGCTGTGCCGGCCTGCCGGTGGTCTGTGCAGGCTCCGGTGGGCTGTGCCGGCCTGCCGGTGGTCTGTGCAGGCTCCGGTGGGCTGTGCCGGCCTGCCGGGGGGCTGTGCCGGCCTGCCGGTGGTCTGTGCAGGCTCCGGGGGGCTGTGCCGGCCTGCCGGGGGGCTGTGCCGGCCTGCCGGTGGTCTGTGCAGGCATCGTCCGATGGGACTACAAGTCCCATCGGGCGATGCCTGCTACCATGACAGTGATTGACACATTAGCCAATGATGGGACAGTAGTAGTCCCATCATCCGGCTAATGTGTTAAATGTTAAAAAAAAAAAAAATACTACATACATACTACATGCTACATACATACTACATGCTACATACATACTACATATATACTACATGCATGCTACATACATACTACATGCTACATACATACTACATGCTATATACATACTACATATATACTACATACATACTACATACATACTGCATGCTACATACATACTACATACATACTACATGCATGCTACATGCATGCTACATACATACTGCATGCTACATACATACTACATACATACTACATACATGCTACATGCATGCTACATGCTACATACATACCACATACATACTACATACATACTACATACATACTACATGCATGCTACATGCATGCTACATGCATGCTACATGCTACATACATACCACATACATACTACATACATACTACATACATACTACATGCATGCTACATACATACTACATGCATGCTACATGCATGCTACATACATACTACATGCTACATACATACCACATACATACTACATACATACTACATGCTACATACATACTACATATATACTACATGCATGCTACATACATACTACATGCTACATACATACTACATGCATGCTACATACATACTACATGCTACATACATACCACATACATACTACATACATGCTACATACATACTACATACATACTACATACATGCTACATACATACTACATACATACTACATGCATGCTACATACATACTACATGCATGCTACATACATACTACATGCATGCTACATGCATGCTACATACATACTACATGCTACATACATACCACATACATACTACATACATACTACATACATGCTACATGCTACATACATACTACATATATACTACATGCATGCTACTTACATACTACATATATACTACATGCATGCTACATACATACTGCATGCTACATGCATGCTACATACATACTACATACATACTACATGCTACATACATACCACATATATACTACATACATACAATACATTCATACAATACATACATAGACATACAGTACATATAACATAGAGTAACATACTTACCAATACTTGTCACATTGTTCCCCGAAGCCATTGTCTTTTCCGGAATAAATATTAACATAACAAACCACAAAAATACTCACCCACGATCCGAAGCAGTCCACGAGTGTGTCCCACGACGATCTTGGGTAGAGAACTGCAGCATCAGATGATGCTGCCGTTCTCTACGGGCTGCAGGAATCCAATGACGGAAGGTAGGTATCCTTCCGCACTGTATTCCTCCGCCACTTAAAAAAAAAAAAAGTCCCTAGTCTCACTTTATGCCATTGCTGCGTGGGAAATTCCCACACAGCAATGGCATAAAGTGAGACTAGGGACTTTTTTTTTTTTAAGTGGCGGAGGAATACAGTGCGGAAGGATACCTACCTTCCGTCATTGGATTCCTGCAGCCCGTAGAGAACGGCAGCATCATCTGATGCTGCAGTTCTCTACCCAAGATCGTCATGGGACACACTCGTGGACTGCTTCGGATCGTGGGTGAGTATTTTTGTGGTTTGTTATGTTAATATTTATTCCGGAAAAGACAATGGCTTCGGGGAACAATGTGACAAGTATTGGTAAGTATGTTACTCTATGTTATATGTACTGTATGTCTATGTATGTATTGTATGAATGTATTGTATGTATGTAGTATATATGTGGTATGTATGTAGCATGTAGTATGTATGTAGTATGTATGTAGCATGCATGTAGCATGCAGTATGTATGTAGCATGCATGTAGTATATATGTAGTATGTATGTAGCATGCATGTAGCATGCATGTAGTATGTATGTAGCATGTAGCATGTATGTAGTATGTATGTAGTATGTATGTGGTATGTATGTAGCATGTAGTATGTATGTAGCATGCATGTAGCATGCATGTAGTATGTATGTAGCATGCATGTAGTATGTATGTAGCATGCATGTAGTATGTATGTAGTATGTATGTAGTATGTATGTAGCATGCATGTAGTATGTATGTAGTATGTATGTAGCATGTAGCATGTATGTAGTATGTATGTGGTATGTATGTAGCATGTAGTATGTATGTAGCATGCATGTAGTATATATGTAGTATGTATGTAGCATGTAGTATGTATGTAGCATGCATGTAGTATGTATGTAGTTTTTTTTTTTTTTTTTTTTAACATTTAACACATTAGCCGGATGATGGGACTACTACTGTCCCATCTTTGGCTAATGTGTCAATCACTGTCATGGTAGCAGGCATCGCCAGATGGGACTTGTAGTCCCATCGGACGATGCTTGCACAGACCCCCGGACATCAGCACAGCCCCCCGGCAGGCCGGCACAGCCCCCCGGCAGGCCGGTACAGACCCCCACAGGGTGCACAGACCACCGGCAGGCCGGCACAGCCCCCCGGCAGGCCGGTACAGACCCCCACAGGGTGCACAGACCACCGGCAGGCCGGCACAGCCCCCCGGCAGGCCGGTACAGACCCCCACAGGGTGCACAGACCACCGGCAGGCCGGCACAGCCCCCCGGCAGGCCGGTACCGACCCCGGGCAGTCCACACAGCCCCCCGGCAGGCCGGCAGAGACCCCCGGAAGGCCCGAAATGACGGCGCATCATGATGCGCACACACCGCGCATCATGATGACGTCAGGCCGTCAATCAACTTTGAACTTCCGATTCCGATGCCGAATTCCGATATTGAAAAAATTTCGGAAGTCGGTATCGGAATTCCGATACAGCAAGTATCGGCCGATACCCGATACTTGCGGTATCGGAATGCTCAACACTACCCATCATACATATCCGCCATCCCATAGTCCCATGCCCATATACCCATCATACATATTCTTCATCCCATAGTCCCATGCCCATATACCCATCATACATATCCTCCATCCCATAGTCCCGTGCCTATATACCCATCATACATATCCTCCATCCCATAGTCCCGTGCCCATATACCCATCATACATATCCTCCATCCCATAGTCCTGTGCCCATATACCCATCATACATATCCGCCATCCCATAGTCCCGTGCCCATATACCCGTCATACATATCCTCCATCCTATAGTCCAGTGACCATATACCCATCACACATCCTCCATCCCATAGTGCCGTGCCCATATACCTGTCATACATATCTTCCATCCAATAGTCCAATGCCCATATACCCATCACACATATCCTCCATCCCATAGTCCAATGCCCATATACCCATCACACATCCTCCATCCCATAGTCCCATGCCCATATACCTGTCATACATATCCTCCATCCCATAGTCCAGTGCAAAAATATACCCATCACACATCCTCCATCCCATAGTCCCGTTCCCATATACCCATCATACATATCCTCCATCCCATATACTCATCACACATCCTCCATTCCATAGTCAACCATTATGACATCATAATGAGCGGCGGCGGGGCTTGCAACCTTTGATGACATCAGCGTCGCCATGGCAACCATTATGACATCATAATGAGGGGCGGGGCTTGAAGCGCACACACTGCTTCCCCAGTATGCAAATAGGGGCATTGTGACATCACAATGAGGGGCGGGGCTTGACGCACACACACTTTTTCCTCCAGTATGTAGACAGGGGCAAAATTGTTTGGTGAATTGGAACGCGGGGGGTTAAAATTTCGCCTCACAACATAGCTTAGGACACTCTCGGGGTCCAGACGTGCGACTGTGCCAAATTTTGTGGCTGTAGCTGCGACGGTGCGGATGCCTATCCCGGACACACACACACACACACACACACACACACACATACATACATACATACATACACACACACACACATACACACTTTGAGCTTTATATATTAGATGACCCAGAGCTATAGAGTACACTCACTCAGTTGGGAGGTCTTTCTAGCTTGGGATGCCGTGCGAATAGGATCTCAAATGAGTGGTGACGTGTGGCTCCACCCCCCCAGCATGGTTCTGCGGGACATGATCTAAGCATTATGTAAGTGTATCTTCTGTTTTAACCCTTATTTTATTTGTAGTCGTATTGTACATATATTGTCTCATTTTGTAAAGCCTTTTAACCTATTAACATTGCCCATTTTTGGGAATAAACCATAAAATTTACGAGTTCAGCTCCCTGCTCGGTGACAAATTCATGCGTCTGTAAGCTAATTACGCTACTAATTTGGGGGTTTGCTACGGACCCTCTTAATTAACTTATTGATTAAGAGAATCGTAGTTGGTGGCAGTGAAGTGTGCTTTGGCTGTGTGGGCTAGCTGGCAGTGACAGAAGTGGTTTTATAAGCTGATTGTGTGGCTGCGGCCAAAGCATTTATAATTCCCTCACTACAGCGGCCTAATCGCCAGTGCACAACAAGCAGCCTGTCCGGTGACTAATTATCCTAGGTGTAGTTCCCTGACTGACCTGAGGATAAGGGGGCGATGGAGAGCTGCAAGTTCCAAAGTGTAACTGAGAAAGTAGGATACCCATAAATCCCAACAGCTTGTAACATTTTGGCAGTGGTGGGATAACCAAAATAAACCCCCCTGCAGTAAATTGTTAGGGCAAGACTAGCTTGCTGTTTTTTTATCACATGGTGCCAGCGGTGGGATAACTACAGTAAGATAAGCCCCCTGTGCCTGTGATGGCTTTGTGCGGCCAAAGGTCACATCCCCCTGTCCATGTCATATCAGTGTCAGTGGTGGGATCGTGACAGATGTCATTTGCAGAGATTGGTGATCCCTTTAACATGAAGTCAGAAGTTGTGTGCAGAAGTTCTGGCTCCTAGTATGGGCCACTAATAGAACAAGTCCCAGTCCGAAGTGATCGCTGCACACCATCTACAGCCCTCCTGACAAAGGAAGCAGGATGGCAGCTCTGGGCTTTCTTCCTGTCTGCCCTGCACCAACATTAACCTATGGAGTGCTGAACATTGCAGCATGCCATCCACCCAGGACCATCACTGGCCACCTATGACAATCACTGGCTGTGCACAGGGCTGCCAGCTGCAGATGTCACTCACCATACACCATGGCCCGTGTGTCTCGTGCAGAAATCTGAAGCGACAGTTCTTAAAGAGCCAGATGGTCAGGATTGTCAGGATGAGGAGAAAGTTGAAGACGAGCAGCTCCAGTGCCCCCTGATGCTGGAAGAACACCCGTGCCATGGAGGAGCCCAATGTCCTGCTGTGACCCATGTGTGCCCGCTGTGCCCGAAGCCAGCGCTACTTTATAAAGAGCTCATCTGACATATAAAGTGTGTCATATAGCGACTGCACCCGTGGAAGGGATACATGCAGTGGCGTAACTACAAGGTTATGGACCCCGGTGTGAACTTTCAAATGGGGCCTCCCCCAATGCCAAAATACACGCACATCTCCGCTCCGTACTCCTCGTACATGTGCGGCTCTGCTCCGTACACGCGCGGCTCCACTCTGCACACCTTGTACACATGCGGCTCAGTTCCCTACACCTCATACACGCTCCACTCTGTACACCTTGTACACACACACGGCTCCTCTCCATACACCTCATACACACACGGCTGCGCTCCATACACCTCGTACACACACGGCTGCGCTTCATACACTTCATACACACGGCTCTGCTCCATACACTTCAAACACACAGCTCCGCTCCGTACACCTTGTACACACGGCTCTGCTCCGTACACACACAGCTGCGCTCCGTACACCTCGTACACACACATCTTGACTTCGTACACCTTGTACACACACGGCTCTGCTACATCCACCTTGTAAACCCCTCCTGACCCCACACATAAACTTACCCTCATCCAGCAGTGCACCATGACAACCAGCATGGCAGGGTCCTGCATTAGGGATGGGCGAATTTACTCGTTAGGACTCGTTACTCTGTGAGTAGTAGGGGACTCGCAGGAGTCGGTACTCTGCGAGTTTCCAAGCGATTACTCGCACAGTAACGAGTCCAATACAAATCAATGGCAATCCTAGTTTTTTCAGAGTTTAATACAAGCAATCCTAGTTTCTTAGCGATTTTGTGTCCCCCTGCTGACACAAAATCGCTAAGAAACTAGAATTGCTTGTATTAAACTCTGGAAAAAAAAAAAATAGGAGTCTTAGGTCTCTCTCTCTCTCTCAGGAATCGCTGCAATACTCGCATCCCCATTCATTAACATTGGACTCGCTAGACTTGCAATGAATAGCGAGTTTCCGACTCAGACTCGTTACAGTCTAGCGATTCCGAGTATTTCAGGATTCGCCCATCCCTATCCTGCATACATCGAGGCTCCTGATCATGTGACCCCTGACTTCTCCCCTCCTGTGACCTCTTCACAGGTCCTGTGCGCACAGAGAAGCCAACCTGGCAGCCAATCAAAGAACGGAGCTGCACAGCCAATGAGCTGCTGCAGCTATGCGATTGGGTGCCTAAGGACTCTGGGCCGCTGCAGTACGGCTGCATCACTGGAAGCTCTGCAGCGATGCTATGCATGCTGGGAGTTGTAGTTTACAGCCCGCTGATTGCCAGCTCGTTATATAGCGGCTGTGGCAGCCCGAGAAATACAATGCCCGCAGCTGAGGATGATACTAACTCCGTACACGCCAGGTAGAGAGTGCCAAGGTGATGGTTACCACTTACCCATGAATCTGGGAGATGGCTTGTGGATAAATGCCTCCCTGCCCCGGCCCAGTTTGTCTTCGCCCTTTCTCCTGACTCCTGTCCTGCTGCTGCTCACATGAAGAGCAGTTGAGGCCGCGCCTCCTTCTCCTGCTCCCGAGCGGCTCCTGTCACCACATCAAAGGTACTCCTGCAGAGGGAGCGGCCCACGGTAGGGGGCGGCCCCTCTGGCAAATGCAAGAACTGCCCGATGGCCAGTCCGGCCCTGACCGGGAGATACTCCAGCCTTTCCAATGCCAGAACTTCAACTGATAAGTTCACGGTTTATTTTGCATGTTTTTGTTACCCTTTTTCATTGCCTCCCTGAGAGGAGTATTGCTGTAATCAATTGTTTAGTAAGAACTGTTAACCCCTTCTCTGTCTCCAGTTACTCACTGCATCAGACGAACTGCTTCCTCCTCTTACTCACACACTCATACAGCCTCTTGCGCGGTACCACCAGCGGAACACCGTCGCACTGCGCCTGTGCAAATTCTGCGTGGGTGCAGTGAATCATTCATCTAAAGGCAGAGGAAGTCGGTCACATAAAAGGGGTTTTCGCACGAACGAAAGTTAATTTTAAAAATAGTCTGTATCTGACCGTGTACGGAGCATACCACATCTCCTAGGCAGGGGAGGAAGCAAAAGACAATGCTGATATTGCAGCAGGGGATCACAGAGGATTCATTTTATGAGGTAAAATATTTCACTGACTGTTTTTAAACAATATTTTACCTCACAAAATGCATCCTCTGCGATCTCCTGCTGTAATGTCAATATTGTCTTTTGCTTCCTCCCCTGCCCAGGAGCTGTGGTATGTTCTGTACACAGTCAGACACAGGGGTGAGACAGACAGAGCACAGGGGGGAGACAGCTCAAAGGGGCAGCACAAGAAGGAGAGAGACAGCAGACAAGCAGGATAGCACATGGGGGAGACAGGTCAAAGAAGAGAGTACAGACGGGAGAAGTCAGCACATGGGGCAAGAGAGTGTGGATAGGTGGGCGAGCACATAGGGAGGAGAGATTCTCAATGCTGCAAAGCCTGCCCCCATCGTGACATTACAGCCCTCCCTATGCGATATCATCGGGCCTCCATCTAGTACAGATAATAAATGGGAAATGTTTAAGAACATCCTAAATAGGCACTGCAAGCAGTTTATACTTTGTGGGAATAAAAGGACGAAAAATAGGAAAAACCTAATGTGGCTAAACAAAGAAGTAAGAGGGGAAATTAACAGTAAAAAGAAAGCATTTAAACTACTAAAGCAGGATGGCACCATTGAAGCTCTAAAAAACTGTAAGGGGAAAAATGCTTTATCTAAAAATTAAAGCTGCCAAAAAGGAAACAGAGAAGCACATTGCTAAGGAGAGTAAACTACCGTATATACATGAGTATGTATAAGCCGAGATTTTCAGCCTATTTTCTTGGGCTGAAAGTCCCCCTCTTGGCTTATACATGAGTCATATACCTGGCGGGGGAGGGGGAGTGGGGGTGTCAGAGATCATATACTGACCCCCCCGACGTGGCTCTGCAGCCCCCCCACTTCTCTTACAGTCTCCCTTCCTTTAGCGGTCACGTGGTACCGCTCATTAAACTCATGAATATGCGCAGAAGTTGGGCTGCAGAGACCACGCCAGGAGGGGGTAACTATATTCAATATTCACCTGTCCCCTTTCCCACGCTGCTCACCGCTGTCTGCTGCGTCCTGTGTCAGTGATGTTTAGCCAGCACAGGGTGCAATGACGTGGTTAGTGCGCGCTGCACCCTCTGCTGGCTGAAAAGTCACTGACACAGGACACAGCAGACAGGACAGGTGAATATCTCGCTAAGGACCCAGCACCTGGCCCGCAGCAAGGAGAGGTGAGTATAGCATTTCTTTTTTGCAGCAGCAACATATGGGGGCATAATATATGGAGCATTCTATTGTGCAGCATATGGGGCATATTCTAAGGGGCAGCATATGGGGGCATATTCTATGGGGCAGCATATGGGGGCATAATCTATGGAGCAGCATATGGGGGCATAATCTATGGAGCATTTTATGGGGCATCTTATGGGGGAATAATCTATGGAGCATCTTATGGGGCATATTCTATGGAGCATCTTATGGGGCCATAACCTTTATGGAGCATTATATGGGGCATATTATTCTATGGAGCATCTTATGGGGCCATCATTAACCTTTGTGCAGCATTATATGGGGCGTATTTTGTATGGAGCATCTTATGGGGCCATCATGAACTGTATGGAGCATTATATGGGGCTCCTGATTCAATATGAATATTCAAAAATATTTAACCTACTGATGTCTCTATTAATTTTACTTTTATTGGTATCAATTTTTATTTTTGAAATCTACCAGTAGCTGCTGCATTTTTCACCCTAGGCTTATACATGAGTCAATAAGTTTTCCCAGTTTTTTCTGGCAAAATTAGGGGGGGGGTCGGCTTATACACGAGTATATACGGTAATCCCAAACTGTTCTTCAACTATATAAATAGTAAAAGAATCATAAGTGATAGTGTAGGCCCCTTAAAAAATTGTGAGGAAAGAATGGTTGTAGATGAGGAAAAAAGCTAATATATTAAACATCTCCACGGTATTCATGGTGGAAAATGAAATGCTAGGTGAAATGCTGAGAGACAAAGAAAATCCTATATTAATGGTCACCAATCTAACCCAAGATGAGGTGCAAAACCGGCTAAATAAGATTAAAATAGATAAATCTCCAGGTCCGGATGGCATACACCCACGAGTACTAAGACATGTAATAATAACCAAACCATTATTTCTTATATTTAGGGACTCTATAGTGACAAGGTCTGTTCCACAGGACTAGAGCATAGCAAATGTGGTACTAATATTCAAAACGGGCTCTAAAAGTGAACCTCAAAATTATAGGCAAGTAAGTCTAACCTCTATTGTTGGTAAAATATTTGAAGGGTTTCTGATAGATGTTATTCTTGGTTATCTCAATGAGAATAACTGTTTAATGCCATATCAGCATGGGTTTATGAGGAATCGCTCCTGTCAAACCAGTCTAAACAGTTTTTATGAAGAGGTAAGCTATAGACTGGACCAAGGTGAGTCATTAGACGTGGTATATCTTGATTTTTCCAAAGTGTTTGATACCGTGACATACAAGAGGTTGGTACACAAAATGAGAATGCTGGGTCTGGGGGAAAATGTCTGTAAATTGGTAAGTAACTCACTTAGTGATAGAAAGCAGAGGGTGGTTATAAATGGTATATTCTCTACCTGGGATGCTGTGACCAGTGGGTTACTGCAGGGGTCGGTGTTGGGACCTATTCTTTTCAACATATTTATTAACGATCTAATAAAAGGATAACCGTAAAATATCAATATTTGCAGATGATACAAAACTATGTAAAGCAGTCAATACAAAAGAAGATAGTATTCTGCTACAGATAGATCTGGATAAGTTGGAAACTTGGGCTGAAAGGTGGCAGATGCAGTTTAACAATGATAACTGTAAGGTTATACACATGGGAAGAAGGAGTCAATATCACCATTACACACTGAACGGGAAACCACTGGGTAAATCTGACGTGGAGAAGGACTTGGGGATCCCAGTTAATGATAAACTTACCTGAAGCAGCCAGTGCCAGGCAGCGGCTGCCAAGGCAAACAGAATAATGGGGTGCATTAAAAGGTCTGGATACACATGAGAGCATTGAACTGCCTCTGTACAAATCCCTGGTTAGATGGCACATGGAGTACTCTGTACAGTTTTGGGCACCGGTGCTCAGGAAGGATATAATGGAACTAGAGTGTGAATACAAAGGAGGGCAACAAAATTTAAAAAAAGGGGATGGGGGAACTACAATACCCAGAGAGATTAGCAAACTTAGGATTATTTAGTCTAGAAAAAAAGACGACTGAGGGGCAATCTAATAACCATGTATAAGTACAGTGGGGCAAAAAAGTATTTAGTCAGTCAGCAATAGTGCAAGTTCCACCACTTAAAAAGATGAGAGGCGTCTGTAATTTACATCATAGGTAGACCTCAACTATGGGAGACAAACTGAGAAAAAAAAATCCAGAAAATCACATTGTCTGTTTTTTTTTTCATTTTATTTGCATATTATGGTGGAAAATAAGTATTTGGTCAGAAACAAAATTTCATCTCAATACTTTGTGATATATCCTTTGTTGGCAATGACAGAGGTCAAACGTTTTCTGTAAGTCTTCACAAGGTTGCCACACACTGTTGTTGGTATGTTGGCCCATTCCTCCATGCAGATCTCCTCTAGAGCAGTGATGTTTTTGGCTTTTCGCTTGGCAACACGGACTTTCAACTCCCTCCAAAGGTTTTCTATAGGGTTGAGATCTGGAGACTGGCTAGGCCACTCCAGGACCTTGAAATGCTTCTTACGAAGCCACTCCCTCGTTGCCCTGGCGGTGTGCTTTGGATCATTGTCATGTTGAAAGACCCAGCCACGTTTCATCTTCAATGCCCTTGCTGATGGAAGGAGGTTTGCACTCAAAATCTCACGATACATGGCCCCATTCATTCTTTCATGTACCCGGATCAGTCGTCCTGGCCCCTTTGCAGAGAAACAGCCCCAAAGCATGATGTTTCCACCACCATGCTTTACAGTAGGTATGGTGTTTGATGGATGCAACTCAGTATTCTTTTTCCTCCAAACACGACAAGTTGTGTTTCTACCAAACAGTTCCAGTTTGGTTTCATCAGACCATAGGACATTCTCCCAAAACTCCTCTGGATCATCCAAATGCTCTCTAGCAAACTTCAGATGGGCCCGGACATGTACAGGCTTAAGCAGTGGGACACGTCTGGCACTGCAGGATCTGAGTCCATGGTGGCGTAGTGTGTTACTTATGGTAGGCCTTGTTACATTGGTCCCAGCTCTCTGCAGTTCATTCACTAGGTCCCCCCGCGTGGTTCTGGGATGTTTGCTCACCGTTCTTGTGATCATTCTGACCCCACGGGGTGGGATTTTGCGTGGAGCACCAGATCGAGGGAGATTATCAGTGGTCTTGTATGTCTTCCATTTTCTAATTATTGCTCCCACAGTTAATTTCTTCACTCCAAGCTGGTTGGCTATTGCAGATTCAGTCTTCCCAGCCTGGTGCAGGGCTACAATTTTGTTTCTGGTGTCCTTTGACAGCTCTTTGGTCTTCACCATAGTGGAGTTTGGAGTCAGACTGTTTGAGGGTGTGCACAGGTGTCTTTTTATACTGATAACAAGTTTAAACAGGTGCCATTACTACAGGTAATGAGTGGAGGAAAGAGAAGACTCTTAAAGAAGAAGTTACAGGTCTGTGAGAGCCAGAAATCTTGATTGCTTGTTTCTGACCAAATACTTATTTTCCACCATAATATGCAAATAAAATGAAAAAAAAAAACCAGACAATGTGATTTTCTGGATTTTTTTTTCTCAGTTTGTCTCCCATAGTTGAGGTCTACCTATGATGTAAATTACAGACGCCTCTCATCTTTTTAAGTGGTGGAACTTGCACTATTGCTGACTGACTAAATACTTTTTTGCCCCACTGTATATAAGGGGATAATACAGATACCTCTCCGAGGATCTGTTTATACCAAGGAATGCGACGGTCACAAGGGGGCATTCTCTGCGTCTGGAGGAGAGAAGGTTTTTCCACCAACATAGAAGAGGATTCTTGAGGCTATGTGCACACGTATGTAGAAAATTTCTGCATAAAAACAGGACTCCTTCTCAGAAAACGCGCGTTTTTTTTCCGCGCGTTTCTGCTGCAATTTTTTTCCTCGTGTCCCCAGACACATAGAAAATAGGCAGAAATGCAGAATTTACTGCAAAATTAATGAACATGCTGCGTTTTTTTGCCGCAAAGCTTTTTTTCGCGGTAAAAAAATGCATCAATAAGCACAAAAAGTGCAAAATGCATTAAAATGAATGGCAAGCTTCTTTTTCGCATTTTTCCCGCTGATTTTTTGGTAAATCGGTGGGGAAAACGTGAAAAAAACGCTGTGTGTGAACACAGCCTTACTGTTAAAGCAGTGAGAATCTGGAATTCCTTTCCTGAGGACGTGGTGATGGCAGTCGAGGGGTTCAAGAGAGGCCTGGATGTCTTCCTGGAGCATAACAATATTGTATCTTACAGTTATTAGATTCTTTGGAAGGACGTAGATCTGGGGATTTATTCTGATGGAATATAGGCTGAACTGGATAGACAAATGTCTTTTTTCGGCCTTGCTAACTATGTTTCTATGTGGAGAAAGAGAAAAAGCAGGATGGCACTCACCGTTCATGTGAATCAAATAACTTTATTTCACATACACAAGGCATCGGCATTGGCACGGGAGCAATGTGCTGGAAGACGGACAACAGCCGTTTCGCGCTCAATACACTTCAACAGGTCCTATGGAACGGTGAGTGCCATCCTGCTTTTTCTCTTTCTCCACAACGAAATGTTCTGTTTTTTCAATATGGGATTGAGCACCCGTTCCAAGTGGGATTAAAGTGTTTTTTTATTAATGTGAAAAATATATGTGCAGACATTCAGGGTATTTTTTCCACACAACGGTGCCGGACATCTATTTCTTCTATGTTACATGTTGACAAGGCAAAAAGCTTCTGGGAGAATGTCCTATGGACAGAGGAGACAAAAATGGAAGTTTTTGGCAAGGCACGTCAGCTCTAAGTTCACAAAAGGAAAAATGAAGCATATCAAAAAAAGAACACTGTCCCTATTGTGAAACATGGAGGAGGCTCTGTTATGTTCTGGGACTGGTTCGCTGCATGTGGCACAGGGTGTTTAGAATCTGTGCAGGGTACAATGAAATCTCAAGACTATCAAGGGATTTTAGAGAGAAATGTGCTGCCCAGTGTCAGAAAGCTTGGTCTCAGTCACAGGTCATGGGTCTTGCAATAGGATAATGACCCAAAACACACAGCTAAAAGCACCCAAGAATGGCTAAGAGGACAACATTGGACTATTCTGAAGTGGCCTTCTATGAGCCCTGACCTAAATCCTATTGAGCATCTTTGGAAAGAGCTGAAACATGCCGCCTGAAAAAAACAACCTTCAAACATGAGACAGCTGGAGCAGTTTGCTCTTGAGTAGGCCAAAATACCTGTCGAGAGGTGTCATTGACAGTTACAGGAATCGTTTGATTGCAGTAATTGCCTCAAAATGTTGTGCAACAAAATATTTAGTTAAGGGTACCATCATTTCTGTCCAGGCCTATTTCATGAGTTTTATTTATTTTTTTTAATTCTGTGGAAGCATCGCTGAAAAGCAATGTCTGACTTTCATTTGTTCATTTTCATAGATTTTTGATTTATTATTACTTTTGTCAGATCCAAGTTATTTCTGTGACCATTGTGGGTTTTTCTGTCATTAAACGAGGGGTACCAACAATTTTGACCATGTAAGTTACTTACCGGTGGCTGTTTTTACAGAAACCATGATATCACATATGAGAGGGATCCGCCCACAAAGGATAGGAAACCTACTGAAATAAAACGGTGGTACCTCTCCCCTGCATCAGTTGAGTTATAGAGCATGAGAAACCTCCAAAAATTACATACATAGCCAACATCAATTCACCCAAATTAATTGAACACCACACAGTGAGAAAGGAGAGTTGGACATACAGATGTGGTCATAGAGTTCTGGGAAAAAAACAACTACTGTTAAGTAACCTTGGGGTTTTCCCTTCACCCATGATATCACACCTGAGAGATTTATGGAGAATAAAAACCATCTTAGGGAGGGAGCGCCGCTTGAAGTACCCTTCTACCAAAGGTTAAGTCAGCGGAGGATATATCCAGTCTATAGTGCTTAAAGGATGTAGACATTTAAGATCAGGTTGCAGCCTTACAAATCTGATCAATAGATACCTCTGCTTTCTCTGCCAGGAGGTTGCAATGGCCCTGGTGGAGCAAGCTTTGATGCCCTCAGGAACATCTCTAGTGGAGTAGGCTAAACTAATAGCTTCCCTGACCCACCTTGCTATGGTACTTTTGTGACACCATGCACCCCTTTTTGCTATCCTGAAAGACTACAAACAAAAACTGGCTTTTACAGACATGTATTCTATCAATGCTCTGCTGACATCCAGATTATGGAATTTTTCCTCCACTGATTTTCTAGGGTTATTACAGAACAAAGGTAGGATAATCTCTTGACTTCTATGTATTTTAAGGCTAATTTAGGGAGGTAGGCTGGATCAGGTCTTAAAACAATCCTATCATCATACACCTGAGTATAAGGAGTGTTTATAGAAAGAGCATGAATATCACTCACCTACAGGTTGAGGTTAGTGCTACCAATAATATTGTTATTAAAGCAAGATATTTGATGATCAATAAATACTGTAAAGTTTGAAATGTATTCTTGGTTAACATCTCCAGAACTAAGTTTTGGTTTCATGGGGGAACTCTTGGAATTGGGACTAGTCTAGATCTGTTGCAGGATTTTATAAACCTCGATATCTATCTATTAGCTGCAAGGTTGTAATCATACAAAGCTCTCAGGGCTGAAATTTGAACCATAAGGGTATTAGTGGCTAACCCTAGCTCAAACCCCCTCTTGAGAAATTCTAGGATGGAACTGATTGGAACCTTTCCCCCTAAAGTGTCCCCTGAAAACTTCAAAAATAGTTTCCACGTTCAAACATAAATTTTTGTAGCTAAAGGTTTCCTACTCTTCAATACGTTGGAAACTAACCCTGGAGAAAATTCTTTCTGACTCAACACTGCCTTCTTAAATGCCATGCTGTTAGATGGAAGCCTTTCACTTGAGAGTGGCTCACTGGATCCTCAGTGGGAAAGTCCGGGATCTCAGGCAGGATCTATCTATGGATCTGACACTGACATTCTGAATTAAGGAAAACCATGGTCCTTTTGGCCAGAATGGAGCAAACAGAGTCACCCTTGCCTTATGTTCCCCAAGAATGCTGGGATCATGACTAGTGGAGGAAAGTCATATGCTATCTTGAAGTTCCAAGGGGTCTGAAGGGATTCCACTGCATAAGAGCTCTCTATAGTGCCCACTACTCTTTTAGGTTTGAAGATGGACTTCTCTCGTAGGGTAACCAAGAACCCTGAATCATCTGATCTCTCAGGTGTGCTGCCCTCCAGCCTGATTTGCTTGCATCCATTATAAGAATGTCAATCTCTGGCTATATCAATGGGACCCCTGATGCTAGGTTTGTCCTGTTTATCCACCAAAAGAGGGAATTTCTGGTTACCAAGGAAAGTTCTACCCTTCTTTCTAAATGTTCTCTTAGCAGCTTTTGTGCAGATAGTATTTGTCACTGAAGCTGCCTCATATGTAGCTGGGCCCACATTACCTCTGTGATGCAAGATGTCAGAGTTCCCAGCAAGGATATTGCCTTCCTCAAAATCAGATTCCACTATCTTGAACGTTTGTTGTGTAAAAGGTAAGTTTGAAGCTCAGAGTTTGAGATGAGACCTAGGAATGACTGTATTTTTACTGGATTTAATTTCGACTTGTGAAAATTTATAATCCAGCCAAGATAATAGACAATGACTCTTTCAACTTCCAGTTGTGTTGCACAGTGCCCTTCTGAGTTTCCCACAATCACAAAGTCATCTAGGTATGGAATAATGAGGGTGTTCTGGACTTGAAGATAGCCATCTTGGCTATTACTTTGGTGAAGAATCTTGGTGCCACAGACAAGCCGAATGGTAGGGCTCTGAATTAATAATGCTTTCTTTCTCATTGTATACGTAAAGTGACTTAGAAACTTTTGATGGTCTGGATGCATTAGGATATGATAGTATATCTATGACCGCCATGTAGCAATTTTGAAACAGTAGCTTTATGGCCTTGCTTATCGATTCCATCTTGAGGTTCTGGCATTTTATTCACTTGTTTAGGCTCTTCAAGTTGAAGATGGTTCAGAATGAACTGGGTTTTTTTTATCCAAAAAAGTGGGGAATAAAATCCCCTCCCTTTTTCTTCTTCCGGAACCTCGCACAAGACCTGTTTCCCTGTCAAACTCAAGACCTCCGTCTCTAAGGCTAATTGTTCTTCCGATGACTTTATGGAGGGTGTCAATATTGGCATCATTGAGAATATTTTTTGCTCCCTGAAGACCTCCGAACATAAATCTGGGATCTTTCCTATTCCTAGGCTCCCATCTTACTGGAGGATGTCCTCTATTGTATTTTTTTTATTTTTATTTTTTTGTATTTTTATTCACTGCGAAAAAACTTGGAAAGCCCTTCTTTTTTATCTCCAACCTTTTCTAAAATGTTGTTCAATTTCTTCCCAAACAAGAATTGGCCATTGTTAAAGCAGAGTTTGTTTTTTGATTGAAAGTCTCTTGGACAGCCTTTAAGTCACAACACCAGTCTAGCTGCATTTGACAAGCCTGCGGACTTGGCTGCTAGCCTAACAGAATCTGTAGATGTATCTGCTAAAAATGCTGAAGCTCCTTGTATTGATGGCAGGTTAGCCAGAATTCTAACCCTTGGGGTCTTATCCTTCAGCTGCCCTTCCAATTGCTGCAGCCAAATAATTAGGGAACGGGCATCACAGGCTCCTGAAATTGCCGGTTCCAACCCCCTTGCTGCTTCCCCTGTATACCCTACCGCTTTTTTTTGTCCAGAGAGTCTCTCAGAACACCAGAATCCTCAAATGTAAGGGCTGACCTTTTTGAGAATTTTGATACTGTCACATCAATCCTGGGAACATTGTCCCACATCTCTGTATCTTTCTGTGTTTTTTTTCCATTCCGTTAATAAGTGCATACATTTTGCTATTGACGGGGAAGGTACGTATTTTCCTTTGCTCTAACCCTGTGAACATCACATCTTCAAGGGTTTTCTGAAACTTTATCCTCTTTTTGGCCCATAATTGATCCAACGGCTTCACTAATTTTTCCACGTCTTCTACTGGAAAACATTGTCTGCCCCCTATTTCGGGGGAAAAATCAGATTCAGAAGAGACTTACCTAGATTTTCTCTTCCCTTTCTTCAATAAAGACTTCAGGGAGTCCTCCACATCTGCTGTGATGACAGATCTAAGGTTTGAGGCGAAGTCAGGGATCTCCTCAATCATTTTCTGAATACAGGACGAACAGAGTCTCTTCTGCCTGTCACCTGTTAGCGGGATTTTACACTGCGCACATGTTGTTCCTTTTGGTACTAGCTTTTTTGTCTTCCCTAGTGATAAAACAAAAACAAGGTGGCCTATTTCATTGGTGGCATTCACGTAGTTCACTCACCACCAGCTGTTACTTTAAGGGTAACAGATTAAGAGGCTTTTCTGGGATACGTGAAATATAGTCTTTGTACCCCGTGGAGTCCAAAGATGCTCTACTCCTCTGTCTGGGATGGCTGCTTGTCTTGCCACTTGAACTGCTGCCCCCTTTGCTGTGTCCACGCTGATAAGACAGCTACTCGACTACTCCATGGTACAGTATGTCAGGAAATAGAGTTGGAGAGTAAGCACTCTGTCTGTGGTCAGATCTCTTTTTAATGAGGAACCTTGCAGCGTTTCATTCCTGATCAGCCTCTGATGGTTACCACTTCCGGTCAGTTGCCCCTCTGTGAGAACACACCAGAGGCGTCATCTCCCAGCATGCCCTGGTCAGCGCTGCCAGGGAACTGCGCTGCCATCATTTATGGGCACACCCCCTGATGTCACTCAGACACGCCCAATCCCAGTGTGTCTTGCATCCGTGACATCAAAGAAACACATCACAATCTTCCTGTGCGCCTCACCGATGTCATTTGGCATGCCAACTTCCTGCGTATATCACATAGACCCAGGCAACTTGGCGGCTGGGGAAATGCCGCCTGCTCCGGTATGCACGCATGATCACACAGTGGACCAGCAGACAGCGGTTCCAGGGACCTGAAGGGCAGCGTTACAGGCAAGTAGCCTGCTCTTGCAGAAGCCGGGACAGGCCTGAGTGTCTATCTTGCATCACTTCCCGCTTCAGCAATAGGTTCCCGTCAAGGACAGGAAACAAAATGTTGTGGGAGAGAGGTACTGCCCTTTTATTTCAGTAGTTTTCTTGTCCTTGGTGGGCGGATCCCTCTCAGGTGTGCTGTCATGGGTGAAGGGAAAAGACCCTTTATGTTGGATTTAAGTCTGTATTTTAATCATAATTATGCACTTACTGTGCTTTGAGGAAAATAGGCATACATAAAGCTGCAGAGATTGGGTCAGAAGATCTGCGGCTGGTTCATGTATCCATAAAAACATTGATGTCACGGGGGTGCTGCAACAGAGAGGTGCCAGCAGACCGCAGCGTCTGATTGATCCTACTCCTGCACTGAAAAGAAGCACTTCACCTTTTTAAAACTGTGTAAATTCCTTTTGGCAGTACAGGAATTAATTGTCCATGTTGGGAGCTAGGGATTATTATTATTTATTTATATAGCACCATTAATTCCATGGTGTTGTACATGAGAAGGGGTTACATACAAAATTATAGATACCGTTTACAGTAAACAAATTTACAATGACAGACTGGTACAGAGGAGAGAGAACCCTGTCCATGCGGACTTACATTCTACGGGATAATGGGGAAGAGCCAGAAGGTCAGGGGTGCAGCAGCTCTGGTGGTGGTGAGGCGGCAGCCCAGGTGGTGGTGAGGTGGCAGAATGGTTTTTGCAGGCTGTAAGTTTTCCTGAAGAGATGGGTTTCAGGTTCCGTTTGAAGGATCCGAGGGTGGTGGATAATTGGACGCGTTGAAGGGTGGAATTCCAGAGGATGGGGGATATTCAGGAGAAATCTTGGAGGCGGTTGTGTGAGGAACGAATAAGTGTGGAGGAGCGTAGGAGGTCTTGGGCGGATCGAAGATTATGTGAGGAAAGATAATGGGAGATTAGTTCAGAGATATAAGGAGGGGACAGGTTGTGGATGGCTTTGTAGGTCAGTGTTAGTAGTTTGAACTGGATTCTTTGGGGAATTGGAGCCAGTGGAGGGATTTCCAGAGGGGAGAAACAGGGGAGTAGCGAGAAGAGAGGTGGATTAGTCGGGCAGCAGAGTTGAGGACAGACTGGAGTGATGCAAGAGAGTTAGCAGAGAGGCCAAAGAGGAGAGTGTTGCAGTAGTCAAGGTGGGAGATGATGAGGGAGTGTACAAGAGTTTTAGCAGATTGAGGGCTGAGGAAGGGACGGATTCTGGAAATATTTTTGAGTTGGAGACTACAGGAGGTGGCAAGAGTTTGGATGTGCGGTTTGAAAGACAGGGCATAGTCAAGAGTTACTCTGAGGCAGTGGATTTCTGGAGTAGGAGAGAGCGTGATGCCGTTTACCATAATAGATAGATTGGGTAGGGAATATATGTGAGCTGGAGGAAGGATGATGAGTTTGGTTATGTCTACATTGAGTTTTAGGAAGCAAGAGATGAAAAAGGAGGATATGGCTGATAGACACTCTGGGATTCTGGACAGCAGAGAGGTGACAACTGGGCCAGAGAGGTAGATCTTAGAGTCATCTGCATACAGGTGGTACTGGAAGCCATGGGACTTTAAGAGTTGTCCTAGGCCAAGGGTATGGATGGAAAAAGTAGGGGCCCCAGGACAGAGCCTTGGGGGACTCCAACAGAGAGAGGGCGGGATGAGGAAGTAGTGTGGGAGTGGGAAACGCTAAATGTGCAGCCGGAAAGGTATGAGGCGATCAAGAACAGGGATCTCAGCTTAGCACTGTTAGCCACTCCTATCTAATATATAAAGCTCAAGTGTGTGTGTGTGTGTGTGTGTGTGTGTGTGTGTATGTCCGGGATTGGCATCCACACCGTCGCAGCTACAGCCACAAAATTTGGCACAGTCACACGTCTGGACCCCGAGAGTGTCCTAAGCTATGTTATGAGGCAAAATTTTAACCCCGCGCGCTCCAATTCACCAATTTTGCCCCTAACTACATAATGGGGAAAAAGTGTGTATCAAGCCCCGCCCCTCATTGTCATAATGGATGCCATGGCGACGCTGATGTCATCATAGATTGCAAGCCCCGCCGCTCATTATGATGTCATAATGGTTGACTATGGGATGGAAGATGTGTGATGGGTATATGGGCACTGGACTATGGGATGGAGGATATGTATGATGGGTATTTGGGTACGGGACTATGGGATGGCGGATATGTATGATGGGTATATGGGCATGGTACTATTAGATGAAGGATGTGTGATCGGTATATGGGCACTCGACTATGGGATGGCGAATATGATGGGTATATGGGCACTCGACTATGGGATGGAGGATATGTATGATGGGTATATGGGCACGGGCCTATGGGATCGTGGATATGGGGAAAAAGTGTGTATCAAGCCCCGCCCCTCATTATGATGTCATAATGGTTGCCATGGCGACACTGATGTCATCATAGATTGCAAGCCCCGCCGCTCATTATGATGTAATAATGGTTGACTATGGGATGGAAGATGTGTGATGGGTATATGGGCACTGGACTATGGGATGGAGGATATGTATGACGGGTATATGGGCATGGGACTATGGGATGGCGGATATGTATGATGGGTATATGGGCACTGGACTATGGGATGGCGGATATGTATGATGGGTATATGGGCACTGGACTATGGGATGGAGGATATGTATGACGGATATATGGGCACGGGACTATGGGATGGAGGATATGTTTGATGGGTATATGGGCATGGGACTATAGGATGGAGGATGTGTGATGGGTATATGGGCACTCGACTATGGGATGGAGGATATGTATGATGGGTATATGGGCACTGGACTATGGGATGGCGGATATGTATGATGGGTATATGGGCACTGGACTATGGGATGGAGGATATGTATGACGGATATATGAGCACGGGACTATGGGATGGAGGATATGTTTGATGGGTATATGGGCATGGGACTATAGGATGGAGGATGTGTGATGGGTATATGGGCACTCGACTATGGGATGGAGGATATGTATGATGGGTATATGGGCACGGGCCTATGGGATCGTGGATATGTATGATGCGTATATGGGCACGGGAGTATGGGATGGAGGATAATTATAATTTGCTATAACTAACCACAGTTAATTACTATGCCTGGGCAATGCCGGGCTCTTCAGCTAGTCCCCTATATAATTTGGGTCCTGACTGACACACATCGTCAGAGTAGCTTTTGCTAGATGGCTGGGAGGATAGTAGCTGGTGTTTATATGAGAAGGCGTTTGATGGGTTTATCTGTGACTATTGGTTGGTTTAGTAAGTGTGATAATCCCTTTTACTTCTACTTTGGTTTTACCCCTTCCTCCACTCCCTGTTGCATTCCTCTGTTATATATGAGTGAATATTTCTATGCCTGGTACTTTCTGATTCCAATGTTCAAGTTACCTTGTAAACCCCCTGTTACACAGTGATATCGCTAGCAATATCACTGTAAAGTCACCAATTTTGTGACGTAGAAGCGATATTGCTAGTGATATCGCTATGTCTGATACTTACCTCCGACCGGCTCCCCCGCTGCTCATCTCTGGTCGCGCGAGAACGTCCTGGATCATTTCTCGTCGGGCGCTTCCTGTGGCGCCAACGAGCGGCGCGTGCGGGAGGACGTCAGGATCGCCTCGTCTGACAGTTAAGTAGCGACCCCCGACCGCTGCTATGTCGCTGGTGAGATCTGCCTGTGTGGCAGCTCACTAGCGACCACTTAGCGATGCACCAGCGATCCATATCGTTGTCGGGATCGCTGGTGCATCGCTAAGTGTAACGGTACCCTTAGTCTGGTTGGTGTATGATGGTGCACAACTACTCCCCTCTTCCCTGGGTGAGGGAAGGGTACAGACGGAGGGCAGATTCAGGAGATAAGTCAAGGTACGTGGCCCTGGCATCTCTAACTTCAGAAGTAACTCGGGGAACAGTGTGAGCTAGGGCGCCCCCTTGTGTTTGGGACAGCGAAGGAGCCCCTGGTCACGGGACACCCGACAACAAAGTTGTGACAACTGATGTGCAAAAACCAGCTTTACTGCACGTTCATAAAACTTTTAAGACAAGTCAGGTGTTTTGATCAGTGGGCATCCATGTGCTGATCTCCTGTGAGTCTAAAAACGGGCACAATAAAAATAATAATGTGGCCCTGATTCATGAAGACTGACATTTTGTACACCAGGCTTCACGAAGAATGCGCTAGAGTAAGATGCTCCAATTTCATTAAAAAGCACAACCAACTACCATGGGCCTTTGCAAGAAATGTTCTCTAGACACTTCTGTCATAATTAATGCCACTTTTGTTGTGTAAGTTATGAATTTGTCAACCACACTTGGACACGAGTCAATCGAGTGTTACCCATTTTTCAAAAGTGCCCAGTTCGGGTGTAAAGCGCCAAAATGTTGTTAAATTTTTCCGCAATTTCAAGTTGATCAAAAATTTAACATTACAAATTGTTTTACTGCAGAATTCTGGTGACAACGGTTTTATGAACTAGGGCGTATGACACTGGCTTCACATATTCACACAGTTGTGTACTTTATGATGATACTAATAACCTGGGTATGTATGAGCTGTGTAGGGATTAAATGTGTTATGTCCAAATGTTGGCACACAATAGTATTCGTTTAGTATTTATTTTAATTTGACCAAACTACAAGGCAACATGAAAATTAATTACATTATAAACAATAAAACGGTATGGTGCTGCTTGAAATTGACTAAATCTACTTTGCTTAAGGTGTGGAATGTTTTGTTTAGTTTTCTAAGTATCCAGTTTTGGATCCTTTGTGGCAGACTCTATGGGCAGACACTTGTTTTCTTAATTGAAACCTGAGAAACAAAGAAAAAAAAACATTTGTTATGGAAGAGTTAATTCATACTAATACATGGCATATTATGGTATGTAAAATCCAGTGTAATTACAACATATTACTATGACTTCATTTTTTGCATTTTTTCACCATTGTAAGAAAGAAAATCTTATGTCAAGAACATGGACGTAATTAAAGCCATAATCTGTCAATAGTAACTAGGGTAGTTACAAAGCAAGAAGGAACTAAGGTCATTTCTCCCATGGAGAGAAAGGAGGGTTAGTAAGATCTTGCAGCCCTATACACTGTATATACAGAAAACCCTATCCCCCCATACTCAAATAAGGCAGCTGTCACTGAGGCTGTATTCACACACTGTGGCCATGGTGCACTTTTTGCTGCATTTTGCCTTATCATAATTCAAAATTCCACCTGCTTTGGAGGTAGAATGGACCCCCACTCATCTTTGGCCCCTGTGCGGCCGCACAGGTTGGACCAATGGTATGCCCTCCCCTGTATGCACCCTTAATCCACAACTACTCCCATAATTACAAAAAACATACTAAAATCATTCAAATAATGTTAAAAGTAGAATAATCCAAAAGTGCACGGCACAAGCATAATTTTACGAAGGTCGTCAAACACAAAATGAAGCGCAACATGCTAAGTATAGATAGAAATCACAATAATGTATATCTTACTGCGAGTCGAGGGTGTATCTTGTCATACATACAATTTTGCATGACTTTTGGATATGGGATGGATCCCCACTCCATCTTAAAACAACCATACCTACAGTAAACCTAGGCACTAGAGTAAATAAATAAACAAAACACACTATTTTGGTTGTTCAACTGGCCACAGCTTTATTTAAATCACAAGAATAAAACAACTACAGTATGGGCCCTGTGAAGTGCTAGTACATTGGTATTCACAAGTCCTGTGATACCCCCAGCTGTCTGACATAGCACCAGGACCGTCATAAAAGGGCGGCACGTCCTGGCTTGCCATTCAAGCATAGCCAGTAAAATTTCAGGGCACCAATGACGCCATTATCCTCACTACTGTGTTTAACCACTGTGCCCGCCCCTGATTGACGTTACCATTACAACATCCTTGAGGCTGGCCACCAAAGCCTAGCCTGTTCACCACCATGAGGTTTTTACCACTTCTAGTTAAAATGAGTCCACCTTAACTTGTCCGCAGCTTTCACCTGACTCCTAAATCGCCACAAAGAGGCCATTTGACACCTTAAATGGACTCGACTGCCACCCCATCATAAGGTCAAAGTCAGTGATAGGCAATGTTATGTTATATGCTGCAACAATAAATGAGAAGCCACCTGCTCTTCTACAACAGTTACAGACAGACACTGCTCTCAAATCACCAGCTGCACATAAATAGAAATATAATACGTAGGTCTAGTATAAGCTGCCTGCAGCCATAGGTGTATGTGTAGCAGACTGCAAGTTCTGTATTCCAATCAGTCATGCAACGTACATACAATAGACGAGAGACAGGGCTGAAAACTGGGCCTATGATACAGTATGTCTTCCAGAGCAAGGTGCAGCATCACACTAGGAGTGCCCACTGTATGCCCCGCCATGTGCCGAGTTATTAGTGCTGTGAGGTAGCGCTGTCATTCACATAGGGGATCACTCGCTTAGCCGCCACAAAACCTGATCCGGCATGGGTTTTCCATAAAAACATTATAGTCCATGCGGTTTATTTCTGCAGCATAAACCAAAGCAAGCAACATAAAGTTCATATCAGCATAGCGTCCTTGACAGAGCTTCTCTCTGTCCTCCCTGTGGTCACACAGGTTGGCATACACAGGCTCTTCAGCCTCATAGTTATCTCACCCACGTACGGGTTTCCTCATGGCTGTTTCTCCATGTTGCAGACATCCATTCCCTCCCGGGAATCACCAGGCACATGCGGCCATTACACACAGCCATTCCACATGCTGCTAGCCAGGAGACATCTCCCAGCAGGATCTTTCACAATGGACCATCCGGGTCCCTGCACTCACCACATGTGACCTACCCTGGCCACCTTATATGGTCCATAGCCACGCCCACCGGGTCACATGCCTATGACCTCATCACAGGTCCTTGAACCCTTCAAACACACTTTGCAACAGCGTTCTTAAACACACCCCCTGGGTGGGTTTGTAGGTAACTGGGTCCTCCCGTCTCCCCTGCTACCTGGAGACTTCTCCCGGACACATTGACACAACACGTCAGCAGTATCACTGCTGATTAACACACACATCAGTCTTCATCTCAAGGCCACCCACCTTGAGATACATAATGGTCATTCATGACTCTGCCATTCATCCTCTCTCCTCGGACATCCACACAGCGCACCCTTGCGGACACAGTGATCACTACACCACATACCTCCCCCCTCTGTTAAAACCTGTGGGGTGGAACACAAAGCATAACCCCAGGATCTCGAGACCGGGCACTCACTACACCTTGCCCCCCAGGTTGAGAGAACCGTCTCCATCTGTCATACAGCCTCATTCCTATGGTAGGCCTCCCCCACCCCCAGCGGTCAGAATATTGGCCCTGATCTTTGGCCCTTCAGTCACAGCCTGTCTGCGTCATCAGACACTGTTTAGTCACCACATTCCTCTCCCTGCTTGTTCCGTTCCCCGACCAGCTCCCTCGGTTGGTGCGGTCATAAGTCTTAGACCCAAGTCAGACAGTAGGCTTGACTGACTCATTCAGCATCTCACAGGAACTTCGGTCTCTCAATGTAATCCTGCCAGTCGAACTACCACTTGCTGACATTCTTCAGCCATCTGCTATGTCACTTCTTGAAGGAACCGTTCAGGTCCTTACATCTTGGGTTGAAGGCGGCCGCCACTTGGTATTCCGTACCTCTATTAATTCGCCGACGGTCCCACCTCAACTGCTTAATCTCTTGGAGGTACCCCACTCGATACTCCACGAGCATCCGAAAGTCTCTCAGGCTCTCCACAGAGCCAACCACCATGATGGGAATCCTACCCACTTCACTGGATACCTGGTCTTCATCCTCAGGAGGGATCCTCACCCTCACCACTCCGGAGATATTGACAAGGTCTTGCAATACCTTCCCAAGTCTTCCAATGATTCTCCCAGTCAGAGCTTTGGGTACCGGAACCACATCTTTCCGCAAACCCAGCCAATCCACAGCCTCCTTCGCTAACTCTAGGCGTCGAGCAGCTTTCATATTACTCCACCTGACCAGCTGTTTGGCATGGAGACATTGTAAATGCATCTTTCAGGACAGCTACCCGGTTTGCTGTATCTTCCCTGGCTGATATCACCAACTGCCAAGTTTCAGGTGCCAAGTGCACCTTACACGCCTTGACCGCCTCCTTAAAAGCCTCATGCACATCTTCCTCAGTGCAGGCTTCTTGCATGTCTTCTGGTACATCAATCACAAACTTGAAGGTCGTGGTCTTGCTCACTTCCTGGACTGAAGGCTCTGATTTACCACGGACACTTCCCTCACTACAGATGAGCCGACCGGATGACAGTCTTCTTCAGCTCTTTGCTCGCCAACTTCACAAGATTTTATCTCTTCATGACCCTATGCCACAATTGGTACTGGCCGTTCCGCCTTGTTGTCACTCGGGCCCAACTGCTGTAAGTCTTCGTCCAGTTTCCTCTCCCGCCGAAGATCTCTTACAGTTTCTTTGAGTTCCTCCATCTCTTCCCTAAGGGTCTTGTTCACACTTTGCCATGTGGACAGGTGACCTCTGAGCTCCAAGACTTCTTTCTCGAGCTCCTCGACCCTGTGCTCGGCCGTTTGTCTCAGGACTCTCTCGTTGGACATGTTCTTCCACCTGTTCTGAGGGCCTTATTCAGTCCTGGCCACGTTACCATGTGACCTTTGAGCTCAGAGACTTCTTTCTCTAGCTCCTCTAGTCTGTGCTCCCTTTCCCCTCAGAGCCACAGTCACCCCCCGAGTCTGAGTCACCCCGACCTGCCGAGCAATCCTTCCTGTTACCCATTAACCGTTTGAATACTTCAGCCGTCTTATCAACCAGGTCAACGTCAGTCCTGTCACGAGACGTCAGGTCCGTCCGTTGGGCAGACGTACCCCTTTTCCCGGTCACTTCTACCTCTAACCTCTCCACGTCAGGAGCCGTTACAGTCTTAATCTCTGTTAGCCCAACAGTAGAAACGTCTCCACCGTCGTACCATATATCATCAAACACGACAAAGTCCCGGCCCCCCTCCAAGGTATACACTAAGTCTGGTGGTATACCGCCACCTTGGCACTCACTGCCTCCGGGCCCCTTAAACACCACTCTGTCTAGCGCATAGTTCACTGTGACCCCATGTTTACAGTGAACCTGGGCCATTTTCTCAGTCAGACAGAAAGTGAGATGAGTTCCTAACAGAGTCACCTGACTCTGAGTCCAACCGTCCCGAGATTCCTCCCTGGTGCAGCATCACGGTACACACTTGCGGTCCGTCATGCACCGGAAATTATAACCCACATTCTGAAAACACTCTACACGAACACTGTTGTTCCTCTTTTGACACACCGGCCCCTTTCTGAACCACTACCTCAATTTGGGTCACCGCCCCCCTCTGGGACTCCACCCCCTTTTGGGCTACCACCCCGATTTGGGCCACCGCCTCCTTTCGGGATTTCCCCATGTCCGTTATACCGGTCTTCTCAGACCACAGCTCACACAACACAGTTTGTCTCTTACGATACCACACAAGTCCTTGTTAGCACCACCACAGCTCCTGCTGTCACCGATCTTCGACACCACCGGCTGCCGTTCACACACAGCTGCTGGTGTCACCTTCGTAACCTCGCCGAGTTACTGGAAGCCGCTTGTCCCCTTTGTAACCCCGCCGAGTTACAGGAAGCCGCTTGTCCCCTTCATAACCCCGCCGAGTTATAGGAAGCCGCTTGTCACCTTCTTGACTCCCACTGAGCCAAAGCAGGCTGAGTGGAGAAAAGAAAAAAAAACACACCACACAAAACTCACGTGTCCTGTCTGTGTGCTATTCAGGACGTTCCGTCTCCACCTGAGACCGTCCAACACACAGGGCGCACCGGGTGCGATTAAGGGAGCGACCCTCCTCCCAGAGTCTCCCCACATACCGGCCTCACCAGGTCCAGGGGCTCGGCGGGTGCTCTTCAGGACATCCGTCTCCGCCTGAGACTGCCCAACACTCGCGCCTCACCAGGTCCAAGGTCATACCACAGGCTCCCGGGATCTGATTCTTTCTCCTAGAATCTCCCAACACTGACCCTCCAGGACCTTTCCTCACTGAATTCTCCAGGTACACAGTCTTACTCACTGACCCAGGTCAGTACCACACGAACACCTGTCCGTTACCTGTGTCAGCCACACAGGTCCTCGGGTACCTCTTTCTCCACAGAGGCACCCTAGCAATCACCAGTCTCTTTCTCCTGGGGAAGCATCCACACTGGGCTCACTGATACGTGCCTTACTCACTAGGCCGCCCCACGGTTCCAGAACCACAGATGGGTAGTGGCTTCCCCAAATGCAGGCCATCACAGCTCTGCTCACACACATGGCCGGTCAGCATATTACACCGATTTCTCGACCGTCAGCCCTCCTGGCTCAGCGTTGCCCTTAGCCACTGAATTTTGCAGTCCTCTTCCGTTGCTCTCAGCAACAAGGCTACAATAGTGCCCTTTGCAATCTCCACCAATTGTGAGGTAGCGCTGTCATTCACATAGGGGATCACTCGCTTAGACGCCACAAAACCAGGTCCAGCACGGGTTTTCCATAAAACCATTATAGTTCATGCGGTTTATTTATGCAGCATAAACCAAAACAAGCAACATAAAGTTCATATCAGCATAGCACCCTTGACAGAGCTTCTCTCTGTCCTCCCTGTGGTCACACAGGTTGGCATACACAGGCTCTTCAGCCTCATAGTTATCTTACCCACGTCCGGGTTTCCTCATGGCTGTTTCTCCATGCTGCAGACATCCATTCCCTCGCAGGAATCACCAGGCACGTGCAGCCATTACACACAGCCACTCCACATGCTGTTAGCCAGGAGACACATCTCCCAGCTGGACCTTTCACAAAGGACCAACCGGGTCTCTGCATTCACCACATGTGACCTACCCTGGTCACCTTATATGGTCCGTAGCCACGCCCACCGGGTCACATGGCTATGACCTCAACACAGGTCCTTGAACCCTTCACACACACTTTGCAACAGCGTTCTTAAACACACCTCCTGGGTGGGTTTGTAGGTAACTGGGTCCGCCCGTCTCCCCAGCTACCTGGAGACTTCTCCAGGACACATTGACACAACACTTCAGCAGTATCACTGCTGATCAACACACACATCAGTCTCCATGTCAAGGCCACCCACCTTGAGATATATAATGGTCATTCGTGACTGCTATTCATCCTCTCTCCTCAGAAATTCACACAGCACCCCCTAGCGGACACAGTGGTCACTACACCACAGTTCCCACTCACTGCCCGCCATGTGCTGAGTTATTAGTGCCTACTCATTGCCCGTTATGTGCCGAGTTATTAGTGCCCCACTCACCACCCTGCTCTGTGCTGAGTTACTCCCCAAATATTTATTTTATATATGATGACAAAATATAAATTAATGCTCCAGGTAATCCACTCAGGCAGGGTCGGACTGGGGTGCCTAGGGCCCACCAGGGGAATTGACTCTAGGGGCCCACCCTATGGCTACCATAAACTGTTTTATTACGCGTTCATTTTTTGGCCTGTCACTAAAACGTGTGCCTTTTAGCAAGCAGTACAGAGTGCAAAAGAGAACACTCTCAGCCTCCTATATATCGTACAGACAGCGCTCTCAGCCTCCTATATATCGTACAGACCGCGCTCTCAGCCTCCTATATATCGTACAGACCGCGCTCTCAGCCTCCTATATATCGTACAGACCGCGCTCTCAGCCTCCTATATATCGTACAGACCGCGCTCTCAGCCTCCTATATATCGTACAGACCGCGCTCTCAGCCTCCTATATATCGTACAGACTGCGCTCTCAGCCTCCTATATATCGTACAGACCGCGATCTCAGCCTCCTATATATCGTACAGACCACGCTCTCAGTCTCCTATATATCGTACAGACCGCGCTCTCTGCCTCCTATATATCATACAGACTGTACTCTTGGCACCCTATATCACACACAGACAGCACTCTCGGTCTCCTATAATAGATACTTTCTATGAGGCTTAGAGTGTGGTATGTACAGTATATAGGTTGAGGATATTGCGTATGTACGGCATATTGGCCTGGTATATGACATAGGCTGTCAGCCTTCTATTAGGCCTCCTATAAGACATACAGACTGTTGGCCTTCTATTAGGCCCCCTATAAGAAATACAGACTGTCGCCCTCTTAGGTACTGTACAGACCGCACTCTCTGCCTATGTACGGCATACATGAGGATGATAGTGCGGTCTGTACGGTCGGTATACAGGTCTCATATGACATATTAGGCCACATAAGAGTGTGGTGTGTGTGTATCTTATATAGGAAGCACTGGAAGAGATTGTGATCTGTGATGCTGCATCATGTCATGTGTATGAGCAGGGCTGGTTTTAGGCAAAGTGGGGCCCTAGGCAAAGTTTAAAATGGGGCCCCAAATGCTAACATATTGCACATTACACAGAAGCATTTCAATTGTTTTTACATGCGCTGAGCTAAGGCTGCTAAATGAGTGTGATTGACAATATTGAAGTCGTTCAACACTTGTTTCCCGGCCTCTCTCCACTGTCTGAGAAAGAATGATGGGGACAGAACAATCACTAATGGATCAATCTGTCTCCATACAGTATCATGTTATCAGTAGCACATCTACAGTTTACACCCCATAGTCCTCCATATAATATATTGTGCCCCATAGTCATCCATATAGTATAATACACTCCCCATAGTCCTCCATGTAGTATAAAACATTCCCCATAGTCCTCCATATAGTATAATACACCACCAGTCATCCATGTAGAACAATTCACTTCCCATAGTATAATGCACTCCATAGTTCTTCATATAGTATAATGTATTCCCCATAGTCCTCGATACAGTATAATGCAGCCCACATATAGTATAATGCAGCCACCACATAGAGCATAATGCAGCCCCGCCATACAATATAATGTAACCCCGATAGAATATAATGCAGCCCCCCTCTTACAGTATAATGCAGCCACCCCTTAGAACATAATGTAGCCACCCACAGAATATATTGTAACCCCCCATAGAATATAATGCAGCCCCCCCTCATATAGTATAATGCAGCCCCTCGATAGAATATATGGCAGCCCCTTATATAGTATAATGTAGCCCCTCCATAGAATACAATGTAGCCTTCCTCATATAGTACAATGCAGCCCCAATAGAATATAATGTAGCCCCCTCATAAAATATAATAGAGCCCCCATACAATATAATCTAGCCCCCATACAATATAATGCAGCCCCCCCATAGAATACAACGTAGCTTCCTCATATAGTATAATGTAGCCCCCTCAGAGTATGATGCGATCACCCCCCATAGAATAAATATAATACAGCCCCCCATAGAATATAATGTAGCCACGAATAGAATACAGCCCACCTCCCCATAGAATATAATATAGCCCCCCATATTATATAACACAGCCTCCCCCATAGAATATAATGTATAATGTACTCCCCCATGGTATATAACACAGCCACATAGTATATAGCACAGCCATAAAGTATATAACACAGCCCCACATGGTATACAGCACTGCCCCCCATGGTATACAGCACTGCCCCCCATGGTATACAGCACTGCCCCCCACATGCTATACAGCACAACCACATGGCATACAGCACTCCCCCCCATGGTATACAGCACTGCCCCCCATGGTATACAGCACTGCCCCCCATGGTATACAGCACTGCCCCCCCATGTTATACAGCACAGCCCCCCCATGTTATACAGCACTGCCCCCCACATGCTATACAGCACAACCACATGGTATACAGCACAGCCCCATGGCATACAGCACTCCCCCCATGGTATACAGCACTGCCCCCCATGGTATAAAGCACTGCCCTCCCACATGCTATACAGTACAGGCCCATGGTATACAGCACTGCTCCATGGTATACAGCACAGCCCCCCATGGCATACAGCACAGCCCCCCCATGGAATACAGCACGCCCCCCACATGCTATACAGTACTGCCCTCCCACATGCTATACAGCACAGCTCCATGGTATACAGCACAGCCCCCCCACATGCTATACAGCACAGCCCCATGGTATACTGCATCTCCCCCCGAGAATGGCCCCACAGTCAGTGTTACAAACTTACATTTAAAAAAAAAACACTCCTCACCTTCTCCTCTTGCCCGCGTTGCTCCCGGCTCCTGTCTCTTGCTCTGCCTAGCACACAGTGAGAGCGAGATGACGTCATCGCGCACCAGCTTTGTCAGGCAGAGCGGGGAATGATGAATGGTGGGAGAGGGAGCATCAGCTGACGCTCTCTCCTCCCATCATTGCTGTGAACTGCGGCGGTGGGGGGAGTCGGCGCTGGGAGCAAGTGGGCCCCCCTGCCTCACAGGGGCCCCATAGCGGCTGCGTGATGTGCCGCTAGCTGCGGGCCCTTGGGCCGCTGCCTGCCCTTAACGCCGACCCTGCCTGTGATGCTGCGTGCGACCCTGGATGTTCTCCTGCTCCTTGCTCTCCACTGTACGGGCATCCCGATTCCCGGCTGTCAACCTGCATGCGCGCGTCCTCGCGCTTTTAAAGGGCCTGCGACTTTTTTTTTTTTTAAATAAATTTTCTCCCCTCTCCTGCAAGGGGCCAGGGCCCACCGGGTTTTTCCCCGCCAGGCCAGACCGACCCTGCACTCAGGCATATGCTATCCACCATTTTAGGTAATATAAAATAAGAACTTGGTGGGTATACACTGATCCTGTAAAATATGAGGGGGACAATACACAGAAACAGGATGGATATATCAGGCAGGACATTGTGCCAAATAAGAGGACTAAAAGTTGCCATAACTACAGAAAGAAAGAACTAAGCTGGAAGTCAGGTCCAGATTATATGCACAGCAAGGAAAACCTGTATACAGAATATCTTTTATACACAGCATGATCTGTATATAGCAGAGTGAGAAGTGATAACATGTACCTCAGGTATGTATCCATGATAAGTATACAGCACATTTGGACGGAGCTTTTACACAGATACCACATATGTAGTGAAAGCAACGTGGTTGCACTGAATCTGTACACACAAAATGATCAGCATATAGCAAAGATGGGGTCACATACAGGTCACAAGACTCCAAAAATGGGAATGGGAGAGGGAATCATCAGCAGCAAGGCCATTACACACAGCCTTGCCATTAAGTGCAGCCACTCCTCAACACCCACCATCACCCCAACACTTCCCCTCTCACCATTATCTCCAGCACATGTGCCCACAGAACTAATGGCAGACAATGTGTTCATGCTCTGTCCTCTCATACATATACCATCCCCCAACCGCCCTCCTCTCACCAGTGTCCAGTAAACCCAGCTCCACCATGTTAATGGCAGACCCTGTAGACCTGTAGCAGCCTCACTAGTGAACATGGTGGCCACATGAATCTCTGAGGTAATACTAATCCCATATATGATGTAGGAGCTGACACTACACTAAGACATGATGTCTGAGATGATTTTGCTCCTAAAATCATCTGTAATGTGAGGTGATGACCCCAGTACTACACTTCCTTACACTGCAGACATGAGGGAACATGGTAGATACATGAATTCGGAGGTAATGTTGAGCCCATACATGATGTAGAAGCTGAAACTACACATTGTCTAAAGTGAATGTGCTCCTATCATCTGTAATGTGAAGTGATGACCCCATGAGTGCCTACATGAATTTCTGAGGTAATATTATTTTCCCAGAGGAGCATTGCACGGCGAATAAGCCTCCTTACCTTGACAAGACAGAGCTGGCATGTCACTCTCCACAAGGAGAAACCTTACCCCTGAGGTAATATTAATCGCATACATGATGTACGAGCCAGATATAATGTGAAGTGCTAAACCCCCAGTATTATACTTCCCTGTCTGATGTCTTCTCCATTTCATCTGGTGAAAGAAAGAGGTAGAAAGACCATTTACCTCCTCTATATAAACCCCCACCCCCTAGTGATGTGTCATTCGTGAACGATCTGACACAAAGACCCGGCTCCCTGCTGTGAACAATGGGAGCTGGCACCCCAATGAGAGCCACTAAAATCCCTGAATGGCTCTCATTGGGCGTAAAATCCTGGTGTTCGGCAGACATAACTCCGTCCACCTGAACAAAACTCCGACCACTCAGCAATTTAATTTGTTCTTAGAAAGTGGGCGGAGTTTATGCAGTAGGTGGGCGGGGTTTCGGACGCCTGAACACATATGCAATAGGGATCCATTTAGGATCCAAAAAGAGCCGGCTCTTTTGGGTGAGCTGAGCCATGAGAGCTGGATCACCAAAAAGAGCCGGACTGCCCATCACTACCACCCCCTCACAGAGACAGACCAGCCCTCACTATCCTCACAAAAGAGACAGTTACCTCACCTAAATAAGCCCCACCCTCCTCACAGTGGCACACCAGGCACAAACTCTTGCTTAAAATCTACACCGCTATACACACAAAACTGCAGGAGTTAAAAGATCTGCCCATCCCAAAAGTCATGCCCTCCTGCGCCTATTGCTCCGGTGGTTTCTTTACCATTCCATGTTCGCTATTTATACTACTTTGAACATGTTTTGTGCTGCTGTGTACTTAGTATAGTGATCTTTACTTTGTGTTTGGTCTACTATTAGATGAACTGCAAGTAGTTATACATCTGCCCGAGGGTCTCCATCCCCGAAAGGGCCCCCACTACACAACTGCAAGTGCAATAGCCCTGTCAGTCTTTGGCACCCTGCCTTTACAAACCAAAAACTACACCGACAATGCCAGCCCTACATTATCAGTGCAGTCTCTGAGGTTGGCAGTGTGTGTTTAACATGCAACCTGGGTGAGTATCAAGAAGTGAGTGAGACTAACATGCAGTGTGAGTGTGTATAACAAGTAGTGTGTAACATGCAGTGTGAGTGTGTGTGGCATGAAATGTGTAACAAGTAGTGTGTGAGTAACATGCAGTGTGTGTGACATGCAGTGTGTTAACAAGTAGTGTGGGAGCAACATGCAGTGTGAGTGTGTGTGACATACAGTGTGTAACAAGTAGTGTGTGAGTAATATGCAGTGTATAACAAGTAGTGTGTGACTGATTGGGATGTCAGGAGTTAAGCCCTTTCCTGAAATATAACTACTGGTGCACTCCCAGGGTCTAGAGGCCAAGCTCCATGGAAACAAACTGTACATTCTAAAAGATAAAAGCTCTCATTGCAGGAGAATTATAGCAGATATAAAAAGTAAGTCAATTGTAAGCTTGTTTCTTTTCAAGTTGTCTAAGGCTGGTTTCACATTAGCGTATCTGTGTGCAGCGTACGATCCGCATAGATCCGCAGGCATCACGCGTACCTATATTTAACATTGTGTATGCAAGGACATGTGTTTGCATCAGTTCACATGTGGTTGCGTACGCATGCGTCATTTTGTGGTGTGCAGCGAACGCAACATGTTGCATTTTTGAGGCGTCAATTATGCGCAGTCATGCGCTTGCGGATGAGTGTGCCGAAACAACACATTAGTGTCTAAGGGAAGGCATTGGTACGCAAGGACATGTGTACACATGCGTTCAAAATGCATGCATACTTCAGAATGAGCAGGTCCATGAAATGATTTCACCACGTGCTAATTGCCAGCTGTATAAAAGGAAGTGTGGACACTGCAAGGCCATTACTCTCCAGACTCTGGATGTGCGCACACGACTGTCTATGTAAGTATAGAAGCTTTGAAAATGTCTGTCTGTCTCTGCAGTCTGTACTTTGTACTAATTTTTTTTTTTTCATTCCTTGTAGACTGGTTGCTGCTTCGGTCCCCGACTACTGTTGTGGCTTGCTTCTCCTGTCCAGAATTTCTCTGTCCCGGTGGTGTGGAATTGGCCCTTCTGTTGTCCTGTCCAGGATTTCTCCATTCTGGTGCTGTGGTACTGACCCTCATTTCTCCTGTCCAGGATTTTTAAGTCCCGATAATCTGCTGTCCCAGTGCTATGCTGCTGTCCCGATGCTGTGCTGCCTGACTGCTGCGCTGTTGGACTACCGCCTGTAATATAAGTTTTGGTGTCCATTGTGTTTTTTATTTATTTTTTTTTTTGTGTGGCTCTTAACAAGTTTAATTTTTCTTCTCTGTTCTTTTCTGTAGTGTTTCACTTGACTGCTTCCTGCTATTCCAACATGTCCTCTAGTGAAGATTCCCAGAATGGACATGACACTATGTAATCAAATTTGATATAATGATTGGTGTGTATTGACAGGCAATACTATACATGTGGTAAATCATGTATTTTCTTTACAGGTACCTTACAGTGCGGAAGAGCAGGAGCAGTCGAGTGGAAATGATTCTTCCCAGGGTCAACGGCCTCAAGTTTCTGAGGCGGAAAGACGGGGTGTAAATAGTCTTTTCACTATCAGAGTTGTAATTGAATCTGTTTTCAGTTTTACTTACCAATTCTTTTTTATTTGATCTATAGGTTTCACAACGTGAGGAAGGCAAACCAGATTGAGAACGACCAACTCATACAATCTGTGCAAGAGTGAGCAGCGTTGTGGGACCCCTGTGATCATAATCATTCTGACTCAGCATTGATTCGATGACTAAGAGAAGAAGTGGCAAGATCGCTGCTGGCTGATTGCGACCGTGCCACGCCACATGCCAGAAAGGATTTTTGTAAGTATTGCAATGTGGTCTGACGTGGCAGTGAACCTGGTAATGTAGGTGCATTGTTTTACAATTATTTTTTTCCTTTTTTTACCCCTTCACAGTGAAGAGAATAAAAGTCTGGTGGCGTTCGATGAAGGATTGCTTCAATAAGGACATGAGAGAGGAGATTCGGGTTCAAAGTGATGCTGCTGCAACGCTCAGAAAATATAAATACCATCGTCTACTTTTGTTTCTGAGGCCTGCGCTTAGTCAGCGAACGCGAGTAGCTTTTGTGCTGTCTTACTATTATGTAAACAATATAATTTTTTTTATTGTTCTTCATTTATTTTCCGCACAGAACCTGGTGCAGCACAACACAACCTGGATCGTCCTCAGTGGGAGCGGCCCATCAAAGACCAGCCAACGAACAGGCCAAATCCCAATCATCCACGAGCGATGGAACAACCAGGCTGGGGAACAGGCAGCCGGTCCATCTGGTTTTCCTATCCCAGCCCTCTGCCACTGGTTTTGTTGGGTCTTCTCATCAGCGGCAGAGGGCCTGGGAGAGGCCAGTCATGCCCGAGTTTCCTCACTTAGGCTCGATCTTCCAGGATGGTCTGAAGGTGGTTTTAGAAAGACGGGATAGTGGGTTCACTCACGTGAACACACTTTTCCAGGAAGGCCACAAACGCCTTGACCACCTGGAAATCGACCTTCAGAGACCGGCGCAACATTTTTTTTTCATCAGTAGAGCGGCAGAAAATCTTCCGCCTGATCTCCAGCTGACCGTGATGCAGGCCTGCCAGACCGCTCACAACCAGGCATTGCAGCAGTCCCGATATCAGCAGCAGGCAGAAACTACGTTTCCTACAGGTCAACAAGGGCCAGCACAGCGGCAGTGGCAGAATCCTCCAGCACCTTCCAAACATCTCAAGGACTTGGATACCCATCTGCTAAATAACCAATGACAGCGCAAGTGACCTATACACCACCGCCACCGCTAGACATTAGGACTGTTCCTACAGTACCCATCTACACCACGCAGCCGAGTGCAGCAGTGATGCAGCCTTCAACTTCAGCCATGCAGCCGAGTGCAGCAAGCATGCAGCCTTCAACTTCCACCATGCAGCCGAGTGCAGCAGCCTTCAACGTCCACCATGCAGCCGAGTGCAGCAGCCAAGCAGCTTTCAATGTCCACCATGCAACCGAGTGCAGCAGCCATGAAGCCTTCAACTTACGACACGCTGCCCAGTCCAGCACCATGCCAGCAAACTGCAACAGAGGCCACCACTCCCACTCAGCAAAGCAAAAAACGCAGAGGTACCTTCAAAAACCAGACTCCCACTAGTGACTCTGCTCAGCACAGGAAAATGAAAACCCGAAGCAAAAAATGTCGGCCAAAAGTGGACCCACCACCTCCACCCTCACCTCCCAATGTGTCTCTGTTGTCAAATATATCACTACCTTCCCTTGTATCTCTCCCATTCAATTTGTCTATCCCTTCCAAGATTCTACTCCTAATGTGTCCAGTCCCATCCATGAGCCAATTCTGCAATTTATTGCCCCTTCCCCTGTAACCCCTTCATCATCGACTACCACCCAATCATCAAAGCTCAACACCCCTAAGGTCCACAATATCTCACCGTCAGACAGACCCCGAACATAAACCCAAATGTTGGTTAGTGGAAAATAAACAGTTGTTTGTTGTTGGTAGATAATTTTTTTATTTTGTTTGCACAATCCCTGTGTTTTCTTTGTGTCTTTATGTGAAAACACACACGTATGTATTGTATTGCTGAGTGAAGTAGTAACGGGTGTTTCACTGGAGGTGATTTATTAGTAGTAAAGTCAGCAAACTTTAAAAGTACATTTAAGCCCCCTTTACACACTGCGATATCGCTAGCAATATCACTGTAAAGTCACCGATTTTGTGACGTTGCAGCGATATTGCTAGCGATATCGCTACATATGATACTTACCGCCGACCGGCTCCCCCGCTGCTCATCGTTGGTCGCGCGAGAAGCTCCTAGATCATTTCTCGTCGTCAGCTTCCTGCTGTGCTTCCTGTGGCGCTGACGCGTGGACACGGGCAGGAGGACATCAGGATCGCCGCGTCTGACAGGTAAGTAGTGACCCCCGACCCCAGGAATGTCACTGGTGAGATCTGCCTGTGTGGCAGCTCACTAGCAACCACTTAGCGATGCACCAGCGATCCATATCGTTGTCGGGATCGCTGGTGCATCGCTATGTGTAACGGTACCCTTACTTACAAGTGTATTAAACTATATAATCTTGCCATGCCACATGTCCAATATCCGAAGCAAAGTAAGCAGCAAATTTATCCCTCATCTTGGCAACTTCCACTGTAGTCCTCAGAGGGTGATCACGGTAATCCTGCAAAGTGCTAGCAACAGGTTCGTCAAGTGGTTGTCCATCTTTTGCAAGGATGTAATTGTGCATAACAACGCATGCTTTGACCATATCATCAATTGTCTCAGTTTTTAGATTGTTTGTGTTCCAATAATGCACCATTTAGATGCCAGCAAACTAAAATAAAGGCACACTCCACAGTTCTTCGTGCCCTTGTCAGTCAGTAGTTGAAAATCCTTTTTGTATGATTCAAGTCCCGACTCGAGTACAGTTTTATGAGGTTGGCACATGTTTGAAAGGCTTCATCCCCAATCACAACAAACGGCATTGGCGGTCCTTCAGTGTTTGGAAGAGGTTGTGGTTAACTGTATTTCCATACAAACGGCCCATGTCAGAGTTTCTGAAAGTCTGTGAGTCATTTCCTCATCCAAATGAGCCAACATCAACGGCGACAAATTGACATTCAGCATCTGCAATCGCCATGAGAACAATAAAAAAGTATTTTTTGTAATTGAAATATTCGGATCCACTTCCAGCAGGTTTCATAATCCGAACTGTGTTTGCCGTCCACAGCCCCCCGCAGTTAGGAAAATTACAAATGTCCTGGAATTTTGAAGCATTTTCCAGCCACAGTTCAGTTGAGGGTTGGGGGAAGAAATCTTCACACAGAATGTCACATAAAGCACAGCAGGTGTCTCCAACAATCCCAGAAAGGGTGGACTCTCCAATCCGGAATTGAAAATGTAGAGATGATAAAGTTTCTCCAGAAGCCAGGAATCTGCCGAACAGAAAATCGGAAAAAAAATAAGTACATGGTTTTTCAAATGATAATACTAACGAAATGTGTTTGTTTTTCAAAATTGCGTATCTCAGGATCACCAACAGACGTTCCTCAGTAGGAATTGCTCGACGTAGCTGTGTCTCCTGCCTGGTGATGGATCCTCAGACACGTTGCAGCAAGTCATCGAAGCTCTGTTCCAACATCCTCGTGTAGTTGAAAAACTTTTGCGGGTTTTCAAGCAGCTCTGTGTACGAGTGGTAGGCTCCACGGCTCTCTCGGACACAATGGGGTGTTGCCAATAGCGACAATGATATCTTCTCAGTCTCTCTTCTTTCTTCTTCACAAGCCACAGCAAAGGCAACATCCATTTGCAAATCAAGATTAATAATGAAGCTCTCCATGCTAAGAACCATCTTGCAGCTGGATAAAGCAGCAAAAGACGAGGATTTCATCAGTGCCGTGTGTCTATATTTAGAAATCCCATGAGACACGCCCAATGGGTTTCTGGTGTCAAGGAAACTCTACTGAAAAAGCATCGGAAATATTGAACGCATGCACATAACGCAAATGCATGCAAAAACGCATACAAACAAATGCAGCGTTTTGTGGCCCCTTGCGTAAGATGATGCGGATAAAAAAAGCTGCGTAAACATGAGTTTGCATGCGTTTTTTGCATGCGTTTGCAGATGATATGCTGCGCACAGAAATGCTAGTGTGAACTTAGCTTAACATACTGAAGCAATTTAAGAATGTGAGAATACCCTTTTAATATTTCTGTGATTATAAGAGTATTTATGGATTTAGTGACAGCTGTCTAATTTGCATGGGGGATATAGTTTTCTGTGTATTCAGTGTGTAGAGCTAAGAGATCTTATTAGCAATTCTTCATTTCCCTTGATTCTTTTTTGTATTGCTTGTATTGCAATTGTTATAGTAATAAAAATAAAAGTATTAATTTTATGACAAAATGGCCTTTGGTTTGTCAGTGCTATATTATTCTAATAAGTGGGTGATGGTAGACCTGTGTGGTTGTGTTGGTGTCCACGTCAACAGTAACTAGCCTACTTTATTATTATTTATTTATATAGCACCATTAATTCCATGGTGCTGTACATACAAAGTTATAGATATCGTTAACAGTAAACAAATTTACAATGACAGACTGGTACAGAGGGGAGAGGACCCTGTCCTTGTGGACTTACATTCTACAGGATAATAAACCAAATTAGCAAGTAAGCAGAACATTCTTTGACTTTATAACCATTTGTCGATATACGATATATCTCAAAATGATACTACACATCTAATTAAACAACAACTAACACACTGCCAAGCACAGTTATGTACTATTAATAGCTATTTGATGCCATAGAATGGCTCAAGGTATCAAGTCTACGAATAACTTAACCCCTTACTGACATATGACGTACTGGTATTCAAAAATCTAAATAAAAAAGCTACATAAAACCATATAAATAACATATAAAATTGCAGAACCGCAAAAAAATGCAATAAAAGGAGATAAAAATATTTTACATACCACCAAATGGTATCAATAAAAACATTTGCTCACGGCGTAAAAATCAAGTCCCCACTCAGTCCCATCGACCAAAAACTGAAATCTTTACAGCTCTCGAAAAATGGGACACAAGCAATTTTTTTAAATTCTTTTTTATTTTTACAAATCAATGATGTTTTCCACCAATGAAAAAAAAACAACTATGTTTGCTGAGTATGGGTGCAATCATACTGACCTGTAGCAACATATTGACAGGTCATGAATGCTGCTAAACAAAAAAAAAAAAAGCACAATTGTGCTTTTTCACAATTACAATCGCACTTGGATTTTTTTTCTCCCACTTTTCAATCATCATGTGATAAAATGTATGCTGTCATTGTCCTGCAAAAACAAGCAGTCATATGGTTTCATAGATGGAAATATAGAAAAAGTTATATCCTTAGAAGGGAGGAAAAAGCAAAAAAAAAAAAAAAAAAAAGTAAATGTAAAGGTTTAAAGAGGTTTTCTGAGATAATTACTTTTAATTTTATTAGTATCTGCTGTCTAAAAATCTGGAAGATAACTCCTCCTTCATGTAAAATAAGCTCTGGAGACCGTTATCAGTCAGACAAGTAAGAGAACTGGAGAATTGAAATTTGACTTCTTACAAACACATTTTTTGCTTCTCTCAGTTCTGCTGCATTACAAGTATATAACAACTGTGAGCTGGAACCTGCAGATGTGTCAGTTAGGCCGGGGTCACACTGGCGAGGAATACGGGAGAGTGAGAGGCGCAAAAAGCACGCATTAGACATGGACCAATGATTCTCTATGGGGTCACTCGCACCAGGCGTATATTTCTCCTCAGTATCCTACGCTCCGTGCCACTCGCAGCATGCTGCGATTGTCAGCGTACTACGCCCGTAGTACGCCAATGCAAGTCTATGGGTGCGCAAAAAATACGGATTACACACGGAACACACGTGTGACCTGCGAGCAATACGCAGGTCTTTTGGCTGGTGAACAGGAAATGGGCCAATCCATCATCAGGAAGCCTAGACATGCAAGTGAGCTAAAAAAAGCGCTCCAGACATCCAGGAAGTACGCCTCCACAGAGTACAGCAGCAGCATGGCGTCCACATATATTAATGTAGAGATGCTCATTGTGCTGGTGCAGGAGCGTCCAGAAATATGGGACCCACGCGATGCAAACTATGCTAACCGCACAAGAAAGGAGGCGTCATGGAGGCGCATCTGTCGCCAGATGTACCATGACTTTGGTGACAGACCACGTGATGACCAGCAGAAAATTCGTAAGTGCAACCATAAAAATATAATTAAACCTTAGCGCACGCTATAAAATGAATCTACAATCAGCACCCCCCTTCCTGTGCATGTACTTTTATTAGCCTCATGAGGCCGTTACATTAGTATGTGACACGTGGCTTCACACAGCCATAATTAGGGGTTAGGCCACAAGCTCCTCATCCTCCTAGCCAATAAAATTAGTTTCAGTGGAGCTAACGAGACCCTGGGTATCGGCCCAATTACATATGCCACCATGGGTAGAACGCACACCCCAGAAGGCCCCATGCCTAGACTACTGGTAGAAAATGTGACCTCTCAAATATGTGATTTTGACATTCTTTCCTGTCACATTGCAGTGGAAGATGTGATGAAACGGTGGAAAAGCATCCGGGACCAGTACCGCCGGGAACGCCAGCAGCGGTCCAGGAGTGGGGATGCTGGCCATGTAAAACGCAAATATATATACTATGACCGGCTGAACTTCCTCGCCCCAATTCTGGCTCTGAGACCGTAAGTACATACCTCACACCACATTACACAAAAACATTACACAAATACTTTACAGGGACAAAAATATTGATGTATTTTTGCCTCTGTTCTATTTCATAACAGAACTCAATCCAACCTTACGGATCGAGGAACGGCCTCAGAGGCAGAGCCCATTATAGATCCTGTAGGGGATGAGGTGGCTGGCCCATCTTCTCCCCCTACAAGAAGGATGGCTGAAGAGGAGGCATCACCAGAACACACAATGGCTGCCCTACACAACACACCACCAGGACGGTCTGCTGCTGCAAACTCACCCATCCTGGAAGAGCCGGGCAACTTGAGCAGCAGCCCAACTGCCCAGATCAGGCCCTCCCCACAGGCTGCTCTAGCATCACGGCGAATAAGAAGAAGGCGCCAGGTCACCATTCAAGAGAGCAGGACCAATGTGGACACAGGGGTGCTGAATTACTTGTCCAGAGTCACTACAGATGATGGTGAGGAGGCCTATGCACGTAGCCTCACCCTTTATCTCCGTGCCCTTACCCGTGAGGTCAGGCTCCGTATTAGGGGATGTATTCAGATCCTGCTTGATGCAAGCACCCCCCCCAATACCCCATATGAGGTGTTTGAATTTCTGGAGAGGTGGCAGCTCTCACCAAGAAATTTAATGCGCATGAGACCATCCACACAGATGCTTGGTCAAGCAGGGTCTGAACAGCCCCTAATACGTGGGCCAACACCACAACCCCTTCCTCCCCCTACCCATCCTTCTATTCTGCAGCCCCAAATGTCTTCCACAAGCCAACCCCACCAATATGGTCACTTGTACCCACCCAGTGTTGGAGGCTGGTCCCAACCTGGTTGGGGACGATCTGGCTATCTTGGTGGGTATGAGCCACGGGCCTACCAGAGCCAACAAGAAGCCCCTCACCATCATCATTACTCTTGCCAGTATCCCCAACAGGCCCAGGAGGCTGGACAACTACAGCATCATGGGCAACAGTATGGCCCCACACAGGGCGATGTTTCCCACAATGTCCAGCAGCACCCACAGGCTGGTCCTCCACGTTCCCCTTCCCCTACATATGAGGATTTATGATTCAAAAGTTTGGAGATGTCCAGTGACAGGTAACTGGTGCTTCTAATCTAGACAAAAAAACAGGTGTTCTCCTTCACCAACATTTAGAACATAATTTAACACTCACATTTTTAAACAATGTTTTCCAAACATATGAAACAATCCATCATGACAGGCAACGCTACCTCACGCCTTTCACATAGATATTACATGTGTGTATAAAAGAGAATATTTAAATGCGCTATACTGTTACATGAAAGGATGAAAATACACTAGTCACTTGCTAACGCGCATAGGAAAGGCGTGCTTGCCTTTAGTTAAGTAGTCAACTTTGTTGTTAACAATCTCTAGTAAAACAATTTGAGGCGACCAGCATTCAGAATATCACGCTCTCTCTATGTCTTAACAAGTGATTTTTGTATTTTCATCCTTTCCAGTATAGCATGCTTAAATATTGTCTGTTCTACAGACAGGTAATATCTGTGTGAAAGATGTGAGGTAGCCTTGCCTGTCATGGTGGAATCTTTCTATGATTGGATAACATTATGAGGAAATGTGAGTGTTATCTTATTGACTTTATTTAGGTGATGGAGCTCACCCTTTGTTGCCTAATCAAGGTTAATGTAGGCATGCAGCAATGTTGTTATTGCATAATGTTTGTTGCAGTTTTTTTCTGTAATGTTAATGTTACACCAAGTTAAAGAAGGCACAAAGGGTCATTTTGGCCATTGCCAAATTTGTGTTATGGCAAAATTATGTTTGCCTTTAAGCAAAACAAAAAAAAAAGGCAAAACTAAAAATTTGTCTACTCTAGTTAACGTCTCTGTGTGATTTTTCACAATCCCTCACAACATACTAACAGACACCAACCAATGCAATGAAACAGTCATAGAATCATAAAGGCTTTGAGTAATATATATTTAGACACACTTTTAAAGAAACAAATTATAACATAGACACAGCATTCTCTTGCCAAGAAGTTGCCCCCTCAGGTGAGATAAAGTAATTAGTGAATATATCACGCACTTTGAGGCCAGAGAGCGGACTACGTTGAGGGTTGATAGGTGGTCTCACCCTGCGCACATTGTCCGGCCTACACACAACACCATCAGAGGAGGAACAATCATGTATCCTGGTGAAGTTATGCAGAACAACACAGGCTTTGACAACTTCATTCACATTTTGCTCACTCAACTGAATGGCAGACTGGAGTACCCGCCATTTGGCACAAAGAATCCCAAAGGAACACTCCACCAGTCGCCTAGCACGTGATAGGCGCAAGTTAAAAATTCTGCACCTGTGGTCAAGGTTGCGTCGGGGATATGGCCTCATGACATTGCGTGATAACTGAAAGGCCTCATCTGCCACAAGGACATAAGGGACTGATTGTTCGGGGGAGCCTGGTAGCTGGCGTGGTGGTGGTAGATCCAACTGGTTGGTGCGTAGCCGCCGACCCATTATGGAAGTATTGAAGACTCTAGAGTCTCCCATCCTTCCATAGGCCCCAATGTCAACAATAATAAACTTGTATTGAGGGTCTACCAGAGCCAACAATACAACAAAAAAGTATTGTTTAGAATTGAAGAATTGGGAGCCTGAGTTTGGCGGCTTACGCACCCTGATATGCTTGCCATCCAGGGCTCCAATACAATTTGGAAACTGGCAGTCCTCCTCAAAGTCCCTTGAAATCCTTAACCAGTCTTACATCCTGGGCTCGGGTAGGACCACCTGATGGAGTCTTGTCCAGATTTGTGCACATGTAGACCTCACTATGCCTGAAATGGTTGACTTCCCAATGAGAAACTCATGGTGGAGGGCGGCATAAGACAGGCCAGTGGACAGGAAGCTGTAGAACAACAGAAATAGTAAAGTTTAGAATGGCTGAAGTAAAAAAAAATCAGTTACATGCCGACCAAACTTGTTAGGAAATGAGAGAGAACAACACACACATATTTGGTGGCACAATGACTAAGTGATATGCAGGACATATTATATGTAACATTCTGCTGTGTCAGGTGAAACATATTTTGAGTAAGATGAGGGTATTAAACTTTGTCCAAGAAGGCCAAAAAACATAAATTAACACACACATTATGAACATAGAGAATGTGGTTGTGTAGTACATACCGTATTGTGAGTAGAAGTCGCTCCTCTGCAGATATGGCTTTGCGCATCATAGTGTCCTGAAAGGTGATCCCAGGGCGCACTGTCTCCAAGAGGCGATCAAATGTGGAAATGCTCATTCGACAGTACTGGTAAAATTTCTCCGGATGCTCCCGCAGAGACGAATAGAGGCGGTGAAAATGACCTCTTGTGAGTCGTTGCCTCAAAAGTGGATGGACCCACATGCGTCTCCTCCTCCGCGGATCCACTATCACAGGATATGGTTGGCCAAAGCGCCGTGACAAAAGCCAGGTAAAGAGAACCTGCTCAGTTGTATTGAATGTCAGACCCTCTGCCATGCTGCACAAAGAACACCAACACACCTCGTGAAAGCAAGGTGACAAATGTACAGAATGTAGGCATCCACCTGTTTCTGAGTGTCTAAATAGGGTGCAGGCTAATGATTTAAATTGTTTGCAGGCCTCAAAACCGTTAAATGTCCATTTTGCAAGGCTGCGAGAAAATCTCGCCATACGGATTGCATACGGATGCCACACGGATTACATACGGATGCACACATGCGCAAAATACGCGACCTCACCCTGCTTACGGATGACCTACGGAGCACTGTTTAGGGGTCATTCATCCGTATTACGCATGTAAAATATGGAGCGTATTTTGCGCAGGTTAGTGTGACTCCAGCCTTATAGTCACACACAGCTCTGCAGTGAGATCAGAAGAGCAGAGAGCGGCCATCACACATCACACTGGTAACGCCCTCTTCATGTAAAATAATCTCTGGAGGCAAAGTTATTTCCAGACAGGATCCTCCCAATTGCCTGGAAGAGGTAATTTACATAAAGTGATAAAAGATTATTTCTCAACAACAAGACATCTGATATGAGGCATACAGGTATCCCTCTAATCAGCAATCTATAACCTGTATGTGCTTATTAATATTTTAGATAGGTGAAATGTGGTGACAGATTCCCTTTAAAAAGGTGAAAAAAATGATTCTTAAATTTAAAAAAAAAAAAAAAAAAAATTGCTTGTGTCTCCATTTTCCGAGGGCTGTAACATTTTCATTTTTCAGGATACAAGATTGGATGAGGCTTACTTTTTTGCGCCCTGAGCTGATGTTATTACTGGCATTTTGGGGGTAGATATGATCTTTAGATCAGCTCTTATTGCATTTTACTGCATTGTTGCAGGGGCAAAAAAACCGTAATTCTGGAGTTTCAATTTGTTTTCTTGTTACATCGTGTACTAATCACATTAATTTACTTTATATTTTGACAGACTGGACTTTTATGAATGCAGCAATACTAAATATGTGTTTTATTTTTTATTTATTTATTTATTATGTGCAAAATTGGAGTGTGAGGCAGTGAGGGGAATCGTATACAAGTGTCGTTATGTGTCCCCAACCTACTGGAGTGCCTTGTATTTACAGCCACAGCTGGGTCCTCTCCCTTGCACAACAGTAGCAGCCTAACAGCCTTTGTCTGCAGCAGACTACGGCCCTGTGACCCTGGTTTGTCCTGGGCCCAGGACAAAGTCAGAGCGGCGCCACCCAGGATTTCATACGGGACTCTGCTTACTGTGGCTATCAGGCTGGTCCCTACAAGCCCAGGAGCCTGGGAAAGGCTCACGACTCTCTGCTGGGGTCAGTCGGAACCGAGCCCATATTGAGGGGATACACCAGAGTGAGGGTTACAGGAGAACAATTCCCCTAAACCAGTCTCGTGGACTAGTGGTTGCCGCCGCTATCAGGTGTTGGTGATACCTAGGGTCAAGACATGTGGCTGCCAACTGCCCCCTGACTACTGAAACCAAGGACTGCGGGTTTACTTGCCAGGTATCAATGTATGCCCAAGCTTTCTACACTGCTGACGCAGTCACCTCAGCGGATAAACTCCATTTGTGAGAGATGCGCATCAACGGACACCAAGTAGAGGCTCGCTTGAACTCAGGAAGACTAGTGATACTCGTCCATGAGTCATTGATTTCCAGATTAAAACCCAATGAAGAAAAAGGCAAGGTCATTTGTATTCATGGTGAAGTCCACAAAGTTTTGACAGCGGAGGTTACCTTTTCCACTTCATGCAGGGAAGTTACACATGTGGTGAAAATGATGAAGACCTATCCTTATGATACTGTGTTGGAAGAGACATGCCCCTGTTCTGGTCCTTGTGGGAGAGTAAAATTAACTCTCCTAGGATAAAGGTTTGTCTGGGTGCAGAATCCGAAGACCCTGAGTCAGGGATACCTGCCAAAGGGGTCACCATCATAGGGAAAGAGTGTAAACTCAATAGGTTTTTCCTAGAGGTATTGGCAGCAGAGTTCAAGGAGACCTCCTCAATCCAGAAGCTGGAATGCTCCTACGGAACATTTGGGACAGCTCAGCTCCAGGATCCCACCCTAACTAGAGCACGGGAAAGGGTGATAGAGGTAAATGGGGTGGATCAGTAGGCGGGGCAAAAACATTTTTTCCGTGTATGTCGGAGTTGCTATATTGGGTTGACAAAATCTTGGACAGTAGTGAAACAGCTCGTAGCACCCCAATCATACCTCCGGGCAGTGCTCGACACGGCCCCCAAACATATGCTGGGTAGTCACCTAGGGGTTAAAAAGACACAAGATTTTATTATTCTGCCTTCAGGCACGCTGACACGATGTGCAATCCAGCATACAGTATAAACCACAGCTCTGTCTTCCAAAATGAGCAGACTGTTCTCTGTAGTCTAACTTGTTTATTTGTGAAGAGTATAGAACATGCGCAGTAAAACTACAAGGAATACAAATAACATGCATAAGTATTGGGCAGATGATCACACAGTTAACACAGATACAGTACAGGAAGCATTTAGTGTGATGCAATTTACATAGAAAGCAAACACAGGTGTCCAATTAAGTCTACTGAGCACTGACTACTACAGTGGGGAAAAAAAGTATTTAGTCAGTCAGCAATAGTGCAAGTTCCACCACTTAAAAAGATGAGAGGCGTCTGTAATTTACATCATAGGTAGACCTCAACTATGGGAGACAAACTGAGAAAAAAAAATCCAGAAAATCACATTGTCTGTTTTTTTTTCATTTTATTTGCATATTATGGTGGAAAATAAGTATTTGGTCAGAAACAAGCAATGAAGATTTCTGGCTCTCACAGACCTGTAACTTCTTTAAGAGTCTCCTCTTTCCTCCACTCATTACCTGTAGTAATGGCACCTGTCTAAACTTGTTATCAGTATAAAAAGACACCTGTGCACACCCTCAAACAGTCTGACTCCAAACTCCATTATGGTGAAGACCAAAGAGCTGTCAAAGGACACCAGAAACAAAATTGTAGCCCTGCACCAGGCTGGGAAGACTGAATCTGCAATAGCCAACCAGCTTGGAGTGAAGAAATTAACTGTGGGAGCAATAATTAGAAAATGGAAGACATACAAGACCACTGATAATCTCCCTCGATCTGGTGCTCCACGCAAAATCCCACCCCGTGGGGTCAGAATGATCACAAGAACGGTGAGCAAAAATCCCAGAACCACGCGGGGGGACCTAGTGAATGAACTGCAGAGAGCTGGGACCAATGTAACAAGGCCTACCATAAGTAACACACTACGCCACCATGGACTCAGATCCTGCAGTGCCAGACGTGTCCCACTGCTTAAGCCTGTACATGTCCGGGCCCGTCTGAAGTTTGCTAGAGAGCATTTGGATGATCCAGAGGAGTTTTGGGAGAATGTCCTATGGTCTGATGAAACCAAACTGGAACTGTTTGGTAGAAACACAACTTGTCGTGTTTGGAGGAAAAAGAATACTGAGTTGCATCCATCAAACACCATACCTACTGTAAAGCATGGTGGTGGAAACATCATGCTTTGGAGCTGTTTCTCTGCAAAGGGGCCAGGACGACTGATCCGGGTACATGAATGATGAATGGGGCCATGTATCGTGAGATTTTGAGTGCAAACCTCCTTCCATCAGCAAGGGCATTGAAGATGAAACGTGGCTGGGTCTTTCAACATGACAATGATCCAAAGCACACCGCCAGGGCAACGAAGGAGTGGCTTCGTAAGAAGCATTTCAAGGTCCTGGAGTGGCCTAGCCAGTCTCCAGATCTCAACCCTATAGAAAACCTTTGGAGGGAGTTGAAAGTCCGTGTTGCCAAGCGAAAAGCCAAAAACATCACTGCTCTAGAGGAGATCTGCATGGAGGAATGGGCCAACATACCAACAACAGTGTGTGGCAACCTTGTGAAGACTTACAGAAAACGTTTGACCTCTGTCATTGCCAACAAAGGATATATCACAAAGTATTGAGATGAAATTTTGTTTCTGACCAAATACTTATTTTCCACCATAATATGCAAATAAAATGAAAAAAAAAACAGACTGTGATTTTCTGGATTTTTTCTTCTCAGTTTGTCTCCCATAGTTGAGGTCTACCTATGATGTAAATTACAGACGCCTCTCATCTTTTTAAGTGGTGGAACTTGCACTATTGCTGACTGACTAAATACTTTTTTTCCCCACTGTATGTAGCTAATAAACTCTCTGCACACACTGCATTGTAAGAAAGATTAAGCTTACCAGATATGCATTAACCGGATAATGAATTCAAATCGGAGAATTAAGATGAAGGACAGGTAAACACATGCATCCTATGATATACACAGAAGCAAAATGGCCCTTCTTCATCCCAGAATACATTGCTTCCTTCCCACAAAGCACTGCTTCAATCCCATGTACATTGCTTCTGTTAAAGGCACAGACTATATAATGCTACTTAGGACGTAGCTATAAATTCAGCCACCACTAGATGGTGCTATAATTAACCCAGCACATAATACAAAACATATTGCTTTATTCAGAGCAAAGCATGTATTCTTCAACGGTTCTCATGGGCCGGATTCATGCAGAGGATCAGAGGTTTTGTGAGTTATGCCCAGAGTGTCAGCTGACCACACCCATCTCAAGTTTCCGTGGTCCATTGTTTCTTCTGCCTGTTATAGAGGTACTTTTTGAGTGGACTGCTATGGTTTTGGTAGGGCCTATAGTATAGTCAGCCCATGGTCACCAACAGATATTAGTGATCGTAGATTACGCTACTCATTACCCGGAGGCATTTCCGCTTCACCACACCTCGGCTAAACTTGTTGCCCGGGAGCGGTTTTCCATGTTCTGTTGCCTTAGGCTATCTAAGGGCATACTTACAGTCCAGGGGACTCCTTTAATGTCAAAGGTGACAAAGGAACTGTTCAAGCTGCTCCAAATTAAAACAATTGCGCTTGTCAGTGTGCCACCCACAGAGCGAAGGTCTAGTGAAAAAATTTAACAAGACCCTTAAATCTATGCTAAAGAAAGTGGTCTCCAAAGATGGGAAGGATTGGGATGTTACTGTCCTATTTAATATTTGCTGTCCGAAAGGTAATGCAGTCCTCAAAAGGGTTCTCTCCATTTAATCTATTATACGGTAGACATCCTAGGGGCCTGTTGGATGTAGCCAAAGAGACATGGGAACTGCAGCTTACTCCCCCATAAAAGTATAATAAAGCATGTGGCGAGTATGCAGGACCGGATCACTTCAGAGAAGCCCATAGTGAAGGAATACCTTCTTTTCTTTAGGAAACCCAAGCAATTATATCATGTAAATCTGCCAAAGGTGTGGAAAGACCAGGAATGTTTGATTACGTGTGCAACTCCAGTCGTATTGTTTGTGGAGCCTCCAACATCGGCATGGGAGGAGGCCGGAAGAGAAGTAGAGATAAGTGACACCCTCTATAAACAACAGCGATAGGAGGCTTGGAAGTTGGCGCAGCAAAATACGGACATAATCGAAAAACCACACGGCCGATTAACTGTAATCAACATGATATTGTCACCGAGCCTTAGGTAAGGGTACGAATGAAACCATATTGTGTGCCGGAGGCAAGTCATTGTGACTGAGATTAAACAAATGCTTCAGCTAGTTACTGAGGAGTCCAGGTGTGAGTGGGCTGGCCCCAATGTATTGATTCCGAAGCCGGACGCATCGTTACAATTTTGTAACGATTTCCAAAAATGGAATGAAGTGAGAAAATTTGACCTTTATCCAATGCCCTGGGAGGATATGCTGACTGGGAGACTGGAGCAGGCCCAGCACTTCACGAAGCTCGACCTGACCAAGGGTTACTGGCAGGTGCCTCCGATCGAGTCGGCAAAAGAAAAGACCACCCTCATAACGGGTCTCTAATGCTATGTTTTCTTGCCTTTTGGGTTACATGGGGCCCCAGCCACATTCCAGAGGCTGATGGACATAGTTTTAAAACCCTATCACAGAAGTATGAGTCAGCATATTTGGATGATATTATCTCTAGTGCCGACTGGCATACCCACTTGTCCTAGATGAAGTGATCATGGATTTGTTCCGAGCTGCAGGTTTGACTGGAAATCCAAATAAATGTGCAATAGTTCTAAATGTTGCCCATTACTTGGGGTATATGATTGGCTGTGGGGTTTGTTTTGAGTTCATTTTCCCCTTCATTACTGAGGCCCGAGGAACTCCCTCTTCTGGTAAAGAAAGGTAGTGAGCCTGATTACCAAACACCTGAGGCTGATGATGATGACTGGCTGAGTGGAGTTACTGACTGGATATAAGGCTGCCGACGCCCTTCTGCCCTGCGGGTGATTTCTCTGTGGGATCCTTGGAGACCAGTCTGAATTCCTGCTCCTCTAAAGCTAAGTTTGCTGCTCTGCCTTTTGCTTTGTGCTTTGACTTTGTTTTGCTTTGTTTTTCTGGATTTCTGCCATTCCCTGCTGGGGTGTGCTGAATTCCTTTAGCTCTGTCTTCTGAAAATACCTGAGTGCTGATTTAGTTTTTGAAGCCTAGCTGCTTCAGGGCCTTTTTTCATATCAGCTTGTTGGCTTATGTCTTTGATAGGGTTTTGGCAGATTGCAGACAGCAGCCTTCCTGTCCTTTCCTATCTAGGTAGTTTTGGGGCCCCGTCTTTGCTCAGTCTATCTTTCTGTCTGTGTTAGTGTTTTCATCTTGCTTCACCGTCATTATATGTTGGGGGCTGCCTATTGCTTTGGGGTCTGTTCTGGGGCAGTTTAGATTTCCCCTTTCTTTCTTTAGGCCTATTTAATTCTCCGGCTGTGATCGAGGGGTCTAGGGCATCGTAGGAACCCCCCACGGCTACTGCTAGTTGTGTTGATAGGTTCAGGGGTCTGCAATCTGATAGTTGCCAACTTCTCTGGTTTTCTGGACTTAGCTTGTATTTCTGTTTTTGCCTCCTACGGTGACTCATTCATAACAGAATCACCTGCCATACCGCAGATCCTAGGGTACTCAGTAGCAGGAAAGAATTGTAAAAAAAAAAAAAAAAAAAAAAAAAAGTGTGTATATTTTTTCCTCTATATCTCTGAGGCCGTAGGGGGAATTTTTTTTTTTCTCTCAATAGAGATAAAGCAATTGTCTGATCGTGTGGAGCAGCTCGCTGCGGAAGTGCGGGGAATTTCCGCCTACCTTGCTCATTCACATGCTGCTGAACCAAAGATTCCTACACCTGATGTATTTTTTGGGGATCGGTCTACTGCTAGTTGTGTTGATAGGTTCAGGGGTCTGCAATCTGATAGTTGCCAACTTCTCTGGTTTTCTGAACTTAGCTTGTATTTCTGTTTTTGCCTCCTACGGTAACTCATTCATAACAGGGGTTATTAAACCCCAAATAAACAAAATTGAGGCCATTCAAAACTGGCACCGGCCTCTTACTTCGAAACATGTAAGAGCGTTCCTTGGCATCATTGGTGTACAGACAATTTATACCTAATTTTGCCGGGAGATCGGCATCCTTGAGGGAAGAAAATGTGTCATTGGTCAGTGGAAACCTCAGGCACAGGAAGCATTCCAATGAATGAAGTTGGCATGTGGACAGCCTGTCCTCACCATCCCCAACTTGAAGAAAGGCTTTATCGTGCAAACGGATGCCTTTGAAGTAGTCCTAGGAGCGGTTCTGTCACAGGAGATGAATGGAGAAGAACACTCGGTCACTTACTTGAGTAGGAAACTTACCTCGGCAGATAAAAATTATAACGTAGTGGAGGTGTGCTTGGCCATTTTGTGGGCCTTGGAATCCCTACGTTATTATTTGCTCGAGCAACAGTTTCACTTGGACCATTCATCCTTGGTCTGGATGAGAAATGTCAAGGAGAGGAATGCTCGAATCCCCAGATGGCTTCTGTCATTGCAAAATTTTATATTCTCAGTGGAACATCGATTTGGGAAGGCACGACAAAATGCGTATGCTCTTTCATGGGCACTCTGTATAGTGACAGTTGTTCAACCCCCCAAGTTTGAACATAGTGAGGGTGTATATGAGGAGAATCATACACAAGGGTCGTTATGTGTCCCCCCAGGATGGGACTAGAAGCATACTAAATCCATCCATAAATAAATTTTGTATTGCAACCACAGCTGCGACTGTAATTACAATGCACTCCAAGGAGTGTGGATTTGGTCAAACAGTTTAACCAAGTCAGATTTACGAAAACCTGACATGGACTTTCATTTTTGGAGAGAGCTGCAGTATGGTAATGGAGTGATGTAGTGGTGCAGACGCCCAAAACAGCGGATTTGATATGGACTGATTTGGACGATCTGGCTGTGAATCGGAGGATAGCATTAGAGTTAGCATAGAGTTATTTTTGTAAGTTGACAAAATAAAGATGTTTACTGTGGACTAACCTGGATCACTGCCTCCTTACTGAACTATTGTGAAAGCCAGTGCAATACAGTGGTAATTTGAATTTGTGTCTTTTTCCAGCCCAGATTTTTTATTTTTATAAAAAAAAACTTTTACTGTATATTATATGTAGTCCATTTACGAAACATGAAGCTGTGTGTTTACATAGTGGTTTATATTTGTGGCTCAATCCACATGGCAAAGCGGCATGCAGTTTTATCATAGTTACCAATTTAACACAATAGTTTTTAGGCATTCATACAGAAAGATACATTGATAGGCATTGCACAGGATGTACCTATTGTTCCTCCATTCCATCATTTGTTCATGGACGTGCCTTGTGTATAAGGAGGACCTGTCATTAGATGAACAGTGTCCAGTTTTTGTTCTTATTTTATTCCCCTTGCTCTGCTGATTATTCTAGTTTTTCATCTGCCATACAGTTCTTGAGAAATGGACATTTATATTTAGTGCTAGTCTTCAAAGTCTTTACCAAAGGTGCAAGTCTCAGATTCTCTGGTGGCGTGTCTTTATCCTGCTGTGTATTATTACCTTGCAAGCACCATTCCATTTGTAAACTCCATAAAAAGTACCACTAAATACAAGGCTCATGTCACAGGAACCATATGACAAATTAAAAAAAAAGAAAAATTGGTGTAATCAGGGGAGCACCAGGAGGAAAACAAGAACAAAAAATACTCACTTTTGACCTGGTGATAGGTCATTTTAAAGCATAACTGTGATGTTTTTGTATTTAGTCCCTAAGGCTGATTTCACACTTGTGGTTTTTTTGCGCTGTATTTTAGCGCTAAAACACGCATGCGCTTTTTTCCCCTATATTTTGCATGGGATGCGCTTATGTGCGCATACACATGCGTTTGTATGTGTTTTTACGCACATGCGGTTTTTTGTGGTGCATTTTTTGGGCGTCCGACTTGCCTCAAAAAAACGCATGCGCGCGCAATGCGTTTTTTTACAGCAAGACACCCATTGTAAGTCTATGGGTGCGCATACGTGCACATTGGCATGCTCATGTATGTCTTTTTTTGCGCATGCGTTTTTTTGTTGACCATTGGTTAGACAATGGAAATTAGGGGTTTGGGTTAGAGTTAGGGTTAGTTAAGGGGGTTTAGGGATAGGTTTTGGGTTAGTATGGTTTGGTTAAGGGTTAGGGTTAGTTAGGGTTAGTAGGGTTTGGTTAAGGGTTAGGGTTAGTATGGTTTGGTTAAGGGCTAGGGTTAGTATGGTTTGGTTAAGGGTTAGGGTTAGTATGGTTTGGATAAGGGTTAGCAAAGTCATGGTTTGGGTTAGTGTTAATCCTAACCCTATCTTGATTTTTTTGGTGAGGCCAACTAATGTTGGAAAAAAATGCAAACGCGGTAAAAACGCACTAAAAACGCATACAAACGCATAAAAACGCTGCGTTTTTTCCATGCATGCGCATAAAAATGCTTGAAAAAAACGCAGCATTTGTATGCGTTTGTATGGTTTTTTTGCGGGAAAAACGCGCTGCAAAAAAAAGCAAGTGTGAAAGCAGCCTTAGTCACAATTATTAAGTGCAATACTTAAGGCCCCTTTACATTTAGCGATGCACCAGCGATCCCGACCACGGTATGACCCGGTCAGGATCGCTGGTGCATCGCTAAATGGTCTCTAGTGAGCTTTCAAACAGGCAGATCTCACTAGCGATGCAGCGACGCAGCAGCGGTTGTTACTTACCTTTCAGACGCGGCGAAGATGACGTCCTCCGCCCGTGTCAACGCGTCGCTCGTCGGCGCCAGCAGGAAGCCGACGACGAGAAATGGACCTGGATGATCTCGCGCGATCACCGATAACCAGCGGGGGAGCTGGTCGGAGGTAAGTATCACACATAGCGATATCGCTAGCAATATCGCTGCTGCGTCACAAAATCGGTGACGCTTTAGCGATATTGCTAGCGATATCGCTATGTGTAAAGCCCCCTTTACTGATCACCATTTTTAACAGCTCCAGAATAGTACTGTTTTGCACCCCGTGACTGCAGTTCTGACTACTGAGCTCACACAGCATTTTCTGTGTGGACTGGTAGTCTCTCTCAACTGAAGTCTGTTAGACCCTCGATGCAAGTCCCATAGGCTTACATTGAGAAGATGACTTCCGGTCACCCCGCTGTGAGAACGGTATAGACAGAGCAGCAGTCGAGTGGTGGAGAAGGGACTCGAACAGCACTGGGAATGGTAGAAGATGGAGATTGGAGGTGAGCAAATTTGTTCGGATTTTGTCCTCGAATCTGATTTTGACATATTCGGGCCATATTCGAACACTATTCATGCCGAATGTATGTCTTATGATTGGTTCTGAATATATTCGGTAATTTCTACTCCAAGGGACTCTAATTACGTTTGCTGTGTTCGACGAATATTGCAAAAACAATATTCGATGCCGATCGTATTCAGAACCGAATCCAAACAAATTCGCTAATGTCTAAAGGAGATCAATAAGTATTTTAATACATTAACTGTGCATATAATAACTATGGCTAATGGGTTAAATAATTTTTTAAAAAAGTGATGGAGTCCTACTCTAAGGGGTCGTTCACACTAGTCTATAAAAATCAGTCTCATTCTCATCCAGGACAGTGGGATGATTTTCTCTCACTTGTCATCCAAATAAAATCCGTTTTTGACTCAGCAGTTTTTAAACTTTTACATGACCATTTATAGTTTCGAAAGCTACAGAATTGTAATGTACCCATAAATTTGTTTTTTCGGATTCTAGAAGTCTGAGTTATATGCAAGTGTGAACGACCCCTAAAAGAAATAAAGGGAGCAGAACTTCATCTGACAGGTCCTAGATACATGACAGCTTCACCCTCTATATGCCCTCCTTAGATATCGAGATGTAATGAGGTGGTAAGTGATCTTTAACAGGTTTCTGTAGAGATCAATAGCAGTAAATGTCTCTATGCTAATATCCCTCCACACAAGTCATCCTTCATAAATCAATAAACCTCTATGGAGTTTGAGACCAAAGGATAGTTAACTAGAACCAAAGATAAGTGAATGAATTGTAATAGTAATAAGTAATAACTGCTAATTTAAGGAAAGACGATGTAAAAAATAACAGCTGTGATTTGACCTAACATTTGTCATAAATGGCTTTACGAGAATATAGAAAGTACATTTCATGCATGCCGATTTACCTTTTACTTTGCTCTTCTGTACGGGTTTTCTATCTTCATCACCATGCTGATGATACCATTCATCCCCATATCCGTTACTAAGCAATTTTCCAAAGTTTACAGTGTCAGTTTTATTCCCCGGCCTGTAGTATTAATAAAGGAATAATTGGAGAAAATGTTTTCTTTTGGAATTTTGCAGATCACAGTTTCTAAGATTTAATGTGGTCTCTACCTAGACATGAAAACTGTTGTGTACATCATCTCCTTCTTTACCACAGAATTTGTTCCAGCATTACTTTGGTTGGTTCCTGAAAATATTGCATTTGATTGATGCTTGTGGTTTCCCTTGTTTGGGTGTTTTTACATGTTCCATATGGCACCTGTGCCGTGTGGTGAATGTGCAAGTTTCGGTGCCCGGAAGCTTTTGGCCATACAGCTTCTACAGATAAATCAGCAGCCTTAAGTTGTTTCATCTGTAGAAGCTAGTCGGCCTAACATAGCAAAAAAAAAAACAATGCTGCCCAAAGATGGTGTCCTTCAGCATGTCAGAAAAAACCTTAAAGAAATCAAATGCTTAAAAGATAGCCGAACAGGACATGAACAGGGTCTGTTCTGCAATTTTAGATTTACACATAGCGTTAGGATAATAAGGTTTCTGATAATTGCTCCCTACTTACATTGGTGGAAAGAAACATTTCTTTCCAAGCTTGTCACCTTTGGTCTTTATTAAAGGCGGTCCTTTCCCAGATGCAATGACGGAGTTATCATTCGTACATTTTGGATTAATTGCTGGAAGCTTAACCTGTATAAGAAGAACTATATCAATACATATACATAATTACATACAGTATATACCTGACAAGCAAAGTATGCAGTACAGCGTTCTCACAACTAGTAGTTTGATGTGTCTTGGCAAGAAGCAACTGTGTATACAAAAATATGATATGCCGTCTGAAATATTTCAATCCTTGTTACGCGTATTATACGGACTCAGGTAGGCGGAACTGTTTAGTAAGTGAACATTGTGTTATTCTTGTAATTCAGACTTAACATATAAAATTTTATATCTTGATAGATCAAGGTTTTTTTTTAATACGGTGTAAATTGCTGTGTCTTAATATCCTGTTATATATCTTTAAAGGGAATCTGTCAGCAGGCTTGTGCACAGTAACCTACAGACAGTGTCAGGTCAACACAATTATACTGAATAAAATGATACCTTGGTTGATGAAATCCATCTTGTAGTAGTTGTTTAATCTTTATTTGTAATTTTCAGTTAATGATATGCCCGTGCTTCGGGGCGGCCTGTGAGGGAGGGGTCTTCATATGGTGCTCTGATTACATATCCATCTGTATGGCTTATGATAGGTCACTGATCCTTCACTGACCTGCCCCTCATTCTACAAACTACATTTCAAATTGTGGCTTTAAAAAAAAAAAAATTATATCCATCAAAATGGCGCCGGTGGCTGCGCTATAGCATGATGCATATGCATAATTTGCATATATTCATTTATAATTTAGTCCTATACTATCTGGGGGAAAAAATTTCCCTAGTCAAAATGACATTGGTGGCACCTGCGCAGTAGCATCTATTGCGTTCACTTATCGTCAAATTATTTTAACTCCAAAAAATGGCGAGGGAGGCGACGCATGGGCAAGATCATCTTTCGGCAAGCACATTAACCCCTTCACCTCAAAGCCTATTTTGACCTTCCTAACCAGGCCATTTTATTCAATTCTGACCACTGTCACTTTATAATGTATTAACTCTGGAATGCTACAAAGGATCCCACTGATTATGATATATATTTTTTTGACATATTGTACTTCATGATAGTGGTAAAATTTCTTTAATATGACTTACAAGTATTCTTGAAAAAAAATCAGAAATGGCAAAAATTTTGAAAATTTAGCGATTTTCAAACTTTTAATATTTATGCCCTTAAATGAGAATAAGAGATATCACACAAAACTGTATATACTCGTGTATAAGCCGAGTTTTTCAGCACATTTTTTGTGCTGAAAAGGCCCCGATCAGGTTATACACGAGTCAATTGACCAAGAAAACCGGCGGGGGAGGGGGAGTGGCGGGTGACAGAGGCAGGAGCTGGCAGGAGAGGGGGAGCGGCGGCTGTGGCTAAAGCCTGTGCCGCTGCTAAAGAGAAATGAATATTCATTTCTCTTATAGTGCGCACAGTGACAGTGGCAGCCGACTTCCAGAATACATCCTACTCACCCTCCTGAGTGCCCCTCACAGCATCTTGTTGGTCCCGGCGCCAGCAGCTCTAACTGTGCCGAACGATCACTTGGCTCCGCTCATTAAGGTAATGATTATGCACGCCTCTCCACTCCCATAGGCGTGGAGGGAATATTCATGGGCGCGTGGAAGGTGAGTAGGATGTTTTTTGTTTTTTAATAGGAATCATTCATACAAGGATAGGGGATAAGGAGCCATACATTCCAGGACAGGATGGGGGAGCCATGCAAGCCAGGACAGGACAGGGGATCCATGCATACCAGGACAGCGATGAGGGGACTATGCATACCCAGCTTATATGCGAATGAATAAGCTTTTCCAGTTTTCCGTGGCAAAATTAGGTGCCTCGGATCATACTCGGATCGGCTTATACTCGAGTATATACGATAATATTTCCCCTCTTTGTCTACTTTACGTCAGCACAATTTTTGAAACAATTTGTTAGGAAGTTACAAGGGTTAAAAGTTGACCAGATATTTCTTATTTTTTACAACAAATTTTACAAAACCATTTTTTTTGAGACCACATCACATTTGAAGTGATTTTGGGGGGCCTATATGACAGAAAATACCCAAAAGTGACACCATTCTAAAAACTGCACCCCTCAAGGTGCTCAAATCCACATTCAAGAAGTTTATTAACCCTTCAGGTGCTTCACAGGAATTAATGGAATGTAGAAGGAAAAAAAAACATTTAACTTTTTTTTTCACAAAAATTTTACTTTAGACCCATATTTTTAATTTTCATAAGGGTAGCTTGAAAAATTGCACCATACAATATGCTGTGCAATTTCTCATGATCATGCCGATACCCCATATGTGGGGGGGGGAAAAACACTGCTTGGGTTCACGGAAGAGCTCGGAACAAAAATGTTTTTAACCCAAAATGTTGTATTTTCACAAGGGTAACAGGAGAAAATGGACCCCAAAATTTGCTCTGCAATTTGTCCTGAGTTCACAGATACACCATATGTGATTGAAATAATTTTGAGGCACAGTGTAAAGCTCAGAAGGGAAGTAGCACTATATTACAGTGCAGCAATTGCTGCACTGGTTTTAGGGTGCTATGTCATATTGGCAGAGCCCCTGAGGTGCCAGAAGAGCAGAGCCCCCCCATAAGTGACCCCATTTTACAACCTAAACCTCTGTATGAATTTATCTAAGGGTGCAATGATCATATTGACGCCACAGGTGTGCCACAGAATTTTATATTATTGGGCAGTGAAGAAAAAATAACTTACCACCAAAATTTTCATACTGGGAAATTGGTAAAAATGGCACCAAAATTTGTCCCACAATTATCCCACAATCTGCTGTATGTAGAAATACCCCAAATGTGGTTGAAATGTGGTTGTACAGTACGGCTTAGCTGTGGGAGGAGCGGCCCCCCCTGTCAGATGTCCGGGCCGGAACCAAAGGGGCCATCATCCAGGTTCCGGGGGAAACTGTCCCCGGGGGGCAGTATTCAGCAACGCACCACTATGACAGACAAGAGAGCTAGGGGAGGGACCAGTATAACGGGGGTGGGGAATTCCCCAGACGATGAGTCAGCAGACCGGGACAGAGAGAACAGGAGAGCGTGGGAGCGACTGCCAATCAGAGTGACTCACCAGCGCCAGGAAGGACTCCGATTGAGGACTCCAGGGGGACGGTATCCAGCTAATCGTCCCAGACTTGCTGCCTCTCCCCAGCCCGCGGCCACTGCGGCCCCAACACAGCTCACGGTCGCTGCTGCCTCCCCTCTGCCCTCGCTTGCGGCCTGCCCGTGGTCACCCGCGGCTGCCTCCCGAGCTTGGATCCGCAGCCCGCTCCCTGTCACCTGCGGCCACCCTGTGCACCCCAGTGGCCGCGACCAGCATCGCGCTGTTGGCGGCCGCCACTGTCCCGCTCAGGTCTGCACCAGGGGCTGGACCACTCCTGATCATGGAACCCCGGTTGCAGCTGTTAGCTGCGCAGGTGGCCTGTCACTTGCCACCGTACACCGCTGCCGCCTGCCAGGCTCCGGGGGCTGCGGCCTACTCCTCCCAGGACTCCGCCGGGGCCCGTGGGGTTCCAACGGCATCAGGGCGCCAGCGAGCGCAAAGACTCCAACAGCGCCTCAACAACTGGGCCCAGTAACTCTTCCGTCGAAAGGCCAGCAGCCAGAACGGCGAGGGACGTCGGGACAGCTAAGTAGACTCTAGACATAAGGACCCGTAGTCGGCCACACCACAGCCCTATAGTGACCGGCCGTTGCCGGGAGTAGTCGTGCTCTACGTTACCGTGTTTGCTTGTTTAGAGCCCCTGCGTGGGCACCCTGTGTTACCCGTTTTGGTGATCAGGCCGTGACTGAGGGAAGTCCCGTCAAGTCCCATAAACGTATCTTACAAAGCACCGTAGTTGTCTCATGACTCGACGCTGCATCCTGCGTACCTGCTGGTGCCACATAGCCATACAGAGAGACTCGGGAAAGAGAGCGCTATTTGCCTGCTGGAGTGCAGATTTTCCTAGAATAGTTTGCAGACTGCATATACAGAGCCCCAAAGTGGTAGAAAAGAAGAATCCCCACTGAAGTGACCCCATTTTGGAAATTATACTCCTTTGAGAATTTAAAGTACAGGTGTAGTGATGATTTTGACTTCATGCATGTTTTCCACAAACAAGCAGCAGTGGATGTTGCTGAGTGAAAATTGCAAACTGCCATTGTAGTGACCAGTACATTATGGCCAGCTCATTTATCTGGAGACACGCACCTGTAAATTAGGCGAGTTCTCATCACTACAGAAATGCCAAATATGTGGGCGCTAAATGTGGATTAGACACACTGGGGCTCAGAAGGGAGGGGGCATTAGGATTAGGGAGCGCAGAATTTGCTGAATGTGTTTTGGGGGCGTGAGGAGCCATTTCGCTTTTCCAGAGTCTTTGAACTATTAGTAACATGGTAGCCCTTATATTTCCGTTTAGATGACAGACATGAGTGGGGACTTGCTTTTTTTTTTATGGATCGAGTTGAAGTTTTTATTGGGAACATTTTATACAGTATAACGTTTTTGGATCACATTTATCGGTCGCTCTACGCCGACCACTTACTTTGGGGTTTCCATCTAAATCTCAGAGTGACGTGATTCAGATGCAACCCCCAAGGGATCCATTCACCATAATGAGGCAGCAAAGTTATTCTGGTCTTCGTCTGGCCTCTGTTCAGCGGTGTTATTCTTTTCAGAAGTGCACAAAACTGTGGCCGACGGCATTTTTATGCAATCCTAAAAAGACAGATACCACCGGATAACATATCAGACTATATCCACAGTGCCTCCATCTGCCTCATTATAGGGAATCTTCCACCTGTGGTTATGACTGAATCATGTATTTCAGAGATTTATATGGAAACCCCGGCCGTAAGAGCTCAGCGCGGGAGAAATGTGCGCCGAACCTTATTGCGATCTTCAGGAGGCAGAATGAAAAATTCAACAGCAGGTGAAGAATTGTTTTTATTATTTTTTACGCCGTTCCTCGTACGGTATAAGTGATTAGATGACTTTATTGTTCGGGTCAGTGCGATTACTGTGATACCAGGTTTATATCCGGTTTTTAGGTTTGTCTGCTGTCACACACTAAAAGACGCTTTTAATTGCAAAAACTAATTTTTGAATCACCATATTTTGAGAGCTATAATTTTTCCATATTTCAGCTGACAGTCTTGTGACGGCTTGTTTTTTTGCAGGACGAGTTGATGTTTTTATTGGTACTATTTTGTGATCGCTTTCTTTTCTGATTTTTGGAAGGTAGAATGAAAAAAGCACCAATTCAGGAAATTTTTTTTTTTTTTTTTTTTATACCATTCCGTGTGTGGTAGAATTCTTCGGGTCAGTACGATTACAGCAATACCATTTATATTTTTTTTTGGCACTTTTACACTATAAAATCTATTTCATAGAAAAAAATATTTTTGCATCGCTTTATTCTTAGAGGTATAACTATCTTTCTACTGAAGGAGCTGTATGACTACTTGTTTTTTGCGGGACAAGATGATGTTTTCAGCAGTACCATTTTTATTTACATTCGTCTTTTTGAACGGGTTTTATTGCACTTCTTGTTCAGCGGTATGATGATAAAGCACTGTTTCTTGCTTCGTTTTTTATTTTTTTTATGGTGATCACTGAAGGTGTTAACTAGCAGGACAGTTTTAAAGAGCGAGTTGTTACGGACGCAGCGATACCAAAAATGTGTACTTCTTTGTTTATTTTTTGTTTTACATGACTAAATGTATTTATTGTAATTAGATATCTTTGTTTTTTTTTGTTCTTTATTAGGGGATTTTTAAAAAATATTTTTACAATGTTTTAATTTTCTTTTTTTTTGTTATTACCTTTTTACACGTAGCCGCTTAGCTACACCCCTTCCTAGGCAGGCCTGGCACTGTGGCACAGTGAGTCCAAACATCCTTTTGGAAGTGCATTGAGTAGCAGGGTGGTTTGCTGGTAAAAGGGAAAAAAAAAAATCTCTTTTAAATCTGCCTGAGCGAGTGTGAACGAGCTGAGTGAGACCTGAGCGTAAGTGCGAACTGTGGTAAGTGTGAGACTTGTGATTCAGTGAAGAGGTATTTGGAAAACCTTTAACCCCTTAAGCCCCAAGGGTGGTTTGCACGTTAATGACCGGGCCATTTTTTACAATTCTGACCACTGTCCCTTTATGAGGTAATAACTCTGAAACGCTTCCATGGATCCCGGGGATTCTGACATTGTTTTCTCGTGACATATTGTACTTCATGTTAGTGGTAAAATTTCATTAAAATAACTTGCGTTTATTTGTGAAAAAAAACGGAAATTTGGAGAAAATTTTGAAAATTTCGCAATTTTCCAACTTTGAATTTTTATGCCCTTAAATCACAGAGATACGGCACACAAAAAACTTGATAAGTAACATTTCCCACATGTTTACTTTACATCAGCACAATTTTGGAACCAAAATTTTTTTTTGTTAGGAAGTTATAAGGGTTAAAAATTGACCAGCGATTTCTCATTTTTGCAACACCATTTTATTTTTACAGACCACATCACATTTGAAGCCACTTTGAGGGGTCTATATGATAGAAAATACCCAAAAGTGACACCATTCTAAAAACTGCACCCCTTAAGGTGCTCAAAACCACATTCAAAAAAAGTTTATTAACCCTTTAGGTGCGTCACAGGAATTTTTTGAATATTTAAAAAAAAATGAACATTTAACTTTTTTCCAGGACGTCCTATCCTGACAGCACCATGGGGTTGTCCTTCCTTCATCACAGGGACAGGAAATGCACGAGAGGTTAAAAGGTCCCCTCCCACTCTCAGACTCCAGTGTTTTTCCTGTCCCTGTAAGGACAGACACGAGAGCGCCGCGGAGGAAGATAGCCGCGGCATCCAAGAAAAGCTTACCAACGGGCAAGGGGGATCGAGGTCCAGACACCAGCTCTCCCCGTCAGATGGTCCGAGGCGGCACCCCCCTAAGGGGGGGTTCTCCGCCAGGCTTCCCGTGGAGAGCTGCTCCGGGACTTGGAGCCGCTTCCCCTCAGCGGGGCTCTCGGCGTCACATGCCGCATCATCCCCAGGCCCGCATCACTTCCGGGCGCCAGATGAAAGCTTCCGGTGGCGTCCCAGCATGGACGGAGCAGCGGCGAGGCTGGGGCAGCGACGGCTGAAGCGGCAGACGGCGTGAGGATCAATCGACCCACTCAAGACAAGGTAGGACGATGGAGTGGGTCAGTGGCACGGGACACCGCCATGGAAGGCGCTGTGGAAACCTGGCGATCACCCTGAACCACCAATGTCTGTAAGTAGTGGACAGGATGGACATACTTAAGACAGGAGCTTTAACCAAAAAGCTCCTGTACTTTGATAGCAAAAGACAGCCCCGACTCCTGCAGCTTCAACCTCCAGGAAACCAGGCAGAGCTAATACCCGTCCGTGCCAGCATGACTGCATTTGTCAAAACGCCTAGCGTTAGCCGGGCAAATCACCTGGACTGACGTCTATGCTGGGAAGGAACCTCGGCGGCTGCAAAGGAGGACGCTGAGAATGGGAGACCGCAGAGGACAGGGCTTGAGATTCCCCCTGTGCAGTGGGGAAAACTTCACGCCTAATACATCTATCCCAGGTGCTGACAAGTCCGTAATCGCAGGTCGCACGGAGCTGAGATGCGCATAGGGGTCAGATAGGAGGTCCACACTTACGTCCCAGGATGGCTACCTTCTCAGTCTTCCACCCCACACTAAGAGGTGTTAGGCTGAGCAGCCAGCGCTAGTCAGGTGTCAGCCGCTAGGCGGCCAGGATGAGAGTCTGGTCGATCATTGGACGAGTATAAATCATTCTAGAGGAATGGGAGGACGCTGAGAAGCGGCTCGTTGTCGCCTGAGACTTCAGGCTCTCCTACCGTCAACCAGGTTAACACTTGGGATGGAGTTCATAGGATCAACAACCCAGGGGGGTGTCAGGGAACACTTCAATTCCCTTCGAAGATTCCTCTAGCCCCAAAAGACCCAGGGACAGGCTCCTAAAGAGGGCTTGGGTCTGCAGTAGCAGATAGGCCACATCGGTCGCCAGATCCACGTATCTAGGATCAACCAGTTGGAGCAGCCACTGGCTATTCTAGGCTGAGCGTGAGTGTATTCGTCAGGTGGCAGCCGCTGAGCAGCTTGAGCCTGGGCTGGGACCCGAATGGGAGACAAGCCCATGCTCGGAGGTCCGATATGTTACAGGGGAAACCCCTAGAAGTGATTTCTTTGAGGACCTTTCCCTTTGAGAGTTGCAGCTAGATTCCTGTTGGACGCTTTGGCCGTACCGGTGTGTTTGCGGCTAGGAATAATTCTGTACCCAAAACGGCTCGCCAGGCCTTATGGATGAAGATCTGGTCAGGGGTTTACCTTTCAGACAGGAAGGTAGTTGGACCGGTCTTAGATACAACACGGAAGAATGCCACTGACATTAAAAAACGGTCCTGTGGGAAAGCAAAGGTTTTCCCTTCAGAGGTCCCGTCCTTTCCAAAGGCAGGAAGATAGAAACAGGGTAAATCGACTCTCTGGTATCACCAGAAGGGGGGAAGAGTAGGATCCCCCTTCTCACTCAGGACAAAGTTCCTCAACAGGCAGTGACACCATACTGGTTGGGGGCGCCTCAAAACACTTCCTGGAATCAAGGGCGCATCCCCAGAACCAGCGGATCCTGAATACAGGTTCCCAGTGCTATACCTGCGAATTTATAACCCCCCCAGCACGGTTTGTACTTACGAATCCCGGGCCAAAACCCTTATAGACACTATATGGGCAGAAGTAATAGATCTACTAAGATCAGAAGTAAATGGTCCCGGTTCTAGGAACACCTCCGGTGGAGAGTCGGACCATTATAAATTTAGAACCACTAAACCATGGGATCCGATACAAATTTCGAACGGAGTCCCGAAAACCACCATTTCCTGAATAGATCAGATCACCACAACAGGCACAATAGATCCAGAGGCGCATACTATCACGTTCCCATCCACCCTCACCCTCAGAGGTTCCTGCAGTTCGCACTGGAAATAGGAAGTGGATACTACCATTTTAGTTTCAGGCTCTGCCTTTCGACCTAGCTTCAGCACCCGGGGTTTACGAAGCCGATCGCCAAGATCAGGGCACACTTAAGAGGCCAAACCTGTAGGACTTTCTCAGCATCAGAGCTTAAGAAAACAACTCGATGGGGTAATCGCCACACCCGGAGAACTAGGATTGGATCCTGAACAATGCAGCCCAGTACCGGGGAAGAATTCTTGAGAGTCTTGTTGGATCTCAAAACAAGAATCTCGTTTATCGGAAGAAAGGAGGCCATCAGGAACAGGGTTCATCAGCTATGGCGAGATCAAATATCCAAAAGACTACACTAAAGGTCCTAGAGACCCTAACAGCAGGCATATCCTGCGTAAAGTGGAACCAGGCTCACACAGGAGTCTACAAGGAAATTCAGTCAAATAGGACAGAACAGCAGACCGCTCTGGACAAAGAGACTTGACCGTCCCCAGCCTAAAATCATCTCCGAGACAGGGAACGGGTCACAAGATCCATCAGCCCAGGGGACCTCGGATCCTATCACCATACAAGACTATCAGCACGGACGCCAGCAGGAAAGGGGGGCCCATCTGGAAGGTACCTTCAAGGACATGGCCGGGAAGCATCAGTTCACAGTCCTCAAACTACAGAGAGCTACAGGAGTTGGGAGACACTTAAACGAAGCCGGTCGAGTCCACAGGGGCAACTTAGGAAAGCCAGGTCAAACATTGTAACCACAGTATCTTTCCTACACCACCGGGGGAAAGCTTCAGGACCTGGCAGCCCGCACCTTCACCTGGGCAGAGAACAGGGTTCTCTCCATATCAGTGATACACCTGCAGGGCCCAGGAACAGTATAGCCGACTGTTTGAACAGACAAGAAGTCTGAGCCACCGAGTGGGAAGTGAGTGAGGAGACATTCATAGGCTTACGCCATCAGTGGAGAAGCCCTCAGATAAATCTCTTCGCGACAAGGAAGAACACCAAGCTACAGAGATTCTTCTCTCAGTCCAGCAGACCATCCAAAAAAAGGGGTCGACTCCTTGAATTGGAGATGGAGTGGGGGACTGCTATATGGTTTCCCCCTATGCCTATAATACAGAGAGGCTTCAGAAAGATTCAGGGAAAGGCGAGCGACGCTAGTAATACTCTTCGGGCCCAGACGAAGTTAGTTCCACCTCCGGAAGAAGACTGCTCAGGAAGGACCGCTCCATCTACCAAAGCCAGAAGATCTACTTTCCCAAGGCCCAGTTCGGCACCCAATTCTGGGGAACCTACAGCGGCAGCATGGATCCCGAGAGAGGGATCTTAAGATCCAGAGGTCTCTCCGACAAAGTGATCTCAATGATGCAAACCAGTTGTAAGCCCGTTACGAGGGCAATCTATCATAAATCTGGGAGAAGTTCTGCTCAGAAGGTGGTAGTATCCCCATATATCCATCTCGCCCAGAGATATCTCAAATCCTTGACTATCCCCGGGCAGGATTTAATAAAGATCTAAGTCCAAAGCACATTGGAAGTTCGGAGAGCAGCTTGGAGTACTCTAATTCACCTTGGCCTCTCATCCAGGGATGGCTCGTTTTACAAAGGCCATACAGAGATTAAGACCCACAGTGCTCTGGGGGACCTAAATCTGGTACTTACCACTCTACGCAGACCCCCATACGAACCAATATCAGAGATAAATGTCACAAGACTTACAAAAAAAAAAAAAAAAAGGAAAAGAAAAAACCGTCCTTTTGGTAGAGATCTCCTCAGCCAAGCGGCTGGGTAAAAGCCAGGCCCTGTCAGTCCAGAACTCCTACATTCAACTATTCAATGATTGCATGATACTAAACGGAACCCAGGATTCCTCCCTAAGGTAGTATCTCCCCAGAATTTAAACCAGGAGATAGTCCTACCCTCATTCTGCCATCCACGGAAAACGGAGTAAGATTCTTTCCCTCATTTGTCGTCAGACGAGCAGTCACATGCTACTTAGAGGCCACTCAGGAGTGGCGACAGGACGCAGAATTGTTTATCCAATACAATGGTAGAATAGGATAAAGGCGCATCTACGCACACCCTGGCAGGGTGGATAAGTCAATTATCTCCTCAGCATACAACACTGAGGGATTACCAACCAGGGACCTTAGCGCTCATTCCACTAGGGCGATAGCAACATCATAAGCAGAGAAGGCGGGAGCCTCAGTAGATCAAATATACTGGGCCGCCACTTAGTCTACACTAGACACTTTGTGTAGACACTACAAATTGGACACGCTAGCAGCTAACCAGACGACCTTCGGTCGGTCGTAAGATGCTAAAAGCAGTAGTCCCACCCTAAGCGAATTCCTACTTTGGTATTCCCCATGGTGCTGTCAGGATAGGATGTCCTGGAAAACAGATTAGACCTACCGGTAATGTTATTTCCAGGAGTCCATCCTGACAGCACTGGTAGTTCCCTCCCGAGGATTTGTATTGGTAATAATATGCTTGTACTAAAACTAAATAAATAATAATTGCATCCATACTGGTGTGGTACTTGGAAAATCACTGGAGTTTGAGAGTGGGAGGGGACCTTTTAACCTCTCGTGCATTTCCTGTCCCTGTGATGAAGGAAGGACAACCCCATGGTGCTGTCAGGATGGACTCCTGGAAATAACATTACCGGTAGGTCTAATCTCTGTTTTCACAAAAAAAATACTTCAGGTTCAATTTTTTTTTATTTTACCAAGGGTAACAGGAGAAATTGGACTGCAATATTTATTGTGCAATTTGTCCTGAGTACGCTGATACCTGATATGTGGGGGGAACCACTGTTTCGGCGCATGGCTGAGCTCAGAAGGGAAGGAGCGCCGTTTGACTTTTTCAATGCAAAATTGGCTGGAATTCTGATCGGACACCATGTCACGTTTGGAGAGCCCCTGATGTACCTAAACAGTGGAAACCCCCCACAAGTGACCCCATTTTGGAAACTAGACCCCCCCAAGGAACTTATCTAGATATGTGGTGAGAACTTTGAACCCACAAGGGCTTCACAGAAGTTTATTACGTACAGCGGTACAATTATAAAATCATATTTTTTCCACAAAAATAATATTTTCACCCCCAATTTTTATTTTCCCAAGGGTATCAGGACACTAAAAGTTATTGTGCAATTTGTCCTGAGTACGCTGATACCCCACATGTGGGGGTAAACCACTATTTGTGCGCATGGCAGAGCTCGGAAGGGAAGCAGCGCCATTTGACGTTTTTGGTTGGAATTGAGATCGGACACCATGTCGCGACTGGAAAATCCCTGATGTACCAAAACAGTGGAAACCCCCCACAAATGACACCATTTTAGAAACTAGACCCCCCAAGGAACTTATCTAGATGTGTGGTGAGCACTTTGACCCCTTCAGTGCTTCACAGAAGTTTATAACGCCCGGGCGTGAAAATAAAAAAATCGTATTTTTTCCACAAACATGATCAATTAGTCCCCAATTTATTTATTTTCCCAAGGGTAACAGGAGAAATTGGACCCCAAAAGTTGTTGTCCAATTTGTCCCGAGCAGGCTGATACCCCATATGTGGGAGAAAACTACTGTATGGGCACACGTCAGGTCTCGGAAGGGAAGTAGTGACGTTTTGGAATGCAGACTTTGATGGAATGGTCTGCGGGTGTCATGTGCGTTTGGAGAGCCCCTGATGTACCTAAACTATTGAAACTCCCCACAAGTGACCCCATTTTGGAAACTAGACCCCCCACGGAACTTATCTAGATGTGTGGTGAGCACTTTGAACCCCCAAGTGCTTCACAGAAGTTTATAACGCCCGGGCGTGAAAATAAAAACATCATTTTTTTCCACAAAAATGATATTTTTGCCCCCAATTTTTTATTTTCCTAAGGGTAACAGGAGAAATTGGACCCCAAAAGTTGTTTTGCAATTTGTCCTGAGTAGGCTGATACCCCATATGTGGGGGTAAAACACTGTTTGGGCGCATGGCAGAGCTTGGAAGGGAAGGACCACCATTTGACTTTTTCAACTCAGAATTGGCTGGAATTGAGATCAGACGCCATGTTGCTTTTGGAGAGCACCTGATGTGCCCAAACAGTGGAAACCCCCAATTCTAACTCCAGCCCTAACCCCAACACACCCCTAACCCTAATCTCAGCCCTAACCCAAGCCCTAGCCCTAACCCTGGCCCTAACCCTAATGGAAATAAATACATTTTCTTTTAATTTTATTATTTTTCCCTAACTAAGGGAGTGATAACGGGGGGTTTGAGTTACTATTTATGGCGGCTTTTATGTTTGGCTGCTGTCGCACGCTAAAAGATGCTTTTTATTGTAAAAATAGATTTTGCATCACCACATATTGAAAGCTATAATTTTTCCGTATTTTGACCCACCGAGTCATGTGAGGTCTTATTTTTTGCGGGACAAGTTGACGTTTTTATTGGTACCATTTTCGGGCACGTGACATTTTTTTATCGCTTTTTATTCTGATTTTTGGGACGCAGAATGAACAAAAACCAGCGTTTCATGAATTTCTTTTGGGGGGGTGCGTTTACACCGTTCCGCGTGCGATAAAATTGATAAAGCGGCTTTATTCTTCGGGTCAGTATGGTTACAGCGATACCTCATTTAGGTCTTTTTTTATGTTTTGTCGGTTTTATGCAATGAAAACTATTTTATATAAAAAATAATTATTTTTGCATCGCTTTACTCTGCGAGCTATAACTTTTTTATTTTTTCGCTGATGATGGCTCGTTTTTTGTGGGACAAGATGACGTTTTCAGCGGTACCAAGGATATTTATATGCATCCTTTTGATCGCGCGTTATTGCACTTTTTGTTCGGCGGTATGATAATAAATCATTTTTTGCTTTGTTTTTTATTTTTTAAGGGGTTCGCTAAAGGGGTTAACTAATGGGACAGTTTTATAGGGCGTGTCGTTACGGACGCGGCGATACCTAATATGTGTACTTTTTTTTTTTATTTCCAAAAAATGGATTTATTTGGGGGAATACTTTTTTTTTTTCTAATTTATTTGGAGATTTTTTTAAATTATTTTAACACTTTTTTTTAACTTTATTACATTGTCCCAGGTGGGACATCACTGTCCTGTGACAGATCGCTGATCTGTCACATCACAGATCACTGTGACAGATCTGTCACAGGCAGTGCAGAAGGCTTCCTCATGCCTGCACTTTGCAGGCACTGAGGAAGCCGGCTCCCTGCAGGCCCCCATCACCATCTTGGATTCAGGGGATTCAGGGGCCTGCAGGGAAGGAGCCCCCCGCAGCAGCGCTGCACATTGAGCTGCTGTGTGGGGCTCAGGGAAGCACGGAGGGAGCCCCCTCCCTATCAATGGGATAGATGAGGGGGGGATGCTAGGTTGGAGCTGCAGGGCAATGAAGCAGCTAGCTGGGTGACAGTTAGAAGGCGGGGTAGAGGGAAGACCATTATTTTTAATCTTTAGATTCCATAATAACAGGGTCTGTACCACAGGACTGGCGTATGGCAAATGTGGTGCCAATATTCAAAAAGGGGACAAAAACAGAACTTGGAATTATAGGCCAGTAAGTTTAACCTCAACTGTGGGTAAAATCCTGAAGGGTTTTCTAAGAGACACTATACTGGAGTATCTGAAGAAGAATAACCTCATAACCCAATATCAACATGGGTTTACAAGGGACCGTTCCTGTCAGACTAATCTGATAAGCTTTTATGAAGAGGTAAATTCCAGACTGGACCAAGGGAATGCAGTGGACGTGGTGTACATGGACTTTTCAAAAGCTTTTGATTCGGTGCCACACAAAAAGGTTGATACATAAAATGAGAACAATGGGTATAGGGGAAAATATGTGTAAGTGGGTTAAGAGCTGGCTCAGGGATAGGAAACAAAGGGTGGTTATTAATGGAGCACACTCGGACTGGGTCACGGATAGCAGTGGGGCATCACAGGGGTCAGTATTGGGCCCGCTTCTTTTTAACATATTTATTAATGACCTAGTAGGGGGCATAGAGAGTAGAATTCCAATATTTGCAGATGACACTAAACTCTGCAGGGTAATCAATACGGAGGACAATTTTATATTACAGGATGATTTATGTAAAGTAGAAGCTTGGGCTGATAAACGGCAAATGAGCCCTAATGGGGATAAATGTAAGGTCATGCACTTGGGTAGAGCGAACAAAATGTATAATTATGTGCTTAATTGTAAAACACTGGACAAAACTGTCACTGAAAAAGACCTGGGTGTATGGGTGGACGACAAACTCACATTTAGTGGCCAGTGTCAGGCAGCTGCTGCAAAGGCAAATAAAATAATGGGATGCATTACAAGAGGCATAGATGCTCATGAGGAGAACATAATTTTACCTCTATATAAGTCACTAGTGCGACCACACTTAGAATACTGTGTACAGTTCTGGTCTCCGGTGTATAAGAAAGACATAGCTGAACTGGAGCGGGTGCATAGAAGAGCGACCAAGGTTATTAGGGAACTGGGGGGTCTGCAATACCAATACAGGTTATTACACTTGGGGTTATTTAGTTTGGAAAATCGGAGGCTTAAGGGTGATCTTATTACCATGTATAAAAATACGCGGGGACAGTACAAAGACCTTTCTAATGATCTTTTTACTCTTAGACCTGTGACGGGGACAAGGGGGCATCTTCTACGTCTGGAGGAAAGAAGGTTTAAGCATACTCACAGATGCGGATTCTTTACTGTAAGAGCAGTGAGACTATGGAACTCTCTGCCATGTGATGTTGTAATGAGTGATTCCCTGCTAAAATTTAGGAAGCGACTGGATGCCTTTCTTGAAAAGTATAATATTACAGGGTATATACACTAGTGTCCTTAATATTGCGTTGATCCAGGGAGCTAGTCTGATTGCCATATGTGGAGTCAGGAAGGAATTTTTTTCCCCAATGTGAAGCTTACTGTTTGTCGCATGGTTTTTTTTTCCCTTCCTCTGGATCAACATGTTAGGGCAAGTTAGGATAGGATATGGGTTGAACTAGATGGACTTAAAGTCTTCCTTCAACCTTAATAACTATGCTACTATCCATGTGCGTCACCTGCGGCGTAACATGCAAGTGCCGACACTGCTGGAACAGCACCAGCACAGGAGTATAGATGTTTTTATTTTAACGGGGCAAACATTCAGATTCATGAGTATGCCTCATCAAAAGATCACTGGCCTTCAGACGGGGTGCGACCATCAGGTGTGTTTTAAAGAGGCTGCGTTAGTACACAGTTCCATAGAGTGTGTATTCCACAACTGTTCTAAACAAGAATATGACAAGAACCACTAAGTAAAGAGAAACAACAGTTCATCACTAGTGTAATGTATGAAGTTCAGCCATTTCAGAAACTGCTAGAACCTTGAAGGTATCCCTCAAGTGTAGTCATGAAAACCAAGAATTACCTCTGCTACAAAGGATAAGTTAATCAGAGATACCAGCCTCAAAAACCACAAATAGACAGCACCTCAAAAAACAGCCCTCATAAATAATTCTAAGACATCAAGTATCAGCACATCTCAACAACTCTCCAGAAAAGACTGCAAGAAGCAGACCTTTGTGGTCAAATTGCTGCAAACATGCTACTGGGCTGGACATTAGATCAGTGGAAAATTGTACTGTGGTCTGTTGAATAGAGATTTTTTGGTACCAACTGCGATGTCTGTGTGGGAAGCATAAATGGTGAGCATGTGAAGCATGGAGGATGAGTAATGGTGTGAGGGTGTTGTGCTGGTGACATTGTTGATGATTTATTCCTTAAATGTAAAGCATACTAACCTAGCATGACCACTACAGAATTCTGCCAGAAGACAATGCCATAAATTGTGTTCTAACAGGACAATGACCACCAAGTACAACTCTACAAAGCTGTTACCAGGAATGAAACGGATAGAGAACTATGTCAGATGACATGGCTGCCACAATCACTTGACAGCAACCCCGTTGAGATGGATTGGGATGATGTGTATTGCAGAGGCAAAGCAATGAAGCCAACAAGTGGTCAGCACCTTTAAGACTTCCTTCAAGACTGATGGAAGTCATTCCAGGTGCTACCACATGAAGCTGCTAGAGAGAATGTCAAGGATATGTAAATCTGTCATCAGAAGAAAAGTGAGGTAACTTTGAAGAATCTGTGGTGTGTGTGAGACAGTGACCGGCATTTATGTAAATGGCCGGTATATGTTGCAGAGGAGGAGGTCCTCTGCGCTGTAAGCCTAAAATGTTGCTCTTGCTCCTGTAGTTCCACAAACCTTGATTTTGTTTATAAAAGGGGGGCTTACAGGGTTAGCCGGAGAGTTGAGCGGGACTGGCTAACCACACACCTCCCACCTCTGGGGGTCGTTTCAGCTACATAATGTGACTGTGGTCACATGATCTGTGTTGTAAGGTCCAGAAAGAGGACAAGTCTCTGTGTGTTGTAAAGTCCTGTGAGTGGACCAGATTCCTGAAGAGCACAGGGTGAGACCATGTACCTGCAGAGTCTGTGACGGCTAACTGCATTGGGGAAGCTACCGACCTTCTGAGGGTCTGGAACTGTTCGGGTTTGACCTGTGGAGCAAGTCATTGTCCGGGACAATGATCACAATTAGTCAGCTTTCCCGGGAACCTAGGACTGACAAGAAGTCAGCGTGTGGAACGGAGTTTTTGGAAGGTAACCCAGAGTATGGGGGGATGGGGGGACTTTGTTAATGAACTGTGTGGTCACCCATGGTAACTGGACGAAATGAGGTCCAGCATGTTTAGAGACTGCAATTTAATGTTGTGTGTCATTGTAAAACTGTGAAAGAGACATTGGCACTGCATGCGGTCGCCCAAAATAACTGGACTAAGTGGACAAAGAGAAGTCCGGCGTGTTTAGTGACTGCGAGTTTGACTAAAAGGAGATAAAGAAATAGGCTATGAGCAGGGAATCACCCTGAATAGGACATAGCATATATAATACAAATTTTATTTAACACAGCAAAAGTTCTTAAAAACATTAAAAATGGTCACAAATGTGACACATACACAAATAATACAATGCTTATAATAGAGCAACCCACCTGCTACCAACTATCACCCTCAGAGAGAATGATGCCTATATCCCTAGGTCCATGTAAACAGGATTCTCAATCGAATTAGTAAGCCCACACATAGGTAATATAGAGCATAAGAGTCAGAAACACCAATAATATACAAATACAATGAAAAAATGATGCAATTCCAGCCCAATAATTACAAAAAACAGTACAAGGGATAATGTAAACCCAAGAAGATGCAGATCACTATGAGGTGTACAAAAAGATAGAAATGCACACTAAATAGACCTCATATATGCATAGAGGTACCCCAGCCCAAGATCAGGCATAGGGAACATCAAGGACCAGATCAGCCAGACCATTAGGGGCTAGAGAGGGTCTAAGTGGACAGAGAAAATCTCCATAACCACCCCAAATGATAACCACACATACAAATCAGCACAATACAAAACCCATGAGAAGTGAAGTGGGGCAGGTAGAGCCAGAGACCTGACGCGTGTCGCCACTCTAGGTGGTTTCGTCAGGGGTACCTGATATATGTTAGCAAGAAACGCATTTATTGGAAGCTGATAATAGTAGACTCCGCCATCCACAGTTCTCTCATAGGTTTTTCACTAATAATGCAAGTAAAAAGGCAGGTGTCTGTATATTGATTAAAAACACTGTGGCATTTAGAAATATAGAGATGTATGCGGATCCTACGGGCAGATTTTTAATCCTAGTCTGCTCCCTCAATGGTGAACTACATACGCTGGTGGTGGTGTATGCCTCTAATGAAGCCCAATGCACGTTTGCTCGCAAGGTGTTTCAGAAAATGACTAAATTAGCTAAAGGAGAAAAGATTATATGTGGAGACTTCAATGCCCTATAGAAAGAGAGATGGACTGCTCTAGTAAATTAACCCATTCTAGGAGGGACCTGAAAGTAGTAATGAAGGAATATCGTCTCCATGATTATTGGAGATATTCTCATGCTACAGAGCGTGACTATACATTCTACTCCTCTCGTCACCGGACATATAGTAGAATAGATTATTTCTTGGTTGACAATACGACTCTAAATAGATGCAGATCAGCGGATATTGGATTGATTACATGGTCAGACCACGCCCCGATATTCCTGAGACTAACTCTACGTCATCAGTCTAATCTTTCTGCTAGATGGCAGTTAAATACATCCTTATTGTTACAGAGCAAGGTGGTAGAGAAAGTACAGACTGAGCTCCAAAATTACTTCCAGTCGAACGACAATGGAGACGTCACAGACGAGTCCTTGTGGTCGGCTCATAAAGCCGTAATTAGAGGCATCTTTCTGCAACAAGCTTCCTATTTGAAGCGTAAAAGGGAATCCAGCAGGGTTACTTTGTTAGCCCGGCTTCAACAATTAGAGTCTTTAAACAAAACAGCGATCACACCACCTCTGTCTGATGAAATCCATAATATCCGATTCAAACTATGAGAAAACCTGTCGTCGCTATATTAATATAATCTTAAGAAACTTAAAAGCAATTATTATGCAACAGGAGATAGAGCTGGGGCGCTGTTAGCCCGTAGAGTTATAAAAAAAAAAAAAAAAAAAAAAGAGAGGGACGAGCTAGAATTGATCATTTATTAGATCAACAAGGGAAATGTATCAGAAATCCATTAGAAATAGTAAAGGTTTTAGAAAAATATTTAGGATTGAGAGTCCTCAGTAGTTGATACCTTTTAATGGCTAACTGAAAAGATGGTAACACATTACAAGCTTTCGAGACTACTCAGGTCTCTTCATCAGGCTAGACTAATACAAAATCTGAAGTTACATATTTATGCACAATACAGCCTAGAAAAAATACAATAGATAAGACAAGTGACGTGAAGCAGAACTATCAATATGGGAGAGGGAGAAACATAAATATAAACATTGGACCAGTTCATAGATAAGGAGTCCGGATGTTTTAAGGTCCTCTGACTGGGGTCTAGTTCTGTGTTGTGAAGCCCCCACACGGTTTTAAAAGGAAATTCCTTAATTGATGTAAAAAGACATAAATCCATGCGACACATTCATTCCAGCACTGAGAGTGTCAAAGTTCGTCATAAATTTGTACTCCCAAACTCGTCTCTCTCTCTGAGAATTGAAGTTACCTTTCAATACCAGTAATTTCATATTTTGGTAATTACTGTAAACATCTCTATAATCTAGTGACTGATCCCACCACTCCGCAGCCCTCCCAAGCTAATATTGATAGATATCTACAATCTATAAACTTACCCCAGATATCACAGGAACAACTGAACATACTAAATGCCCCATTTAAAGAGAAGGAAATTTGGAACACCATCAAACTTACAAAATGTCATAAAGCCCCTGGCCCAGATGGGTTATCAAATGAGTACTATCACCAATTTCATCAACATTTGACTCCCTACCTCCTTCGTATATTTAATTTGTGGCAAAATTCAGAATCTGTATCTGTCATAAATCTAGAGGCCACTATTAGTACATTACTACTCTGCCTAAACTGGGGAAACCTCCAATATGTCCCAGTAATTTTAGACCCATTGCACTCTTAAACTGCGATGTTAAAATTTTTTCTAAAATGCTTGCAATTAGATTACACCTTGTGATCCCCTCCTTGGTTTCGTCTGATCAAGTAGGGTTTGTAGCAGGTTGGGAAGCGAAGGACGGAACACGCAGGATGATAAATTTAATCCGGATAGCGGAATTGAGTGGGGTCCCCAGTGCATTCCTGTCCCTAGATGCTGAAAAAGCGTATGACAGGGTGCACTGGGGGTACAGTATCTCAAAAGTGTTCTACGAAATTTGGTCTGACGGGCCCCATTTACTCAGCGATATGTGCTATGTACTCGAATCCCTCTGCCAAAGTTTTACCATCAGGGTTCCTTTCAGAGTCGTTTTGTATATCGAATGGTACACGTCAAGGCTGCCCATTGTCTCCTATTATTTTTGCCTTGTGCATAGAACCTTTGGCGGAAAAAATAAGGAGTGCCCAGGATATAGCAGGTATTAGAGTTGGACAGGTCTCACAAAATTGGATTATACGCAGATGATGTGATTATCTCTTGTACTAATGTAGAGTCCTCCTTCCATGCTATTATCCTTGCTTTGGAGGAGTTTGCTACTGTCTCATACTATAAACTAAATGCTGCCAAGTCTTTGGTCTTTCCTGTATTGGTTCCACCCACAATTCAAGAATGTTTGGAGCGGGAGAATCCCTTAAAGTGGGTGAGTGATGAACTCCCATATTTAGGCATAGTCCTCTCTAATTCTACACAATTGGTGGAAAGGAATTTCTTAAAATTGGTACAATTGTGAAGTACAGTATTCAGATGTACGGGACATCTTGTTCTCCAGACTCCATTTTTGTGCTTGCGACGCCATTTTGTTGTTTACGAGTTAAATTTTGTAACTTAACTAGATGAAAGTTCGCGGTTGTTATGAAACCAGACTGTTCCAGCTTGTACAAGATATGAGACCCTGAAGAATGTGCTATTGTTCTATTTTCTACGTCACGCAACTAGGGACATATTCCGATTTTCTTGCAATACTATTGGTTTATAAAGTGAATGTGTCACGACGATGTTATTGGTAGCTATGTACTTTGCATAATTAAGCAAAATACTATAATGAGAGGTGACAAAATAAACGGGTTTAGTGATCTGCCTTGATCCTCCCATACAGAGACCCCCGTCTCCGTCTGGTCATTCCCAGTTGCTAGCAACGCCCCATGGATTAATTTGGAAATCACTTGGTAAACCGTGAAGGGTTAATTTAGCCCTCCCTCAAAAGCTCCCTCAACAGTTTGGCGCCCAACGTGAGGCCCCCGAATAGGGACGCCTCTGCCCCTGGAGGACAACAAGACAAAGGACCCTCGGACCGGACACAGGTGCTGGAAAATTGGGACTGATCATCCCCCACAACAACCATGGTAAGTTGGCAGTTATACTGTTCAGTGTTGTGAGCTCATTTTCGGGTTTGCCTCAGGCTTCTGGTGAGGGTTATGGAGCGGGCTGTGCTGACAGAGGAGTAGTGCGTTCTCTATCTGGACTCCCTCTGTTGGTGAAGGGAGGTAATGAAGCTGATCTAAATGGCAGAGACCGGCCACCTGAGGAAGAGGACTGCGATTGGACATCAGGAGTTTCTGATTGGATTTAAGGCAGCCGACTCCCTAGTTTCTTGCTGGTGATTTTTCCTGACTGTGGCTTCTGGTTTCCAGTTTGGTTCCTGCCTTCCTAAAGCTAAGTTTTCTCGGCTATTGTTCATATGAGTTTTTGTCTGGTTTACTTAGTTTTTGTGTTCAGCCAGCCCTGGCTGGGACTGGGCTGAATCCCCATTTTTGTCTCTGATCAGTTGATCTCTTTTGCTCTGTCTTCAGAATATACCTGAGTGCTGATATAGTGATTTTGAAGTCTAGCGACTTCAGGGACTTTTTCTATCAGACATGTTGGACATTCTTTTTGGTAGGGTTTTTTGCGTGATTGCAGACAGCAGCTTTTCTTTCCTGTCCTTTCTAGTTAGAGAGGGCCCCATCGTTTGCTCAGCCTATCTTTCTACCTGTGTCTGTGTTTTCATCCTGTTTCACCGACAATACATGTTGGGGGCTGTCTATTGCTTTGGGGTCTGCTCTGGGGCAGTTTAGATCTTCCCTTTCTTTCTTTAGGCTTATTTAGTTCTCTGGCCGTGACGAGGCATCTAGGACCACCGTAGGCACGCTCCACGGCTACTGTTAGTTGTTGTGGATAGGATCAGGGGTCTGCAATCCGCTAGTTACCAACCTCTCCGGTTTTCTGGGCTTAGCTTGCTTTTTGTTTTTTCCTCCTCGGTGACTCATTCATAACAGTTCAGACTGACCGTTGGTGTGGTTTTCCTGTGCTTGTTGCTGCAAAGAGGATCTGAGGTTTGTCCTTGATGGTGGGGTAATTCTTGGGTGGAATCATATAGAGGTGCAGTCCTGTTGGGGGCCCAGTGCTCGAACCGTACCTCATAAGGGATGGACACCACGGATTGACCAGTGATTGTGATTCTTTATAGTCAAAATATCCTGAAATCCTGATCACTGTTAGAGTGAGGCGTGGTGAGGTGATTGAAGATTGGGTAGGATATGCAACTCAGATATATATATATATACATATATATATATATATATATATATATATATAACCAGAGGTGTACGGAGGGATAGTCTTTGACGCCCTCCTCCTTTCACAGAGTAACGCATGGAATTTTGGATATCCCAGAGGGGGATAGACCCTGTGGAACAGACTGAACGGCCGCTCCAGTACTGTGCACAACTGAAGTAAGGATATTTAGCTCTAAAGGTGAGAATCCGTGCAAGAAAAAGAATTTCGTGGCTTGGCACATTGTGTGATGAAGGTGTTAGGAAGAACAGAGGAAGTGAATTCTGATTGTTTTTGTTATTACTATGTTGAAGGAAAAATTGTGTATTATTATGGCAAGGACTGGATGTTTTGCGGTTCAAGAAAGTGACTATGGTGTGAGAAAGTGATTGCTTAAGAAGGAACTGAGATTGAGACTAATATGTCAGGCAGACAAACAGTTAAAAGTGATGATTTACAGCAAGAAGGTCTCCCTGCTAGATAAGGTCCCTCCCCAGGAAATCAAGCCTCTCCTTCTGACTGTAAGCTCTGTGCCCCTTAACCCCAGGGCACCAATATATCCTGGACTACCAAAACTCAGTGCGCCCCCACCCTATGTTCCTGCCGGGTTGATTTGTGCCGCATGCGCAGTTACTATTCCTCAGTGTAGAGAGGTCTCTTACAATTGTGGAGCAAGGAGACCTGGAGTCGCAACCCCCTTTCCTTTGTTAAACGCTGATGGTACCTATTGTCAGCCACCTCCGCCAGCCTCTCCCTGCTATGCCTAATACTGCTAGTGGTTATGAGTATCCACCCCCTCCTACTTTAGTCATCCGATCCAGAGACTTCCCCCATGGCCTTCTACAGGCAAATGGCAGCAAATCGAGAGATTTATTCCACTCCGGACAATGCATTAAAAGTAGAAAAAAAAGTTTCCAGAAGAAATTAGCTCGCTCTGTATCAGCAGGGAAAAAATAAAAAATAAAACGCAAGCTAGCAGCTGCTTCAGTTCTCCCTCCAATCTCAGCCCCCCCACATCCCCCACTGCAACTGCGAGCACATAGCTGGTTCCTTATCAGTGGCACACAGCAAACTCAGCTCCCGCGCTCCACACACAACAAACTTCAGCTCCATACTCCAATATCTCTTTCAATCCTATGGCTGGGAACCTTACTCCCCAGATCCGCCATGCCAATTCTCGTCTGCAATGCTGGCGCTGTGGCCGACTCGGTCAGTTTGATTGTCATACCCCCGCTGTTTTAATCGGAGTAGATGGCAGACCCAATAAACATACTCTTACAAAACCCATCTCTGTGGGACCCTTTCCCGAGGTTACTGCTCAGTTTGTAATCTCTCCCACATGTCCAGTAAATTTACTAGGGGCAGATTTAATATCACAGTTCCGCTCCAGAATAACCAGTTTGCAAAAAATATGAGCGAGGGTCTCTTGCCCTGGCAGTTAAATCACCCCCAGGTCACACTGTTTCAGTATGTGGATGATTTTTTTGTTGTGTGCACGGACGGAGCAGGAAGCCATTGCTGCCAGTGTTAGCCTCCTCAAGCATCTGGCAGAACAGAACTGTCTGGTTTCGGCCTCGAAACTTCAGTTCTGCCTTGGTCAAGTGATATTCTTGGGTCACTTTCTCCTTCAGGGTGTCAGACACCTCACAGAAGAAAAAAGCTGTCAGCTCCCTTCCTTTCCCAAAAGATGAAGCTGAACTCCAACGTTTTCTTGGACTATGTATTTATTGTTGTCAGTGGATACCGGATGCCTCCCGCATAATGCAACCACTTTACAATGCCTTAAAAAATGGTATAATGAATTATAAGGAAAGATGGCAGTGATGAGGATTACCTCTAACATGATTTTTCCCAACTTCTGACTGAAGAAGAAACTACTCCACCAAATGTCAGTGAGAATTCACTCCCAAATCCCGATCTGGTGTTATACATGGATGGTTCAAGATATGCTGACGAGTTTGGTAGATTCCACACGGGATATGCCGTTACCAGAGGACACTGTAGTGCACGCAGCTGCGCTCCCGCCCTCACAGTCAGCACAAGAAGCAGAAGTCCAGGCTCTGTCTACTGCATGTATTTTTGCCAAGAACAGACGGGCTAATATATACACGGACTCACAGTATGCATTTGGTATTGCTCACGATTTTGGGGCTCTATGGGCCAATCGAGGGTTTATTACTACTGCCGGAACCCCAGTGAAAAATGATGAAGCTGTTAAAACCCTCATGGACTCGATCAAATCACCTACTCAGGTGGCCATTATCAAAGTTAAGGCGCACGGTCCTAGGAACAGTCCACAGACTGTTGGAAACGCATTTGCGGAAATGCAAGCAAAGCCGCTGCTCTTTTACCCGTTGAACCAACCATACTAGCTATGGCGACCACACGCTCTCAGCGTAAACAGTTACAAGAAGCATCGACCCTTCAAGAACCTGATGATCTACAACAGAATGAAGTTTTCTGTCGGACTCCGCGAGACTGCTTAATGATGATGCAGAGAATGTCTCCAAAGAAAGAGGTGAAGCAATGGAAGACTGATGGGGCACGTATGGATAATGGTCTCTGGAAAAAGGATCAACTCGTGTGTCTCCCTAAGCGGATGTACCCTGCTATTGCAACATGTGCACACGGACCTACATATCGAGGGATAAAATCAAGCCCTCGCACTGGTGCAAAAATTCTACTGGGCCCCAGGAATTTCCACAGTTTTGACAGCGCTCAACCGTGCCTGTAATGTCTGTCAGCCTTGCAATCCCGGTCAACTTCAACGTGTACCCCCGAAGCACCTTGCTAAGCCCGACTATGCTTTCCAAAGGCTCCAGGTGGACCATATCATGTTACCTAAGTCTGGAATGTACGAACACTGTTTAGTTGTTGTCGACATGTTCTCCAGTTGGCCGGAAGCATTCCCTGTTACCAACATGACTGCAAAAACCACAGCGAAGAAACTGGTGATGGAAGTGATATGCAGGTACGGGGTTCCAGAACTTGTTGAAAGTGATCAAGGTCTGGCCTTTTCTTCTCATGCGTACTAAGAAGTTCTGACAATGCTTGGATCCACTGTAGCCCTCCATACTCCATACCACCCACAACCCAGTGGGAAAGTTGAGAGGCTGAATGGCACACTGAAGGGACAATTGACCAAAATGATGCAGGAGACTACGGCTCCATGGCCAGAGCTCATACCCATTGAACTATACCACATCCGTACTATCCCTATTGCAAAGTTTGGCCTGTCCCCATATGAGATACTGTTTGGTGCTAGGCCCCCTGTGGCAAATTTCCAGCCTTAGCAGTTATCAGAAGAAACTGAACGTGCTGTTCAATATGTTATTCAGCTTAGTAAAAATCTTGCTAACACCCATGCTCTAGTTTCCTCTTCTCTTCCAGATTCAGCAGAAACAGACACCGGTCATAACCTGAAGCCTGGTGATTTGGTAGTCGTGAAAAGGCATGTCAGGAAGCACGGACTAGAACCCTTGTATGACGGTCCCTATCAAGTCCTCCTCATCACCCAACAAGCCAATAGCAAATAAGGGGGCATAATGTTTTGGTTTTTCGCATTTTCCATATTACTATTGGTAACATGGGACAATTCACCCCGCCCTTCAGGGAGACCACATATAGCATAGATGAGTGTGGCCAATAAAGTGGTCAGTTCTATTTTCATTTACCGTATGATTACACAAATGTGGGATAAATTGGTTAGGGCCACAGACTATCTAGATGATCAAATTTGGGATATATTGGACATACTTAATACTACTGTTGCTGTCCAAAATCAACTTATCATAGTCACTAATCAACATACTATAGTGCTGGACTACTTAACAGCAGCACAATCAACATGGATCAACATGTTAGGGCAAGTTAGGATACGATATGGGTTGAACTAGATGGACTTAAAGTCTCCCTTCAACCTTAATAACTATGTTACTATGTTACTATGTAACAAGGTGGTATGTGTCAGGTCATTGGACCCGCTTGCTGTCATTATATAGATCCTAACAGTACTATGAAGTTGAAGTTAAATTTAGAAGACATTCAACGACTCAGAGATCAATATGATAAAGACAATGATCGTAATAAGGACAGTTGGTGGTCAGACACCTTCTCCTTTCTCAATCCAGCCAATTTTGGGGGCTGGATAGCTGGGATCTTACAAAGCTTGTTACACATTGCTGCCTGTATCCTTGTTGCATATGTGATACTAAAACTTGTTCTTTGGTGTATTTCTGTATGTATTAGGAAATTCTGCACTAGGACAGCTAATGATGATACCAAAGGCGTCGTCGCCCCTGCTCTTCTCTGCACCGATCTCAAAAGGTTACTTGATGAAGATGTTGAAGCCAAGCGCATGGCTACCTTCAAAAGATCTCCACCACCGTCATCAAAAATTGTTATTCGTAAATTGCAGCATACAGGGGGATGGGTGCGCCGCAACAGACATGACTGATAACACGGCATCAGCCATGTGAAGACCAGTACCCCTCGAGCTTATGGTTTGGGATAGCACCTCTAATACTGCATATTAGTTAACAAAATTTATCTAGGGGGGATTGTGATGTCCAGTATTCAGATGTAGGGGACATCTTGTTCTCCAGACCCATTTTTGTGCTTGCGATGCCATTTTGTTGTTTATGAGTTAAATTTTGTAACTTAACTAGATAAAAGTTCACGGTTGTTATGAAACCAGACTGTTCCAGCTTGTACAAGATATGAGACCCTGAAGAACGTGCTATTGCTCTATTTTCTATATCATGCAACTAAGGACATATTCCGATTTTCTTACAATACTATTGGTTTATAAAGTGAATGTGTCACGATGATGTTATTGATAGCTATGTACTTTGCATAATTAAGCAAAATACTATAAAAAGAGGTGACAAAATAAACGGGCTTAGAGATCTGCCTTGATCCTCCCATACAGAGACCCCCATCTCCGTCTGGTCATTCCCAGTTGCTAGCAACGCCCCGTGGATTAATTTGGAAATCACTTGGTCAACCGTGAAGGGTTAATTTAGCCCTCCCTCAAAAGCTCCCTCAACACAATAATCTAGAAAGAGTCTGGATGAATTACGTACAGCTACTATGTCATGGATAGCAAGGATTAACATTTATAAGATGTTGGTATTTCCCAAGATTCCTCTTAGGATAATTAAATCCCTTCAAAAAATAGCTAATGACTGCATTTGGGCATATAAAAAACCAAGAGTGGCTGGTATTAATAATACTATACTATATTATATATTATACTAGCTGAAGATCCCGGCGCTGCCCGGGCATGGTAACTAACTGTGGTTAGTTATAACAAATTATAATTATCCTCCATCCCATAGTCCCATGCCCATATACCCATCATACATATCCACCATCCCATAGGCCCGTGCCCATATACATATTCTCCATCCCATAGTCGAATGCCCATATACCCATCACACATCCTACATCCCATAGTCCCATGCCCATATACCCATCATACATATTCTCCATCCCATAGTCCAGTGGCCATATACCCATCATACATATCCGCCATCCCGGTTTTAGGAAGTTTCGCCCCCAGCAGTTCGCCCCCAGGTACACTTCACCCCCGAACATTTCGCCCCCGCACATTTCGCCCCCGGCAGTTCGCCCCTGGATATTTCGCCCCCAGCAGTTCGCCACTGGATGTTTCGCCCCCGCACATTTCGCCCCCGCACATTTCACCCCCAGCAGTTCGCCCCCGCACATTTCACCCCCGGATGTTTCGCCCCCGGATTTTTCGCCCCCAGCAGTTCGCCCCCGGATGTTTCGCCCCCAGCAGTTCGCCCCCGGATGTTTCGCCAACGGATGTTTCGCCCCCAGCAGTTCGCCCCCGGATGTTTCGCCCCTGGATGTTGCGCCCCCAGCAGTTTGCCCCCGCATGTTCGCCCCCAAGCAGTTCGCTCCCGGATGTTTCGCCCCCAGTAGTTCGCCCCTGGATGTTTCGCCCCCAGCAGTTTGCCCCCAGCAGTTCGACCCTGGTTGATTCGCCCCCAGCAGTTCACTCCCAGCAGTTCGCCCCTGGATGTTTCGCCCCCAGCAGTTCACCCCCAGCAGTTGGCCCGCGGATGTTTCGCCCCCAGCAGTTTGCCCCCGGATGTTTCACCCCCAGCAGTTCGCCCCCGGATGTTTCGCCCCCAGATGTTTCGCCCCCAGCAGTTCATCCCAGGATGTTTTGCCTCTAGCAATTTGCTCCTGGATCTTTCGCATCCGGGAAAGACCTGCCTGAACTGAACATTGGCAGGTTTGCTTATCACTAATAATACACCATATGAGTCTAAGATATAGAATTCTGATCAAATTAGTTTTTTTATTCTCAAACTTTGTTTTCTAGATGAGTAATTTTACAAACAGACAGGAAAATAGTAGGATTTAATTGGTTACTAAGGAGGTCGTGCCCCCTTGGGAGCAGAACGGATCCTGGCTCCCTATGATACATTCAGGGCTGCTTGTTCACAGCCCTCTGCAAAGCTCCCCTTCACCCTCCGCTCATGTGCTCTGTCCTGGACAAGAGGAGGGCTCCCCCCTGCCTGTGTAAAGCCGTTACAGGACGGAACACATAGGGGGGCTTTGCAGAGGGCTGTAAACAAGCAGCCCTTTATACATCATAGGGAATATATTGTTAGCTGCATGCTCCTGTGCAGCCACGCCCTTTAGAATCCATCCACAAGTACTGCTACTAAGGAGAAACAACCTCCTTAGCAACCACTGAAATCCTGCAGCACATGGAGCTTTAACTTGGATGAGACTTTTCACACAGAAGTGAAGCTGCTGGAAGGTCTCCTTTGGAAATGAATATCATGGGCACAGGTACTATAACATAACATACTTTTTGTAGAGTTATGCTTTATACCTTTTTATGTTTCTTGTTAAAACAGTTTTGATATATACAGTTAGAGGGGAAGGATTAGAGAAAAAGAGAAAATACAAATTACAGGTTATAATGCTTGAATTATTTTACAGCTAAAAACACTGCTCTCAAAACATACAATATGTGACCATGAACTAAAAATCAAAGCTGTAGGCAATGCCTCTCAGATAATCCATCAAGCTTCTATTATTGAAATCTTGCACGATACGTTTAACCCTTGCTGAAATTGCAGCATACTTTTTGTTTCTTGCAGCAATGGGATTTCCTGCTATTATCTGAATAATTTCAAAACTATGGAGCTCTTGCTGATGTTTCAGACAGTTAATGAACCGGTATATATTTTGGAAAAGAGTACCACATGTTTCTCGAAAGCTACGGTGCCATCCTTCGACATCATTATTTGTTCGCTGTTGATCATTCAATGTTCGTTCATACACATTCCAGAATTGAACTGGAAACAAAGGTGCTTGACGTCCTCTGGGATTCATTCGACCGATATAGCTGTCTTCAAAATAGTTGGCAATAGGTATTGCTTCTTGTGGAAAGTCAGGATCTTCCACCAATTCTTCAAATGATTGCACAACATTCTATGGTGGTAGAAAGGCCAGGGCAGGTATCATGCGTATCCAACAGGCAAATTCATGGTCACCTTGGTATTGCATCTTGAGTCTTTCATTTTGAGCTTTACGCCAAACCGACTGTGATAGGTGGAAAAAGCAACCAGTCTTCACAAGGTTGGGGAATTCACTTTCAAATGCCTGTATTGCAGCTAGTTCAAACTCCAACATCAGGTTGTCTGGCTGCAGTCCAGGCTGCAAGTTCTTCAGCTCTTGCAGCAACCTCTGGTATGTAGAACGGCTCTTGTCTGACAGGAAGGTGTACACTACAGGAACAACAAGGCCACTGTGGACTACATGGATTGTGTAAAGTTGCTTAAAAATGGCTGGTGTAGTGAAAAACATGCCATCAGCAAACCACTCTTTACTTTGTGCCAGTAGATGGAGATTGTCTCTTGTTCCAAATATCAACATACGGCTGTGTCCATTTCCTAATTTAAAATGAAAGTATTAGTAGAGGAAATAACAGAAAAAGTGTAACAAGCAGCAGACAGAGTTTTGGGATAAATTCACAAAAAAATATCCTAATCAGAAGCCTCTGTTCATATCTCACATTAAATACTCACATTTTGCTCCAGATTTTCTGATTTCATAATAAAAAAAACTAAAGCAAAATCTAGTGTGAAGGGGCCATCCAATAGTTTTTTACAACATATATTGTCCCAGTGGAAAATTATATATTTTTGTTTAAAATTAAAATTACTTCCAAACTTGAAATAGGTCACATTTTTAGGGTACCTTTAGACCCTTCAACTAGACGGCCGTTAAGCACGGCCGATCGCCGCCATGCTGAACGTCTGTCTAGTTGACAGCCGCATTCAGACGCGGCGTGCGGCTGGACGTCTGAATGAACAACTGGGCGGGCCGCCCGCCTGAATGGGGCGTTCCATTCAGGTGGATGGGCGCGCCAGTCGTCGGGTGGGCAGCGCGGACGTTCGTGACGTCCGCGCTGCCTATGCTGTCTCATTGAGAGGATTGTGCAGGACGCAAAAAACGCCAGTAAAATCACCAGTGTGCTTTTGGCCTAAGGCATAACTGAATGGTCCATTAGGCTGGGGTCATATGCAGCATTAATGTGTAAATCCCATCCACATGCTGATGAAAAAATTTTGATTACAAAAAAAAAAAAAAAGCATGCAGTGCAGCATGTCAATGTATGCTGCCATTATACAAACAAAATTCCAAGGGGCTGAAATCCTGCACTAAAACCTGCACCTAAATCCATAGAGTTAAGTGAAGATTTTGATACAGAATTAGGGTACCACAATAGTGGCCACAATTGCAGGCACAAATAGATTCCTGTGGGATCTGCAATTGCTACCGCAATTACAGCCGCTGCGGAGATGCCGCTCCGCAATCCCCTTCCGTCAGTGGGCACGAGGCCTCAGGCTTGATCCAGACAAGCTGGATTTACAGGCGTATTCCGTGCTGTGTTTCCTGCCTGAAACCCGCCCTTTCATGTCTATGGTGCGGGTTACGGGCGGATCCCGGAAGGAATGGGAATGGGCAAGAGGGAAACCTCCCGAAAAATGCCTGCAAACCACGCCAAATACGCTCAATTTAGGCCATATCAGGGCATAGCCACGCCCATAGCAGAGCTTGGGCACGTCCCCTATTTGCAGAAGTGTTTTGCCAAAGCGCTTGCAAAGTGCTTAAAAAGTGCTTGGAAGCAGCAGGCAAAACGCATCTGCAAATCCTGGCGTATCTCTCCTGAGCTCCGGAGTTCAGCCCGACCTGTCCACGGATCTGCAGGACTGAACTACGAGCCGAGGAATCAGCTGGCGATGGCAGTTCAGCCCGTGCATGCCGCAGAGAGGCGAGGCTGAACTCCGGGGCAGCATCCAGGACAGGTATGGCCAGTACAATGCTGCATATTTGGAATTAGTGTTGGCCGGTCCGATCACTGAAGATCGTAATTTATTACGATTTTCAGGCTGATCGTTATTTTAAATTACGATCCGATTTGTAGCCAGATCATGATGATGATCTGAATTAGAAATCGGAATCCTCCGTAATCTGAAAATACTGTCCGGACATACACGCCCGAACAGTATGCATATATATATATATATATATATATATATATATACACACACACACTATACGGATGTACAGTGTGTGTTCATATTTAGCTTTAGTAAATGGCTCCAGGCTGTGCTGTTAAAAAATAAACAAACCCAGTTACTCACCTCTTTCTCCAGTGTCCAGTACTGGCTCCGGCTCCTTGCCCAGCAGTGCAGGGAATCCCGAAATCCGGGAGGCGCATCGCCGCCTCTGTGCCTGCCATACTATAACTACAGTGGAGAGTGATCCCAGGACCGCTCACTAGACGGTCCTGGGAAAGCACCACATCATGTCACAGAACAGCCCGGCACATGTGCAGAGGTGGTGATGCACAAACCAGAATGCATAGCGTTGGGATTTCGGAATTCTCTGCACCGCCGGAGACAGCGCTGGACACCGGAGAGAGAGTTGAATAACTGGGTTTGTTTATTTTTTAACAGCGCAGCTTGGGGCCGTTATATATATGCAAGAAAGCTGGAAGAAGAGTGGCTCAACTGAGATTGTTGCTGAGGACTCAGTGTGCTGCTAGAGCAGGGGTTGGCTTCCGCCCGTACTTAACATGCATCCATGAAGAAAGACCTCCGCGCTGCTGAAGTCCTATACAAATCCTTTATTGCATTTCAAAGTTCCAAAAGTGCCAGACCACCATCACCCACCCACATATATACATATATATACACACACACTGTTCGGGCGTACAGTGTGCATATATATATATCTCTCTCTCTCTCTCTATCTCTACATCTAGCTCTGGAGATTCGATCTGAATTAATTCCAATCTTTCGGTATGATCAGCCCGATCTGATCCTATCTTTCCAGTGATCGACCAACACTAGTTGGAATCAGTAGGCCTCACTACATTATATTACCCTCAAAGTTTCCCTTGAAGGCAAAAATCACATAGTATTTTATATCAGCACCTTATAGTGTAGCATTTTTCACATTTGTGCAAAATAAACTTTGCAATAATTATGCATAATGGAATTGTTTTAATACAATGTTAAATGGTTAAGTAGCTTACCAGAGTCATGCAGAAGGAATTGCTGCTGGACACCATCAATACTGATCTCCTGGAACTCCAGGGGGATAACAAGTTGATCAAGGGTTTGAGGTAACCTTGGGATATTGCCAAGTTGCCTTGCTAATCGTATTGTCCTCTTCAGTGATGCTTTCCTTGGGAGAAGTGCTGCAACATTAGAATGGGCTCCTGAAACGACGTCTGTGAGAATCTGTTGTGGTGTCTCCTGTGTTGTCCTTGCCCTGGTCACAGTCTCATTAACAAGTCGGATTGCTTCAGGTCTTGCAGCTTGTGCTGCGTGATTGTGAAGATTGACTACTTTCACAACTTCGCCAGATTCTTCATTGGTCCAAACACGTCCCTTGCAAGTCGACTGTTTTTCACACACCCAGATGGAATGAACATCATCAGCGGTTCATTTGGAAAATAAGTAAATGTGATTCTCATGGACCAACTTCCTCCTTCCACGTTTGGACAGAACTGAATTCATAGTTGTAGAAAGTGAATTGCTGTGGAAGCTGACTGATTTTTTGTGGCAGTACACTTCTCTCTTTGTGGAGATTTCAGACACTGCTATATTCTGATGTACAGATGGAATAAAAGTTAGTCTAATGTAACTTGCAGGACATGTGACCATGCGACTTGTTACATCTGCAACAAAACTTGCAACAAAGCAGGTCAGTGCTGGGTCAGGTAAAAGTTCAAAATTGTTTAGATTTTAGGCCTCTTGCACACTGTAATTTTAGAGTGGTTTCACACTTGTGTTTGTGGCCGCCAGAGGTCGATCCGCTCTGGATCTGACATCCAGCTGACCCCGGGGCAATGCTGGCATTCCGCTTGCATTGCCCATAGAAGTGAACGGCTGGGTTCCGCGATCTGCAGCCGCCCATTCGCTTTCGTAATGCCGCATTCCGCTATCAGTGTCAGAACAAAAAGAAGAGCATTTTCTTCTTTTCATTCCGCTGCAGGTTAGCGGAATGCGGCATTACAGAAGCGAACGGGCGGCCTGTAGTGCATATGTAGTGGAAGTGTGAAAGCACCCTTATGCTGCCACTGTTTTAGGACTCCAAAGCACGTGCTTTACTGGCATTTTTCAGAGCGCTTTTGTGAGCGCTCTCGGTAATGACCCATAAGATACAGACTACTGATGAACGCTAAGTGCTCAAAAATAGCTCCTGTAATAAAATAAAAAGAGCTAGCCGAAACAACACCTCTGACTTAGCCACTGACTTATCTACTATATAATTGTCTAAGGGTCACTTTCGTCTTTCTGTCTGTAACGTTTTATTCGTATATACATTGGTCCGGGCGTCTGTCTGTCATGTAAATCCAAGTCGCTGATTGGTCGTGGTAAAACGCCCACGACCAATCAGCGACGGTCACAGTCTGCCATAAAAATGGCCGCTGCTTCACTGCCCTGCACTCACCGCTGACCGCTCACACTGTGTTAATGCCAGCGTTAACGGATCGCGGTGTACCGCACTCCGTTAACGCTGCTATTAACCCTGTGTGACCAACTTTTCGATATTGATGGTGCCTATGCAGCATCAATAGTGAAAAGATGTAATGTTAAAAATAATAATAATAAAAAAAAAAAGTTATTCTCACCCCCTCCAACGTCGCACTGTCCTCTGTGTCTCTCTCCGATGCATGCCGTGCCTTCCGGTCCGAACGATGCTATGCGTCCAGGACCTGCGATGATGTCACGGTCATGTGACCGCGACGTCATCGCAGGTCCTACGCTCAGACCGGAAGCCACCGCCAGCACTGCAGAGAGGCGCAAGGACTTCAGGGCCCGTGGCTGAGGTGAGTATATCTTTATTATTTTTTTTTTTAAACATTCCTTCAAATGTAAGGTGGTCCCTAAAAAAAATGGTTTTGTATATTTTGTTGGAAAAATGAGAAATCGTTGGTCAACATTTAACCCTTATAACTTCCTAACAAAAAAATTGTTTCCAAAATTGTGCTGATGTACACTTGACATGTGGGAAATGTTATTTATTAACTATTTTGTGTGACATCACTCTCTGATTTAAGGGTGCAAAAATTAAAACTTTGGAATTTTCAAAATTTTTGTCAAGTTTCCATTATTTTCATAAATAAACGCATTTCGCCCCCAGCATTTCGCCCCCAGGTTGTTTCGCCCCCGCACATTTCGCCCCCTGATGTTTCGCCCCCAGATGTTTCGCCCTCAGATGTTCGCCCCCGGATGTTTCGCCCCCAGCAGTTCGCCACCGGATGTTTCGCCCCCGGATGTTTTGCCCCCGGATGTTTCGCCCCCAGCAGTTCGCCCCCGGATGTTTCGCCCCCAGCAGTTCGTCCCCGGATGTTTCGCCCCCAGCAGTTCGCCCCCGGATGTTTCGCCCCCGGATGTTTCGCCCCCAGCAGTTCGCCCCCTGCTTTTTGCCCCCAGATGTTTCGGCCCCAAATTAGGCAGGGAATTTCGGCCTTGTGTTTTAGCCCTAACACCGCTTTCACAGTAGCCACTTTCCCAAGTGCTAAGCACTGGAAAATCACTAAGAAGATTGCCAATTTTGAATATACTAGATGGTGGCCCGATTCTAACGTATCGGGTATTCTAGAAGGCACAGCCATGTGGTATGTTGCACAGGTTATGTAGTATATTGGACAGTCCACTTAGTACATTGCACAGCCGACGTAGTATTTTGGACAGCGCACGTAGTAAATTGCACAGTTCACGTAGTAAATTGCACAGCGCACGTAGTAAATTGGCCAGCCAACGTAGTATATTGCACTGTCCATGTAGTCTAGGAATTTCTCCTGAGTACACCGATACCCCATGTGTATAGGAAGACCAATCTTTAGGCGCACGGCAGTGCTCAGAAGGGAATTAGCATCATTTGAGATTTTGAATGTCAAATTGGCTGGAATCGAGAGTGGACGCCATATCGCATTTGGAGAGCCCCTGATGTACCTAAACAGTGGAAACCCCGCATAAATGACCACATTTTGGAAACTAGAGCCCCCAAGGAACTTATCTAAATGTGTAGTGAGCACTTTGAACCCCCCAAGGGCTTCAACGTAGAGCTGTAAAATTAAAGAATCATTTTTTCCACAAAAATGATATTTTCACCTCCAATTTTTTTTTTCCCAAGGGTAATAGGACCCCAAAAGTTATTGTGCAATTTGTCCTGAGTATGCTGTTACCCCATATGTGGGGGTAAGCCACTGTTTGGGCGCATGGCACAGCTCAGAAGGGAAGGAGCGTCATTTGACTTTTTTGACTGGAATTGAGATCGGACACCATGTCGCGTTTGGAGAGCCCCTGATGTGCCTAAACAGTGGAAACCCCCCACAAGTGACCTAATTTTGGAAACTAGACCCCCCCAAGGAACTTATCTAGATGTGTGGTGAGAGCTCTGAACCCTCAAGGGCTTCACAGAAGTTTATAACATAGAGCCGTAAAATTAAAAAATCATATTTTTTCATCCCCAATTTTAATTTTCCCAAGGGTAACAAGACCACAAAAGTTATTGAGCAATTTGTTCTGAGTAAGCTGATACCCCATATATGGGGGTAAACCACTGTGTGGGTGCATGGCAGAGCTTGGGACGGAAGGAGTGCCATTTTGGAATGCAGACTTTGATGGAATGGTCTGCGGGCGTCATATTGCGTTTGCAGAGCCCCTGATGTGCCTAAACAGTAGAAACCCCCCACAAGTAACCCCATTTTGGAAATTAGACCCCCCAAGGAGCTTATCTAGATGTGTGGTTAGCACTTTGAACCCCCAAGTGTTTCACAGAAGTTTATAACGTAGAGCTGTGAAAATTAAAAAAAAAATCATTTTTTTTCCACAAAAATGATCTTTTTGCCCCCCAATTTTTATTTTATTTTCACAAGGGTAACAGGAGAAATAGGACCCCAAAAGTTGTGCAATTTGTCCTGAGTACGCCGATACCCCATATGTGGGGGGGAACCACTGTGATCGCCTTACTGTGATCTTTAGAAGGCAGAATGAACAAATCCATAAAAGGTGAAGAATTGGTTTTAATTTTTACGCTATTCCTTGTGCGGTATTAGTGATTAGGCGGACTTTATTCTTCGGGTCGGTGCGATTACAGAGTTACTAGATATATACCCTTTTTTCATGTTTACCTTCTGTCACACACGAAAAGATGCTTTTTTTGTAAGAAATTTTTGCATTGCCGTATTTTGAGAGCTATAATTTTTTCTATATTTCGGCCGACAGAGTCATGTGAGGGCTTGTTTTTTGCGGGACGGGCTGACGCTTTTATTGGTACGATTTATAGGCACATAACTTTTTCGATCACTTTCTATTCCGATTATTGTGGAGGCAGAATGAACAAAAACCAGCAATTCAGGAATTTTTTTTTTCCTCCGTTCCGTATGTGGTAAAATTGATAAGGCAGCTTTATTCTTCGTCACATACCATAGAAGAAAAAAAGTAGGACAAAGGCACAGCTGTATGACCTCGGGTTCATGAAGCTGCACACACATCAGGAAACACGGGTGCCACTTCCAAGGAAAATAGTCTGTATATCCATAGAGAAGAAAGTGGATAGGCACAATCTGTCCCATGAAAAAATAACCTTTATTGTGGCATCAAGTTACCAACAGCAGGCAGATAAAACCATGGAGCAAGTACAGACGACGATCGTTTCACGCTTACATTGACCTGTTGAAGTGAAATGTAAGCGCGAAACGATCGTCGTCTGTACTTGCTCCATGGTTTTATCTGCTTGCTGTTGGTAACTTGATGCCACAATAAAGGAGCTCAATTCTTTGGGTCAGTACGAGTACAGCGATAGCTCATTTATATTTTTTTATGTTTTGGCATTTTTTTACACAATAAAAACTTTTATAGAAAAAATATTTATTTTTGCATCACTTTATTCTGAGAGCTATAACTTTTTTATTTTTCCACTGATGGAGCTGTATGGTAGTTTGTTTTTTTGCGGGACAAGAAGGCGCTTTCATTAGTATTAAATTTATTACCATTCGTTTTTTTTATCGTGTTTTATTACACTTTTTCCAAGCGGTATGATGATAACGCTTGGAAAAAGTATAATTTGCTACTTTTTTGTGGGTTTTTTTTACGGCGTTCACTGAAGGGGTTAACTAGGGTTACACTTTTATAGATGGGATTTTTATGGATGTGGCGATACCAAACGTGTATTTTTTTGTTTATTTTATTTTTTTTTTACATAAAAATATATTTTTAGGGGAATTTTTTTATTATTTTTTAATAATTTAAAAAAAAAGGTTTTGGTTTTTTTAACCTTGCCCTTTTATGGGACTTTCACTTTCACTTTGATTTGCAGGTATAATACATTGCAATGCTCCTGCATTGCAATGTATTATATCCTATGGAGAAAGGTTCTCAGACCATGCTGTGAGCATGGTCTCAGTGGCTTTCCATAGCTGGATGACCCAGGGGTTGTCATGACAACCCTGGGTCATCAATCCACAGATCTGGCCCGGCGATTACATCACGGGGAGGCCGATCTATAGGCAGAGGGAGCCCCCAACCCTCTGCCTCGCCCCTGAACGCTGCGATCATGGCAATCAGAGGGTTAACAGCCAGGGGCGGGCATGAATGCCGCTCCTGGCTGTAAGTACAGGAAGCTCAGCCACCGCAGCGCTGAACTCCTGCTCTTAGTGTGCAGGAGATGATGAAATTTCACAGTGATCTGAAATCACAGCGCTCTGGGTGCGGGGACCAATTGCAAGGGTCCCTGCACCTCTTGCGGTGCCTGTCAGCTGTCTATGACACCTGTCGGCACTGAACTGTCACTGTATGTTTACACGCAGCGACAGTTTAAATGCATGCATGACATGCATAGCCTGTCATGGGGCGGGAACTCACACCTGGCCATGACGGACTATGCACGTCAGTGGATGCTAACGGGTTAGAGAGGAGTGCACCGTCCATAACTATAAACACACCCATGGTACAAGCTTCTTCATCTTCACCCATACATATTACCAATAATATCCAAATGTCACAGTCGAAAATTATTTGTTCTAGTGTAACGAACACTGTTAAACAAATGCCACTAAACGTAGATAACCACGACCCTGGGAAACACCAGATTTCCTCTTTACAAGATATGGATGATGATGGTATTGATGATGTCTTGGAAATTTACCACATCCACACCAAAAAAATGAAGATCACAGCTGCAAAAAATGTGCAAAAAAGGCTGTGAACGTCTGGGAAAACATTTTCTCTTGGGCAAACTTTCCCTCTTACTAAAGTGGTACCAAATGATGTAAACACAGCTCTCATGTCTACTCAGTGTGAGATCGTTCAAAGATTATGTATTGTTTTGTCCATGTCCACTTTTTGAAAGCGAGCAGAAAAGAAAGATGAAATAGCGGGAAGACGTGTTGTTTTGGTCAGTAAGAAGGTGATGTTAGGTACAGATAAGTATATCTGAGTGTAATCGGCGTAGTGATGATAATGCAAACCGTGCCATTACATCAGCTGTTCCAGGCCGAAGGTGGATGGAGAACAGTAGGGGGTCCTAGAACTGAGCCTTGGGGAACATCGAAAGACAGGGGTCGAGGTGAGGAGGTGGTGTGGGAGAGGGAGACACTGAATGTCCCCCTAACAGTTTGGTTGTTTTTTGAAGACTCTGCCAATAACCCCAAAAAGGCCATTTACACCACCGACCATGCCCGCATCAGCAGGGTTAGCAAAACTACCAGCCTAACCACCAACAGCATGATCAGGCACATGGCAGCAAAGCACCCGACTTTGTTTGCTGAACACCAGGCTCCATGAACAGGGTCTGAGGGTGATACCACTGCTTCTTCCGATGTTGTGCATGCAAGCCAATCCCCTATCCATGGTGCATGCAAAGTTGCCTCCTGCCCTGCATCTGTAGTTGCACACAAACTCAACTAGCACCATTAACAAGCAAGTCCACGTCCGTGTCCCAGCACAGCGTTCAGTTGTCCATATCCCAGTCCTTGGAACGCAAGCGGAAATACGCAGCCAAAGCTACAGCACTAAATTCACACATTTCTCGTCTTCTTGCGCTCAAAATTTTGCATTTTAGGCTCGTGGAAGACGGAAGCTTTCCGCAACCGGATGGTGGTAACCGTCACAAGGTCCCCAGCCATGACAATTTCTCCCAGTCTGCCGTCACGACATTAAACAAGCAAGCACGTGTCCCACATTACCCTGGCCCTCAACAATGCTGTTACAGGGAAAGTGCAATTAACCGTGGACAAGTGCTTGTGGGCAGGGACGGTACATCTCGCTGACAGCACACTGGGTTAGCGTAGATAGAAAACCAAAAACTGGATCAGTGATCAAAAAGAATTGTATATACACAGGGTAGTAATCAATTATATAAATTCTTTATTATTAAAGTGGTATAATATATATATATTAAAATTTCATACAGATAATTAAAAAATAGTAATACTGCTACCAAGAAGTGTCAACACCACTGATCTTTAAATAAAAAGAAATTTTATTTCATACACACAAAGCCCTAAAAAATCCTGAACAATGTAGATCAACAATAGCCATAAAAGTCCTCAAAGACATATGGAACACAGACTAAAACCAGGGGAAGAGTCCTGAGGAGAATTTGCATATTCCCAGTGCCTTCTGGGATAAGTGAAGAGTCTCCGTGAGCTCAACGATCACTGGATTTTGGCTCATTTTTCATCGCTTTGAAATCTCTAACAATAAAATTATGGAAGAGGCCAGGAGCCATTTGGTGAGCTGCATTTCTTGCTACATGTTCAGAGACTTACCAGAGGAAAAGTCAAACTTCACATGCCACAAATGCAAGCTTGTGTCCCTGTTGGAGGAAAAGTTGCAAAATCTCGGAGAGGTTAGCTACATTGAAGATCATTAAGGAAGGTGAAGAGTTCTTAGACAGAGCAGAAATATCTCTTCATGTTACAGAGAGAGAAGAAATTCGAAGCGCACCTGAAGAAACAGAGGAATGGAAACATGTGACCCAGAGAAGCAGGAGGATTGGGAGGCAGTCAGCGCCAATACTGATCAGGAACCAGTACCAGGATCATACGCAGGAGAACGATGAAGAAATAAATCAGGATTAGACTTTGCCCACAAAAATCAACCTTGTACGCCTTCAGAATCCTCCTGGATGGAGAAAGAAAAATGTTGTGAAGAATAAACAGAGTGGTGGTCATGGGGGATTCCCTTTTGAGAGGATCAGAGGTCGTTATCTGAAGACCGGAATAACCTCAAGAGAAATGTGCTGTCTTCCAGGTGCAAAAAATTAAAGATGTGTCTGACAGGATATCAGGACTCTTCAGACCTACAGATGACTACCCATTCCTGCTAATACATGTGGGGACAAGAGACACAGCAAGAAATGACCTGGAAACCATCTGCAGTGACTTTGAAAACTTAGGTAAGAAAGTGAAAGAACTGGGAGCGCAGGTGGTGGTCTCTTCCATCCTCCCAGTGGATGGCCATGGAACAAGGAGGTGGAATAAGATTCTGCAGGTGAACAACTGGCTACATCGATGGTGCCGTCAGCAAGGATTTGGATTTCTGGATCACGGAGTGAATTACCTATACGATGGACTACTTGCTAGAGATGGGGTGCACCTTACAAAGACTGGAAGACATGTATTTGGAAGTTGCCTTGCTACACTCATCAGGAGAGCTTTAAACTAGAACAATGTGGGAAGGGAAGCAAATGGCCAGAAAAAGCCATACACCTGACAAATGCTATTGAGAACTCTGCTATTAGAAGTGGAAAGGAAGAACAAAGACAATAGAATCTAAATAATAAAAATATTGGAGAAAGAGAAACCAGTCACAAACTAAAATGTTTCTATACTAAAGCACAAGCATGGGCAACAAACAAGGAGAATTGGAACTACTAACACAGGAAAAGAAATATGATGTCATTGGAATCACTGAAACTTGGTGGGACAATACACATGATTGGAATACAAGACTAGAAGGATACAACTTATTTGCAAGAAACAGACTTGATAAACGAGGAGGAGGTGTCGCATTGTATGTTAGAAACACGTATATCTGCACAGAGATTGAAGCTTCAGAGACTGGGAGTTCGGTGGAAACTATTTGGGTAAGAATACAAGGACAGGACAATGGAAAGGACACCATTGTGGGCATTTACTATAGGCCGCCTGTGCAAGCTGAAGATATGGATGAACTCTCTATGCATCAAATGGCCAAGTTCTCCAAAAAAATATGACATAATAATAATAATAATAATAATACAGTTTTAATTATATAGCGCCAACATATTCCGCAGCACTTTACAATTAAGCGGGGACATGTACAGACAATAAATTCAATACAAGACAATTTAAACAGTGACATGAGGAGTGAGGTCCCTGCTCGCAAGCTTACAATCTACAAGGAAATGGGGGGGGGGGATACAGTAGGTGAAAAGTGCTTGTTATTTCAGGTCTGGCAATTATAATAAATAGGGATTTTCATATAAAGCTGCATGATCCGGTCATCAGCCCGTGTGTTTAAGTGCAATAGTCAAGTATCAAGTGCAGTTATCGTGTGCATGGAGGATGTGGAGACAGATAATAGTAGGGTGCAGATTCAGAATAATATTTGTAATATGGGAGATTTCAACTATCCTGAAATTTGTTGGGAATCTCTCTCAGGCAAAACTAACAGGTCAAGGAAATTCTTATCCTCTCTTGCTGACAACTTTATCTTCCAATAGGTAGGGGAGAAAACAAGGGGAACTGCTACCTTGGATCTAATCCTTATAAACAGGGAGGAAATGGTTGAGGAGGTAAAAGTGCCTGGGACCCTAGGAAGTAGCGACCATGCTATTTTAGAATCTTGGATAACTAGAGGAGGAAGACCTGTGAAGGCTCAGATGTCAAGGTTAGATTTCAGTAAGGCAGATTTTAAGGGATTCAGAAAGAGAATTGGAGGGATCCGATATAGCTGGATATCCTTAAGGACAAAAATGTCCAGGAAGGATGGGAAATTTTGAAAAATGAAATTCTCCAAGCACAATTGTTTACAATTCCAAAAAGAGGGAAGAATAGGAAGCATTTAAGGAAACCAGGATGGATGAACACAGAACTTAAGCACATGCTAAAAAGGAAGAAAAAAAGTTTATAAAATGGAAAGAGGGAGGCATATCAAAAGAAGAATATAACGCTGTCTGCAGAACTTGCAGGGCACAAATCAGATTACTTAAAGCTGACAATGAATTGAGGCTTGCAAGAGACGTAAAAAGCAATAATAAAGGATTTTGGGGATATGTCAAAAGTAAAAGAAAAGTCAAAGATGCTATAGGATTTTTACAGGGTGAAAATGATGAAATGGTAAGACAGGATGTTGAGAAGGCCGAACTTTTAAATTCCTATTTTGGATCTGTTTTCTCTCAGAAAGGAAATGTAACATCAACTGTTCTTCACTGTCCTATTAAGGGATTAGAAGAATCCAGTATATCTATAAACAGAAATATAGTGAGGAAACACTTAGCTAACCAAAATGAATTCAAGTCTCCAGGTCCAGATGAATTACACCACAGAGTACGGAAGGAGATAGCAGAATAAACTTTTTAACCCCTCTCCATAATCTTTGAAAATTCTTGGCGAACAGGAGAAGTCCCAGAAAATTGGAGAAGAGCAAATGTTGTTCCTATCTTCAAAAAGGGGAAGAAGGTGGACCCAGGCAGCTATAGGCTGGTGAGTCTGACTTCTATACCAGGAAAGATGTTTGAAGAAATTATTAAACAACATGTATGTAAGTACCTGGATAAGAATGAAGTGATTAAACAAAGTCACCATGGGTTTGTACCTAGTAAGTCATGTCAGACTAACTTAATTTCCTTCTATGACAGAATCACTAATTGGGTGGATCAGGGAAATGCTGTAGATATAGTAAATCTTAACTTCAGCAAAGCATTTGACAAAGTATCTCACACAATCCTTATTGAAAAAGTGGCTAAGTATGGAATGAACAAGGCACTGTTAGGTGGATTCATAACTGACTTAGTGATCGGACCCAAAAAGTGGTCGTAAATGGCTGCACATCCAGTTGGAAGAATGTCTCAAATGGAGTACAACAGGGCTCTGTCCTGGGCCCTGTATTGTTCAACATCTTTATCAACGATTTAGATGAAGGAATTGAGGGTAAACTGATTAAATTTGCTGATGACACAAAGCTAGGAGGGATAGCTAATACTAGAGAAGAGAGAGAGGATTCAAAAAGATATAAACAAACTGGAGCAGTGGGCAGCAACTAACAGAATGGTTTTTAACAGGGAAAAATGCAAAGTACTACATCTGGGCAATAAAAATGAAAAAAGCATAACTAGAGTGGAGGAATAGGGCTAAGCAACAGCACTTGTGAAAAAGACTTGGGTATACTAATAGATCACGGACTAGATATGAGTCAACAGTGTGATGCAGCAGCAAAAAAGGCAAATGCAATGCTAGGATGTATTAACAGAAGCATACAGTCTAGATCACGTGAAGTCATTATTACCCTCTACTCCTCTTTGGTCAGACCTCATTTGGAATACTGTGTCCAGTTTTGGGTGCCACATTTTAAAAAAGGCCTCAACAAACTGGAGCAAGTTCAGAAAAGAGCGACCAGAATGGTGACTGGTCTGCAAACCCTGTCTTATGAGGAAAGTTTGCAGGATTTGGGAATGTTTAGCTTGCAAAAGAGAAGACTGAGAGGAGACTTAATAGCTGTCTACAAATATCTCAAGGGCTGTCACATTGTAGAAGGATCATCTTTATTCTCATTTGCACAAAGGCTAGAAGCAACGGAATGAAACTGAATGGGAGGAGACACAGATTAGATATTAGAAAAACGTTTTAACAGTTAGAGTGATCAATGAGTGTAACAGGCTGCCACAAGAGGTGGCTAGTAGAAATGAGCCTTTTTTCGGGTCCAGTCGGGGTTCATGAAACCCGACTTTCGCAAAAGTCGGGTAGAACGCAATCGGCCGATTATCGTGAAAAGTCGAAGGCCGACTGAAACACGAAACCCAATGCAAGTCAATGGGAGAGAAAAGTCGGCAGTGAGTGGGGGTAGGAAACACACCTACAGTGCCCATTTTAATGCCAAAAACATCAATTCTTATTACTTAAGCTTGTCAACCTTAATTTACTTTATAATAATAGTTAGGCATTGAAAACTGGGGGTTATTTGGCTAAAGTTGTGTGTTGGGGGCTGGCTCCAGATTTTCGTGGGCCCAGGGCCAAAGTTTCACTGGGCTCCTTTAACACATGACACAATTCATGATCCTCTGATATGGCAGAGAAATAGCGGTATAGTACAATGAAAAATACTTCACTTCTTACATCACATGACTGATATCCATTTTAAATTCTCCAATAGCTCCAAAAACAGACAGTATATTACTCCATACAGTATTATGGCCACCGCATAGTGCGCCATACAGAGTAATGAGGCCCATATATTTCTCCATACAGAATCATTGGTCCCACATAATGTTCGATACAGTATATGATGAGCTCCACATAATGCTACAGTATATGTTAGTCCCCAAGGATGAAGCTCCACTGTCTTATGGGCCCCATTTCTAATGCTCCAGTGTATAATGGGCCCTGTAAATGCTGCTCCAGTGTCTGATGTCCACCTTTGGAATGCTCCAGTGTATGGTGGGCCCCATATATCATTCTCTAGAGTATAGTGCTCCCCAAAAATTGCTCCCAACCTTTAAAACAATTAAATAAGTCTCCTCGCTTGGGAATCCCTGTACTCTGGACTCCTCGTCGTCCCCATCTTCCATCTCTCTGCACTTGGACTGTTTAGGCAGAGGGCGTACAGACGTGATGTCATCGCGCTCTCTGACCAGAATGTCACTGTCAGGAAACGGGGAAGACGTCATGGCGGTGGAGCAGGGAGAGGTAAGTATTTCAACTTTGCAAGTGCTGTGATCCTGAGCAAGCGTGGGGGGGGCCCACTCGTTGGCGACGGCACTGGCACAGGGCCCCTCATAGTACGGCGGTGTGTCTGACACCGGGGGGGCCCTCCCACCGGCAGAAACACTTTTGCGTACTATGAGGGGCCCTGTCCCAGTGCCATCGCCCATGAGTATGCCCCCCCCACCTGCTCAAGGAACCTGCACTTTCATCTGCACCTTCCTCTTTGTCACCGTCTAAGGTGGTATAGTATGCGGGAAGGGGAACCTGAGTTTCATCAGGGTCAGATTCTGGCGGTGTAGAGTGCGAGGGGAATGTAGTGGTCTGGGTTAATGTACCAGCAGAATCATCTAACAGTGGCTGGGCATCAGTGCATTTGTGGTGCCCCAAGGAGTACGCTCGCCACAGTGGCATTACCTTCCTCCTAGGGAGTGTGATGTCATGCTTGGGAGCAACAAAGGATCTCTCTAGCAGTTAAACCAACACACAACACAGTTCCCACTCCAGGCCAGCAGGGAGCGCTCTGAACCTGACTGCTGAGGAGCTGCTCTCTGTGGTCGGGAGGAGGGAAGTTAGGGCAGTCTGTGAAGGAAAGGGGAAGTGTGTGGACGTGAGAAGGGGAGCTGGAGGATGAGCAGAGTTAAGGCTCACTCCTAGGTGGAGCGCATGGTCCGGATTACGGTCTCTGAGTTTGTAGGGACACTGATAGTCCTGCAGCAGAAACCGGAGGAAGTAGCAGCTGTAAATGCTCTGTTCCCAACTAAGGCTTGGAGGCCGCAGCAGCGACGTGTGTGAGCCAGAAGGAGAAGGCTACGGCTGCCTGCCATACGAGAAAGTTCCAAAACAGAGTCAAAAGGGGAAACTTCAGTGAACTCAGTACTGCGAGTACCTCAGATAAGCGCTAGAACGGAGGCCACACTACCTATCTGCAGAGAGAGAATTCCTAAATTCCTTCCAGGCTGACCAACTCCTCCATCTGTACTCTGGGTCCTGGACGGCACTTACCAAGTACAGGTAAAGGAACTGCATGACTGTGTCTGTCATCTTTCTCCTGCGCCTGGCGCACGGCTCTGCTACATCCTGCACTGCACACCATCTACCAACTCTTTTGTCTGCCCTGCGACTACGGCCCTACCTGTGCAGGGCTTCTACATCTTAGCTGCACCAAAAAACATCTGTCCCAGAGAAGCCACACTGCAGCGCTGGTCAATCTGATCAGAAACCACAGGTGGCGTCACGTATCATTCACCTATAAATGTTAGTCACCCCTTTGCATGGACGCCCAGGGCCACGGACCGGGTCACCACCACCGTGACACATCCCTCTGAGACACCGGTCCGGTACCGATTAACCCCACTGCCCTGGCTGGTGACCCACACTCCATGTCGGATTCATCTTGGACTGGGGAATTCATGATTTGACTTGATAACCCAGGCATGGTATGTGAGAAAGAGGTACATGGACTAATGTGAAGTGTGGCCTGCTGCATCATTTACTTTTGGTTGGGGTGAAGGACACAAGGAAAGGGGTTCTTCCTGACCAGGAGCCAGCACTTGAGGACTCAGTGCTTGCATTTTTTGAAACTTCAGAAGAGAAGGGCATATTAGCTGGAGTCTGTTTTGGCAATGTAAGCCAAAACCAGCTCCTCATGCTCCGGCTTTAAAAGCGGTTAACCTACTCCCAGAAAAGGTAGCCTTCCAGGCCTTCCGGAGCCAGACCATGACACAGGCTCAACACCTCCTGCCTTAGCTGCTATTGTGCTTTTGCCACTACCAGCAGATGCACCAACACCATCAGTACCAGCTGCCCCCCCCACACCCACGTCTGCAGCCTCTTCCACCATACTTCCAAATTTTGGAGAAAATGGACCCAAAATAACATCAGATATATGGTACTGTATCAACAGTCAAAGGATAATTGTAAATCTCCGTATATATTTCATGAGTCACACAGACGCTCACAGGCTCAGTATGGATTAGACAAAAATATAAAAAGTAGAAAAAGGGTACAGTATCATCAGATAGCAGGTATATATAGTACAGTTTAAACATTCTAAATCTCCGTATATATTTCAGGAGGCAGACACAGACGCTCTCAGGCTCAGTATGGATTACAACACAATATAAAAACCCATAAAACGGTAATGGATCTGAAGCGTACAGCTGTATACAGTGTAGGGGTCATTGTTAATCTCAGTATTTGTTTCCAAAGTCAGAAACAGACTCTCACTTGGTCAGTTTGGATTAGACCAGAATATAAAAACCAGTAAATGGTAATGTATCACAAGCGTAGAGCTGTATACAGTGTTGGGGTAATTTTTAAATCTACATATAAATTGCAGGAGTAACCCACAAACTCTCACACGTTCAGGATGGATCACACCACAATATAAAAAGAAGATCCGCAAGAAATAATCACACATGTGGGCCAATGTTCCAGGTGTCAATGATACACTTAGAGTGGTGGGTGGAGGAGGACTTTCTGGCAGAAAGGGTACAGTATCACCAGATACCAGGTATATATAGCATAGTTTAAACATTAAAAATGTACGTCTATATATCAGGAGTAGTGTTGAGCCACCCCGCTAGTGTTCGAGTTCGGTTCTGTTCGTCGAACAGGAGGCAAGTTCGTCGGATGTTCGTCAAACGTTCGAAGAACACCGTCGAACCCCATTGAAACAATGGCAGGCAAAAACAAACACACACATAGAAAACACATACAAAACACCTTAAAAGGTGTCCCAAAGCAGACAAAATGCTCAGAAGACACAAATAACATATGGAAAAGGGCAACTACATATAGAAAAGAGGTGGAGGAGTAAAAGGAGGAGGAGACACAGATATAGGCATGTCATGCCCTTATAAAGTCAAGAAAGGATGGAATAAAAATCTAAAATACAAAAAAAATTCTAAAATTCTAAAATCGAAGACGCTCATACACCGTCGGACTTCCCACCATAAATTATGCCAACTGCCGAACGGGCGGCGTTATTCCCACGACCCTCCGAACAGCATCCATGAAGGCAAAGTGGTTTACGGGGGCAGTATGGTTGCAAAGCTGAACCTTAAAGGAATGTCCAGAAGGGCACCACCACAAGGAGTGGAGCCTGCGGCTTAATTGGACTCCACACGGGCAACCTCAACCATGCCAGCCACGGAAAAGATGGACAGATTGCAAGCTTTCTCGATTCTGTGGGTGGTGGTGCATGGCAGTTTTTAGTTGTGCTAGCGATTTGTCAGCTTAATTCCGTTAACGAATGAGACTCCGGCATGCCCCCGTGGTCCAAGTCCAGCTTACTAGAGGGACACGCGAGGCTCTGCCACGCGAGATCGGGGAATAACAGGTCTGTCATGCCCTTACATGTCCAGGGCTGCACGCGCGCTACAGGTGTGGATAACCCGCTGAACCCCGTGATGGGGATCTGGGATTCCAATTCTTCCCCGCAAACAAGGATTTCCCAGTCAGTGCAGGTCAACCGGAATTCTGGAATTAGGCCTAACCGGCATTCCAGAAAGAATGAAAAAATTAAGTGTCCAAACCACAGGTGCTGTAGCTTGCTTAACAGCTGGGCTCCTCTGCTGAGTAACACACAGTTCTTACATAAACAGCTGGCATAGCTTGGTTCAAGGGTGGGCAACTCTGCTGAGCAGTAGACACAGGTACTAGGCCCAAAGTATTCACTGGGCTAAATGCAGTCAAAAACTGGTTCTTACATAAACAGGCAGCACAGCTTGGTTCACGGGTGGGCTCCTCTGCTGAGTAGCAGACACAGTTACTAGGCCCAAAGTATTAACTGGGCTAAATGCAGTCAAAAACTGGTTCTTTCATAAACAGGCGGCATAGCTAGGTTCCCGAGTGCGCTCCTCTGCTGAGTAGCAGACAGTGCTACAAGGCCCAAAAGGATTTTCTGGACAAGATTATTAGAAACACACACGGTGTAGCTCCTTGACAGGTGTACTACACCGCTGGCTACTAGACACTGCTACTTTGCCATGAAACTGTCTATTAACATTGAAAACCATTATTAATGTGAAAATAAAGTTACGCTTTTGGTGAAAGAACCGTTCTCGAACGGAAACTTGAACAGCTGAATTTTAAGCAAAGTGTTAGAGTTCGACGAACGGCTCGAACACCGCCCAAAACAGCTCGAATTTGAACTTGGCGAACAGTTCGTCTCGAACACCACTCATCTCTAATCAGGAGGCAGACTCAGATGGTCTCAGGCCCAGTATGGATTCGACAAGATTGTAGAAAGTTGAGAAAGGGTACAGTATCACCGGATAACAGGTATATGTAGCATAGTTTAAACATTAAAAATCTCCGTGTTTATTTCCGGAGTCCGACAAAGACACTCACAGCCTCAGTATGGATTAGACAAGAAGCTAAAAAGTAGAAAAAGGGTAATGTATTTGAAGCGTACGCCAGTATACACTGTTGGGGTATTTTTAAATCTTCATATATATTTCAGTCTCAGTAAGACAGTCCAGACTCTCCGCAAGAGGAAACGAGATGGATAAAAGTACAGACGGAAAGTCGGGTGATTGCAGAAATTTGGGAATTAATAATCACGGGAAAAACTCCCGGGAGAATTTTCAGAGGCGATGCTTACCCTCAATTACTTTGCCTGTGGAGACGGCGAAAACAGTTGTTTGTGAAGAAAGGATTGCTGTATCGCAGTACCGTTGATCCCATCACCGTTACTCATCTCCATCAAATTGTGATCACAGGGAGAGATGTAGACATGGTCCTCACTGCCTATCATAATCTGTCAGGTAACTTTGGAGTGCAAAAGACAGAAGCCACAGGCCGCCGTAGGCGATTCTACTGGATTGGCATGAGAGGCCACATTTAAAAATGTGGGCAGGAATGTCACACATCTGTGAGTAGGAAAACTGTGAAAGCTGATGATAAACCACCACTGCATCTCATTGTGAGTCGACATCCATAACAAATGGAAGCCATTGATCATCTGAAGAGAGAGCCCAGCAGGACAGGGCATAGCTACGTCTTAACCATCATCTATCAGTTCACCAAATTTGTAGTGGCTGTCCCAGTGAAGGATTTAACAGGCCCGACTACACAGCGGACGAGCAAGGAGAGGTAAATATTGCAAATGCTGGGGGTCCTGAGCAAGCAGGGGGGGCCCACTCGTGGGCGACGGTACTGGCACAGGGCCCCTCATAGTACGCCGGTGTGTCTGACGGCGGGTGTGCACCCCCACCATCAGAGACACTTGATTGCACTATGAGGGACCCTGTGCCAGTGCCGTCGCCCAAGAGGCGGCCCACCCACCTATCCAGGGAAACGGCACTCGCACGGGTGCGTGCACTAGGTGGTGACCCCGGCCCTGGTGGGGGAGGCAGCCCAGTTAGGGAGGTTGAAAAAATGGCATATGTTGATGTTGGACATTCAGCAGCTGCAAATGGAGGAATTGGAGAAGTCCGAGGAAGAGTAGGACAAAAGCGAGCCATTTTTCTGGCAACCTATGGGTCATCGGGGGAAGGTGGGACAAAATCCTTTGAAACCCATGCATGGTTCTTTGTAATGAAGGTTAGATCATCAACATTTTGGGTCGACAGACGGATCCTTTTTTCTGTCAGGATTGATCCAGCAGCACTGAAGACTCTTTCCGATAGCACACTAGCAGCAGGGCAAGCGAGCTCCTGTAAGGCATATTGTGCCAATTCAGGCCAGGTGTCCAGTTTACAGGCCCAATAGTCAAAGGGGAATGACCTGTGAGGGAGAACATCGATATGGGAGGAGAATGCGTTTATAACCATAGTTGACAACCAGTCGTGTGAGCGGTACTTGAAAAATCAGTCCACAACATGGTCATGAAACCCCTGTCTCCAACGCCACTTCGGATGTGTGCACCACGAACACCTCTTCCATGTTGCCCCCTACGGCTCGTAGGAGAACCATCACTGCTGCTGTGTGCTGGGAATGCCTCAAACAAACAGTTTACCAGAGTTGCTTATTTGTTAGCCAATATTAGCTCTAGGTTCTCCTGTGGCATGATGTTATGGAATTTGCCTTTATAGCGTGGATCCAGGATGCTGGCCAACCAGTAGTCATCATCGCTCATCATTTTGGCAATGCGGGGGTCCCTTTTTAGGATCTGCAAGGCATAATCACACATGTGGGCCAATGTTCCAGGTGTCAATGATGCACTGCGAGTGCTGGGTGGAGGAGCACTTTCTGGCAAATCTACATCCCTCCAGTCACACACAAACCCTGTACCTGACCTTGCCACACCAACATTTTCTCTTGCCCCCCGAGAAGCATCCTCCTCCCCTAAATAATCATCCCCATCATTCTCCTCGTCCAGGAGAGTTCCCTGAGCAGACAATGGCTGACTGTCATCAAGGATTCCCTCCTCCTCTTCCTCCTCGGCTGCAGATGCCTGCTCCTTAATGTGCGTCAAAGTTTGCATGAGCAGACGCATAAGTGGGATGCTCATGCTTATGATGGCGTCATCTGCGCTTACCAGCTGTGTGCATTCCTCAAAACACTGAAGGACTTTACAGAGGTCTTTCAGCTTCAACCACTGCACACCCGACAACTCCATGTCTGCCCTCAAACTGCCTGCCCGTATATCCTCCCACAAATGCATTACAGCCTGCTCTGTTCGCACAGCTTCTCAACTGTTATGAACGGGTAGACAAGGAGGAAATAAAAAACAACAAAGCCAAGTCTCAGAAAACCAAAGAGGTTGGTAACTATGCAGACTGCAGACCCCTGATCCTAACAAGCAACTAGCAGCAGTCGAGGAGCGTTCCTATGGTGGTCCTAGATGCCTCGTCACAACCGGAGAACTAGATAAGCCTAAAGCAGGAAAAGAGGAAAACTAACTGCCCCAGAGCAGACCCCAAAGGAGAGACAGCCCCCCACATGTATTGACGGTGAAAAAAGATGAAAACACAAAGGCAGGAAAATAGGCTGACCAAACGATGGGGCCAAACTAACTAGAAAGGACAGGAAAGGAAAGACACTGTCTGCAGTCTGCCAAAAAACCCTACAAAATGTCCAACACAACTGATAGCAACATTAACCCTGAAGTCACTAGACTTCTCCCACTATATCAGCACTCTGAAATATTCTGAGACAGAGCAAAAAGAGGCCAATCTAATAAGGGACAAAAAAAAGGCAATTTGGCAAATAAGAGTGGAAATTCAGCACAGCCCAGCCGGGCTGGCTGACCACACAAAAAACTGAAAAGACCAACAAGAGCAAGTGTGAACATTAGCAAAAACAAACCTTATCTGAGAAGACTGGAACAGAGCTGAGTCCTAGACCTGAGAAGCAGACAAAATCACCAGCAACAGGATAGGGCATCGGCTGTCTTATATCCAGTCTGATACTCCAGAGATCCAATCATTATCTTCCTCTCCAGGTGGCAGATCACTACCACTTAAACCAACCTCACTACCTCCGTCACCACCAGAGGGAGAATGGAAGGGGAACTCAACTGGTGGAGCAGAAAATGAGCTCATAACAGTACCCCCCCTTGAGAAGGGGTCACCGAACCCTCATCCATGCCACTAGGCCGATCAGGATGGGCCCGGTAAAAAGCACGAACCAATTTATTGGCATGAATATCAGAGGCAGAGACCCAAGAATTATCCTCCTGGCCCTAATCCTTCCATTTGACCAAATACTGGATTCTCCGTCTAACCAAACGAGAAACCAATATTTTCTCTACCTCATATTCCATATTGCCTTTAACCAACACAGGGTCAGGAGGTGCCACCACAGGAACTACTGGCTCAACAAACCTCTTCAACAGTGATTTGTGAAATACGTTATGGATTTTGAACGTAACTGGAAGAGCCAATCGAAAAGAAACAGGATTAAGAATCTCCAAAATCCTATAAGGTCCAATAAATCTTGGCTTAAATTTTGGAGATGCAACCTTCATAGGAATATTCTTAGACGACAACCAAACCATGTCACCCACTTTAAACCGGGGACCAATGGTCCTGTGCCGGTTGGAAAAACGCTGGGCCTTTTCCTGAGAGAGAGACAATTTATCCACCACTTGGTCCCATAGCTGCTGCATTCTCACAACCACAGTGTCCACACCTGGGCAGGACAAAGATTCTACTTGCCCTGAAGAGAATCGAGGATGAAACCCAAAATTACAGAAAAAGGGTGACATCAAGGTGGCAGAACTAGCTCTATTGTTCAGCGCAAATTCGGCAAAAGGGCAAAAATGAGACCCAATCATCTTGATCAGCAGATATAAAACATCTTAAATAAGACTCCAAGGTCTGGTTTGTTCTCTCAGTCTGCCCATTGGTCTGGGGATGAAACGCGGAGGAGAAGGATAACTGAATTCCAAGATTGGAACAAAAGGCTTTCCAAAATCTGGAAACAAACTGGACCCCTCTATCGGACACAATGTTCTCAGGAATCCCGTGTAACCGAACCACCTGTTGTAAAAACATAGGTACCAACTCAGCGGAAGATGGCAACTTTGGGAGTGGTACAAGATGGACCATCTTCGAAAATCTATCACAAATTACCCGGATAACAGTCATTCTCAGAGACAGGAAGATCAGAAATAAAATCCATTGAGATATGGGTCCATGGCCTCTTGGGCACCGGCAGGGGCATCAGCAACCCACTAGAACAAGAACAGGGTTTAGACTGAGAACAAGTCTCACAGGACTGTACAAAATTCCTGACATCACGAGATAAGGCAGGCCACCAAAACGACCGACTCGCCAAATCTCTGGTACCAAAAATACCTGGATGACCAGCCAATGCGGAGCAATGGACTTCAGACATCACTCTCTTTCTCCACTGGTCCGGAACATACAATCCTCCCATAGGGCAACGCTCAGGTTTATCCTCCTGAAATTCCTCCAGGGCGCGTCTCAAATTGGGCGAAATGGCAGAAAGAACTACCCCCTCACCTAGGATAGTAGTAGGCTTGGTCACATTAAGAGAATCAGCAAAGAAACTCCTAGAAAGGGCGTCTGCCTTAACATTCTTAGTGCCCGGAAGAAAAGAGACCACAAAATTAAAACGCGTGAAAAACAAGGCCCATCTAGCCTGTCTAGGATTCAAGCGTTTAGCTGACTCCAGATAAGTCAGATTCTTGTGATCGGTGAGGACCACAAATTGATGTCTAGCTCCCTCCAACCAATGTCTCCACTCCTCAAATGCCCATTTCATGGCCAACAATTCCCGATTCCCTACGTCATAGTTGCGTTCAGATGGGGAGAACTTTCGAGAAAAGAAGGCACAGGGATTCATCTTAGAAGTCACAGGGTCTTTTTGGGACAAAACAGCTCCTGCACCAATCTCAGAAGCGTCTATCTCCACTTGAAATGGAAGTGAGACATCAGGTTGCCGTAAAACTGGAGCTGAAGTAAACCTCCGCTTAAGCTCCTGAAATGCTGACACAGCCTCAGGAGACCAATTCAGCACATCAGCTCCCTTCTTGGTCAGATCAGTCAGTGGTTTGACAATACTAGAAAAATTACCTATAAATTTACGATAGAAATTAGCAAAACCCAACAACTTCTGGAGAGCCTTCAAAGAAGTAGGCTGAACCCAATCATAAATGGCCTGTACCTTGGCCGGGTCCATTTCAATAGTCGATGGAGATAAGATAAATCCCAAAAATGAAATACTCTGTACACCAAAGAGACATTTCGATCCCTTAACAAACAGGGAATTCTCCCTCAAAATCTAAAACACAGTCCGGACATGCTCCACATGGGAATCCCAATCATTAGAAAAGATCAAAATATCATCCATATAGATGATCAAAAACTAATCCACAAAGTCTCGGAAAATATCATTCATAAAGGACTGGAAGACAGAAGGGGCATTGGAGAGCCCAAAAGGCATCACCAGGTACTCAAAATGTCCCTCCGGAGTATTAAACGCCGTCTTCCATTCATCCCCGTGCTTGATGCGAATAAGATTATACGCCCCCTGAGGTCAAGCTTAGTAAACCAGCAGGCACTCTTAACTCTGGAGAATAAATCAGACATCAGAGGTAACAGGTACTGATATTTAACCGTCATCTTGTTAAGGGAACAATAATCAATACAGGGTCTTAATGAACCATCTTTCTTGGCCACAAAAAAAACCCCAGCACCTAAAGGTGACGAGGATGGTCTAATAGGACCCTTCTCCAACGATTCCTTAATATAGGATCACATAGCATCATGTTCGGGGACTGATAAGTTAAAAAGCCGACCCTTGGGAAATTTACACCCAGGCATCAACTCAATTGCACAGTCATAACTCCTATGAGGGGGCAAAGATGCAGACTTACTCTCACTAAATACATCAGAGAATTCAGCCAGATAATCAGGAATATCATGAGACTGAGGAGAGGTGGAGAAAACAGGAGCGTCCCTAAGAACACACTGACAACCCCAACTTACCACAGACACAGATTTCCAATCCAAAACTGGGTTATGAGTTTGCAACCAGGGGAACCCCAGAACAATAGTGTCATGCAAATTATGCAGCACCAAAAATTTACAATTTTCCTGGTGGTCAGGGGCAACTCGCATTATCACCTGGGTCCAAAACTGAGGTTTATTCTCCGCCAACGGAGTGGCATCAATACCCCTCAAAGGAATAGGCGTCTGCAGAGGCGTCATGGACAAACCACAACGTTTAGCAAAGTCCAAATCCATCAGATTCAGAGCTGCTCCTGAATCCACAAAAGCCTTAGTGGAAAATGTGGACAAGGAGCAGATCAGAGTAATTGCCAAAAGGAACTTAGGTTGTATACTGCCCACAGCAAATGTGTGTGCAAAACGTTTCTCTCGTTTAGGGCAGACAGAAATAGTATGAGAGGCGTCTCCACAGAAAAAACACAGCTTATTACGCCTTCTAAACTCCCGACGTTGCGCCCTAGACAAAACCCCATCACATTGCATTGGTTCAGACATTTGTTCAAAAGGTGGCAGCGTCTCCCGTGTATTTTTATGTTCACGTAAACGCCGATCAACTTGAATGGCTAATGCCATAGAGCCATCCAGACCAGAGGGAACAGGAAATCCCACCATAACATCTTTTACGGTCTCTGATAAACCTTTCCGAAAGAGGGCTGACAATGCACTATCATTCCATGTAGTAAGGACCGCCCACTTTCGGAATTTTTGACAATATAACTCTGCAGGATCCTGACCCTGGTTTAATGCCAACAGGGTTCTCTCAGCTTGATCAATGGAATTAGGTTCATCATACAACAACCCCAAGGCCTGAAAAAATGCATCCACATTAGTCAGAATAGGATTTTCAGGTGTCAGATTAAACGCCCAATCCTGGGGATCGCCGCGCAGCAAGATGACAATTTTAACCTGCTGCGCAGAGCTTCCCGATGAGTTAGGCTTCAAGGCAAGAAATAATTTACAATTATTCTTAAAATTCAAAAATTTAGACCGATCCCCAGAAAACACATCAGGAGTGGGGATTTGGGGTTCAACAGCATGTGATCGAGTGAGATAGGCGGAAATTCCCTACACTTCAGCAGCGAGCTGCTCCACACAATCAGACAATTGCTTAATCTCCATTAAGGAAAAAATCCTCCTACGGCCCCAGAGAAAAAGAGGAAAAAGTGCATATAAAAAAAAAAAAAATTCTGACACTTTTCTCTTTTTTCCTTTTTTTTCTTCTTTCTTCTTTTTCCTGCTTTTGAGTACCCTAGAATCTGCGGTATGGCTGGTGATTCTGTTATGAACGGGTAGCCGAGGAGGAAATAAAAATCAACAAAGCTAAGTCTCAGAAAACCAAAGAGGTTGGTAACTATGCAGACTGCAGACCCCTGATCCTAACACGCAACTAGCAGCAGTCGAGGAGCGTTCCTACGGTGGTCCTAGACGCCTCGTCACAACCGGAGAACTAGATAAGCCTAAAGCAGGAAAAGAGGAAAACTAACTGCCCCAGAGCAGACCCCAAAGGAGAGACAGCCCCCCACATGTATTGACGGTGAAAAAAGATGAAAACACAAAGGCAGGAAAATAGGCTGACCAAACGATGGGGCCAAACTAACTAGAAAGGACAGGAAAGGAAAGACACTGTCTGCAGTCTGCCAAAAAACCCTACAAAATGTCCAACACAACTGATAGCAAAATTAACCCTGAAGTCACTAGACTTCTCCCACTATATCAGCACTCTGAAATATTCTGAGACAGAGCAAAAAGAGGCCAATCTAATAAGGGACAAAAAAAAGGCAATTTGGCAAATAAGAGTGGAAATTCAGCACAGCCCAGCCGGGCTGGCTGACCACACAAAAAACTGAAAAGACCAACAAGAGCAAGTGTGAACATTAGCAAAAAACAAACTTATCTGAGAAGACTGGAACAGAGCTGAGTCCTAGACCTGAGAAGCAGACTGAATCACCAGCAACAGGATCGGGCGTCAGCTGTCATATATCCAGTCTGATACTCCATCATTATCTTCCTCACCAGGTGGCAGATCACTACCACTTAAACCAACCTCACTACCTCCTATCACCACCAGAGGGAGAACGGAAGGGGAACTCAACTGATGGAGCAGAAAATGAGCTCATAACACTCAACCATGTGCAGGGTGGAGTTCCACCTTGTTGCAACGTCAATAATTAGGCGGTGCTTGGAAAGGTGGAGCAATCACTGCAGCTTCTGCATACGACTGGAGTGTACGGGCGACCGGCGGATGTGCGAGCACAGTCTTCGCACCTTTTGGAGCAGGGATGTTAACTTCGGATAATTATTGAGGAAGCACTGCACCACCAGGTTCAAGGTGTGAGCCAGGCAAGGTATGTGTCTGAGTTTTGAAAGGGCTATGGCTGCCACAAAATTCCGGCCATTATCACTAACTACCTTGAATGCCTCAAGATGTAGACTGCCCAGCCATGACTCAGTTTATCGCTGCAAGTAGTCGACCAGTACCTCCACGGTGTGTCTGTTGTCGCCCAAACACATCATCTTCAACACAGCCTGCTGACGCTTACAACTAGCTGTTCGATAGATTAGATTAGATTAGATTAGATTAGATAAACTTTATTGATCCCGGAGGAAATTACAGTATTACAGCAGCAGAACAAAGATCAAGAACATTACAAGAACAATACACACTTTACAAAATAAGTCTATATGGACAGCAGATGCGGATAGACTGGTACTTGTAACTCACCAATTCCCCCCCATACACTTTGAACTTCATTTAGTCTTGGGATGCTTTACACTTATACATTTGTTAAACATCCCCACAGCTGTCGGAACAAACGATTTTCTATATCTTTCCTTTTTACACATTAGTTGGAGTAGACGCTTGCTGAATGTGCTCTTTTGCTTCGCAAACAGTTCATAGAGCGGGTGTGTATTGTTGCTCATTATAGCCTTGCATTTCTTAGTAATTCTATCCTCTAATACCTCCTCGAAAGTCCTGAGTTGTAGACCCACCGCCGCACTAGCCTTCTTGATAAGTTTATTCAGCTTATTCGCGTCAGCTGTGCGCACACTACTACCCCAGCATATAATTGCATCAAAGATTGCACTCGCCACAATGGATTGGTAGAACATTTCAAGCATTTTGCTACACACATTAAACGACCTTAACTTCCTTAGGAAGTAAAGTCTACTCATCCCTTTCTTGCAAACCTTCTCCATATGGCACCTCCAATCAAGCTTGCTGTCCAGGTGAACCCCCAAATATTTGAAATTCTCCACCATCTCCACATCCTGACCATCAATAGTGATAGGTAAGCAATCCTTCATGCACCTTCCATAACTCAACACCAGCTCCCTGGTTTTCTTTACGTTGAGTTCTAAATGGTTAGCCTGGCACCAGTCAACAAAGTCCAAAACCACCCTTCTGTATTCCTCCTCCCCCCGGTCTCTCTCAATACCTCCGACTATCACTGAGTCATCAGAGTACTTCTGAAGGTGACAAAGGTCTGATTTATACTGAAAATCAGCTGTGTATAACGTAAAAAGGAATGGCGACAGCACCGTTCCCTGAGGGGCTCCAACACTACTCCGCACACTATCCGATACGGCCGCCCCCAACCTCACAAACTGTGGCCTGTCCGACAGATAATCAATGATCCAATTCACTAGTCCCTCATCAACCGCCATTTCAACCAGCTTTTTACGTAATAATAGTGGCTGTAAGGTGTTGAATGCACTGGAGAAATCGAAGAACATGGCACGCACAGTGGTTCTATCATTGTCCAAAAAGGAATGTACTGTTTGTAGTAGATACGCTACAGCATCGTCCACCCCCAGACTCTGCCGATACGCAAACTGAAGGGGGTCCGTAAAAGCAGACACCCTCGGACACAAGTAGGCAAGTACAATTCTCTCCAAGGACTTCATCACATGCGATGTTAAGGCCACCGGTCTATAGTCATTATGGGAGCTCGGGAAGGTAGTCTTGGGAACCGGCACCAGGCAAGAAGTCTTCCATAGAACTGGTACTCTCTGTGATTGTAAGCTCCAGTTAAACAGGTGCTGGAAGACAGTGCACAACTGATTCGCACACACTCTGAGGACACGTGGACAGATACCATCAGGCCCTGCTGCTTTACCCATGACCAGCTTACTAAACTGTTCCCTCACATCATTTTCGGAGATCAAGAAAGACTCCGACTTCCTCCCCCCAGTTGATATTGCTCGTCTCTCCCCGGCCCTCTCCTCTGTTGACATGGCACATTTATTGTTGAATCTGTTGAAAAAAACATTCATTTCATTAGCCATGATCAGCCCCCCACCCCCCTGATCTGACCTTGCCTTAAACCCAGTCAAAAGCTTCATTCCAGCCCACACTTCTCTGGAGTTGTTATGTGACAATTTATTTTCCAATTTAATTCTGAATGCTTCACGGGCAATCCTAATTTTCCCCTTTAAGTCTCTCTGAACAATTTTCATTTCCTCCTTGTCCTTCCTTTCAAAAGCTTTTTTTTTCCTGTTTAGTAGATGTTTCAATTCTTTTGTAATCCAAGGCTTATTGTTTGCAAAACACCGAACCTCATGAATAGGTACAATATTGTCAGTACAAAAGTTGATGTAATCAGTAACTCTCCTGGTAACCTCATTAACATCATCATTAGGTTCCCTGGCACATAACACCTCCCAGTCTGTGCATTCAAAGCAGTCTTGTAAAGTCTTTTCAGCTGCCGGAGACCATTTCCTTATCCGTTTAATTGTCGCTGGTTGTTTGCAGACAACTGGTTGATAAGCTGGAGACAATAGTATGAGATTGTGGTCAGATTTCCCCAGGGGGGGCAATGCAGATGATGAGTAAGCATCCTTAACACTGGCATAGAGGAGATCCAATATATAATTGTCCCTTGTAGAACATTTGACATATTGATAGAATTTAGGTAATGAGATCTTGGCTCTATTAAAATCCCCAGAAATGACAGTTAGAGAGTTAGGGTGTTTCGTCTGAAGCCGGGCAATCACCCCAGACAGTACATCCCCAGCTGCCTCTGGATTTGCAGATGGTGGTATATACGACACCACTGCAATAACAAGAGAGAATTCTCTAGGCAGATAGTAAGGCCTGAGGCCCACTGCTAATAGTTCAATGTTTGGGCAACAATGTCTCTCCTTTACTGTTACATGCCCCTGATTACACCATCTGTTGTTAATGTACAGTATCACTCCTCCACCCTTCTTCTTACCGCACTTCACTCTGTCCCTGTCAGCCCGAACCATTTGAAACCCCGGTACCGATATACTTGAATCCGGGACGTCCTCATGCAACCAGGTTTCTGTAAAGCACATGAGACTGCATTCCCTGAACTCCTTCTGGGTCTTACTCAGAGCCAGCAGTTCATCCGACTTGTTACCAAGCGATCGTACATTACCCATGATGATGGATGGGACTGCAGGTTTAAACCTTCTCCTCCAGGACTTGGTCTTCTTGCCTGCTCTGCAACCTCTGAAAGGTCTCCTCATTTCCCGTGGAACATGTGGTATTGCAACTGCTGGAGAAGACTTTGTCCTGCGCATTTCCAGAAGACGACTCCTTGAATACACTACTCGATTAGCGACAGACCTAGGGACAACCATCCGATCAGTGATTCCATCCATCCCGGGAGACCTCTCCGTGGCATACTGTATACGGTGCTCTCCGCTGAGCACATATGGCTGTATCACTGACACAGGCTGTGGGCAGCAGCATACATCCGTCGGTAGTATTAGCTGAGATGGACCATATTGCGTACCCCAAAGTGGCCATGCCAGCAGGGGACTTGTGGGTGGTAGTGGAGGATCCGGGTAAAAACCATATGCAGTGTGCCCAGCGGCAGTAGAAAGTGTGGGGGTGTGCTGCATTTTCCATCCCACAGCAGACCAGCGTGCAGGAACGTCGCAATCCACGAGATGAAAACGTTGCATAGATCCAAGGTTGAAATTAGAGGTCCAAAAAGACATCAGGAAAGGTATAAAAGACTGTAACAAACAAAATAAAATAAAATAATAGCTGCTGCAATGGGCTGCCACTAGCAAGGCGCCCTAGCTGCGGATGGAGTGCTCGTGCGACTGCGCTCTGTGGACAAGCTTTCTCTTCTGGAGAAGGGTTGAACGCCTACAGCCAACTGTTTACTATACCGTGGGCTAGGCAGCACTGTCCCACCGCCGCTGTCCCCTGTGGACCCTGCATCCACCACATTAACCCAGTGCGCAGTGATGGACACGTAACAGCCCTGGCCATGCATCTGTGGTGAGGTGCACCTTTCCACTCACTGATTGCTTGAGTGCATGGACAATGCGGTCTTTCACATACAGGTGGAGGGCTGGGATGGCTTTTCGCGAAAAGATGTGCCGACTGGGTAGGTCATAGAGTGGGACAGCAGGGGCCATGAGCTCGTGGAAAGCTTCGCTTTCAACCAACCGGTAGGGCATCATCTCTAACGAGATTAGTTTGGCAATGTGGGCGTTAAAAGCCAGTGTACGCGGATGAGAGGATGAGTACTTACTTGTCCTACTCAGAGTCTCTGGTAGGGTTAGCTGGACTTGAGAGCTGCATATGGTGGAACTAGCGGTGGACATGGTGGACTGAGAGAGGGTTGGTGATGATGTTGGTGGTCTTGCTGATGGCCTAGATTCAGTCTTTCGTAGCAATAACATTGTGATTCCCTGACTGTTTTGGCCTTGCGACGACACCTCAACATTTGCTGCTGGTGGTGTGCTAACCGGTGGCCTTACAGCAGGGGAAGCGATGTAGCATTGCTGACTACCTTCATTCGGGGAAGGTGAACATGTGGTACGTGAGGTTTGGTAGTCCGTCCACGCCTGCAAGTGCATGGTGGTTAAATGTCTAAGCATGCAACTGGTATTCAAATTTCTCAGATTTTTCCCTTGGCTAAAGGTCTTTGCGCACTTCTTACAGATAACCTTTTCCTGATCATTAGGATTTTGTTCAAAAAAGTGCCACACTGCACTCTTCCTACTATGGAAGACATTTTGAGGCCTTGCACGCTGTGCTAATTTGACTGTCTGGCCAAGCTGTCCTGCAACTCCTTTGGTTTTTGTAACCCGTTTTTGGACTGCTACGGGCCTGCCAGCTAACAGCTGTTGCGATGTCGATGCCTGCTGCGGATCCTCCTCCTCCTCTTCTGAGCTACTGGCAGCGGCACCCTCTTCCCCCAATGGATACCAATCTGGGTCAACAACTGGGTCATCCATCACCTCCTCTTCAATTTCATGTGCACCTTCCTCTGTGTCACCATGTAAGGTGGTATATTATGCGGGAAGGGGCACCTGAGTTTCATCAGGGTCAGATTCTGACTCAGTACACTGCGAGGACAATGTAGTGCTCTGAGTGAATGTACCAGCAGAAAAATCTAGCAGTGGCTGTGCATCAGTGCACTCCATGTCAGATTCATCTTGGACTGGGGAATTCACGATTTGACTTGATAACCCAGGCATGGTATGTGAAAAGAGCTCCATGGAGTAATCTGTAGTGTGGCCTGCCGCATCCTTCACTTTTGCTATGGGTGAAGGACACAAGGAAAGGTGTTGTTCCTGACCAGGAGCCTCGACTCAGTACTTTTATTTTTTGAAACTTCAGAAGAGGAGGCGATAGAGCTGGAGGCTGTGTCAGCAATGTAAGCCAAAACTTGTTCCTGAAGCTCCGGCTTTAAAAGCGGTTTGCCTACTCCCAGAAAAGGGAGCCTTCGAGGCATTGTGGAGCCAGATGATGACGCAGGCTCAACACCTCCTGCCTTAGGTGCTATTGTGCTTTTGCCACTACCAGCAGATGCACCACCACCATCAGTACCAGCTGGCAACCCCTGCCCACGTTCACAGCCTCTTCCACCATACTTCCTCATTTTAGGGAAAATGTACCCAAAATACCACCAGCTATATGGTACTGTAAAACAAGGTACAAGGTGTATATAGTATTGGGGAGAATTTGAATCTCCCTAGAGATTTTAAGAGGCTGAACTAGTATCTCTGGCCCACTAGAGATTACACCTCAATGTAACAGGCTAAAATTGGCTGGTGTATGACCAAGTACAAGGTGTATAGAGTATTGGGGAGAATATGAATCTCCCTAGAGATTTTAGGAGGCTGAACTATTATCTCAGGCCCACTATAGATCACACATCAATGTAAGGCTACTTTCACACTTGCGTTTTTCTGCTGCGCGTTTTTTGCGCACACAAACGCATGAAAAAACGTATCATGCGTTTGTGTGCGTTTTTTTGCTGGTTTTGGTGCATTTAAAAAAAAAAAAAAAACGCATGCATTTTTTTGTGCATAAGTGTGCACGTATGCGCACCCATAGACTTTAATGGGTGTTTTGCTGTAAAAAAAAAAAACGCATTGCGTGCGCATTCGTTTTTGGGGGGGAAGTCAGCCACACTAGAAATGCAACAGGATGCATTTTGTGCGCCCGAGCGCACACTGCAAAAAAACGCATGCGCATACAAATGTGTACGTGCGCATACCTTTGCGCACATATGCGCACCTATGTTAAAGTATAGGGGAAAAAACGCATGCTTTTATTGCGCTAAAAAGCAGCGCAAAAAAAGCAAGTGTGAAACCAGCCTTAACAGGCTGAAATTGGCTGGTGTATGACAAAGTACAAGGTGTATAGAGTATTGGGGAGAATTTGAATCTCCCTAGAGATTTTAGGAGGCTGATAATGATGCTCTCAGTCCAAGTATGGCAGCAGGCAGCAGCCTAATAAGCAGGACTGCTTCACACAAAAGTGTGGAAAAATGAACGCTTGGTAACTGTGCAGAAAAGAGGAAGAAAAGTATTTTTGCTTTTAAAAAAGCAGTTTGCACAGCAGTGTGCAAACAGCAGTGCAGCTATCAGGGAGCCTTATAAGGCAGCCTAATAACCAACAGACCTGATGCACAAAAATATAGCCTCCCCTGTCACTGCACACAAACTGTTGTGTTGCACAGTGAAAATCGATACCAGCAGAAGCAGTTTTTTTGTTCTTCTTCCCTGCCTAACGCTCTCCCTTATTCAGAATCATCAGCAGCAACCTCTCCCTATGCTAAGATCGGCAGAAGACGGCGGTCGGCGTGCACGCCCTTTTATACCCCCTGTGACGCCACACAAAGCAAGCCAATCACTTGCATGCCCTTCTCAAAGACGGTGGTTACCGCTGCCCATGTCATCGCGTTGCCCACAGTGTGCGTCCTCCATCATTGGCTGAAAAAGGGCGCTGGAAGCATCATTCGAAACGTGACTTTGGCGCTCTGGTCGCCGACCTCGTGGCCGACCTCGTGGCCGACCTCACGCTATGGTTGGGTTTCGTTTCATGAAACCCGACTTTAGCGAAAGTCGGCGACTTTTGAATTTGACCGACCCATTTCGCTCAACTCTAGTGGCGAGTTCTCCTTCAATAGAAGTCTTCAAACAGAGGCTGGACAGACATCTGTCTGGGTTGATTTAGCAAATCCTGCTTTGAGCAGGGGGTTGGACCAGATGGCCCAGGAGGTCCCTTCCAACTCTACGATTCTATAAAAAATTCTTTTTTTAAAAAAAAAAATGTGCAAAAAAATTTTTTTTTTTAAAAACCAATGTAAAAAATATGTGATATAAAAATATGTGATATAACATAAAATATATATATATACACACACATACAACTAAGTCGTGCCAATATGACCCATGACGCCTATGTGGCGTCATGAAAAGCTCTCCCTGCTGCGGGTCGGGTATCCGGGTTCAATGAAAGTTGACCTGACCCGCCATTACAGGGGGACCTAGACTTGACCCCAGGGGGGGTGGCTTTGCCCCCCTTGGGTCTACGATCACGCCTGGTGACCTTTTTGTCACCCGCCTCTGATCTGATTGGAGCTAGCGCCCATGTGACCCTAGCCCTCCAATCAGAAGTGGAGTGGCGGAGTAAAATGATGGCTGCCTCCTTCCTCAGCTTCATCCCATCTGTGGAAGTTGAGGCGCGAGTTGCCTGACTACCGCCCTGACCTGCGATCGCCGCCGCTGCCACCACTGATTTCTGGTAATCCCGTCTTCTCCCCCGCCACCTAATTCCAGCCCCCCCACCTCCGCTCACTCTCCCCTGCACCCCTGATCCTCCCCCAGCACCCCGATCATCCCCCTGCTGCTGCCAGCTCCTCAGCCCCCTCCTGCCTCATGTGCCTGAGAGTCCCCTCCTGCGCCCCTGTGATCACCGCTCAGCCCCAGTGTTCACCCCCATTAACCCCTGCCCCCCTATCAACCCTTGCCCCCCTGATTAACCCCTGCTGCTGGTTATGTCAAACTTCATCTCCTCAGTCACCTCCTGCCCCCCCGTGTATGACAGCCCCCTTCTGCCCCTGGTAATCATCCCCCAGCACCCCTGATCATCCCCACTGCTGCTGCCGGCTCCTCAGCTGCCTCCTGTTCCTGACAGCCCCCGCCTGCCCCCCGTGATCACCCCTCAGCCCAAGTGATCACCCACATCAACCCCTGCCCCCCATCAACCCCGGCCCCCTGATTAACCCCTGCCCCCTGATTAACCCCTGCTGCTGGTTTTTATTTCCATCTTCATCTCCTCAGCCTCCTCCTGCCCCCCGATGCCAGACAGCCCCCTTCTGCCGCTGGTGATCATCCTCCAGCACCCCTGATCATCCCCCCTGCTGCTGCCGGCTCCTCGGCTGCCTTCTGTTCCTGACAGTCCCCTCCTGCCCCCCGTGATCACCCTTCAGCCCCAGTGATCACCCCCATCAACCCCTTCCCCCCTGATCAACCCCTGCTGCTGCTGTTTCTTATTTCCAACTCCATCTCCTTATCAACCTCCTGCCCCCCATTGCATGACAGCCCCCTTCTGCCCCTGTGATCATACCCCAGCACCCCTGATCATCCCCCCTGCTGCTGCCGGTTCTTCAGCCGCCTCCTGTGCCTGACAGCTCCCTCCTGCCCCCCGTGATCACCCCTCAGCCTCAGTGATCACCCCATTACCCCCTTATCAACCCCTGCCCCTGCTGTTTTTTATATCCACCTCCATCTCCCCAGCCCCCTCCTGCCCCCCGCACGCCTGACAGCCGCCTCTTGCCCCCCGCGCGCCTGACAGCCTCCTCCTGACAGCCCATTCCTCCAGTAAAAAGTTTCACCAAATACTCGCACATACACACGCACACTATAATAAAGCTTTTTTACACATGCACACACACCACACGCACAATGTCCCGCTCATTCCAGTCATCCCAGTCCCAAAGGGTCTACTCCGTTGAGGAGGCATATGAAATTATTGCCTCCGAAACGGATAGTGAGGATGAAGACCCCACCTTTCTCTATTTCTTCCACTCTTCCTCTTCCAGCGACATAGACTTGCCACCACCGAGATGTCGCAGGACGAGAAATCGTCCGGAGCCCAGGGATGAAGAGTCGGAGACCTTGGAGGAAGTCCCACAGCCAAGTGTGAGTTTCCCCCAACCTAGTGCTAGTCATGCCCAATCTAGCACTAGTTCTCCCTCCTGGACCCCTGTCCCTGAAAATTTTGCTCCACGGATTCCTGATTTTGTTCCCCAATCAGGAATCCAGTTTGAGACTGGCAACTTCAGGGAAATAGACTTTTTTAAAGTCTTTTTCTCGGAGTCGATCGTCAGTCTCATGGTGGAGCAAACAAACTTGTACGCCAAGTAATTTTTGGCAGAACACCCAATTTCTTCATTCTCTACTTGGAGTCCCGTTGACTCAGAAGAAATGATTAAATATTGTGGACTGGTCCTTCACATGGGGATTGTGAAGAAACCAGAAATTCGCCAATACTGGAGTACTGATATTTTATATCAAACTCCAGTATTTGGCATGGTTATGACTCGGAAACGTTTTGAGGCGATTCACAAATTTCTTCACTTTAGGGACAATAACGACAGCCTTCCCTGCGATGACCCGAATTTTGATAGACTGTTCAAAATTCGGCAGGTCATCGAACACTTTAGCAACAAGTTTGCTGAAGTGTACATTACCCAAAGGGAAATTTGTGTGGATGAATCCCTCATCCACTTCAATGGGAGGCTTCAATTTCGTCAGTACCTGCCCAGCAAAAGTGTTCAAAATGTTCACTATGCATCTAGATAAGTTCCTTGAGGTGTCTAGTTTCCAAAATGGGGTCACTTGTGGGGGTACTCCAATGTTTAGGCAAACAGGGGCTCTCCAAACACAACATGGTGTCTGCTAACTATTGGAGCTAATTTTCCATTCCAAAAGTCAAATGGCGCTCCTTCCCTTCAGGGCCCTGCCGTGCGCCCAAACAGCGGTTTATGACCACATATGAGGTATCGGTGTACTCAGGAGAAATTGCCCAACAAATTTTAGGATCCATTTTATCCTGTTGCCCATGTGAAAATGAAAACATTGAGGCAAAAAGAAAATTTTTGTGAGAAAATAAGTACTTTTTCATTTTTACAGATCAATTTGTGAAGTACCTGGGAGTTCAAAGGGCTCACTATGCATCTAGACAAGTTCCTTGGGGTGTCTAGTTTCCAAAATGGGGTCACTTGTGGGGGTGCTCCAATGTTTAAGCTCACAGGGGCTCTCCAAATGCGACATGGCAACCGTTAACGATTGGAGCTAATTTTCCATTCAAAATGTCAAATGGTGGTCCTTCCCTTCCACGCCCTGCCGTGCGCCCAAACAGTGGTTTATGACCACATATGAGGTATCGATGTACTCAGGAGAAATTGGTCAACAAATTTTAGGATCCATTTTATCCTGTTGCCCAAGTGAAAATGAAAAAATTGATGCTAAAAGAAAGTTTTTGTTGGAAAAATTAAAATGTCCATTTTTTCCTTCCACGTTGCTTTAGTTCCTGTGAAGCACCTGAAGGGTTAATAATCTTATTGAATGTAGTTTTGAGTAGCTTGAAGGGTGCAGTTTTTAGAATGGTGTCAGTTTTGGGTATTTTCTGCCATATAGACCCCTCAAAGTGACTTCAAATGTGAGGTGGTTCCTAAAAAAAATGGTTTTGTACATTTTGTTGTAAAAATTTCTGCGGAATGGTGTAGAATATTGTTGTGTATTATTTTAACTCTTTTTCAGGAGACAGTGGAGTCTCTTGAATGGGCGATGTCATAAGTATGGTTTAATAAATATGCATTAAAAGAAGATTATGTCATTCTTTCAATTAAATGACTTTTTATGGGTGTGTGTTTTTATACAATATGATTTTGAGGTTAGTAATGAGCGCGTCTTATAGATGCCTCTCCATTACTAATCTTGGGGCTTGATATCACCTGACAATAGAAAGATGACATCAAACCCCCCCAACTATCACCCCACTTGCTACCACTACAGGGAAAGTGGGAAGAGCGCATCTAAGAGCCAGAGTCTGTTTTTGCAGCTTAAGGATGGCTTGTTTCACCTGCATGGAGAGCTCCTTTGACCGCGTGTTTCCTTCACAGCAAAACCTTCGAAATGCAAGCACCACACCTCATTTCAACTCCAGGCCTTTTATCTGCTTAATTGAGAATGACATAACGAAGGGATTGCCCACACCTGTCCATGAAATAGCCTTGGAGTCAATTGTCCAATTACTTTTGGTCCCTTTAAAAACAGGGTGGCACATGTTAAGGAGCTGAAACTCCTAAACCCTTCATCCAATTTTAATGTGGATACCCTCAAATGAAAGCTGAAAGTCTGAACTTCAACTGCATCTGAATTGTTTTGCTTAAAATTCATTGTGGTAATGTCTAGAACCAAATTGGAAAAATGTTGTCTCTGTCCAAATATATATAGACCTAACTGTATGCTGGAATATTTAGCGGTTGCCATGTCGCATTTGGAGAGTCTCCGTGTGCCTAAGCATTGGAGCTCCCCCACAAGTGACCCCATTTTGGAAACTAGACACCCCAAGGAACTTATCTAGATGCATATTGAGCAATTTGAACCCCAGGTGCTTCACAAATTGATCCGTAAATAAAAAGTACTTTTTTTCTCACAAAAATTTTCTTTTAGCCTCAATTTTTCATTTTCAAAAGGGCAAAAGGATAAAATGGATCCTAAAATTTGTTGGGAAATTTCTCCTGAGTACACCGATACCTCATATGTGGTCATAAACCACTATTTGGGCGCACGGCAGGGCCCGGAAGGTAAGGAGCGCAATTTGACTTTTTGAATGGAAAATTAGCTCCAATCATTAGCAGACACCATGTCGCGTTTGGAGAGCCCCTGTGTGCCTAAACATTGGAGCTCTCCCACAAGTGACCCCATTTTGGAAACTAGACCTCCGAAGGAACTTATCTAGATGTGTGGTGAGCACTTTGAACCCACAAGTGCTTCACAGAAGTTTATAACGCAGAGCAGTGAAAATAAAAAATCATTTTTTTCCTCAAAAATGATTTTTTAGCCCGCTATTTTTTATTTTCACAAGGCTAACAGGAGAAATTGGACCACAAAAGTTGTTGTGCAACTTGTCCTGAGTACACCGATACACCATATGTGGGGGGAACCACTGTTTGGGCGCATGGGAGAGCTCAGAAGGGAAGGAGCGCCATTTTGGAATGCAGACTTTGATGGAATGTTCTGCAGGCGTCATGTTGCGTTTGCAGAGCCCCTGATGTAGCTAAACAGTAGAAACCCCCCACAAGTGACCCCATTTTGGAAACTAGACCACCCAAGGAACTTATCTAGATGTGTGGTGAGCACTTTGAACCCCCAAGTTCTTCACAGAAGTTTATAACGCAGAGCAATGAAAATAAAAAATCATTTTTTTTCCTCAAAAATGATTTTTTAGCCGGCTATTTTTTTATTTTCCCAAGGGTAACAGGATAAATTGGACCCCAAAAGTTGTTGTCCAGTTTGTCCCAAGTACGCTGGTCCCCCTTATATGGGGGAAAAAACCACTGTTTGGGCGCACGGTAGGGCTCAGAAGGGAAGGAGCGTTATTTGACTTTTTGAATGGAAAATTAGCTCCAATCGTTAGTGGACACCATGTCATGTTTGGAGAGCTCCTGTGTGCCTAAACTTTAGAGCTCCCTCACAAAGGCCCCTTTTGGAAACTAGACCCCCTAAGGAACTTATCTATATGCATAGTGAGCACTTTGAACCCCTAGGTGCTTCACAAAAGTTTATAATGTAGAGCCATGAAAATGAAAATTTTTTTTCCTCAAAAAATGTTTTTTAGCCCGCTATTTTTTATTTTCACAATGGTAACAGGAGAAATTGGACCCCTAACGTTGTTGTCCAAGTTTGTCCGGAGTACGCTGATACCCCATATGTGGGGGGGAACCACTGTTTGGGCACACGTCGGGGCGCGGAAGGGAAGTAGTGACGTTTTGAAATGCCGACTTGATGGAATGCATGCATTATGTTTGCAGAGCCGCTGATGTGCCTAAACAGTGGAAACCCCCCACAAGTGACCCCATTTTGGAAACTAGACTGCCCAAGGAACTTATCTAGATGTGAGGTGAGAACTTTGAACCCCCAAGTGCTTCACAAAAGTTTATAACGCAGGGCCGTGAAAATAAAAAATAATTTTCCTCCACAAAAATAATTTTTTTTAGACCCCAATTTTTTATTTTTCCAAGGGTAACAGGATAAATTAGACCCCCAAAGTTGTTGTGCAATTTTTCCTGAGAACGCCGATACCCCATATGTGGGAGTAAACCACTGTTTGGTCACAAGTCGGGGCTCGGAATGGAGGGAGCACTGCTTGACTTTTTGAAAACAAAATTGGCTGGAATAAATGGTGGTGCCATGTCATGTTTGGAGACCTCATGATGTGCCTAAACAGTGGAAACCCCTCAATTCTAACTCCAACCCTAAACCCAACACACCCCTAACCCTAATCCCAGCTCAAACCCTAACCACAAGCCAAACCATAATCCCAACCCTAATCCCAACCCTAACCCTATTTTTAATCCTAACTCTATTTCTAACCCTAATGGAAAAATAAAAATATTTTCTTTATTTTATTTGTCCCTACCTATGGGGGTGATAAAAGGGGGGTTTATATTACTTTTTTTTATTTTGATCACTGTGAGAGTTTATCACAGTGATGAAAATAAACGAATGAATCTGCAGTCGGCGGACGCACTGCGCATGCGTCCGCCATTTTCCAAAATAGCGGTGCCCACGATCCGGGATGGCGGGACACCGGGAGCAACAGCGGAACTCGGAGGGAAGGGTACCGGGGGGGAGGGGAGGTGACTAGACTGCGGGGGGAGCAGAGGGAAGGGGAGGGGGACAATCGCTGCCGTCAGTCCGTGGCGGGGGCCGATCGCCCCCGCCAGCCGGTGTGGGGGGGTCCGATTGCGGTCTCCAGCCATGTCCGATGCTACTGCAGCATCGGCCATGGCTGGATTGTAATATTTCATCAAATTTCATTGATGAAATATTACTATCGCTATGACTGGCTGTTTCACTTTCAACAGCAGGAGAGTGATTTATACCATGACGCCTACGTAGGCATCATGGGTCGTATTCGCACAGCTTTTCATGACGCCTACATAGGCATCATGGGTCGGGAAGGGGTTAATAGCCTGGGAAGCGCTATGGGTATTACCCTCTTACCAGGCTATAAACATCTGCCCCCAGCTTTCCCTTTGCTGGTTAAGAAAAATACGTGGGAGCCCATGCTATTTTTTTCAGAAAAATAATCTTTTAATAATTAAATACATGTACAGTAAGCTGCACACTCACTGTACTAATTAGATATACAGATGTCAGTGACATATCTATTCTGTGTGTATGTAATCCATTTATTATATTCTGTCGGGTCCTGCTGTATTATACTGTATGCGGCTGCTGAATTGCTGGCTTTTTGCTATCATATATATATGTGTTTAGAAGAATATTTCCTTTGAAGACGATGTGTAAATGACAGAATTGCTGTATGTAAAAGCCTCATGTTAAAGATCGCATTGCAATGAGATAGCAATCGCACTGCACTTGGATGTAAATTGGATGCTAGGTGTGAAAAATCAGGTTTGTACTCGCATGAAAAACGCACGACACTTGTATTACACTCGACCAACTTTGATGGTACAGAATTTAAAATTTATAGTGTGACTCCAGAATAAAGCGTCAATTCAGATTTTTGTTTTATCGCCGTTCTGCTGCGCAGGGCCGGATTTAAGAGGTGGGTGGCCCGGGGCCCATTTTGGTGGGAGGCCCATTTTTCAAGGTGTTGCAATATGTAATGCAAAAACACAAAATGAAATGAACGCAAGTTTATTTAGAAAAATTATTTACGCAGAGTAATTCAGGTAAAATCATTAATTTTTTACAATCCAGGCACTTTCCTTGATTTTCGTGCTGCAAAAATCACTAATGATTTCACTAAAGTCCAATTCACGCAGTATATTTGACTCGATGCTCATGATAGCCAAATTTACAAGTTGTTCCTGCTTCATGGATGTCCTTAATCGGTTTTCAACTAATTTGAGTTTTGAGAAGGAACGCTCACCAATGCAGTTTGTTACCATCAAAATTAGATATATCCTTAGAGCTATCTGAATATTTGGGAAAGTGTCCTGCACACCCTTTTCCATGATAAGCTTGCACATGAAAAGTTCAGTGCTGATATCTTTTGGCTCCTCTTCTGTGAATAAATTGGCAAATATTACAAACTGACACAGTTCATCGATAAATGTAATGTCAAAGTCATCTGAATAAGACCTGACGAGTTGCTCTGCTGTGGCCTTAAGCTCGTCTGAAGACAGTTCTTTCAGATGGCTAAAAAAGCTAAATTTGCTTGATATATCTATATATGCTTGAAGACATTGGTCAAGAGAAGCGATAAACTGATCAATGATAGGCAAGAAAGTTTCTGTTCTGTATTTTTCAGAAGGGCTGAGTTGTGCTTCTTCCGTATGGTCATAATCCAATGGATTGAGACACGTTTCGGCGCCTGTGTCGAGTTCTTGTCTGAACATACTCAGATGAACCAGACAACTCTTCGCCTTGCTTCTCATAAGTTTTGAAGGAGTCACGCTTTGATGCAACATAGTTTTTTAAGCTGGTCAGTGACGCCACAGCAGTGTTTAGATCGAGTTTTGCGTGTTGTAGATTTTTACTAGTAGCATCTGTTCTTTGCAGGATATCATTCCAGAAGGTGGTGTTAATAACAATTTCAAGCTGATTCATTTGTCTTAACAGTCCTTCTGCTTCACACCGTACACAGCTTTTTTTCTTCAAAGTCATTAGCAATCTGTTTAAGTACATCTTTAATCTGCTGATAGTCATGCTTAAGGGCCTTAGTAGCATCAGCTTTGCAGGAACAATGCATTGCTGTGACATGTTTGAAAGTCAAAGCTGTGGCTGAGTCAATATTTTTCAAAGCCTCAGTCAGGAGCTGATGCCGATGAGTTGAAACTGTGAAGAAGAGGAACAGCTTTGCAAGGAAGTCAAAAAAATGTACAGCACTCGAGCAGCTTTCTACAGCATTTTTAGCAACCAGATTTAAAGATTGTGCCGTACAAGGAATCCAGGATGCAAGATTGTTCTTCTCTCTTGCTTTGGCTTGCAGGCCGTTGTATTTGCCACTCATTGCAGATGCATAGTCATAACTTTTACAGCGGCAATTTCCCAGGTCTAGGTCATGTCTCTTCAAAAATTCCAACAAGGCATTGAACATGTCTTGAGCGCCATGGTCTTGGTTTGCCATGAATGTTACAAAATGTTCCACAGGGCCATCTTTCTCCATATACCTCAATACAAGGGTTAGTTGGTCACCGTGAGCTGCATCGGGTGTGGAGTCCAAAGAGATGGAGTAGTGTTTTGATTTATTAACTCGAGAAATAATTTCTCTGAGGACTTGTTCGCCCATTACATTGATAATTTCTTCCATAATTGTAGATGACAGGTAGTTTGTATGATCCTTGCCGAAACTGGCTTGATTTTGATATGCTGTGCAAGAAAGTCGTCATTCTGGGTGATGAGTTCAAGAATGCCCAGAAAGTTTCCATTTCTAGGTGATCCAACCAATTCGTTATCTCGTTATTCGTTATAAAGCTGAGAAGACTCAGATGCTGTAATAAAGCACATCAATCTGCATGTGAATCAGTAAATGCATCCTTTAGCGGAAGAGAAGCATAACCAATTCCTCGTTATGACTTCTCCATTATGATTTTAATGACGGAAAAGCCCAAGTGTGCACATTCTTGGAATATTGTGGTCCTTTCTAGGTTGCTGAACCGAGTGTGCAATGAACAAACTTTCATCACAGTGCTGGATTGTTGATACACCCCTTTTCTGCCAGTAATCTCGCATCTATTCCAAAATAATGGATGGCCAAAGTCCAATGTCATCGCCCCCTGGTGGGCCCTCAGCTTCACCTTCTTCATAAGATGTACCACTATCAGTCTCCTTTTCTTTGTGTTCTTCAGTTGTACACATTACTACTTCAGCCTTTTCTTTGCCAGGATCAACAACCATTAACACTGAAGCATTGTCAGGTTGATCAGATTCTATAAGGTCATTACTTCTTTCCGACACTTGCCTTGAATGAACAGTGAGGAACTCGTCCAATTTACTTGTCTTCGCTATCTCTTCTGTTGATTTCATTGTTGCTTCTTTTGCCTTACGTCTTTTAGAAGCCCCAGACTCCCAAATTTTTGTGCGATGTCTGTGCCTATTTCCTTCATGATTGTTCATGATGGTAATCTATAAGTAACAAAATGACCTTGTCAACCCTTTAAGTCCTGAAAGGGAATTAAAGATTAAAATATGTACCTATGTATGTATATTGTTGAAATTTGGGCTGTCTATGTCAAAGACTGCTGCTGGACTCTATATGTCAGAGGCTGCTGCTGGGCTGTATACGCATGAGAGGCTTCTGCTGGGCTGTATATGTATGAGAGGCTTCAGCTGGGCTGTATATATATGACGGGCTGCTGCTGGGCAGTATATATCAGAGGCTGTTTACCTGGCTGTATATATCAGAGGCTGTTGCTGTGCTGGCTGTGTATAGAATAGAGGCTGTATAACGTGCATACATAGCACTATACTGTAAACAGGTCCACACTATATACATACAGTATACACAGACACACTGTAATGCAGGATATAGTGTGGACCTGTATATACAGTATGGTACTGTGTAGGACAGGAGCTGCAAGAAAGATACACAGACAGACACACATACACACACAGACAGAGATCATACTCACCAACCGCGACACTGTGAAGACGGAACCACTTCACTCTGGATCTTCAGTGCCGACATCGTGGCTCCGCCTCCTTCCTCAAAGGTAGCTGAACTGAACAAACTCCCATCTGATCTAAACCGAGGAAGCGATATAGCTGAATAGGTATCGCGGTGCGCCTAGAAGCTTCTGTTGGGATCGGAGAAGGCTGCCACATGCCATAAGCTAAGCATTAGGTACAGGTACTAAGGAAGTTTGGCTAGCCAGGTCAGTGGATGCTGATGCAGGTGCCAAGACTCTGCCATTCTGCGCCAGCCACTGACATGTAGGACCGTAGCCAGGTCCATACATTTTCAATAGTTTCTCTTTTGTTAAATGTTCCTTATCATTAGAAACGGTTCACAGCAAAGAGAGACGTGTATTTTACATGTTTTGAGATATCTTTCCCTACATTGGTGGGAGGCCCCCGCTTGGTGGGTGGCCCAGGGCCCGGGCCCCTTGGGGCCCCCCCCCTAAATCCGGGCACGCTGCTGCAGCCCTTTCCAGATTTTTATTTAATTATTTATAATGAAAAATTATCTTTGTAGCACTATTTTCTGAGACCGATAAAGCAATGTGGTGGCCTGTTTTTTGGTGTTTTTGAGTTATAATTTGGAGTAGTATCTTTTTGGAGTATATACAACTTTTTAATCACTTCAATTAAAGAGTAATTCTGACATTTTGATTTATTTTTTACAATGCTCACCTTAGGGGAAAAATATGTACTGGCCGGAATCTATTTTTAAAATCATACTTTCAAAGGATGCTGCAAATATATTTATTTGAATATTTGTATTTATCCAAATGGGAAAATAGGATATATATATAAAAACACACACACACTAGCTGAAGAGCCCGGCGCTGCCCGGTTATACGGTTAGTTATAACAAATTATAATGAATATATATATATATATCTGAGTGTAGAGCCCCGCCCATTCCGCATAGCCACATTCACTATAATATCCCACATCATCTCGTCAGCCAGAGCTACTGGACTACTACCCCTAATATCCCACATCGTCCCATCAGCCAGAGCCACTGGACTACTACCCCTAATATCCCACATCATCCCATCAGCCAGAACCACTGGACAACTACCACTAATATCCCACATCATCCCATCAGTCAGAGCTACCGGACTACTACCCATAATATCCCATATCATCCAGTCAGCCAGAGCCACTGGACTACTACTCCTGATATCCCACATCATCCCATCAGCCAGAGCCACCGGACAACTACCACTAATATCCCACATCATCCCGTCAGCCTGGAGTCAGAACCAGAGCGCTGAGTGGAACGGTCCTAACTTCCATACTGGGGATCCCTTTAAGAGAGGCCTGGCATCAGAACCAGAGTGCTGAGTGGATTTGCCCTTACTTTCATACCAATGATCCCTTTAATAGAAGCCTGGGGTGAGAATCAGAGCTCTGAGGGATTTCCCCTAACTTCCATACCAGAGATCCCTTTAAGAGAGGCCAGGGGTCAGTATCAAAGCGCAGAGTGGATTTTCCCTCACTTCCATACCAAGGATCCCTTTAAGAGAGCCTGGGATCAGAATCAGAGCGCTGAGTGTATTTGTCCTAACTTCCATACTGGGGATCCCTTTAAGAGAGGCCTTGCATCAGAACCAGAGCACTGAGTGGATTTGCCCTGACTTGCATACCAATGATCCCTTTAATAGAACCCTGGGGTCAGAATCAGAGCGCCGAGGGATTTGTCCTAACTTCCATACAGGAGATCCCTTTAAGAGAGCCTGGGGTCAGTACCAGAGCATTTGAAGGCAATTGCCCTGGCTTCCTTACCGGGGATCCCTTTAAGAGAGGCCTGGGGTCAGTACCAAAGCGCAGAGTGGGTTTGCCCTAAATTCCATACCAATGATCCCTTTAAGAGACCCTGGGGTCAGAACCGCAGAGCTGAGTGGAATTGTCCTAACTTCCATACCGGGGATCCCGTTAAAAGAGGCCTGGGGTCAAAACCAAAGTGCTGGATGGATTTGCTCTGACTTCCATAACAATGATCCCTTTAAGAGGGAAGATGTTCTACAGGATGGAGGATGTGTGATAGGTATATGGGCACGGGAGGGGGGATTAATTTCTGTCATGTGCTCTCTGCTCCTTTCAGGGGGGAAGACAATGGCTGTGAGCTTATGTTCCCAGGGATGCTAGATTTCTCCCACCATGTCAGTGTCTGCTGAGGTGTTGTCAATTTGGAAAACTGTTGGTCATAGCAACCAATCACAGCTCAGCTTCTTTTAACCAGCTCTGGTGAAATAAGAGATGCTTAGTGATTGTTTGCAAGGAAAATTGTTGCTCATAGCAACCAATCACAGCTCAGCTTCTTTTGAACAGCTCTGGTGAAATGAAAGATGCTTCGTGATTGGTTGGTGATACACACACATTCATTTTTATATATATTTATAAGGAACTATTATTTCTGCATTGCAATGTAATGTAAATTTAGCGATCTCCTATGAAGCCGTGCCTGTGGACTTAATCGAAGTAAAAAGATGATGAGCATAAGAGCCCCAGGTTGCCGATATACAGTATATAGCCTCTTCTTTACCTCTTCTTTATATTTACTGTGGCATCTAAGGTGTTAAAATGCAGAAACAGACCTGTTGGTATTGATAGATACATCTAGAAGCTCTATAGCAAGCAGGTTCATACACTGCAGCCTATGTGTCTATTGTATATTTGTGAAATATTATTGAAATTATACAGAAAACAGATTAATTACCTTTTTTTCACAAAAATTCTCTTTCTGATTTTCCTCCAAATCACGTTGCCAAATTGTTTTCTTGTCAAAATCATATGGGCCTCTTTTCATTTCATATTTTTGGTCATTTCTTTCATCACTAAACTCCTCATGAATCATATAGTCTGGAACGCTTCTTAATGGTGCCCTGACATGGTAAAGTATAATAAATATGCAATCTGGTTAATAAATATGCAACAAGAAATAGTAATGCATGAAAAATATACAAACTGGATCAGGTTAATACATAACATGACATGGTTAACGAGACTATCGGGGACTATTTTTTTTTACTCTGGGCTTAAGAACTAACAAGGCAGGCAGGCGTGTTTTGCTTATTCTACATGGACCGCTCCTGACGACCATTTTGCTGCTTTATATTAAAGGAGCAGTTCTTCCTCATCCAGGCTGCTCTGATGACGTCATGCTAATTGAAGAGTCGGCTTCCAGGAGTTAGGCAGCAGGGAGCTGGCAGTCAATCAGCATGTTATCAACTGTCACAACCCATTGACAAAGCAGAACAGAAGAGAAGCCGCTGCACTGACGACATGAAGTCAGCGAAAGCCACAGAATCGCCAGCAGGAGCAGTCCAGCTGAGATCGGCAGCGGGCAGAACAGGAAGGTAGTTAGCAACTACCTGCCTGTTAGCGCTAATGCCCATAGTAAAAAAAAAAAAAAAAAATAGTCTTGAGTAACTCTTTTAAGCATAATAAATGTATGAATACACTCCTCAATACTAAAATTGCAACACCGGTAAAGTTGCAGAATTATTGAAATCACATGATATGCAAATGATGAAAAATTCAAAACAACTCAATTTATTTAGTATCTATTATAAGCTTCAGGTGCAAAAATACATGGACTTACATGACTTTGCATGCTATCTATAAATATATTAATGGTTTTCTGCGGAATGTTCTGCCACGCTGAATGTTTTGAAATCATCAAGATCTTATGCTGGCAGCTCCCTTTGCAATTGCGTCCAAATGTACTTGATGGAAGGCATTTTTTTATATTTTCATATTTTATATTACACTCCAATTTTTTTATACATATATTACTCTTTTGTCACTTGCACTTTATATATAACAAATACATTTTTATTGTGCACAGTAGGGTGACCGCAAAAAATCGATGTCGGAATTTTGTCCGTCTGGACCCCACAAAACGATTCCCCTTTCCAGATATTGAGATAGCCAAAATTTGAGCTCGATCAAACGACGTTAACCCGTGCCGCTCGTCGCTCAAAGTTTGAAAAAATCCAAATTGAGGTATTTTAAGATTTAGGTATTTTGCATAGTCTGTTAGACTATAAAGAATGTGACAACAACATTGCAGAAATAGCCCTGACCAAATTTTCGAACCATTTGTGGTATTTGAATGCAGAGTTGGTGGGATTATCGTTTTTTGATCCCACCATTACAGACAATGAAAAGTTGTTAATGGCTAATAAATTGCTCAGTAGCACAGATGAACCATCAGAGCACGCTAGGGTTGTAAATCCAAAAGTTAGGAAAGAAAAATTAAGAGGTAGGAAGTAACCGACTTTAACGACCTTCTGACAAAAGATGAAGAACAAAAGCAATATGTCCTGCAAGTTGTAAGCAAATGCCGAGCATTATATTCTGACGTTTCAAAAACTACTTTAACAAAAGCTCTAGAATAGATTAGATAACTATGTAAAATTATCAACTCATGTAGGTTAGCGTGCTCTGATGGTTCATCTGTGCTACTGAGCAATTTATTAGCCATTAACAACTTTTCATTGTCTGTAATGGTGGGATCAAAAAACGATAATCCCACCAACTCTGCATTCAAATACCACAAATGGTTCGAAAATTTGGTCAGGGCTATTTCTGCAATGTTGTTGTCACATTCTTTATAGTCTAACAGACTATGCAAAATACCTAAATCTTAAAATACCTCAATTTGGATTTTTTCAAACTTTGAGCGACGAGCGGCACGGGTTAACGTCGTTTGATCGAGCTCAAATTTTGGCTCTCTCAATATCTGGAAAGGGGAATCGTTTTGAGGGGTCCAGACGAACAAGATTCTGACATTTTTTCCCCCCCATATGAGATCCGGTCACCCTAGTGCACAGTATATGTTATACACTTGTTCTATATGAAGCTGCTTTATCACTATGTGTAAACTCCAGCAGAGCTATATACTGATATTTCCACATATACTTTTTAATCCTGGTCTTCAGCGTCCCATTTTTTCCTAATATACAGATGAATATTATATATTTTTATTTATATCTTTATGAATTGTTGTCTGCATATATAAATTTTTTTTAACCTGATATATGTACATTAGGCTAGCTTCACACTAGCGTTTTTGGCCCGCAGCGCACGGCCGCCGCTAAGCCCCGCCCCCTGCTGCGCCCCCTCCGGTCATCTCCTCCTTATATCACACATCGCTGCATGCAATCTGCATACCCCATCTTTAGCATAGGGTGCGCAGACTGTGCGCTGACAATGCGCTAGTAGGATTTTGCGTGCGCTGCGCCCTTTTGACGGAGCACCGAGCGCACCAATATGCAACATGGTGCATTCGGCGCACGTCGGCACACCGTCAAAAGGGTGCAGCGCACGCAAAATCCTACTAGTGCACGGCCTGCGCACCCTATGCTAAAGATAGGGTGTGTAGATCGCATGCAGCGATGTGCGATACTAGATGACCAGAGGGGGCGGGGCTTAGCGGCGACCGTGCGCTGCGGACCAAAACGCTAGTGTGAAGCTAGCCTAAATAATAAAATTTACAATTTTATATATTGGACGTTTAGTCGGCTTTTTCCTTTGTTATTTTATTGATTGTGTTTCCGATGGTCCAGGTCTAACTAGGTCCATTTTTTTCACCTGTGGTGCCATTTTTTGGTGTGGCGTTTCAGATTTGATTTTATATATATATATATATATATATATATATATATATATATATATATATCTCAATATTATCACACAATTTTGGCACCCTGGGCTTAAGTTCCCCGATCTTAGTTATCGATGGAAGACAAGTCTGGAGGTGCTGCAGGTTGCGGTAGTACGTTTAGGCCATGCACGCTGCTCACAGGGGAAACATGCATGCCTAAGTGCATTCAGCATAGCAAAATCGAACCTCATTGATAACATTCCAAACGTGGCGCAGTGCATTAAAAACAAACATTTCGATAACATTATTGTAGAAGTCTTACTGGATTTTTTAGATGCAATTTTGCAAACTTTAGCAATGCTGTCATGTTCTTTTTAGAAAGAACTATTCAAACAAGACATACTTAACCAACCAGTCTTATTCAAATTCTACTGTCATGAACTTGAAAATTTAACATGTTGAGGCCCTTACATTCTGAGCTGAGGCTCTTGAGCTTTTTGCAATATTTTGTATTGCATGGTCTGACCTTGGGGTTGATTTGCTGGGATGTAAACTCCAGGGAAAATGTTCAACGGTTTTGAATGATTTCTACTTGTGAATTATTTTTCTCACTGTAGAATGATGTCACTGAAAAAAGCAGCCTTACTGTTACATGGAGACAATAGTAATGTATTGCAGGACATAGTAGGTCCCCGATGTTAAAATGTGGAGGAAGAACAGTTAAGAAATATTGAAAAACAACCACTCACACATGAACCATCTATGGGATACCTGCACATATGGACGTGCAAATACATAGTGCTAGGCAGCCTGAATGAACTAAAAGCATGGGTGTCACGCATAGGTTATAAGCAGGATTGATGCACTACTCGTATCAGAGTGGGTGGTAATTTAAACCATACTAAGCAACCATCTCCCCCATAAACAGTGTCTGGAGGTTGTTCACCAGTATTTTGCAGCCGTGCTGCCTCTGACTTTTATTATGAGGGTCTTCTGCAATCTGCAGCACATTATTAAGATGACTAGGCATTGGTAAGAAGCAAGGCTACCTTTTTCAGTGATCTTTTTTAGATTTGATGTCATTTCCAGTTAATTACTTTTTTCTTTAGTGTAAGAACTCCCAAGACAATGAGGACCCTTGACACTGGTTGTGAGTTTCTGTATTTTTTTTTGCTGAAATATACTAATACGTTATGATTTTTTTTTTTCCAGTTTCACAGGATTCAGTCAGATTCTGTAGTGTTGGTTGAGAAATTGAGGTACATAACCTTGTGGGGTGCACTTATATAGTGCTGGGCAGGCCACCTGACCTAGTAGTATGGGTGTCAACAATTTTCTGTAATCTGGCATGATGCACTACATGCATTAGTGTGACTGGCACCTTCTACAGGCCCTATCTATTGGCATTTATAATGCTTCACGACCATCTCCCATCACCCCACCATAGAAGATAAGTCTATGAGAGGTTGTTAATCAGCATAATGCACTTGTGCTGCCTCCGGCGTTGATCATGGAGGTCTGCTGCATCTTGCAGTGCATCAGTATTATGAACATGCATTGGTTGCCTTTTTTTCTCCAGCGTTTTTTGGATTTGATGTCCTTTTCAGTAAATCACTGTAGAATTTATGACTCAAAATAGTTTGAAAATGACCTCTAATCCTTGCATGATTGATGTTTCTCCAAGATCGTTGCTAATGTATTTCCTCCTTCACATTGTGTTAACACATACCTGAAAACTCCAGACCAGAAAACTGCCAAAACTTCTGCATTTAAAGAAGTAGTCACACTTGCATATGAACAATTAATCAACAATTAATACACCTATGCCCTACTGAAGCGGCTGACAATCAGGGTCAGGGCCTGCTTATAGCCATCGCTGTGTGTGTAGCTCCTCTGGACACGCCTGCATGACTGAAAACCTGGAGCTCTCAGAAGAAAAATAAGTTAATTTTTTCTCAGGTGCCGAAATCTCAGCACTGCAGCCGGGCACCTTTATAACACTACATGTCTGCAGGTAGGATTATTGGCCCTAGCCCTTAAGATCTTCTAAGGGTTTCGGGCCCCAAATCTTCATTGACTTTTTATGCCTGTTTTTTGTCTAGTTTTGCGTCTTTCTTGAAATCTATTTTATATGTGCTCGCCTTTTTTTTGCTTTGAGAGCGGTGTTTAGTGACTTCAGGTGTTTTCAACGATTCATCTATTGCGACTTTTTAAAAATTTGCTAATTTTAGCTCAACTCTGCGGCACTCCTCCCCGGTTTAGTTCTATGAACATCTTTTTAAAAGTTGCATTTTGAAAATGATGCAATTGTAACAAAGTGTCACCCTCAGTCATCCTCCATGAATCATAATGCAATTAGCATTCCCTGTTCTGCATCTGGAGGTGGCATGTATCTCTTTGTTCTTCTCTGCAGTGGGCCACCCTGATACACAACTTGAACGTTTGACTTCTGCACCAAATTCATGAACTACATGCATAATTTTGATTAATTTGGTGCAGTAAACAACAGCAAATACCTCAAGACAAAAAAAGAAAATGACTTTAAAAAAAATGCAAATGATGAATCAGAGGAAAAATGTTTTTTCACTATGTTTTGATAAATAAAAAACACATAGGAATCAAAGATATTGTACTTAGTCTCTCTCATGACTGCACTTTCCTAAAGTAAAGTCAAAATAATTCTAATATAGCAGCTTCATAGGCTACCATGTCATCAAAGCTCTTTCCGGTCACCAAAAGACTTGCATGGCTTCAGCAATGAGTGTGAATAGATGCCATATCTTAGTTCAGCTGGACATGGCAATATGATAATGTAGCAAGAACCTACACAGTTACAGATGGTGTTGAAAGCTCATGGCTATACCAGTCGGGGGGTGCGTATGAGACCTGAAGAGTTTTCTTCAGAGGAGGATCAATATGCTTCAGCAGATCTGAAAATATAAACAAATGATTGTTACAAGAGGAGTAGAAATATTAGTTATTGGTATTATATTATTTTACCCAAGTCTCAAAATTAAAAAGGTTACGGTTTGGAAGACCGTACCTTCTTCAGACGACACACATACACTGCTCTACTGTAAGTTGTGTTATGTATGCAGGACAGAAGATTATGTGGCAGCAAAAAAAGAGTTATAGAAACTATGCAGTGCATAGTTTGGGGGAGCAAATGGGCAATTGCCAAGGACCCTTTCCCCAAAAGGACCCTTAGCAGTAACATTGCATCAGTGGGACAGAAGACGCATGGTTGAGTCCAACTGGAGTGACCATCACTCATAACTGTGTCGGTGTGCACAGCATGCTGATACAGTTAAACTCTGTGGTATATCAAGAAGCCTTATTCTCCCTGACCTACCGCACTCCATACTATAGGCCGCAGGTCGCTTTAGGCTTGCAGCCTACAGGACAGAAGGTGCACATGGGACTACAGTGTCCAGGTGTAGGCAGTGTGATGACGTCATCAGATTGCTCTGCCTGCGCTGTGATGATAACTGTGCCGTGGCCTCGCCAGGATCTGGATAGGAGAGTATATTGCATTTATGTTTTTATTTTATATGGGTCAATAATTGTAGGAGAATGTGGAGCACACCGTGTGGTGGGGACTGCTGTGAGGTCATAATATTGTGTGGGGGTATCCTACTTTTTGTGGACATCACACTTTGTGTGTGGGAAGGAAATAGGGTATATCATGCTATGTGTGGGAATTGTGGGTGCTTCATAACTGTGTGGAGAGGCTGTGGGATCCATCACACATTGTGGGGGTGTATAGGATCTATCGCACTATGGAGGTCCATCATAATGTGAGGGGTGGCTGTATGGGGACTGTGGGATCCATTATACAGCATGCAGAAAACTGGGTCTATTGTGCCATGGAGAGCCATCATACTGAGTGTAAGGTGCTGTTGGGGTATCATACTGTGTGGAGGGCTGTAGGGTCCATCATGCCATGGGGGGGGCATAATGCTGTGTATTGGCCAACGAACTGTGTGCGGGTAGCTGTTGGGGCCATCATACTCTGGTGACATTTACTATTTTATGGGTACTCAGGACAATATTAAATGTGAAGTGGGCAATCATGAGGCATTATTATATTCTAAGGACTGTGAGAATCATGTGGGAATAGTGGATGAGGGCAGGTATATCTCGCCCAGATTCCTTTCCTATGTGGCCTAGTCTGGTCAGTATCGCACCTGCTTACTAATGGATAATGGGAGGTGGATATAAAAGGATGCAAGGTGGTTGTGTGAGTGTCTCAGCCTGGGAACACAGAGAGCCTGTCTGTGTGAGAGACACACGTGAGTGGAAGCAGTGCCCACTGCAACTGTGGTTTGGCTGGATGGGAGAAGCCCGCCAGTTGGTAGTTAGGTTGTCCATTGTTTAGTTAGTGCCGGACAGGCAAGGATTTGTTTTATGTTTTATTTCCTTCTGCATTGCTTTCACCGTTAATAAACCTGACCCAGGGTCAGTTATACACGAATCCCAGCTCTGCGCCTGAGTTTCATGCTGAATGCACGTGACCTTTGACCCCAGCAAAGGCGATCCCGGAGTGTTTTATCACATTGTGGTGGAGAACGCGGGCATCACGTTGCAAGCATGAGCATGGAGGACGTGGTGAAAGCGCTGGTACAGTCCACCACCGTCCAGCAAGAAGCTAATCGGGTGATGATGGCCCAGCTGAAGGAGTTGGTGGACATGACAGCTACCGATCGTTCGCTTCTCCAGCAGGTGGCGCAGCGCCTGGCAAGCCTACAGCAGGTTAACCTGGAAGCCAAGTCGAGAGTGATTCACGTGAGTCGGTACTGGCAGAAGATGACGACCGAAGATGACGTTGAGGCATACCTGACCACATTTGAACGGACGGCGGTGCGAGAAAAATGGCCGAAGGCACGATGGGCCGGCCTGATTGCCCCGTTTCTTTCCGGTGAGGCCCAAAAGGCGTATTATGACTTGGAACCTGAAGCTGCGCTGGACTTTGACAAATTGAAATCCGAGATCTTGGCCCGGCTGGGAGTGACGACCGCTGTCCGTGCACAGAGAGTGCATCAATGGACTTATCAGCCGGATAAACCACCGTGGTCACAGATGTTCGACCTGATCCACGTGACGAAGAAGTGGCTACAACCCGAGGTGTTGACAGCGCCAGAGATAATCCAGAGAGTCGTCCTGGACAAGTACCTGAGAGCTCTACCGCCAGCCCTGAGGAAGTGGGTAAGCCATGGAAATCCTACGACGGCAGATCAACTGGTGGATCTGGTTGAACGTTACTCCGTGGCGAAAGGACTCCGAGACGACGCTACCCCACCTCGTTCTTCATCATCTCCACGTGGAACCGGTAAGACTGTTCCAGGGAGTAGGGGAGATGGAAAAATCCCTAAGACAGTGGGGGAGGATAACGGGACTGCCCGCACTGCGAGGCCGAGAGTAACGAACTATGGTCTAAGCAAGGGGCCCGTTAGGTGTTTCCGCTGCCAAGAGATGGGACATATTGCTGCGAACTGTCCGGTCACTACTGAACCCATGCAGTGCGACGTCACAGACTCTAAAAACCGCATGTCTATGGTGGCACGGGTAGTGAGTGTGAATGCCGGTCAAAAAGATGTGGAAAAACATTTGTGTGATTTAACTGTTGATGGCAAAAATGTGGTGGCATTGTGACTCGGGAAGTGTGGTGACTCTGGTGAAGGCCAGTCTGGTGTCAGCCCCGACTGGACCATCAGACAAATTTTCTGTAACGTGTGTGCATGGAGACACCTGTTCGTACCTCACCACGGTCATATGCATTACTACTTCCTATGGGTCTGTGCAACATAAAGTGGGACTCGTCCCGGCGTTATTGCATGATGTTATCCTGGGCCGGGATTTTCCCCACTTCTGGCAATTGTGGGAGAATCAGTTGATGCCCTCGGGTAATAGTGTACATGATTCTTCTCCCAGGGCACGTGTGGGTCCCGAACCCCTGGAAGAGGTCTCCCCGGAAGACTCTTGAGAAGAGTCTGCGGGAAATGACCTGCAGTTCACGTTTTCGGTCATGGCGGGTGATACGGAGGAGACCGGGGAAGAGGAGGAGGCCGACAGCCGTCCACCTCCCCGTTTGCCGGATTTAGAAGTTCAGAAAGATGACTTCCAAAGCGAGCAAATAAAGGATCCTACCCTTTCTCAGGCTAGGACAAATGTAAAAGTGATAAATGGGGTACCCGTAGAACCTGGCTCTAGGCTGGCATATCCTTACATGGTTCTGGAGAATGATATACTCTATCAGATAGAGAAAAAGGGGGAAGATATGGTGCAACTGTTAGTCGTGCCAAAACTCTACCGGCGGCAGGTGCTGGACCTGGCCCACGGACATGTGATGGGAGGTCACCTGGGAGTACAGAAAACCACCGAAAGGATATTACACTGTTTTGTTTGGCCAGGCATGCATCACGATATTCGAGTATATTGTGAGTCTTGTCCTGACTGGCAAGCCTCTGCACCTAAGCCCCGGTTCTGTAGCCCTTTGGTACCCCTACCTATTATTGAAGTCCCGTTTGAAAGGATTGGGATGGATTTAGTTGGGCCCCTTCCACGGTCTGCACGTGGACACCAACATATCCTGGTCATCTTGGATTATGCCACTCGTTACCCGGAGGCCATCCCTTTGCGTAACACGGCCACCAAGATGATTGCCAAGGAACTGGTGCATGTGTTAAGTCGGGTCGGTATACCAAAACAGATACTCACCGACCAGGGGACCCCCTTTATGTCCAGGGTAATGAAGGAGCTCTGCCGATTGTTACAAATCGAACCGTTACGCACATCCGTGTATCACCCTCAAACAGACGGGTTGGTCGAACGGTTCAATAAAACTCTGAAGCAGATGCTGAGAAAGGCGATAGACAGGGATGGGAAGAACTGGGACTATTTACTTCCGTATTTGCTTTTTGCCACCAGGGAAGTACCCCAGTCTTCCACGGGATTCTCGCCTTTCGAGTTATTGTACGCCCGACGTCCTCGCGGAATGTTAGACGTTGCAAAAGAAACCTGGGAGGGTCAGGTCACTCCGTTTAAAACAGTGATAGATCACGTCACACAAATGCAGGACCGTATTGCGGCTGTTATGCCTATCGTCAAAGAACACATGATACAGGCTCAAGGAGCCCAAAAAAGAATCTATGATAGGGGCGTCAAGATCCGTACGTTTGCACCCGGAGATAGGGTGTTGATCCTGGTCCCCACGGTGGACAGTAAGTTCCTGGCAAAGTGGCAGGGCCCCTTTGAGATCAAGGAAAGAGTTGGTGAAGTAAACTACAAAGTATACCAGGCAGGTAAACGGAAACCTGAACAGATTTATCATGTAAATCTGATAAAGCCCTGGAAGGATCGGTCTGCCTTGTCAGCGGAGCTGGCCCGTCCTGTCTGCTCGCATACCGTACCAGAGGTACGGGTTGCAGAGACTCTCTCGGAGCGGCAAAAGACTGAGGTCAGGCAGTTTCTACTTCACAACCAAAAGTTTTTCTCAGAAAAACCCGGGCAGACTATGCTAATGAAACATGACATCGTAACGGAACCTGGTGTCACAGTTCACGTAAAGCCCTACCGAATCCCGGAAGCGCGCCGTGAAGCCGTTTCCCAAGAAGTGAAGGCAATGTTAGAGTTAGGTGTCATTGAGGAATCGCACAGTGCTTGGTCCAGCCCGATTGTGCTAATTCCTAAACCGGACGGCACCATCCGGTTCTGCAATGACTTCAGGAAACTGAATGCGGTCTCAAAATTTGATGCCTATCCTATGCCCCGGGTCGACGAGTTAATAGATCGGTTAGGAAAAGCCCGGTATATTACGACCCTAGATCTAACAAAGGGGTATTGGCAGATCCCTCTGGCTGAGGCTGCCAGAGAAAAGACGGCATTTGCTACGCCGGAAGGTTTATTTCAGTATGTGTATATGCCGTTTGGACTGCACGGGGCACCGGCGACCTTCCAGAGACTGATGGATCGAGTCTTGAGGCCACATAGGCGGTACGCTTCGGCCTATTTGAATGACATTGTCATTTACAGCTTGGACTGGGAGACTCATCTCCAGAAAGTACAAGCTGTGATTGACGACCTGTGGGAGGCAGGTCTAATAGCGAACCCCAAGAAATGTCACATCGGGCTAGAAGAAGCCCGGTATTTGGGGTATGTAATTGGGAGGGGTGTTGTTAATCCCCAGGTTGATAAGATTCAGGCGGTTCAGGACTGGCCACAACCTGTCAACAAGAAGCAGGTGCAAGCCTTCCTGGGGATCGCCGGCTATTATCGCCGGTTCATACCCAATTTTGCAGCCATCGCTACCCCCCTGACGGATCTTACAAAAGGGAAAGACTCCGTCATGATTAAATGGAGCTTAGCGGCTGAAGAAGCCTTCCATAGCCTAAAACGGGCACTTTGCTCTCAGCCCGTACTGGTGACTCCGGACTTCCGCAGTGAGTTTGTGGTACAAACGGATGCCTCTGATACCGGTATCGGGGCCATACTCTCACAAGTGAGGGACGGAGTGGAACACCCAGTCCTCTATCTCAGCAGGAAGCTGAATAAACACGAGCAAAGGTATGCAGTCGTAGAAAAAGAGTGCCTCGCCATTTAAGTGGGCTCTAGAGGCCCTCAAATATTACCTGGTGGGCCGAAAGTTCAGGCTGATCACTGACCATGCCCCTCTCAAGTGGATGCACTTGAACAAGGAACGGAATAGCCGGGTGACCCGGTGGTTCCTTGCCCTGCAGGCCTACACTTTTACGGTGGAGCACCGCCCAGGAGTACAGATGGGAAACGCAGATGCCCTGTCCCGAGTGCACTGTTTGGCGGGTGTCATTGCTCGACCAGAGTGGTCTGAGCAGAGGGGGGGGGGATATGTGAGAATCATGTGGAAATAGTGGATGAGGGCAGGTATATCTCGCCCAGATTCCTTTCCTATGTGGCCTAGTCTGGTCAGTATCGCACCTGCTTACTAATGGATAATGGGAGGTGGATATAAAAGGATGCAAGGTGGTTGTGTGAGTGTCTCAGCCTGGGAACACAGAGAGCCTGTCTGTGTGAGAGACACACGTGAGTGGAAGCAGTGCCCACTGCAACTGTGGTTTGGCTGGACGGGAGCCCGCCAGTTGGTAGTTAGGTTGTCCATTGTTTAGTTAGTGCCGGACAGGCAAGGATTTGTTTTATGTTTTATTTCCTTCTGCATTGCTTTCACCGTTAATAAACCTGACCCAGGGTCAGTTATACACGAATCCCAGCTCTGCGCCTGAGTTTCATGCTGAATGCACGTGACCTTTGACTCCAGCAAAGGCGATCCCGGAGTGTTTTATCACAGGACACATAGAAAGCATTATTCATTTCAAGGTGGCAAAATGTGACTACATTTACTTTCTAGGGCACTTACGGAGGGCAGTAATATTTTCTAGAGACCAATTTTACCGTCCAGAGGGTTACACAGGGGGCATTTTACTTTGCAAGGGGTACAATGGTGAACATTAAAATGTGGGGCACTGAGAGAAGCACTGTTACCATGCCACACAGCAAGTGCAGTAATAGGGACAAATATGGGTAGCAGCAGTTTCAGCATTGGGGTGTCAGCAGAAGTTTGTGTAGGCTGGAAATAGAGAAGTACTGTGCTGAAAACATAAGACGTCAAATGTATCTTTGTTAACTTTAGAGAGGCGTCTGGGCCAAATGCACAAGACTAGAAATGTGAACAACTCCATCAGAAAGAATGACTCCTATAACTGTTACAGGTGCTTCACGAGAACTAAAGCAATGTGGAAGGAAAAAATGAACATTTTAGTTTTTTCACAAAAAAATTACTTTAGACACAATTTATTTTCTTTTCAAAAAATTTTATTGTTTAAAACATTAAACAGAAGGGGGGGAAGGAGGAGGGGGGAGGGGGAGGAGGGAAGAGATAATAGGGAATTAGGGAACAAGTATCAGTTGACAAGGGATGCAACCCTTGAGTCGTAAACAGAGTCAACATTATAATCTGAAATATAATACAAGGGTATTAGCTAAGGCAATGCAGAATAAACCGCATAAAGAGAGAAACAGTATTACAAAAATACACAATAGCGAGTCTGTATAGCAATATAGAGTTTAGATTGTGTAAGGATGAAGTAATAAAGATTTTGCAATACACGGCAACACTGATGTGTCTTTCGAGAGAAATAAATCAAGTAGGTAGATAGGACTGAACTCTTGCATGGTAATGTTTAAGTGATGGGAGATGGGAAGACTTGGTCCCATTTTTGCCATTTACTAAAAAATTATTTGAACCGGTTGTTAGACAGAGCGAACTTTAGTTCATGGGAGCGATGGCAAGAAACTAATTGCATAATGTCATTAAAATTTTTTATTTTAACAATGGCATCAAGAGAAAATGGACCACAAAATTTGTTGTGCAATTTCTACTGAGTACGCCGATATCCCGTATGTGGGGGAAAGCCACTGTTTGACTTTTTGAATGCAAAATCGGCTGAAATCAATGGTAGACGCCAAGTCACGCTTGGAGACCCCCTCCTGATGTACCTAAATAACCCTAACCCAGTGTTCCCCAACTGCACTCCTCAATAGCCACCAACAGGTCATGTTTTCAGGATTTCCTTAGTATGGCCCAGGTGATAACTGCAGTACCTGCACAGGCAATAATTCCATCATCTGTGCAATAATAATGAAATCCTGAAAACAAGACCTGTTGGTGGCTCTTGAGGACCGGAGTTGGGGAACACTGCCCTAACCCAACACACCCCTAACCTCAACCCTAATGAAAAAATGGAAATAAATACTTTTTTACTTTATTATTTTTCTCTAACTAAGGGTGTAATGAAGGGGATTTGATTTACTATTTTTATAATTTTGATCACTGTGATGGTCTATCACAGTGATCAAAATGAACCAATAGGAAAAATTTCCTATTCTTGCCGATTGCTGGCCTGCAGATCTTGGCGGGCGCACTGTGCACGCACTCGCCACTTTCTTCCTAGAAGAAGATGCCAACCACCGGGGGATGCAGGAGGATCCAGGGACACTGGGAGGTACCGGGTGGGGGGCTCGGGGGACCCTATTTCTCTCTACACTGATGTGCTAGATCACAACAGAGGAAAAATGAAATAGGAAATCAGACTTTTTTTTTTTTGCGGTCACCATTATAACGCTGATTGCAACTCTAGGGTCAGAGAAAACCGACCCGAATCATGTTCTACGGGGTCTCAGCTATCCACGGTAGCTGAGACTCCGGAGAATTTCCAATGTTGGGGGGCACTATACCCTTATTTCTCAGCGAGGTTAAAAAGCAGCGTTGAGGAATAACTACTCTTGATTGCCGCCATTAAAAGGCTTATCGGCGGTCGTTAAGGGGTTAAAGTGACTTTGACTAACCCCATATAAAGCTTAGCTGTTCTAGTACGATTTTCCTGACATCGTCTTGGTTGCATTTTACAGCAAAAGCCATCTATTATATACTTACCTAAAGTTGTCCAATATCCACTTCCATCCGGACGTCCTCGAATCCCACAATCCACCGCACTGGAAGTACGTCGACCGCCATATTGGAATACTCAAGTGATTGGTAATCCAATATGGCACCCGCTGGTGGTACCAGGCCCTTCCACAGTACCACCAGCGGGACACCACCGAGACACCCACACCAGCACCCCCTGCCGCCGCAACCGGACCCGCCGCCAGGACCCGCTGCTGCCTGCCCACCCACCTCCGTGCAGTCACAGCCAGCAGGAAAGACCGCGGCTTGCGCTGGAGATGGGGTGCAGGTTCCCTCTGGTGGCGCCGCACCCCATCTCCAGCACAGGCCGCAAACCACCGTCTTGCCTGCTGGCTGTGAGAGAGTGTAATGAGAGGGGTGTAATGAGGGGGTATAATGAGAGGAGCGTAATGAGGCGGTATAATGAGAGGGGTGTAATGAGGGGTACAATGAGGGAGTATAATGAAAGGGGTGTAATAAGAGGTATAATGAGGGGGTATAATGAGAGGGGTGTAATGAAGGGGTATAATGAGAGGGGTGTAATGAGGGGTACAATGAGGGGGTATAATGTGAGGAGTATAATGAGATGGGTGTAATGAGGGGGTATAATGAGACGAGTGTAATGAGGGGGTATAATGAGAGGGGTGTAATGAGGGGTATAATGAGGTGGTATAATGAGGGGGTGTAATGAGTGGGGTGTAATGAGGGTGGTATAATGAGGGGGTGTAATGAGAGGGGTGTAATGAGAGGGGTTTTTATTTAATCCTATACACATATATTTCAACATCATCTATTATATGCTTACCTAAAATTGTACGTCATCCACTCCCATCCAGACGTCCTCGAATCACACAATCCACCGCACCGGAAGTACGCCGACTGCCATATTGGAATACCCAAGTGATGGGTATTTCAATATGGCACCCACTGGTGGTACCAGGCCCTTGCGCAGTACCAAAAGTGGGACACCGCCGTTACACCCACGTTTGACCCCCCCGCCGCCGCCGGACCCCCGCCAGGACCCCCGCCAGGACCCGCCACCCGACTACATGCGCCGGATCCAGCCGCTGCCTGCCCACCCACCTCCGTGTAGTCACAGAAGCGCCCTCTCCAGCACAAGCCGCAAACCACCGTCTTTCCTGCTGGCTGTGACTGCACGGAGGTGGGTCGGCCGCCACCCCCAGCGCCACAGAGCTGCTCCCGTCGTGTTTTCACTGCCATCCCGATGTGATAGCATCAGGCCCACATCTAATGGTCCATAGACAGCTTACCACACAGAAAAAGGGATCTCCTTTGTTAAAAGATATTAGCAAGGAAAAGAGCACAAAAACATTTCCAAGGCATTAGATAAGCCATAGAACACTGTGAAGACAGTCATCAAGAAATAGCTTATATCTGACACAACAGTTACATTATCTCTAAATAAGAGGAAGTCCTTTAAAAAAAACTATGAAAATACAAGAAAAAAAAAACTAGAGGTGACCAAGAGAACTACAGCACCAATAAAAGAGATGCAGGGACTTCTGACAAGAACTCTGTGTATTACATGTGACAACAATCTCCTGTATTCTTCATATGTCTGGCTTGTGCGGGTAAGATGGCAAGACGGAAGCCTTTTCTTGTAAAGAAAAACATCCAAACCTGACTAGGTTTTGCCAAAACCTACATCAAATCTGCCAAAAGCATGTGGAAAACGTGTTATAGTCTGATGAGACCAAAGTTGAATCTTTTATGTCCTACATTCTAAAAGGTATGTTTGGTGCAAAGCCAACACTGCATCACCAAAAGAAGACCACACCGACAGAGAAGCATGTTGAAGGAAGCATTGTGCTCTGGGACTGTTTTTGGCAGATAGAACTGGGGCTATAGTCAAAGTAAGAGAGACTTACGAACAGTTCAGTGAATATCAGTGATTTTTACTTCAAACCTTCTACTAAGAAGTTTGATGTAGAGGAATTTCACTTTTCAGCATGACAAAAACCCAAGACATGCCTTCAAATTAACAAAACAATGGCGTTGTCAGGAGATCAAAGCTTTGGAATGGCTTAGGGTACCGTTACACCTAGCGATGCACCAGCGATCCCGACCAGCGATATGACGCAGTCAGGATCGCTGGTGCATCGCTAGGTGGTCGCTAGTGAGCTGCCACACAGGCAGATCTCACCAGCGACATCGCTGGGGATCGGGGTCGCTACTTACCTGTCAGACGCGGCGATCTTGTATCCTCCCGTCCGGCTCCACGCCTCGCTCGTCGTCACAGCAGGAAGCCCAGCAGGAAGCAGACGACGAGAAATGATCCAGCAGCTTCTCGCGCGATCAGCGATAACCAGAGGGGGAGTCGGTCGGAGGTAAGTATCACATGCAGCGATATCGCTAGTAATATCGCTGTAACGTCACAAAATCAGTGACTTTACAGCGATATTGCTAGCGATATCGCAGTGTGTAACGGGGGCTTTAGTGTGAGGCCAGACTTGAATCTCATTGAAAATCTGTGGACAGCAGCAGCTGACCGGAGGATCAGAGACATGGGTACGAGGTACAGATGGACAGAGGCAAAGACGTGGTCAAACAATCATGGCCAGGCCAGGCAGCACAGATTCAATGTATGTAGCCGACATCAGGAGTGGAGAGGTCAGGATAAAAGGGTAGGCAAACTGGGTAAGAAAACAGGAGAAACAATACATGACAGCACCTTACAGTGGCAGGTAAAAGTTTGGGCACCTCTGGTCAAAATTACTGTTACTGTGAACAGTTAAAGCTGAAGATGAAATGATCTCTAAAAGTCCTAAAGTTAAAGATGACACATTTCCTTTGTATTTTAAGCAAAAATGTATATAATTTTCATGTTTTACTTTTTAAAAATTACAAAAAGGAAAATGGGGCGATACAAAACTTTGGGAACCCTTGGAGATTTGTGTGCTCAGATAACTTTGACCATGTTTTCAGACCTTAAGTATCCTGTTAAGGTTATGGCTTGTTCACCATCATTGTAAGGAAAAGCTAGGTTTCACAGCTGTATAAATCCCAGCCTCCTCTAATCTTGTGCCAAAAAACAGCAGCCATGGGTTCTTCTAAACAGCACCTAGCACTCTGAAAGGGAAAATGGTGGAAACCCACAAACCACGAGAAGGCTATAAGAAGATAGCAAAGCAGTTTCAAGTTGCCATTTCCACAATTCGAAATGTAATTAAGAAAAGGCAGTTAACAGGAACAGTGGAGGTCAAGATAAGGTCTGGAAGACCAAACAAAATTTCAGTGAGAGCTGCTCATAGGATTGCTAGAGAGGCAAATCAGAGGCCTGACTGCAAAAGACCTTCAGAAAGATTTAGCAGACTCTGGACGGAAATTTAGTACATTGTTCTACTGTTCAGAGACACGTGCACAAATATGGCCTTCATAGAAGAGTCATCAGAAGAAAATCTCTTGTGTACTCACCATAAAATTCAGCACCAGAAGTATGCAAAACAACATCTAAACAAGCCAGATGCAGTTTGGAAACAAGTCCTGTGGACCAATGAGGTTCAAATAAAACTCTCTGGCCACAATGATCAAATGTATGTGTGGAGAAAATAGGGTACACAAATTCAGGAAAAGAACATCTAGACAAACATTAAGCATAGGGGTGGATCAATCATACTTTGGGGTTGTGTTACAGCCAATGGCACAGGGAACATATCATGGGTAGAAGGAAGAATGGATTCAATGAAATTTAAACAATTTTTTGATGCAAAAAACACCATCTGTAACAAAGTTGAAGTTGAAAAGAGGATTGCTTCTGTAAATGGATAAAGGTCCTAATAGTATACCTCAAAAGGTGCAAGCTGAAGGTTTTAAAATGGCCCTCACAGTCCCCTGAAAAGAGCATGCAAGTGCATGCAGGAAGATCCAGGAATCTCACAGAACTGTAAGAATTTTCCAAGAAGAATGGATGAAAATCCCTCAAAGAAGAATTTGGTGCTAACTATGCAGGTTGCCCATTTTTGTTTATGTAATTTTTAAAATGTAAAAAATAAACAATTTTTTTTTGCTTAGAATACAAAAAGAAATGTCATTTTTAACCCTTTTAGGCTACTTTCACACTACCGTTTGTTTGCGCTGCGTGCGCAGTCCAAACGCATACAAAAACCGCATCAAGTGTTTTGCATGCGTTTGCTTATTTTATGCGCATGCATTTTAACCAGTTTGTAGCCATATTGACTCTTAAAACGCATGCGATTTTAAACGCTGTCTATGCACATGTCTGCGTTCCCATAGACTGTAATGTGATTTTTTGTCGCATTCCGTGCGCACGCGTTTTTTTGAGACAGGTCGGACGGACCAAAAATGCAACAGGTTGCGTCCGGCGCGCCTGGGCGCACACCACAAAAAACTGCATGCGCACGAAAACGCATACGAACGTGTGCAAACGCTAGACCATGCACCCCGATGTTAAAGATAGGGGATCAGGACGCATGCGCATGTACGCACACGATGCGCTGCGCTAAAAAACTCTAGTGTGAAACCAGTCTTAGAGATCATTTCATCTTCAACTTGCTTAACTGTTCACAATAACCGTAACTTTGATCAGGGGTGCGCAAAGTTTTACATGCCACTGTATGAAAAAATAAATCTATATTGCTAACAAAAAGAAATAAATACTTGATCATTATACAGATACTCTAGGAAAAAATAGAATTAGACTTATTGGTAATTCGGTTTCTAATAACCCACCACGACAGAACACAGGAGGATGTCCTGTCATCCTAACAGGGACAGGAAATGAGAAAGAGGACAAATAGTGCCTCCTACCTCCATTCTCCAGTGTTATTATAAAGGGCCACAAGTATGGATGCATACTATTTCTATTGCTACCAGTTATAAATGATTAAGTAGAGGGTTGGGAATTACCCGTGTTGTCGTGGTGGGATATTAGAAACCGAATTACCGGCAAGTCTAATTCTATTTTCTCTAATAACCCCCCCCGACAGCACACAGGAGAAATGCTAAAGAATAATGGCCTAGGGAGGGACAACAGTCTGGAGAACTTTTCTCCCGAAAGATAAATCTTTGACGGATGTTAAATCAAGTCTATAATGTTTGATAAAGGTGTGGACAGACGACCAGGTAGCAGCTCTGCATGTCTGCTCGATGGATGTGCTAGCCTTTTCCGCCCATGAAACTGCTACAGCTCTGGTGGAATGAGCCGTGAAATTTTCTGGAGGAGTGAGATCCTGAATCCTATAAGCTTTTATAATTGCCTTCTTGATCCAACTCGCAACTGTAGCCCTGGATACCTTTCTTCCCCTATTCTGACAATAGGGTTGAACAAATAGGTTATCTTTCCTCCACTTCTTGATTAAGTGGAGATAATGTAAAACCACTCTCCTTACATTAAGAGTGGAATTCTTCCTCTGTTTTTTGGGTTCTGGCAAAATTAAGGTATTATGTCTTGATTCCTGTGGAAATCTGAAACCACCTTTAGCAGAAACGAGGGATCTAGACGGAACACCAGTCGGTCTTCTAACACCCTCAGGTAGGGCTCTTCTATTCAGAGAGCCTGTAACTCCCCCACACACCTGGTTGTTGTAATTGCTGCCAGGAATGCTGTTTTCCAGGATAGCTTGTCCACCATAGTTGTTGACAGGGGCTCAAATAATGAAAGAGTTAATCCTTTCAGGACGATATTGAGGTCCCAAGCAGGAACTAGACTGATTGCTCTAGGACAAAGTCGTGTAGCTGCTGTCATAAATCGCTTTATCCACCTGTGCTCTGCCAAGGATTGATCAAAGTATGAGCTCAATGCAGCCACCTGTACCTTAAGTGTACTAGGCCTGAGTCCCTTATCCAATCCATCCTGCAGAAAATCTAGGATTTGGGCGATATTGGCCTGTTGGGGATCCAGCCGCTCTGGTGCACACCAGAACGTGAACTTTTACAGGTCTTTTGGTGTATTGAATTGGTCACCTGTTTCCTACTTTTCTGAAGAGTGTTAATGGCTCTGTCAGAGAGGCCTCTGGCCTTCAGGATTGAGAACTCAGAAGCCAGGTCGCCAGGTCCAATCTCTCTATGTCCGGGTGATAGACTGGTCCCTGGTGCAGGAGATCCCTGATCGGTGGAAGGGTTAGAGGACAGTCTACGCTTAGGCTGGAAATGGTACCGTACCAGCTTCTCTTTGGCCAGAGGGGTGCTACTAGAATGACCTTGGTCTGCTTGTCTCTTATTTTTTGAAGAACTCTTGGCAAGAGTGGGATTGGAGGGAAGGCGTACGCTAGACTGAAGATCGACTTCTGGGCATTCCCACCTCCTGGACAACATCTGGAATACCTCGGAGTTTAGACTCCACTCCCCCGGATGAATATCTCGTCTGCTCAGGAAGTCAGCTTGCGTGTTGTCTACTCCTCTTATGTGGAGGGCTGATATTGACAGAAGGCATCTCCCTGCCAAGGAGAATATTCTTGTAGAGATGGCTTTCAGCTCCTCATTCTTCGAACTTCCCCGATGTCGCAGATGTGTAACCGTGGTGATATTGTCCAAGTAGACTCTGACATGGGTACCTTGGACTATCGGAGCAGCTGTCCTGAGGGCTTCCCTTTAAATTGGATGGAACATTGCTTGATCTTAGATGATATGTCTCCGGTCCAGGATCTCAGCCACAGGTGGCTCGCCTCACTGAGTTAGATAGGGCCGCTGATCTGGCCGCTACTCTGAGGGATTCTGCCAAAGCATCGACCAGTAAGGCTGTAGCATAGTAGGGGAAGAGAGGCAAGGACTTCTTCTCTGGGGGTCCCAGCTGCCAGGTGTTCTTCCAGCTGCCCAAGTCAGAAACATTGACCTAGCAACTGATGTGGAGACCGCATTGGTGTTCAACAAGACCGCCGATGTCTCCCAGGTTTTCCTGAGGAGACATTCCCTTTTGCGCTCCAGGGGATTCTTCAACTGAGAGGAGTCTTCAAACGGCAAGATTGTCTTCTTGGGCAATGTGAACATCTACCCAGGGTACCCCTGACCAACAGTCTGTCTCATCATCAATGGGGAACCTGTCCTTCAACTCTGAAGGAGTGCTCAATTTCTTTTCTGGAGTTTCCCACTCTTCCAATACCAGCTCCCGGATGTTTTTGTGTTTTGGGAAGAACATCTTTTGGGATCGGAGGCCCCCAAACATTTCTTCCTGCACAGAATGTGCTGGTTTCTCCTCCTCAACCTCCATGGTTCTTCTCACTGCAGTGATAAGCTCCTCTAGGCCCCCTGTCGGAAAGGGATATCTCCTCCCTTGTGACTCTGGGTCAGAGCTCAGCTCTCCCTCTTCACAGTAATCTTCCACCATAGATTCCTGGGAGTCTGACTCCTCTACCTGCTGATTTTTCCTCTTTTTTTGTCGTTGGAGGAGCACTAGGGCCCAGCATTTACTGGGAGAATGAGGCTAGGGAAGCCTGTGTTTCCTGACACACAATGTCCTTAATATCATCCTTTAAAGATTAACATCGTTATTAAAGTTGAAGGAAGACTTTAAGTCCATCTAGTTCAACCCATATCCTATCCTAACATGTTGATCCAGAGAAAGGCAAATAAAACCCATGTGGCAAACAGTAAGCTTCACAATGGGGAAAAATATTATTTCCCGACTCCACATATGGCAATCAGACTAGTACCCTGGATCAACGCAATATCAAGGAAACTAGTGTATATAACCTGTAATATTATACTTTTCAAGAAAAGCATCCAGTCCCTTCTTAAATGTTAGTCCTGACATAAGGGCTTTCCATATGAGGAGAGTTTCTTGGCACATAAGGCACACTTGCGACTAGTGGCCTTAGATTTGCTCCTGGGTGCAGGATCTTTGCCCCCCTGAAAGAGAGGAGAAGGTAGAAATGATCATAGCATCCAAGAACCTGCACCCCGGAGAAGACCCAGTGCCTGTATACTTTCAGGGATTGGATTAGCGTTGGGCTCCACAGAAGCAGAGAGGGAAGAATCAGACTCCATGCTACCACAGTTTGTCCTACTTTGCTTGACCTTCTGTCCAGGGCTCCTTAAATAGGGCGACTGGACCAGTGCCTCCCCTCCAACCTAAGGGGCTCCTCCCCAGTCCTCCCTGGTAGGTAGAATCCTCCTTGGAGCCGGAATCTGCATATTTTTTCGAATTTCCAGCTGTGTTCCATTGTGGAAGGCAAGGACCGGAAGTGACGATTACCACATGACCGCCGGCGTCTGACGTCACTTCCAGTCACCGGGATCGCATACTCACAGCGAGGGAAGCTGGAAAAAAGCTCCCTCGCCTCACCATGGCCCACAGCAGGAACAGGGACAGGAAAGGGGCCTCGAGAGCTCAAAGAGGCCTCCTGGCCCGAGGTCCCCCAGACCTTACCCAAAGGTGTGGACTGGGGGAGAAACGTCCTGAGGAGACAGTAGCAGCGTCATGGAAAGGGAGGGGAGACCCGACCGAACTCCTGCTGCCCAGCTTAAGGTAAGGTGTCCCGTGTCTGCCACCAGCACAGAACACCAAGAATGACCTCTTCATCACTATAGGGACAGGAAAACACTGGAGAATGGAGGTAGGAGGGACTATTTGACCTCTTTCAAATTTCCTGTCCCTATTAGGATGAGAGGACATCTTCCTGTGTGCTGTCGTAGGAGGTTATTGGAGAAAAAAGATTAAAGAGAATTCAACTTACTATACAGAAACATAATATGAGCTGCGTTACATTCTGTAGCACCCAATACTGGTGCCCTAGCATCAACGTTTTCATGTTCCTCTTCCTCGTTCCAGTGTGCAGGCCGCTCTGACTTTAAGCAGCGTGCTTAATGCGTTTGTTCTTCTGCTCTAAAAGGGTAAGCAATTGCACCTTTATGCCAATAGCTGGGAGGCATCTTGTATAAAAGGCACTCTCTCCAATAGGGAGGTGCCTAAGAAACCTCTATAGTTTGTTAGTGGCAGTTTGTGTGTGCAACTGTATGTTGTCAGGTCTCACGTCCTTAGTTTAAATTAGTTATTCCCCTATCCTGTACTGTCCTAAGTAATTTATTCATGTAGCTGAAGTCGCTTCATACCTGAACAGTTTCCCAAGACCTGTGGGTCTTAATGAGAACCTATCCCCGAAGTCCACGTTGTCTGTCAGTCTCCAAATCCTTCCTGTCGATGACCCACTCCCGTGTCGCCGACCAGCAAATCTGACCCCTTTGATCGGCAGCTGCAATATCTGGGACTGCCTAGGAGTGGTACCTGGCTACTACCTGCAGCTGAAGCCTGACTCCACCTTCAGGAGCTCCTGTGAACACCTGGTAGCCGCTTAGCTACACCCCTCCTAGGCAAGCCCAGACCCAGGGCACAAACGGTCCATGAATCACGTGAGCCACTGGCGAGTGAGACACAATTATTTAATAGTAGCCTGCTAGTTTGGAATCTTGGATCTCCTCCATAAAGGTCAACATTTCATGGCAAATCCTGAGTTCTAACCTTTTGTAGGTTAAAAGAGTATTTGTATCCAAAAAGGTTTGGCAAGATAAAAGTTTCCATTTTATCTACGGAAAATGGAGATGATCAAATCTTTTAAAATTCTCATTCCTTCTTCGCGGTTTCTAAATAGGTATTGTCTTTCCCTAGATATTAAGAAGAAGCTTGGTGGGCAAGCCCCAATGAGAAAACAAGTTTTTCTGGCGGAGTATTTGTATAATTTTTCCAAAGGTTTTTCTCATAATTACGATCTCCTCTGAAAAGTAGGTCTTTTGTGTGATAGTAGTGCATCTTGGGCTCTCAGCTGGAATACAAATGGGTCTCAGCAAGCAGTGTGCTTGATCTATGAGCAAATCTAATATATACTGTAGGTTTAAGTCTTCATTTTGTACATTTTCCTCTTATTTTAAAATTATTACTGCAATTGCGATCTTGCAGATTGATGATTTTAGCTTTGTGGGATCTAATTTCATCCTTCATGGAGCTCTGCTCCTCAGTGGTGTTTTTGGTGGTTTCAGCCAAGTCCATAACCTCTGCCTCTGTGAATTCTATCCTGAATGCTATTGCGTCAAATGATGACATGTTGCTTAACTGCTTATCTATATCCGCTTTAACGGAGTTATTAAAAGCAGTAATGAGATGTTTGTTTAATGGGCCGATATGTGGCTTCCTTTTAAACAGGAAGTCCCCTTTATCTAAAGGGGTAATGGTGTTGGAGGCTTATGGAGTCTCCTCATCAGTGTCCTATCTGGGACGCTGCTTGTCATGTGGTGAGCACGAGTCTGTGTCCCTTCTATCTGATGCCCCCTTTCTCTTAGGTCTGGGGATAAACATGCGAGTCAGATCCTCTTCACTGGCCCCCTTCTGTTTTGGCTGGGAGACGCGGTGTCAGATCTGTGCCGACTGTCCGGAGGCTGTATCCTCTCGCTGCACACCAGTCTTCTCCGGATGTGGCAGCTTGCTGGAGGTTCTGGACCAGGTACGGTGGATCTCATTGTCAGCAGGTTTGCTAAGTTTCTGAGACGACATCCTTGTAATCCACAGGTGTTCTGCAGCTTGATTGGAGATTTTAGGCCGGGGTCACATTGCGTTATGGCAGTCCATTAGACGGACTGCGCTACACCGCGGCATAACGCGGTGTAACGAAGTCCGTTAACGCTGCCATTGACCCCCATTATCGGGCGCATCGCGACGCATGCCGTAAAGCGGCATGCACTCGCGATGTGCCGTCATTCAGTGACGGAGCCTCAGACGCGGATGAATCTGCACTAGCGGGCATAGCATAACGCAATTGCGTTATGCTATATTGTTAACACAGCCCATCAACGCAATATGAACCTGGCCATATTGTAGTTAAATGGCCATTAGTTTTGAGGTTAGGGTGCAGGTGCTCAGATGCATGCTAACTATATGCGCACAGTTCTGGCCACACCTCCCATTAAAGGGTTTCTTGATTCATTCCTTTCCATTTTTTACTTTGCTGTCAAGCAGGGTTTGTTTTTCTGTCCTAAATGTGGCTTCCATCCTACCTTATTCTTCTTCAATTTCTAGTAGGAGATGGTGATTTTTTTTGTTAAAGGGAATCTGTCACCCCTTTTTTCGAATATGAGCTGCCGGCACCGCAATCAGGGACTTATCTACAGTATTCTGTAATGCTGTAGATAAACCCCTGATGTAACCTGAAAGATAAGAGAAAAAGAGTTAAATTATACTCACCCCGGCGTCCGTTCAGGTCTGATGGGTGTCGCCGTCTGGTCCCGGCGCCTCCCATCTTCTAGCAAAGACGTCCTCTTCTGTCCTTCCTGTCGTGGTTCCTGCGTAGGCGCACTGCTCTGCCCTGTTGAGGTCAAATCAGAGTCCTGCAGTGCTCAGGCGCCGGGAGAGGTCCGGCGCCTGCACACTGCAGTATTCTGCTCTGCCCTCAACAGGGCAGAGCAGTGCGCCTGCGCAGGAGCCATGACAGGAAGGAAAGAAGTGGACGGCATCGCATGAAGATGGGAGGCGCCGGACCGGACGGCGACACCCATCGGACCGGAACGGACGCCGGGGTGAGTATAATCTAACTCTTTTTTCTTATCTTTCAGGTTACATCGGGGGCTTATCTACAGCATTACAGAATGCTATAGATAAGCCCCTGATGGTGGTGCCGGCAGCTCATATTCGAAAAAAGGGGTGACAGATTCCCTTTAACCACTGCATATAGGGGGTGATACATTGGTCTCTGATATTGGCTGCAATGGTTGCATACTCATCCTACCCAGAAGACGAGGAATGGAAACATTTTCAGGGTTGGACATTTATAAGTTTTATCTTAGAGTTGGTATAAACTTACCTAGTTGATCTTTAAGAATATCATGCTCTCATTTCATGTGTTTATTTTACAGTGGCCTACAAAATTATTCAACCCCTCTTGGCATTTTTAGTGTTTTGCTACCTTACAACCTGGAATTTCACTGTTTTAAGGGTTTGCATCAGTTCTTGTAAAGAACATACAAAACCGAGGACCAAAACAAAATGAAGAAATACTCTCCTGTAAGTAAATAAGAAAGAGTAATAGCACATAGAAATAACTTTGGGTACTTAGTAAACACAGTTTTTGATCAAAAAAGCATAAAAGCCATCCCACTAGTGTCAAGATGTACCCAAGTTAGGGCTGGTCCTAACCTTGAATACTAAAACCTTACCATGCGTCATAGTGACGTCCTGTGTGAATAAGGGCTGAGCAGGACCGAGTCCCAAACACAGACACACAGCTAGTTGGAGCCTTTTAAATTTAAAATCCAGCTCAAAAGAAGGGAGGCCACACCCATACCTGAATTAAATGAAGAAACCTAAAACTAAACCGAAAAAATTAACTGGAGTACAAGTTGGTATGCATGCAAAATAGACAAAACTAAGTACCCAATGTTATTTATATGCACTATTGCTTTTACTCACTTACAACAGTGTATTTTTTTTTCATTTTCTTTCTCTTTTGTCTATTTTGCATGCATTACCAACTTGTACTCCAGTTCATTTTTTTCAGTTTTAGTCAACAACTGTGAACATTTGGTTTTCTTTTCATTGTGAAACAGACAACAAATAGGACAAAATAACTGAAAATTTCAGTGTGCACAACTATTCACCCCCTGAAGTAAGGACTTTGTAGAGCCTCCTTTTGCGCCAATTACAGCTTCAAGTGCTTTCCACATCTTGCCATTGGGATTTTTGCCTATTTCTCAAGGCAAAACTGCTCCAGCTCCTTCAGGTTAGATGGATTCCTGTGGAGAACAGCAATTTTCAAGTCTGACCACACAATCTCAATTCAATTAAGTTTGGGCTTTGAAAAGGCCACTCCAAAATATTTAGGCATTTCCCCTTAAACCACGAGTGTTGCTTTAGCAGTATTGTTTGGGTCATTGTCTTGTTCGAAGGTGAACCTCCGTCCCAGTCTCAAATCACTGACAAAGGTTTTGCTCAACAATATCCCTGTATTTTGCTCCATCCATCTACTCCTCAACTCAGACCATTTTCTCTGCTTCTGAAAAATCTCCCTATAGCATGATGCCACCACCATGTTTCAATATGTGGATGTCATTCTTGGGGTGATGAGTTGTGCTGGTTTGGCGCCAGACATAGCGTTTACCTTAGTAGCCAAAAAGTTCAATTTTGTGTGTGTACAAGGTGTGCGGAGCGGAGCCGTGTGTGAATTTGGTGTTCGGAGCGTAGCCGTGTGTGTACGAGGTGTATGGAACGGAGCCCTGTGTGTATGAAGTGTACGGAGCCGTGTGTGTGAATGAGGTGTATGGAACAGAGCCTTGTGTGTATGAAGTGTACGGAGCTGCGTGTGTACGAAATGGAGCCCTGTGTGTTCAAAGTGTACATAGCTGAGCAGTGTGTGTGTGGAGCAGAGCGTGTACGAGGTTTACGGAGTGGAGCAGTGGGTGTGCGAGGTGTACGGAGCGGAGCTATGTATGAGGCATACAAAGTGGAACCATGTGTGTATGAGGTGTGCGGAGCCGGGCGTGTACAAGGTTTATGGTGGGGAGCATTCATACCTCCCTGTCCAGGATCTAGCGGGACAGTCCAAATTTTGAAAGTCTGCCCCGCTGTCCGAGCCGGGACCTTACTTTTCCCATGGACACAGAAGTACACGGCGGAGCCACAATGAGGACTTTAAAACTCGCACGTGACGCTCCACCGGAAGAAATGTGCTGGATGCTGACCAGAAATGAGGCAATTTCGGGAGGAGATTGTGACGGAACCATGGAGGCACTTCAGGGAATTCCTCAGATCCATCACCGTGTCCTCCTCCGACAGCACGGACAGTAAGATCGCCTTGTGGGATCACCTTATAATCGGGGATGCCGGCCATGTGAGCGGATCATGATATGTCCTGCACTGGAAGGCTCAGGTTGGCCCTACCAATGGGAGCCAGGCTGCTACAGTATCTTTATAGAATCTTTCTCTCCGTTTCTCTCGCTGTTCTTTCTTTCTCTCTGTTTGTTTCTTTCTCTTTTCTCTCTCTCTGTTATTTATTTCCCCTCTTTCTTTCTCTCTGTTCTCTCTTTCCCTGTTATTTCCCCTCTTCCTTTCTCTCTCTCTGCTTTTTCTTTCCCCTTTCTTTCTCTCTCTGTTCTTTCCCCTCTTTCTTTCTCTCTGTTCTTTCTTTCTTTCTCTCCTTTCTTTCTTCTCCTCAGTACCAGTCAGTGTGTGCCCACAGTACCAGCCGCTGTGCTCTCAGTACCAGTCAGTGTGATCAGCAGTGCTAAATGAGTGTGGTTGGGGCGTGGACATGGATGTGACTAGGTGTGAAATGTGTGTGGTCGGGGCGTGGCCTAAAATTTTCTGCAACACGCTTCGCGCGCCGCAGCCTTTGTCCCTCTTTCTCGTCTTCAAAAGTTGGGAGGTATGCCTTCCTCCATACATTGGGGAGTCTCCAACATGACTTTTGGCAAACTTAAAATGAGCCTTACAAATTTTATTTGTAAGTAAAAGCTTTTTTATGCTCACTCTTCCATAAAGGCCACCTCTATAGAGTGTACAGCTTATTGTTGTCGTAAGGACAAATACTCCAGTCTCTGCATGGGAACTATGCAGTTCCTTCAAGGTTACCTTTGGTCTCTGTGCTGCCTATCTGATTAATGCCCTTCTTGCCCAACCTAAGATGAGAGTTTTAGTAGGTGGCCCTCTCTTGGAAGGTTTGTTGTGGTACTATATTCTTTCCATTTGATGATAATGGATTTGATGGTGCTGCGGGGGATCATCAGAGATTAGGATATATATATATATTTTTATTTATTTATTTTTTTATAACCCAACCATGACTTGTGATTCTTAACAACTTTGTCCCTGACTTGATTGGAGATCTCCTTAGTGTTCATATCGGTTGGTTAGTGGTGCATCTTACTTAATGGTGTTGTAACCTGTGGTGGCCTTTCAGAAAAAGTGTGTATATACTGACAGATCATGTGACACCAATTGCACACACATGGACTTCCTTTCACTAAGCATGTGACTTACAAAGGTAATTGCTGGCACCAGAAATTTTTAGGAGCTTCATCGCAAAAGGTGTGAATATATATGCATATGACAATATTTAGTCATTTGATCCCATACATATTTTCCTCACTTTACCAACTTAGACTGTTAAGTGCTGATGTATCACACTCAAATTGGAATACAATAAAAAACACAGGCTGTAATGTACCAAAATAGGTAAAAAAGACAAAGGGAAGGGGGGGATACTTTTGCAAGCCACTATATGTACAATGTGTATTACGAATGTAACATGCACTTGTTGAGTAGCACTAAAGTTAGTAAAATGAAGTTCGCTTATTAAATGGCTTTAAATTTTGTGCACAACTATTGTACAATTTGTATTTTGTATGATTATTGAACAACTACAGTGCTAACGGTCAATCCAAAAGGTTAATAAACCTGAATATTTAAGAAAGTTAGAGCTTGTGTACACGACCATATTTTCGGTCTGAGCATAATCCATTAAAAAAAAAAAGTATGACAATCGGACCAATGTTATTCAATGGGGCAGTGCAGAGGAACAATTTTTTTTTCACTGACTGAATCTGCATATGAATAAGATTGCAGCATGCACCATATTATTGTGCACATTTTACAGTTATGGTTTGCGGGTGCCCTTACCCACTGGGAAAGCCCTTGAGGTGCCAGAACAGTAGAACCTCCCCATAAGTAAGTCCATTTCACAAACTACACTTCTCAATGAATTAATGTAAAGGAGCAGTGATCATATTGACGCCACAGGTATGTCACGGAATTTTATACCATTGGACAGTGAAAAAGATTAATTACATTTTACCACTAAAACACTTCTTTAGCCCCAGACTTTACATTTTCACACGGCGAAATATGGCACCAAAATTTGTCCCTAAATTTCTGCTGAATGTAGAAATACCCATATCTGGCTGTACAGTACTGTTTAGCCATGTGGCGAGACTCGGGAGGGACGGAGCGCTATTTGTCTCCTGGAGAGCAGATTTTCCTAGACTCCATATACAGACCTCCTAAGTGCTAGCAGAGAAGAAACCCCCTCAAGTGACCCCATTTCGGAAATTATTCTCCTTTGGGAATTTATCTACAGGTGTAGTGATGATTTTAACTCCATGGGTGATTTGCAGACGCAAGCAGCAGTGAATGTTGCCGAGTGAAAATTGCAAACTGCTATTGTAGTGCCCAGTACGTTGTAGTGCTCAGCTTATACTTCTGGAGACACACACCCATAAATTCAGGGGATCTGATGGCTACAAAAATGCCAAACATGAGGATGCTAAATATGGTTTAGGTATAATGGGGCTCAGAAAGAAGGGGGGGGGGCATTTGGATTTGGGAGCACAGAGTTTGCTGAATTTCTTTTGGGGGCAAGGAGCCATTTTGCTTTTTCAGAGCCTTTGTACTACCAGTAACATGGAACCCCCCTATATTTCTTTTATCAGATGACAGACCAGAGTGGGGACTTGCTTTTTTGTGAATTATTTGAAGCTTTTGTTGGGAGCATTTTACATAACATTTTGGATCACATTTATCCTTTACTCTACGCTAAGCACTTACTTTGGGGTTTCCATCTAAATCTCTGAGTGATGTGTCTGACCTCTGTTCAGTGGTGTCCATTTCAGAAGTAACGGACCACACATTTATGCAAGACTAAAAAGGTGAACCCCGCCGGATCACAGGCAAGGCAGGGTCCACAGTGCCTCCATCTGTCTCGTTATAAAGAATCTTCTGTCAGGGGTTCTGTCTGAATCACGTATTTCAAAGATTTAAATGGAAACCCCGGTGTAAGCGCTAAGCGTAGATCATAGGATAAATGTGAAACAAGCCTTACTGCGATCTTCAGGAGCAGAATGAACAAATCAACAAGTGAAGAATTGTTTTTATTTATTTTTCATGTCGCTCCTTGTGCAGTATAAAAGATTAGACTACTTTATTCTTTGTGTCGGTGTGATTAAATCAATACCAGATTTATATTGTTTTTTTTCTGTTTGGCTGTTGTCACACACTAAAACACTCTTTATTGTAAAAATAAAGCCATATTTTGAGAGCTATAATTTGTTCATATTTCGGCCAATAGAGTCATGTGAGGGCTTGATTTTTGTTGGACAAGTTACCGTTTTTTTATTGGTACCATTTTTGAGCACTAACCTTTTTGATTGCTTTCTATTCCATTTTTTGGGAGGCAGAATGAACAAAAATGAGCAATTCATGAATTGCTTTTTTTTATTGCCATTCCCCATGTGAAAACATTGACAATGCGATTACAGCGATACCACATTTATATTGTTTTAAGTTTTGGCGCTTTTACACAAACTATTTTCTAGGAAACAGAATTTTTTTGCATTGCTTTATTTTGAGAGCTAAACTTTTTTTTATTTTTCCACTGAGAGCTGTATGGCGGCTTGCTTTTTTCGAGATAAGTTGATGTTTTTAGTTATAGCATTTTTATTTACTTTTGTCATTTTGATCGTGTTTTACTCCAATTGTTGTTCAGCTGTATGATGGCTATACCAAAACGTGTTTTTTTCATAAAAAATGTATAAATATAATAAATTATTTTGTGAATTTTTTTTAAAAAAATATTTTTACAATTTTTTTTTACTTTCTTACTTTGTCCCTTTATGGGACTTTCACGTGCCTGATCGCTGTTATAAAAATAGTTAAACTGTTCTGTCAGTGCTGCACTGACAAGCCCCTAAGACCATGCTCTGCACATGGTCTTAGGGGCTTGCCGGAGCCTGGTGACCTCAGGTAACCATGGCAATGATCGGGCCCCCGTAATGACGCACGGGGGTGCCAATCGGAAGGCAGAGGGAGAGCAGGGCAGATAAAGTACGCTTGCGCAGGAGCTGTGACAGAAGTAAGGAGGAGGAAGTCATCTCTAGAAGATGGGAGGCACCGGACCGCGACACCTACCGCACCCGCCCCCAGCTGAGTATAATCTAACGTGTTTTTCTTATCTTTCAGGTTACATCGGGGGCTTATCTACAACATTACAGAAAAAAAGAAAAATTATTTTTAAGGACTCAAATTGTATACTCCGGATAATAATCCAAAAAAGAAGAAAAAATGGAGTTCCGTACAAAAGATTCTTTTATATTAAAAATAATACATTTTTAGTCCTTAAAAATAATTTTGTGGGGTATAAACTACTGGTCTTAGCCACTTGGATTTTATTGATATAATCAATTGCTATACCTATTTTCTGTGTTGGGAATTGAGTAAGTTGTTAAAACATTACAGAATGCTGTAGATAAGCCCCTGATGGCGTTGGCCGCAGCTTATAGGCCGAAAATGGGGTGACAGATTCCCTTCAAATGGGTTTAACATGATTATGATATTGGATGCCCTTAAGATAGGTTGTCAATATCATGTTGGTGGATGTCTGTTATCCGGAACCCCCACCGATCAGCTGGATTTCGGTAGCAACAAGGGGTACGCAGTGTATGGAGCAGCACACCACGGCTCCATACGGACACTGCAGATCAGCTACTATTCATGTAAGTAGGTCCTGCAGTACCCAGCATAGGGGGCTCATATTTGAGATTGACAGAGAAAAAGATAGAGGACCACCAGTAGAAAATCAGCCTTGTTACATGTGTCTGTAAAACCTTACTCTAGAGAAACAAGAAACATTTTGTAATATATTTCTGCTTACCTGGTCTACCACCTTGTTTAGCCAATTTGACATAGTCAGAGTCCGATCCGTTGATCCATTTTTTGCGGCCTTCATATTTTACCTCATTATGGGGTTCTGCAAGGTCACTTAGTCCTGGAATTTGTGATGTGGGAGGAATATCAACTTTGCTTGTCTTTTCGGTTTGTTTCAAAGGTGCATGGTAAAACCAATCTGTAATAAAGAATTTTAAACAAAACTACATAAAAAGTACAAAATTATCATGTCTAATATTTTGCCTTTATTTCTGAAAGAGTAGCAAATGCATAAACCATAAACAAACTGCTAGATTTGTGGGAATAATGATTTATAGTTTGGAATGTGATAGTTATATCTGAAAGTCTGAAAGGGTTGCCAACCGTAAAGCCTAATCTCTAAAATTCCCTACACTATTGGATACAGAGTTAAGCAATCCTGACACCTCCATTACTTACCCGGGCACTGGGTTTTATGGCCTCTTGGTGTTCAGGCATCAGAAGTGCAACTCCTGGATGATAGCTACGTTCCACAGTTCTCAGAATAGAAGAGTCTTGTCAGTGCCTTTTTGGCACAGGAGCAGACAGCGTTCAGTACAGGTACAGAAGATTCTGCTGCCGATAATGCCTGGCGGCCACCGCGGCACTGTGTCTGTAAGGCTGGTGTATGGGCAGCTGAGTGGTTCACAATGCATACCCTTTGTAACGCTGGTGGGTGTGGACTCACTGCGCCATGGGCAGGCTTACCCTGGACGGGCATAACTAGGTGACTACCGGGAATTCCCTGGAGCTTCTGATGGTGAGGATAGGCTTGGCTGCCTATAGAGAATTCTCTATAGACATAGCTATATGTCTATGGAGAATTGTCTGAATTATTTTTTTGTATATATTCTTTATTTAGAAAATCTAATATATAAAGCTCAAGTGTGTGTATGTATGTATGTGTGTGTGTATGTCTGGGATGGGCCTCCACACCGTCGCAGCTACAGCCACAAAATTTGGCACAGTCACACGTCTGGACCCCGAGAGTGTCCTAAGCTATGTTGCGAGGTGAAATTTTAACCCCGCGCGTTCCAATTCACCAAACAATTTTGCCTCTATCTACATAATGGGGAAACAGTGTGTGCGTATCAAGCCCTGCCCCTCATTATGATGTCACAATGGTTGCCATGGTGACGCTGATATCATCATAGGTTGAAAGCCCCGCCGCACATTATGATGTCATAATAGTTGACTATGGGATGGAGGATGTGTGATGGGTATATGGGCACTGGACTATGGGATGGAGGATATGTATGACGGGTATATGGGCACAGGACTATGGGATGGCGGATATGTATGACGGGTATATGGGCACGGGACTATGGGATGGAGGATATGTATGATGGGTATATGGGCATGGGACTATGAGATGAAGGATCAGTGATGGGTATATGGGCACTCGACTATGGGATGGCGAATATGTATGATGTGTATATGGGCATGGTACTATGGGATGGAGAATATGTATGATGGGTATATGGGCATGGGACTATGGGATGGAGGATGTGTGATGGGTATATGGGCACTCTACTATGGGATGGAGGATATGTATGACGGGTATATGGGCAGGGGACTATGGGATGGAGGATGTGTGATGGGTATATGGGCACTGGACTATGGGATGGAGGATATGTATGACAGGTATATGGGCACAGGACTATGGGATGGCGGATATGTATGACGGGTATATGGGCACGGGACTATGGGATAGTGGATATGTATGATGGGTATATGGGCACGGGACTATGGGATGGAGGATAATTATAATTTGTTATAACTAACCACAGTTAGTTACTATGCCCGGGCAGCGCCGGGCTCTTCAGCTAGTTTCAATAATATAACAGGAAAGGAAAATTCCATTTTCCAGAAATAGTAAAAGAAAGAATGAGATTACAAAAACAAACAATCGTAATAAACCACAACGTCAACATTACAAGGCTGTGGATTTGCAAACCAAAAGGGTTGTAAGAAGAGTTTAAAAGACAAGGGGCAGTGGTGGGGAGGAACACGGGAAGGAAAGGGGGAGGGTAAGGAGTCAGAAAATCCTGCGTAAAATATAGAGGTTAACTAAGCGATTTGGGAGATCAAGCTCAAATTAAGGCATGAACATTACAGAACAAACTATATGTAAAGAAAAAAAAAATGAATAACAAAAGAAATTTGTAGAGGGACAAATTAAGGATTACTGGTTGTGCATATTTGGTGATTCTCTGAGGCATTCAACCAGGTTACCCATGCGTTTAGAGTCTTTAAGTTTTTAGATCCCGAAAGTCTAATTTTCTCATATATACCGATTTGGTTGGATTCTTTTATCCATTCTTTGCAGGTAGGGGTCTCTACAGCTTTCCAGTGTCTTGCGATAGTTATTTTAGCTGCGTTGAGCAGGTGAGGTATCAGTGAGCCTTTTTTAAAGTGTAAATTTGAAGGATCCAGATTGAATAGAATGAAATTTGACGTTAATGGGATGTCTATGTTTAAGGTTTTCTTTATATGCTCTCTAACTCTCTCCCAAAAACTTTCTCTCTGGTGCATCTCCAACAAAGAGGGGAGATTGAGCTGTCTATTTAATTCAATATGTCAGGTGTTTTATACCATCTTTATATAATTTTATAATTAAGTTCTTGGAATCTCACTGAAGATGTTAGGAAGTGGATGTTTTTGAAGATTGTATGAATATCTTCTGGGAGAAATTTTGTGTTTAGCTCTAATTCCCATTTTGTAATGAAATCTGGGATCTCCTGTGTTTGGGTTAGGTTTTTATTTATTTTGACTATCATTTTTCCCTTTCCTTTTGTGTTCATAATTAGTTTAAGAATTGGCGGATCAGGTGCTGAGGTAGAAATGTCTGGGAGATAAAGATTTATTACTTCCTGTAGAGTTTGAATTTCCTCAAATTTGAAGTGAAGGTTTTCAGTGAGTGAGCTGATCTTCTTGATCATACATCTGTTTTTGTGCACCAATGAGTAAATCGGCATGTTTCTGAAAGCAATCGGGAGCCTGATTTTCCTCTTAACCCCTTAACGACCAGGGGTATTTTTGGTTTTGCATTTTCATTTTTCCCTCCCCTTCTTTCCAGAGCCATAACTTTTTTATTTTTCCGTCTATATGGCCATGTGAGGGTTTATTTTTTGCGGGACGAGTTGTACTTTTAAATGACACCATTGGTTTTACCATGTCGTGTACTCGGAAACGGGAAAAAAATTCCAAGTGCGGTGAAATTGCCAAAAAAGTGAAATCCCACACTTGTTTTTTGCTTGGCTTTTTTGCTAGGTTCACTAGATGCTAAATCTGACCTGCCATTATGATTCTCCAGGTCATTACGAGTTCATAGACACCAAACATGTCTATGTCCTCTTATTTAAGTGGTGAAAAAAAATTCCAAAGTTTGCTAAAAAAAACAAAAAAAAAACAAAACAACATTTGCGCGATTTTCCGAGACCCGTAGCGTCTCCATTTTTCATGATCTGGGGTCGGGTGAGGGCTTATTTTTTTCCGTGCCGGGCTGATGTTTTTAATGATACCACTTTTGTGCAGATACATTCTTTTGATCGCCCGTTATTGCATTTTAATGCAGTGTCTTGGCGACCAAAAAAACGTAATTCTGGCGTTTTGAATTTTTTTCTCGCTACGCCGTTTAGCGATTGGGTTAATGCTTTTTTTTATTGATAGATCGGGCAATTCTGAACGCGGCGATACCTAATATGTGTATGTGGGATTTTTTTTTACTGTTTTATTTTGATTGGGGCGAAAGGGGGGTGATTTCAACTTTTAGGTTTTTTTAAATTTTTTTTATTTTTAAAGATTTTTTTTTTTTACTTTTGGCATGCTTCAATAGCCTCCATAGGAGGCTGGAAGCATGCGCAACCCGATCGGCTCTGCTACATATGGGCGATGAGCAGATCGCCCATATATTGCAGATTTACTGCTGTGCTTTCAGCGCCGACCACCGGATGGCGCTGAAAGCCATATGCCTGGAACAACCATAGAGGTCTCATAGAGACCTCTGGTTGTCCAGGCAACATGACGCCGACCCCCGATCACGTGACGGGGTCGGCGATGACGTCATTTCCAGCCCAGTGGACGGAAATGCTATTTAAATGCCCACTGTCAGCTTTGACAGCGGGATTTAGCTAGTTAATAGGCGCGGGCGGAAGGCGATTCCGCTCGCGCCTATTGCGGGCACATGTCAGCTGTTCATAACAGCTGACATGTCCCGGCTTTGATGCGGGCTCAGCATCGGAGCCCTCAACAAAGCAGGGGAGATGTCGGATGATGGACTGTGTCCGTCATTGGACGTTAAGGGGTGAAGGGATCTATATTTATTAGTGATCAAATGCAAGATAGGAGTGGCTTTGCATATATTTGGAATAAGATTCATTTTTTTATTTGTTTTGTGCCATAATCTGAGGGTAGTCGTAGTGTACGGGTTCGTGATATTATTGTATTTAATTCTATTAAATGGGGTGGGCCATAGGTAGTGTGCAAAACCATCATGAAGATCATTCAACTCAAGTGGAACCCAAGGTTTTGTGGGACAAGGGGATTGCAGCTCAATCACTCTTGATATGTGGGTTGATAATCTATATCTTTCAAAATCAGGGAGACCTAAGCCTCCTCTACATCTTGATTTTACCAAGGTTTTATAGTTTATCCTATGGTTTTTATCTGCCCATATCAATTTTAACCCTTTTCTGCCATTAGACGTACTATCCCGTCCATGTGCCCTGGGACTTAATTCCCAAGGACGGGACAGTACGTCTAATGCGATCAGCGGCGCCCACGTGGTGAGCGCCGCTGATCGCGGCCGGGTGTCAGCTGATTATCACAGATGACACCCGGCACAATGTGTCAGGGGCGGTCACGGACCGCCCCCGACACGTTAACCCCTTGTACACCGCGATCAAACACGATCGCGGTGTACCGGGAGTTAAAGGGAAGCATCGGCAGGGAGGAGGCTCCCTCCGTGCTTCCCTGAGCCCCCCACGGCAGCGCAATGTGCAGCGCTGCTGCCGGGGGCTCTTTCCCCTACGGATCCAAGATGGCGACGGGGGCCTTCGGGGGCCTGTAGGGAGCCGACTTCCTCACTGCCTGCAAAGCGCAGGCATGAGGAAGTCTGCAGAACTGCCTGTGACAGATTGCTCATCTGTCACAGTGATCTGTGATGTGACAGATCAGCGATCTGTCACAGGACAGTGATGTCCCACCTGGGACTATGTAATAAAGTAAAAAAAAAAAAAAAAAAAGTGTAAAAATAATTTTTAAAAAATCGCTAAATAAATTAGTAAAAAAAATATTCCCCAATAAATTCATTTTTTGAAAATAAAAAAAAAAAAAAAATAAAAGTACACATATTTGGTATCGCCGCGTCCGTAGCGACCCGCCCTATAAAACTGTCCCATTAGTTAACCCCTTTAGCGAACCCCTTAAAAAATAAAAATAAAAAACGAAGCAAAAAATAATGATTTATTATCATACCGCCAAACAAAAAGTGCAATAACACGCGATCAAAAAGACGCATATAAATATCCATGGTACCGCTGAAAACGTCATCTTGTCCCGCAAAAAACGAGCTGCCATACAGCATCATCCGCAAAAAAATAAAAAAGTTATAGCTCGCAGAATAAAGCGATGCAAAAATAATTATTTTTTATATAAAATTGTTTTCATTGCAAAAAAACGACAAAACATAAAAAAACGACCTAAATGAGGTATCGCTGTAACCGTACCAACCCGAAGAATAAAAGGGCTTTATCAATTTTACCGCACGCGGAACGGAGTAAACGCACCCCCCCCAAAAGAAATTCATGAAACGCTGGTTTTTGTTCATTCTGCGTCCCAAAAATCGGAATAAAAAGCGATCAAAAAATGTCACGTGCCCAAAAATGGTACCGATAAAAACGTCAACTCGTCCCGCAAAGAATAAGATCTCACATGACTCGGTGGGTCAAAATACGGAAAAATTATAGCTCTCAATATGTGGTGATGCAAAAACTATTTTTACAATAAAAAGCGTCTTTTAGCGTGCGACAGCTGCCAAACATAAAAACCGCCATAAATAGTAAATCAAACCCCCCGTTGTCACCCCCTTAGTTAGGGAAAAATAATAAAATTAAAAAAAAGTATTTCCATTTTCCCATTTGGGCACATCAGGTGCTCTCCAAATGCAACATGGTGTCTGATCTCAATTCCAGCCAATTCTGCGTTGAAAAAGTCAAATGGTGCTCCTTCCCTTCCGAGCTCTGCCATGCGCCCAAACAGTGTTTTACCCCCACATATAGGGTATCAGCATACTCAGGACAAATTGCAAAACAACTTTTGGGGTCCAATTTCTCCTGCTACCCTTATGAAAATAAAAAATTGGGGGCAAAAATATCATTTTTGTGGAAAAAAATGATTTTTTTATTTTCACGCCCAGGCGTTATAAACTTCTGTGAAGCACTTGGGGGTTCAAAGTGCTCACCACACATCTAGATAAGTTCCGTGGGGGGTCTAGTTTCCAAAATGGGGTCACTTGTTGGGAGTTTCAATAGTTTAGCTACATCAGGGGCTCTCCAAACGCACATGACACCCGCAGACCAATCCATCAAAGTCTGCATTCCAAAACGTCACTACTTCCCTTCCGAGCCCCGACGTGTGCCCATACAGTAGTTTTCTCCCACATATGAGGTATCAGCGTACTCAGGACAAATTGGACAACAACTTTTGGGGTCCAATTTCTCCTGTTACCCTTGGGAAAATAAAAAAATTGGAGACTAATTGATCATGTTTGTGGAAAAAATACGATTTTTTTATTTTCATGCCTGGGCATTATATACTTCTGTGAAGCCCTTGGGGGTTCAAAGTTCTCACCACACATCTAGATAAGTTCCTTGGGGGGTCTAGTTTCCAAAATGGGGTCAATTGTGGGGGGTTTCCACTGTTTAGGTATATTAGGGGCTCTCCAAAGGCAACATGACACCCGCAGACCATTCCATCAAAGTCTGCATTCCAAAACGTCAATACTTCCCTTCCGAGCCCCGACGTGTGCCCATACAGTAGTTTTCTCCCACATATGGGGTGTCAGCGTACTCAGGACAAATTGGACAACAACTTTTGGGGTCCAATTTATCCTGGTACCCTTGGGAAAATAAAAAAAATGTGTACTAAAAGATCATGTTTGTGGAAAAAATACGATTTTTGTATTTTCATGCACGGGCGTTATAAACTTCTGTGAAGCATTGGGGGGTTCAAAGTGCTCACCACACATCTAGATAAGTTCCTTGGGGGGTCTAGTTTCCAAAATGGTGTCATTTGTGGGGGGTTTCTACTGTTTTGGTACATCAGGGGCTTTCCAAACGCGACATGGTGTCCGATCTCAATTCCAGCCAAAAACGTCAAATGGCGCTGCTTCCCTTCCGAGCTCTGCCATGCGCCCAAATAGTCATTTACACCCACATATGGGGTATCAGTGTACTCAGGACAAATTGCACAATAACTTTTAGGGACCTATTACCCTTGGAAAAATAAAAATTGGGGGTGAAAAGATCATTTTTGTGGAAAAAATATGATTTTTTTAATTGTACCGCTGTACGTTATAAACTTCTGTGAATCCCTTGTGGGTTCAAAGTTCTCGCCACATATCTAGATAAGTTCCTTGGGGGGTCTAGTTTCCAAAATGGGGTCACTTGGGGGGGTTTCCAATGTTTAGATACATCAGGGGCTCTCCAAACGTGACATGGCGTCTGATCTGAATTCCAGCCAATTTTGCATTGAAAAAGTCAAATGGCGCTCTTTCCCTGCTGAGGTCTGCCATGCGCCGAAACAGTGGTTCCCCCCCACATATCAGGTATCGGCGTACTCAGGACAAATTGCACAATAACTTTTGCAGTCCAATTTCTCCTGTTACCCTTGGTATATTAAAAAAAATTGAACCTGAAGTATTTTTTTAGTGAAAAAAAGTTAAATGTTCATTTTTTTTTTAAATATTCAAAAAATTCCTGTGACGCACCTAAAGGGTTAATAAACTACTTGAATGTGGTTTTGAGCACCTTAAGGGGTGCAGTTTTTAGAATGGTGTTACTTTTGGGTATTTTCTATCATATAGACCCCTCAAAGTGGCTTCAAATGTGATGTGGTCCGTAAAAATAAAATGGTGTTGCAAAAATGAGAAATCGCTGGTCAACTTTTAACCCTTATAACTTCCTAACAAAAAAAAAATTTTGGTTTCAAAATTGTGCTGATGTAAAGTAAACATGTGGGAAATGTTACTCATTCAGTTTTTTGTGTGCTATATCTCTGTGATTTAAGGGCATAAAAATTCAAAGTTGGAAAATTGCGAAATTTCCAAAATTTTCACCAAATTTCCGTTTTTTTCACAAATAAACGCAAGTTATTTTAATGAAATTTTACCACTAACATGAAGTACAATATGTCACGAGAAAACAATGTCAGAATCACCGGGATCCATGGAAGCGGTTCAGAGTTATTACCTCATAAAGGGACAGTGGTCAGAATTGTAAAAATTGGCCTGGTCATTAACGTGCAAACCACCCTTGGTGCTTAAGGGGTTAAAATTATAGTTCTGAGTTTTTGAAAAAATTGTTGAGGAATGTCTATTGGGAGGGTTTGGAGAAGGTATAGGACTTTGGGGAGAATTACCAATTTTATAAGGTTGACTCTACCGAACCATGAAACCGGGACATCTCTCTAATTTGATAAGGCAGACTCGACCGAATGAAACAATGGTTTGAAGTTTAAATCGAAAAGGCGTGAAGGAGAGCAGCTAAGTTTGGTTCCCAAATATGCAATGGATGAGCATTCTTTAAATGGCGAGAGTGATGCTAAATTACTTCTGTTTTCAGGAGATAAAGAAATATGCATGATATTGGACTTGGTGAAGTTTATTTTGAAGTTGGAGATAGAGTTAAAGAAGCGCAACTCATTGAGTAAAACCTGAATAGAGTTGTCAGGATCCACCAAATAGAAAAGTATATCATCTGCGTATGCTGCACATTTGTGTTCAACTGTGCCGATTTTCAATCCTTTGATCTTAGGGGATTGTCGTATTTTCTGCAAGAATGTCTCTAATGAGAGCACAAACAAAAGGGGCAATAGGGTGCAACCTTGCCTTGTGCCGTTTTTTATGTCAAAGCTGGCGAAGAGTGTGTTATTAATTTTAATTTTCGCAGAGGGTGCAGTGTATAGGGCAGATATTTTATGTATAAAATTTAGAGGGAAGCCAAATTTTGCAAGCGCTTGTTCCATGAAATACCAATCAACGCGATCGAAAGCTTTCTCTGCATCTGTGGAGAGAATCGACATTTGTATATTGTGTTTTGCTAGATGAATCGCGTTGATTGCCCTCATGACATTATCCTTGGCTTCTCTTCCTTTGACAAAGCCAACTTGTTCTGGGTTTATCCGATCTGGAAGAAGTTTTTGTATTCTGTTTGCTAATATTTTGGCGTATAATTTCACATCATTATTAATGAGTGAAATTGGCCTGTAACTACCACAAGAGGTGGGGTCTTTTCCCTCTTTTGGAATGAGGCTGATGTGGGCTACTAGAGACTCTTTTTTGAAATTGTTGGATTTACTAATATGATTAACGTAATCTGTCAAATGTAGGGATAATTCAGGTTTAAAATATTTGTAGTATTCAATCGAAAAACCGTCTAGACCTGGTGTCATGATCTGACAGTTTTAAATTGCACTGGGTGAACTTTTTTTACTTTGGAAAGTTCCAAGGTGTCTTGACTGTCCCCGGTGGTGGTTAGTGGTATTGCACTTTAGGTTTTTGTGCACTTAATTATGAATCAGGTGTGACACCCTATAAAGGTGTGCTAGGGGTGTGCAATCACTGCCTGTGATATTGTGAGATTGTGTTCACTCTGAGTGGGAGAGCCTGGTGGAAGGATGGAGCTGAAGAGGAGTCCTGCGCAGCTTAGCCAGGGGGGACGTGTTTCAGCTATGGTGTCTGGACGAAGCGCTTGCATGGCGTGGTGGGGTCGCAGTGATGGTGTCAGCGGGAAGTGTCTGCATGGGCTGGTGGAGTGGCGACTATGGAGAGTGGCACTCACCATGTGGGACTTGGCCGCTGAGCTGGATGCAAGCATGCTCGACTTCGTGTCAGAAGCTGAACTCATCCTTGGGACTCTGTTACTAAGCAGCTGCAACTGGTGGTGGACTCTGCTCCAAGGCTGCACTAAGGTGAAGGATCCTGTTATGGTGATGGATCCGGGTGGAGGAGAAGATGCACACAGGTGGTGGGCTGTTGCTGGGAGCGCACGCAGCAGAGCAAAGCTAAGTGGTGTTTCCCCTGTATTGTCTCTTTCCTCATGTGTGTTATTAGTGCAGTGGTGGGATTAGTCTCCGCACCGACCCATTCCCTAGTGAGGGTTTAGGGTCAGGGTGAGCAAGGACGTTAAGGTACGCGTGCGGCGACAGGTGCGGAGCCTGTATAGGGAATGTAAGGAGTGCAGGGACACTGGCTCAGGGGAGCTTAGGAGGTCTCCACGTCCCCCATTCCCTATCGCAGGGCCCACCATTGTTAAAGGTTCCCCCTTTATTATTTAAATTCGCCTTTCTGGAGGCGGGGTTTCCAGATTTTATGTATAACGTGTAATACCCAAATTCGCCAGGTGGAGGCGGCGTATCCACCTGCACGTTTTATTATTTAAATGCGCCCCACTGGAGGCGGTGTATCCAGGGTCACGTGTGTCACATGGATTCGCCTTGCGGAAACATCTGCGTCCTGACACACGTGATCATGACACCTGGACTTTTCCCACCTGGAGATCGGTTTATCACCTCTTCCACTTCTCCTTTAGTTATCGGACTATCTAAAAAATTAGATTGAAGGTCCGTGATTTGGGGAAGGGATAGGTCTTTTAAGAAATTTTGTGTTTTAACAGTCTTATCTATGGCAGAGCTATAATTGGGTTTTAAATTGTATAGATTTTAGTAAAAATCTGAGAAGGCCTTGGCAATATCTTCTGTTTTATAAAGTAGCTGATCTTTATTATTCTTTATTTTAAGTATGTGCGTGGAGTTAATTTGTTTCTTAATTACATTTGCTAGATATTTGCCACATTTATTTGCAGATGAATATGCTCTGAACCGAGAATACGATAAAAAATTTTCAAATTTTTGATTTAGGAGGGCCTTTATTTCAACTCTTAAGTTATAGAGTTCTTTCTCTAGAGAGGGAAGCTGTGCTAGTTTGTGTGAAGCCTCTAGTTTTTTTTATCTGAGAGAGTTTCAGTAGTATTTCCTTTTCTTTTTTTGTTCTGGAACCCAATTCAATAAGGATTCCCCTAAGAACAGCTTTATGAGCCTCCCAGGTGTTGGAGTTGCATTTGTCAAGAGGGCGGTTTTCTTTGAAGAAATTCTTCTTAGTTTTTTTATGTATCTGATTGTTTTTGCGGGAACTGTAGAGTGACCGTTTGAGGTGTCTAGAGAGGGGTGTAGAGGTACATTAAAACCACCTCCTAAAATTATTTGACCTTCTGCAAAATTATCTAAAATATCAATAATCTTAAAGAATGGGCATATATGTTGACCAAGGTAAACAATTTATTGTGAATTGTGCACTTTAATAGTATATAACTTCCGTCTGTGTCATATATAGCATTCTTAAGTGTGAAGGGAATTCTCTTGTTTATAATTATGGATACTCCTTTTTTTTTTTTTTTTTTAATCGGGGAATTGGCATTGAACCATTCGGTAAAAATTTTATTCTTAGTGATAGGTGTATAGGTTTGTTTAAAATGAGTTTCCTGAAAAAAAACAACGTCCATCTTATTTTTTCCTAGATGATTCAGAATTTGCAACCTTTTTTTCGGGATGTTCATACCTCTTACGTTGAAGGTAGCAATATTTAAATCAACCATTAAAGTTTAATGGGGCGTACTACTAACTAGTTTCATTTTTTTTAGCAGGACTTGGGGATGGGGCAGGGTTATATGGGGTTAAACTAAACAATGGAGGTTTATTACAGAACCTGAGCAACATCCTCCTGAATCTCAGAAAGAACCCGAGAAGGTTTTGCAGCTGGTTAGGATGTAGGTAACAATGCGAGCCCAGCCAGGTATAGATGCAAAAGGGTGGTGTCTAGGCCTGTGGGGGCGTGGACCTAGATATGACAAAACCCTCAGTTGATTTGAAAGTGTATGAGAATAAGTATAATTGCAAGTGAACAGACTCCCGGTGAGTCTTATTTGAACAGGTAATACCATAAACACAATGCAGCATTTTACAATCTAATGATGTAACTGAAACTAGTCAACTTAGACTATAATGCTAAATGCATACAACATGCCCAGACTTCTCCTGTACCCGTCCCCTCCGTGCGGGAGAGGGAGGAAATGCCATGAATATACTAGAAATATATCAAACAGCAAATAACAACATCAAAAGTAATTAGTGTCAGATTTGTAAAAAGAGAAAACAGATGAGAAAGAGAAAAATAGGTATTAGACCTACCGGTAATGATGTTTCCAGGAGTCCATCCTGACAGTACCATGGAGGACGTCCTCCTCCTCCTTACAGGGACAGGAAAAGCACACAATAGGTTAAAAGGTTCCGTCCCACCCCATCTCCCTCAGTGATTTGACAAGTACCATAGTGTGGATAATGCACGTAAAATTTTAGTGATACAATCATATTACAGCATATGACATAACATAATATAACATAGCGTAACAGGGAGGGAACTACCCATGCTGTGAGGATGGACTCCTGGAAACATCATTACCGGTAGGTCTAATACCTATTTTCCAGGACGTCCCCCTGACAGCACCATGGAGAGAGCCAAAGCACCTCCCCTAGGGTGGGACTACCGACTGGAGAACCTTTCTCCCAAATGCGGTTTGCTGACTAGCCAGCACATAAAGCTTGTAGTGCTTGCAAAGTATTAAATCTGGCCCAGGTTGCTGCTGTACAGATCTGATCAACCGAGGCGCCCGTCCGTTCGGCCCATGAGGCTGATACTGCCCTGGTAGAGTGGGCCCTTATTCTAACCGGCGGGTTTGCGCTTTCCGCCTGGTAGGCGTCTGAGATTACCGAGGTAATCCATCTGGTAATCCATCTGGCGATAGTTGCCTTAGAGGCTTTTTTCCCCTTATTTTTACCCCAAAAGAGGATGAACAAATTTGGGTCAATACGCCAGCTATTTGTGATCTCTAAATAGCTAATAACCGCGCGTCTCACGTCCAGTGAGTGAAGACGCTGCTCTTTCTCATTACGGGGATTGTCACAGAATGATGGTAACACTATCTCCTGGTTCATATTTTGATGGGAGGCTACTTTCGGGATAAATGCCGGGTCTAATCTCAGGATTATACAGTCCTCTCTGATCTGGAGATAAGGGTCTCTAGTGGACAAGGCCTGAATTTCTCCAATTCTCTTGGCCGTGGTAATGGCTACAAGGAAGGCCGTTCTGCGAGTGAGAGTTGAGATAGACATCTCTTTACTGGAAATGTAGGGATCCCTACATAGGAACCTGAGTACCAGCCCAAGGTCCCAAGGTGGGGTGAGCTGCCTAATCGTGGGGAGAAGCCGCTGCGTGGCCTTTACAAATCTTACTACCCATGGATGAGATGATAACGGGTAATCAAAGTAGGAGCTTAAGGCCGAAATCTGAACTTTTAAAGTGCTGGGCTTAAGACCTTTATTAAACCCTGACTGTAGGAAGTTTAAAATACTAGGGAGGTCAGGGGTACCCGCCACGAGGTCAGACCTGCCACCGTCCAGACAAAACCTCTTCCAGATTTTCCGGTATATTGCGGATGTAACCGGCTTCCTGCTGGCCTGTAGGGTAGATATGACCTGATCAGATAAGCCTTTTGCCTTTAAAGATGTTCCTTTCAGGATCCAAGCCGAGAGGTGAAGTCTTGCTGGATTCTGGTGGCAGATCAGGCCTTGGTGGATGAGGTCTTTCCATGGAGGTAGCTCGACCGGGTTTCCCACTACCATAGCTCCCAGCAGGGAAAACCAGCTTCTCTTTGGCCAGTATGGAACCACCACTATTACCTTTGCGCGGTCCTCGCGGATTTTCCTTAACACTGCCGGTATGAGTACCAGAGGAGGGAATGCGTACGAGAGGGGTTCTTCCCAGGTCTGGCTCAGGGCGTCCACGCCTTCCGGGTGGTCTGCCGGGTTCAGGGAGTAAAATCTGGAGACCTTTGAGTTTCTTCGATTTGCGAACAGGTTTATACTGGGGGTTCCCCAACGTTGACACAGTTGATGAAAGATTTCTTTGTTCAGCTCTCATTCTGTCGGGCAGACCTGTTGTCTGCTTAGGTAGTCTGCCACCACGTTCTGGGAACCCTCTAGGTGGACTGCTGTTACTGAGAGCACTGTTCTTTCTGCCCAAGAGAATATTCTTGCTGCTAAGGCCTGGAGCGGTTGGTGCCTGGGTCCTCCCTGATGTTTCAGGAATGACACTGCTGTTATGTTGTTGGATAGTACCCGGACGTGTCGATTCTTTAGGATTGGACGGATCCGCCGCAGAGCTTCCCAGACCACGTAGAGCTCCCTGTAGTTGGAGGATCTGTTTCCGATTTCTGCCAGCCATCTCCCTTGGAAAATCTTCCCTCCTATGTGGGCTCCCGATCCCCACATACTGGCGTCTGTGGCGAGTACCACGTATGGAGAGGTTATCCATAATACGCCCATCTGGAGATTTCTGGCCCGTGTCCACCACCGAAGTGACTCCCTCACAGGCCCTGACAGCGTTATGGGTTCGTCAAGCGAAGTCTGACTCCTGTTCCATACTGCGAGGATCTGCTTCTGTAAGGGTCTCAAATGGGACTGGGCCCATCTGACACACGGGATGCAGGTTGTCATTAGGCCCAGAACCTCCATTGCTTCTCTTATGGAGGAGCGATGCCCTAAGAGGTCCCTGGCTCTGTCCTGAACGGTCTTCTGCCTGCACTTGGGTAGCAGGGATATCCTGTCTTGTGAATCCAAGAGCACTCCAAGGAAGACCTTCCTGCACTCTGGTATAAGGTCTGATTTTTGCCAGTTGATCTTCCAGCCGAGGAACTCCATTAGAGTTCTTGCTCAGTCCCTGTTTCGGATGAGCGCTTCTTCGGATACTGCCACCAGGAGGAAGTCGTCTAAGTATGGGATGATGATGATACCCTGACTCCTCAGGAAGGCCACTCCCTCCGCTACCAACTTTGTGAAGATTCGGGGGACCGAGGCCAGGCCGAATGGAAGGCATTGGAACTGGAAGTGGCAGGTCTGGTTTGGAAACTTGACTGCGAATCTTAGTAAATTCTGGGATGAGGGGTGGATAGGGACCAGATAGTACGCACTCTTCAGGTTGAGAGTGCACATGACCGCATCCCTGTCTAATAACTGTATTGCGGACCGAATAGATTCCATCCGGAATCTCTTGTACCTGACCCAGGTATTTAGAGGCTTTAAATTTATAATAGTCCGGGCCTCGCCGGATGGCTTTGCAATGGAGAACAGGGAGGAGTAGTGTCCTCTTCCCCTTTCTGTCAGAGGAACTGGCACTATAACCTCTGACCTGATCATGTCCTGTATGTCTGCCCACATTGGTGAGTCCACCTGGACTACGGTAGGGGTAATATTTCTGTCGGGGGGGGAGAATAGAGCTCTATACTGTAGCCCTCCGTGATAGTTCTGAGGACCCACTGATTATGGGTAACTCGGGACCAATTTGTTGCGAAGTGGCGAAGTCTTCCCCCGATACCTATGGCGTCATTGCCTCCTAGATCTGGAGGTTGACGGAATAAGGGAGCCCTTGCTTCTCCCACCTTGGCCGTGGGGGCTTCTGTACGAGCCTCTATTAGACCTAACCTGGGTACTAGAATCGGTTTGTCTCCTATAGAAGGGCACTCTCCAAAAGGGCTGGGGCCGCATAGGCTTTTCTTCTGGGAAACCTTTATTTTTGTCGGACACCAGCTCCAAGATATTATCCAGGGCTGGTCCGAATACTCTTAGACCTGAGAAGAGAAGGGAGCAGAGCTTTGCTTTAGAAGCGTTATCTCCTGACCAAGATTTAAGCCAGACTGCTCTTCGGGCGGCATTAGAGAGGGAGCTATTCCTGGATGCAAATCTTACTGATTCGGCCGAAGTATCTGATATGAAGTCGGCCACAGCGTTCCTGAGGGGAAGGGAAGCTAGGATCTCAGACTTAGGGGTCTTGTTGGTAAGGTGATCCTCCAACTGCCCCAACCACAGAAACATAGATGTGGCCACCGAGGTGGCTGCTATGTTAGCCCTGATAAGGGCCCCCGAGGTCTCCCAAGTTCTTTTTAATAGAACGTCCGCCTTCCTGTCCATCGGGTCCCGGAGACTTGATGAATCTTCGAACGGGATGGCGGTTTTCTTGGTGACCTTAGCTACCGGGACATCGATCTTCGGAACCTCCTCCCATGACTGTATTTCCTCAGGACTGAACAGCAGTCGACCCTTAAAGTCCCGGGATAGCACCAGACGTCTTTCCGCCTCCTTCCACTCCTCGCGAATCATTGACTTGATGTATTCGCTTACAGGGAACAACTACCTGGGTTCGAGACACGAGACCTCCAAACATTAGGTCCTGTCTGGATTGCGGTTTAGGGACTTCCTCCATCTGCATGGTGTTTCTCACTGCCTGGACCAAATCGTCCGTGTCCTCAAGCCTGAACAGGTATTTCCTGCCCTGGTCCTGTTTGTCCGCCGGGATCTCTCCTTCCTTCTCTGGATCTGAGTCCCGGAAGTCAGACCTTTCCTCGGAGCTTGGCTCAGACACATCCACCTCCCATCTAGGACGCTTTCGGCTTGGCCCGGGGCCGGGGGATCACCGCTGTGCCAGACTGCCTCTGGAGGCCTGGACCTCTTCCCGAATCAGGGATCTCATCTCGACTAGGAGGGATGGCTGCTCTTCTCCTATCACCCTTGACGTGCAGGGGCCGCAGAGGGTTTTGGCATAGGTGTCTGGCGGCTTTACCCTGCATACAGGGCATCTGACAGATTTAGATGCGGCCTTGGCCGGGTCCTTGGCCACTGTCGGGGGGGCTGCTGGGGTTCCCTTATCCTATTAAGAGAGGACAGGGTAATCAGGCTATTGCCCTGGGCCGCAGTGGATGGCATGGGGAGGGAGCTTTGCGCCAGGCGCACTTACCCCTCCGTTCGTCTGCTCTGTGTCCATCCTCCTTGCGCTTCCAGAGAGACGCCAGGCTCCTGGAGCGCGCGCCGACATTCAAACCCGGCGCGTGACGTCACCGGAAGTGACGCGCTGTCATGATCCAGCGTGGATCTGACAGATTAAATGGATAAGTGAACTTTTTTCCTTTGGCTAGGTGCCAAAGTGATTGCCCCCAGTGGCCATTAGAATTATTACCCCGTGGTGTTGTTCATTCTAAGTTGCCCCGGTGGTGGTGAGTGGTAGTGCACTTTAATTTCTTTGGTTTAGTGCACGTAATTATAAATCGGGTGTGAAGCTCTATAAAAGAGAGCCAGGTGTGTACAATCACTGTTGGTGATATTGTGTTCGTCATTTGGGAAGCAAGCCTGGGTGAGGAAGGAGCTGAACATGAGTCCTGCGCAGCCCAGCCAGAGGGGACGAGTGGCAGCTATGTGGTCTGCAAGAAGGGCTGGCATGGCGTGTTGGAGTCACAGTTTATGGTGTCGGCAGGAAGTGCTTGCATGGCTTAGTGGAGTGACGACTATGGAGACAGTTGCACTCAGCATGCGGGACTTGGTTGCTGAGAGCTGGACTCAAGCATGCTTGACTTGTAGCTGAACTCATCTTTGGGACTCTGTTACTGGACTTCTGCAACTGGTGGTGGACTCTGCTCCAAGGCTGCACTATGGTGAAGGATCCAGTTATGGTGATGGATCCGGGTGGAGAAGATGCACACAGGTGGTTGGCTCTGTTGCTAGGAGCGTACGCAACAGAGCAAAGCTAAGTGGTGTTTCCCCTGTTTTGTCATCTTTCCTCATGTGTGTTTTAGTGCAGTGGTGGGATTAGTTTCCGCACCGACCAATTCCCTAGTGAGGGTTTAGGTCAGGGCGAGCTAGGGTTTTTAGGTTCCTGTTTCGCGCCCGCTGCGGAACCGGCATAGGGAACGTTAGGAGTGCAGGGACACTGGCTCAGGGGAGCTCAGGGAAGCTCAGGAGGTCTCCACTTCCCTATTCCCTATCGCAGGACCCACCATTGTTAATGTTTCCCAGGTTTCCCTTATTTAAATTCGCCTTACTGGAGGCGGGGTTTCCAGACTTATATACGTGTAATGTCTAAATTCGCCAGTTGGAGGCGGTGTATCCAGCTGCACGTGTTTATTATTTAAATTCGCCCCACTGGAGGCAGTGTATCCAGGGTCATGTGCGTCACATGGGTTCGCCTTGCGGTACTCGCTGCGTCCAGACACGCGTGACCGTGACATTATCACCAACCTTACATTTTTTTTTCTGGTGAGCTTTGGCCATCTGGAGACCTGTGAGTAATTGCTGCGGGGCCTCACTGAGGTGAGTGGGGAGCGGCAAGGTGTGTTAGAGCCGCTGCAGCAGCAGTTATCAGGGTCTGGGGCCTCTGCTCAGGCAACCAGGAAATCAAAATGGCGGCTTTGGCAAATTGCGGGTCTGGCAAAAGCCCCCTAGAGTCGCTGCTGGGGAGCGGGACTTGTTCATACAGGCGGACGTAACCAGACAGGTGGGTGGAGTTGGTGGTCCCCTTGGTGCTGTCTGGGGTTCCCCGAGGTGAAGGGGTGAGTCCCTGTGGTGAGCAGACTGGTGTGATAGTCCGCGGGGCTTACGCCAAATCTTCAAATACCACCGAAGAAGCCGCCCCTCCTGGTCGTGTGGAGGTGACCAGCGAGTGTATGTTTCCTCCATATCCCGGTCCCTTCACCTCCAGGTGAGAGCAGCAGGTGTGCTGCGGGGGACTAGGGACAAATCTCACCCCTCGCCATTAACCAACCCTGGGAGGGGCAGATCTCATGGTGAAAGGGTTGGAGGGTGGTGTCCCTTGGTGAATAGCGGGGGTGTAAGTGTGGTGACAGCAGGGGGACGCCTCTGTTGTAGAGTCCAGAATGAGTTCACCAAAATATGACAAACGAATGTGTGGCAATAAACGTTCAGGTCCGGACCTGTGTGTGAACTAGCATGTATGGGTGGCCACCAAAAAACATCTTGTGGAGGTGGGTTGTGGAGTCTGATCAGCTCATAGCAAACATACACATACATGGTCTCGTTCCCCAGGTCGGCGCTGTCGAGATGAGTGGTGCCTCCAGAACATATATTGCCAATACCACCGATGCGTTTGTCATTAACCTGAAGTGTCAGGTAGTGGTGGGGTGAACTCAGGATCTGGGCGTCCCCGCTGTAGGTGTTTCCCTATGAGGAGTGGTCTTGAGGGTCCAGAGGCCCCTCATTAAGGAGGGGGTACTGTCATGATCCAGCGTGGATCTGACAGATTAAATTGATAAGTGAACTTTTTTCCCTTTGGCTAGTTGCCAAAGTGATTGCCCCCGGTGGCCATGAGAATTATTACACGTGGTGTCGTTCATTCTAAGTTGCCCCGGTGGTGGTGAGTGGTAGTGCACTTTAGTTTCTTTGGTTTAATGCACGTAATTATAAATCTGGTGTGAGGCTCTATAAAAGAGAGCCAGGTGTGTTCAATCACTGTTGGTGATATTGTGTTCGTCATTTGGGAAGCAAGCCTGGGTGAGGAAGGAGCTGAACATGAGCCCTGCACAGCCCAGCCAGAGGGGACGAGTGGCAGCTATGTGGTCTGCAAGAAGGGCTGGCATGGTGTGTTGGAGTCACAGTTTATGGTGTCGGCAGGAAGTGCTTGCATGGCTTGGTGGAGTGACGACTATGGAGAGAGTTGCACTCAGCACGCGGGACTTGGTTGCTGAGAGCTGGACTCAAGCATGCTTGACTTTTTGGGCAGTAGCTGAACTCATCTTTGGGACTCTGTTACTGGACTTCTGCAACTGGTGGTGGACTCTGCTCCAAGGCTGCACTATAGTGAAGGATCCAGTTATGGTGATGGATCCGGGTGGAGGAGAAGATGCACACAAGTGGTGGGCTCTGTTGCTAGGAGCGTACGCAACAGAGCAAAGCTAAGTGGTGTTTCCCCTGTATTGTCATTTTCCCTCATGTGTGTTTAGTGCAGTGGTGGGATTAGCTTTCCGCACCAACCAATTCCCTAGTGAGGGTTTAGGTTCAGGGCGAGCTAGGGTTTTTAGGTTCCTGTGCATCGCCCGGTGCGGAACCGGCATAGGGAACATTAGGAGTGCAGGGACACTGGCTCAGGGGAGTACAGGAGGTCTCCACTTCCCTATTCCCCATTGCAGGGCCCACCATTGTTAATGTTACCCAGGTTCCCCTTTATTATTTAAATTTGCCTTACTGGAGGCGGGGTTTCCAGACTACTTTATATATACGTATATTTAAATTCGCCCCACTGGAGGCGATCTATCCAGGGTCACGCGTGTCATGGGTTCGCCTTGCAATACTCGCTGCGTCCAGACACACGTGACCGTGTCACATGCGTTCTCTGCGCTAGGCCAGGAATCTCTCCAGCCGCTTCCTCCTACGCGCTCCGCCTCCTGATGCCGGCGCCCGCCCGACCAGCTGCCTGCGGGGGACCGGCCTTCGCCACCCCGGTGGCCATGCTCGGAGCCGAGAGCCTCCCACCGGGAGGAGCGGCTCCCTCCCGGAGCAGCGTCCTGCTCCTGGCCTTTGGGGCAGAGGGACTCCCCACCGGAGAGTTTCGGCCCTGGGTGTCTTCACAGGGGGAAGGATTGGACCAGCCGCACGATCCCCCTGGGCCCGGTAAGCACTGCTGCGCTTCCTCTCACGGGTCCCTCCATGCAGGGACAGGAAAACACTGAGGGAGATGGGGTGGGACGGAACCTTTTAACCTCTCGTGTGCTTTTCCTGTCCCTGTAAGGAGGAGGACGACGTCCTCCATGGTGCGGTCAGGGGGACATCCTGGAAAAATTGGCGAACATGTCAGCTGGTAAATGTCTCAGCAGAAGTGTAAAGCCATATACCAGTTTAAATTGATAACATCAGCCGACCTCTTCTTCCTCTTCCATATCCTTGTTGAGGGTTTTCTTGAGATCCTCATTCAATCTTCTCTTTTTCTTTGACTTGGAAGGGGTTGCTGTGGACCATTTTTCAATTCTTGGAAGAGGTGGTAAGATTAAGAAAAACTTCCGATGTGGCCCAGTCCGGGACATGAAGATTTGTCAGGTCTAGTTTTTGGAGGACAAACGGCAGGTCATCTGGGGTTCTGACAATCAAAGTTTTGTTGTTCAGGGGAATTGCCAAGCCAAATGGGAAAAGCCATCTATAAGCAATGTCTTTGTCTCTCACTGCTCTTGTTAAGGGCTGATGCTGTCTTCTCAGATTCAGGGTTAGCTTTGTAAGGTCTTAATCTCGCTGTCTTCAAGTTCTATTTTTTTCGCATCTCTTGCTTTTTGGTATATCTCCTCTTTTGTTCTGAAGCTTTGAAAACAACATAAGATGTCTCTTGGGGTACCGTTACAAGTAGCGACGCACCAACGATTCCGACAAGGATACGACCTGGCTAAGATCGTTTGTGCATCGCTAATAAGCAGTCATACAGGCCGATCTTCATAACGACGCATCAGCGATGTCCCTAACGACCACGGCGATCGTTGGTACCGGGTCACACACTGTCTATAATAGCGATTCAGACTTTGAATAGGCGTCCTTCAGCGCTATCTATATGAGTTCGGAGTCGCCAACGAGGTCGCTCGTCGTTGATAAGGGGCGTCAAACACAGCGATGCATGCTGGTCAGCATGACGCCAGCGATCAAAAAATGATCCTGAACGTTCGCGCACGATCAGCGACATTGCAGCAGGTAGCCGGTGTTTCCGCGTGTCACACTTAGCGAGATCGCTAGCGATGTCGCTGTTGCGTCACAAAATCGTTGTCGCTTCAGCGATATCGCTAGCGATCTCGCCGTGTGTAATGGGGGCTTTGGTCTGTCCGGTCCAGAAGGCTTTGGTCTATAGACTCTATGGGCTCTTTCTATTCCTAGGTCATTGTCGTCATTTTTAACCAATGATGTTGTTGAAAATTGTAGATAACGTAGTGAATATGTCTTTGTCTAGGATATTCTCCAGAAGCCCTCTAACTCTCAAATTATTCCGCCTCGACCTGGTCATCAAGGTGAATTCTCTGCAGAAATTGTTCTTTTTGGTTCTCTATTAAGATTTCTGTAACTCTTGTGGCGTGCGTTATAATCTGATCAGAGCTGGTCTCTAAATTCTGTACTCTGTCGTGAACAATCTTAACATCATTTTTGAGATCTGCTATCTCTTCCTTTACCGCTTGGGTGAAATCTTTAAATAGGTTTTTCATGTATTCAGCTGTGGGTAGGGCTTTAATATATGCCTTTATATCTGGATCATTTTGTATAGAATCCACATCTTCATCGCTATCTCACCAATGATTGGTTAGAAGTGGGCCAAACTTCAATTTGTGCGGAGCTCTCTGAGATTTACTGCCCATAGGAGTTTCAGTGGGCAGACGTTTTTGAGTCTTGTCTTCATCTTGGGTTTTTTTAGTTGTCTTATGAGGCTTGCTTGGCTCATCAGTTTGAGTTTTAGTGGTTCTTCCCATTTTGTGGTCTGATTTAATATAACTACACCGGGAGAAGTGATAATTGATTAAATCATGTGAGCGAACTGGTGTTCTATATTAGATTTGTTAAAAAAAAAAAAAAAAAAAACACACAACACACAGTGGTGGTCAAGTATGCTAATAGGTCTTGCAAACTGCACCAGAGGTGCAGTAAATGGCACTATGTTTAGATGAGACTTTATGAGAATGTTCATCTGTATGACTTCATAGGTTATTTTACTTTTCTTTTTCTTTCCCTTTCTTCTTTCGCTCAAAGATATAGAGTTAGGCTTGTGAGAATTTGCGTCTCAAAGTACGTAACAGCAGCTAGGAGTGCTTCTTAAGATGCAGGGGATTTTAACCCCTTAATCCCATATGACGTACTATCCCGTCCATGTGCCCTGGGACTTAATTCCCAGGGACGGGACAGTACGTCATAGCGATCAGCGGTGCCCACGTGGTGAGCGCCGCTGATCGCGGCCGGGTGTCAGCTGATTATCACAGCTGACACCCGGCACAATGTGTAAGGGGTGGTCACGGACTGCCCCCGACACGTTAACCCCTTGCACACCGTGATCAAACACGATCGCGGTGTATCGGAGGTTAAAGGGAAGCACTGGCAGGGAGGGGGCTCCCTCCGTGCTTCCCTGAGCCCCTCACGGCAGCGCAATGTGCAGCGCTGCTGCGGGGGGTTCCTTCCATGCAGGCCCCTGAATCCAAGATGGCGACGGGGACCTTCGGGGGCCTGCAGGGAGCCGGCTTCCTCAGTGCCAGCAAAGCGCAGGCACGAGGAAGCCTGCTGCACTGCTTGTGACAGATCGCTGATCTGTCACAGTGATCTGTGACAGATCAGCGATCTGTGACAGGACAGTGATGTCCCACCTGGGACAATGTAATAAAGTTAAAAAAAAAAAAAAAAGTGTTAAAATAATTAAATAAAAAAAATCGGCAAATAAATTAGAAAAAAAAAAAAATATTCCCCCAATAAATTCATTTTTTGGAAATAAAAAAAAACAAAACAACAAAAGTACACATATTTGGTATCGCCGCGTCCGTAACGACCTGCCCTATAAAACTGTCCCATTAGTTAACCCCTTTAGCGAACCTCTAAAAAAATAAAAATAAAAAACGAAGCAAAAAATAATGATTTATTATCATACCGCCAAACAAAAAGTGCAATAACGCGCGATCAAAAAGAGGCATATAAATATTCATGGTACCGCTGAAAACGTCATCTTGTCCCGCAAAAAATGAGCCGCCATACGGCATCATCAGCGAAAAAATAAAAAAGTTATAGCTCGCAGAATAAAGCAATGCAAAAATAATTATTTTTTATATAAAATAGTTTTCATTGCATAAAACCACCGACAAAACATAAAAAAGCGACCTAAGTGAGGTATCGCTGTAACCGCACCGCCCCAAAGAATAAAACCGCTTTATCAATTTTATCGCACGCGGAACGGTGTAAACGCACCCCCCAAAACAAATTCATGAAACGCTGGTTTTTGTTCATTCTGCGACCCAAAAATCGGAATAAAAAGCGATCAAAAAATGTCATGTGCCCGAAAATGGTACCAATACAAACGACAACTCGTCCCGCAAAAAATAAGACCTCACATGACTCGGTGGGTCAAAATACGGAAAAATTATAACTCTCAGTATGTGGTGATGCAAAAACTATTTTTACAATAAAAAGCGTCATTTAGCTTGTGACAGCTGCCAAACACAAAAACCCGCCATAAATAGTAAATCAAACCCCCCCATTAGCACCCCCTTAGTAAGGGAAAAATAATAAAATTAAAAGAAAATGTATTTATTTCCATTTTCCCATTAGGGTTAGGGCTAGGGTTAGGGCTGAGACTAGGGTTATGGGTGTGTTGGGGTTAGGGTTGGAGTTAGAATTGGGGGTTTCCACTGTTTGGGCACATCAGGTGCTCTCCAAATGCAACATGGCGTCTGATCTCAATTCCAGCCAATTCTGAGTTGAAAAAGTCAAATGGTGGTCCTTCCCTTCCAAGCTCTGCCATGCGCCCAAACAGTGTTTTACCCCCACATATGGGGCATTAGCCTACTCAGGACAAATTGCAAAACAACTTTTTGGGTCCAATTTCTCCTGTTACCCTTAGGAAAATAAAAAATTGGGGGCAAAAATATCATTTTCGTGAAAAAAATGATTTTTTTATTTTCACGCCCGGGCATTATAAACTTCTGTGAAGCACTTGGGGGTTCAAAGTGCTCACCACACATTTAGATAAGTTCCGTGGGGGGTCTAGTTTCCAAAATGGGGTCACTTGTGGGGAGTTTCAATAGTTTAGGTACATCAGGGGCTCTCCAAACGCACATGACACCCGCACACCATTCAATCAAAGTCTGCAATCCAAAACGTCACTACTTCCCTTCCGAGACCTGACGTGTGCCCATACAGTAGTTTTCTCCCACATATGGGGAATCAGCGTACTCAGGACAAATTGGACAACAACTTTTGGGGTCCAATTTCTCCTGGTACCCTTGGGAAAATAAAAAAATTGGTGACTAAAAGATCATGTTTGTGGAAAAAATACGATTTTTTTATTTTCACGCCCGGGCGTTATAAACTTCTGTGAAGCACTGAAGGGGTCAAAGTGCTCACCACACATCTAGATAAGTTCCTTGGGGGGTCTAGTTTCCAAAATGGTGTCATTTGTGGGGGGTTTCCACTGTTTTGGTACATCAGGGGTTTTCCATTCGCGACATGGTGTCCGATCTCAATTCCAGCCAAAAACGTCAAATGGCGCTGCTTCCCTTCCGAGCTCTGCCATGTGCCCAAATAGTGGTTTACCCCCACATGTGGGGTATCATCGTACTCAGGACAAATTGCACAATAACTTTTAGGGTCCTTTTATTCTTGGGAAAATAAAAATTGGGGGTGAAAAGATCATTTTTGCGGAAAAAGTATGATTTTTTAATTGTACTGCTGAACGTTATAAACTTCTGTGAAGCCCTTGTGGGTTCAAAGTTCTCACCACATATCTAGATAAGTTCCTTGGGGTCTAGTTTCCAAAATGGGGTCACTTGAGGGGGGTTTCCACTGTGTAGGTACATCAGGGGCTCTCCAAATGTGACATGGCGTCCGATCTGAATTCCAGCCAATTTTGCATTGAAAAAGTCAAACGGCGCTCCTTCCCTTCTGAGCTCAGCCATGCGCCGAAACAGTGGTTCCCCCCCACATATCAGGTATCAGCGTACTCAGGACAAATTGCACAATAAATTTTGCAGTCCAATTTCTCCTGTTACCCTTGGTAAAATAAATAAAATTGAACCTGAAGTATTTTTTTTGTGAAAAAAAATCGTAGTTACTTACCGATAACGGTATTTCTCTGATCCCATGACGGCACCACGGAGAGAGGGATCCGCCCTCGGGGACAGGAAACCTACAGATGAAAAAGGCGGTACCTCTCTCCCACATCAGTTGGTTTACAGAGCATTACACAGAACTTTCAGCTGCAACTCAAATGGTTATAAAAAAATCCAAAATTAATCAAATGACTCAACTTAAGCTTAATAGAGGCACAGTGTGGCTAAGTACTAAAGCTAACTAACTCACTCTAATGTGCACACCTGTGTGTGTGAAGGGGAGGGGATGTACGGGTGCCGTCATGGGATCAGAGAAATACCGTTATCGGTAAGTAACTACGATTTTCTCTTTACCCCATGACGGCACCACGGAGAGAATTACAAAGATTGTACATCTAGGGAGGGACCACCGCTTCCAGAACCCTTTTCCCAAAGGTGAGATCTGAAGAGGAGGTCAAGTCTAGACGGTAATGTTTGAAAAATGTAGAGGGGGGGAAGACCAAGTGGCAGCTCTACATATCTGTTCTATTGAAGCGCCGGCTTTCTCCGCCCAAGATGATGCCAGTGCCCTGGTTGAATGGGCCCTTACGTCCTCCGGGATGGCCGCCCCGCAGGAGGAGTAGGATAGGGTGATGGCCTCTCTTATCCACCTCGCCAGTGTGGCCTTTGATGCTTTTTGACCCTTTCGAGGACCCTGAAAAGAGACAAACAGAGCCCTATCCTTCCTAAGCTCCCTTGTGGTTGTTAAATACTGGACCAGGCATCTTTTTACATCTAAAGTGTGCCATACCTCTTCTGTTTTGTTTTTGGGATTGGGACAGAAGGAGGGTAAAGAGATTTCCTGGGTCCTATGAAACTGTGAGGATACCCTGGGGAGATATGCTGGGTCGGTTCTAAGAACTACCCTATCATCCAGAACTTGCGTGAAGGGTGAGTAGGCAGACAAAGCTTGTATATATCACTAATGCGGCGGGCAGAAGTTAAGGTTACAAGGAGGCATGTCTTAAGGGATAATATTTTTAAGGGAGCCTTCGCCAGGGGTTCGAAGGGAGATTTGGTTAGTGCGTTCAATACTAGGTTTAGATCCCAAGGGGGGGTGGTACGTAGGGGGATCGGCCTAGATCTACTTGCGGCCCTCATGAACCTCCTAACCCACCGATTCCCGGCTAAGTCATGATTATACAAAGCCCCTAAGGCCGCCACCTGTACTTTCAGGGTGCTTGCAGCTAGTCCCTTTTCCTACCCCTTCTGTAGGAATTCCAGAATTTTTCCTATTGGGATCTCCCCATTGGGTCAGAATCAGATATTGATATGAATTTTTTCCATACTTTCCCATATGCCATAGTGGTTACTGGTTTTCTACTTTGCAGTAACTTGGTTACCAAGTTTGATGAGAAGCCCCTATTGCTTAGGAGCTCCCTCTCAAAAGCCAAGCTGTCATGTGTAGGTTTTTTTATGTGTGGGTGATACACTGGTCCCTTGAATAGCAGGTCTGGAGATTCTGGCAGATCCGGACATTCTTCTCAGCCAGAGGAACCATATTCTCCGGGGACAGAAGGGTACTATTACTACTACCATCGCTTTGTCCCCCCGTATTTTCCTCAGTACTAAGGGAATAAGAGATATTGGAGGGAAAGCGTAAGCCAGATGGTAATCCCAGGGAATCGTGAAGGCATCTAGAGCTACTGGGCCCCCCGGGATCTATTAAGCAGAAGGCTTCCAATTTCCGGTTCTGACTGTTTGCAAATAAGTCTATCTCTGGTTGGCCCCAGAGGTTCACAATCTGGTTGAAGACTGACTGGCTTAGTTCCCACTCCCCCTGCTTTAGGCATGTTCTGCTCAAGAAGTCTGCTGTTCGGTTTTCCGACCCTTTTATGTGGAGGGCTGTCAGGGATTCCAGATTGTGTTCCGCTAGGTGAAAGATGGACTTTGTTACTTCCATCAGTGCTAGAGACCTGGTGCCCCCCTGGTGGTTTAGATATGCTACCACTACCCGTTGTCTGAGAAGACCCTTGTGTGTTGGGAGCAAAGTGAGTCTAGAAAATGAACGAGAGCTAGTTTCACTGCCAGCAGCTCCTTCATGTTTGAGGAAACTGACTATTTTTTGAGCCCAGGGCCCTTGCGCTACCTGGCTGTCTAGATGTGCACCCAACCCCCAGGGGCTTGCATCTGTGGTTAAGATTTTTGTCGTTGGTAACGCCCAAGGGACCACCTTGGTTAGATTGGCTGGGTATGTCCACCACGCTAAGGAGTGTATTGTGTTTGGTGAGATGTTTAACCGCCTGTCTAAATTCCCGTGTAGGGAAACGTCTGTGTCTAATATTTCCCACTGTAAGACTCGCGTGTGGCTTTGTGCCCACTGTACTGCTGGTATGCAGGCTGTCATTGACCCCAATAGAGACATTGCCTTTCTCAGGGTAGTTACTGGGGAAGCTATCACTTGTGACACCATCTGTGTCATCTTTTGAATCTTCGCCTGTGGAAGATAACATTTTTGTTCGGTTGAGTCCAGTATTATTCCCAAGTATTCCTGTACCTGACTTGGTACGAGTCTGGATTTGGGCAAATTTAGCATCCATCCTAGATTCACTAGAGATCCCATGACCATGTCCAACTGTTGTTTGCAGTGGTGAAAGGTGACGCCTACTACTAAGAGATCATCCAGGTATGGGACTATCAGGATGTTTTGCTCTCTTATGTGGGCCATTACTTCCGACATTATCTTTGTAAATACTCTTGGGGCAATAGCTAGCCCAAAGGGGAGAGCTCTGAACTGATAATGTTTTATCTCCCCCTTGATTGTCACCGCCACCCTGAGGTATTTCCTGTGGTCACTGTGAATAGGTACATGGTAGTATGCGTCTCTCACGTCTAATACAGCCATGAAGCATGATGGGGGAAGCAATTTTACACAAGATTTTATGGTTTCCATCTTGAAACGCTGAATTTCCAGGAACTTGTTCAGTCTCTTTAGATTTATTATGGCCCTGTATGTTCCGTCTGGCTTTCTGCGGAGAAAGAGAGGGGAGTAGAAGCCTTTGCCTCTGTCCTGGTAGGGGACTTCTTGTAGTACCCACTTTTCCCTTAGGTTCACGACCTCTTGTTGCAGAGCCAGCTGCTCGTGTGATGTCCTTTGGGGCGTTATCACAAAAAAATGGTTGTGGAGGGTATTGAATTTTAGTCTCAGTCCTTCTTTTATTATGTTCAGAATCCACGGGCTGCAGATATTTTTTCCCAGGCCTGGAAGAAGTAGGACAATCTTCCCCCGACCCGGGGAGCACCTTCATTGTGGCTTTTTGTTATTGGGGGGCTTGTTGAACATAAAGCCTTTGTTCTTAGTTCTTTTATCCTCCCAACCTTCTCTGTTCCCTTTTGGGGGTCTTCGCCGCATAAATCTTCTGTTCCGAAAAGGCCATTTGTATGCCTGATTAGGGAAACCGGGAAAGGATTTTTTCTTGTCCCCCGCCTTCTCCAAGATGTCGTCTAACGTTGGGCCAAATAAGAACTCTCCCTTACATGGGATTGTGCACAATTTGGTTTTAGTCTGCAGATCCCCCGGCCAGCATTTTAGCCATAAGGCGCGTCTCGCGGCATTTGAGAAGGAGGCTGCTCTGGCCGCCAACCTAGTTGAGTCTACTGACGCATCTGCCAGGAAAGCTGCTGCTCCCTTCATTACGGAAACTGACCTTTGTATTGTTTTCCTTGGGACTTTTTCTTTTATTTGGGAATCTAAGTGGTCTAACCAAACCATTAAGGCACATGCCGTGCATGTGGCTGCTATGGCTGGCTTTAGTCCCCCTCCTGCCGCTTCCCAAGCATTTTTCAAAAAGTTTTCTGCCTTTTTATCCATTGGGTCCTTCAGGGTACCCATATCTTCGAAAGGCAGGGCAAATTTTTTAGAAGCCTTTGCAACCGCCACATCCAGTTTAGGTGCTTTACTCCATAGGGAGCAGGCCGGATCATCAAAAGGGTATTTCCTCTTGGGTGTTAGGAGGGCTTTCTTGTCTGTTTTTTTCCATTCTCGTTTGATAAGTGAGTGGATTTTCTCATTCACCGGGAAAACTCTCCGTTTTTTTTGTTCCAGTCCACTGAACATTAACTCTTCCGCCATTTTTTTAGGGCGTTCATCTACCAGCCCCATAGTTGTCCTCACGGCTTTTAACAGTGCGTCCGTCTCCTCAATAGGGAAGCAGCTGTGTCCCCCTTCTGAGGATGATGATGATGATGACTGGGAGGATGATGAATAACTCGAGTTAGATGATTCACTCCCTGACTCACTAGCACTGGACTCTGGAGATCTATGCCTGGATCTACATTTTTTCTTAGTGGTTCTAACGCCCTTGAAGGCGTCCTCTACCTGGGTCCTTATCAATGTTTTGAGGTCTGAAGCAAACCTCGGAGATTCCTCCTGTATAGTCTGCTCTATGCATGCTGCACAGAGCTTTTTCTGCCATGTAGGGGGCAGCTCCTCCGTGCATATAGCACATACCATGTGCTTGGATTTTGCTGTGCACTTACGCCCCTGAGAAGAAAAAATTAATAATCGCACATTGGCAAGCGGTCTTTCACGGAGATCACTCACCCCCTTGTGGAACGAGAGGTACCGTCTCGGGCATAGGGATTATTTCCACAGCTGAATCCACTTCTGGCTGTGCTGCCATGGTGGAGCTTTGGCTGTGCCGCGATCCTGTATGACCGCTGCTGCGAGGAGTCGCGCTGGCGTTGTTCTCGTGGCTGCCGCCCCTGCTTCGGGGATCGCTGCCGCGTTTCTTCTTTCTGAGGCTTTCCACTCATAGTGATCGCCTCTCCTCTTTTAGTGGGGCTTTAATATATACTTTTTTTTTTTAATTTGGCGCCTCCTCCCCGCTGTCTGAGCCCTCGCCGGAAGTGACGCCCGCGCATGCGCACTGCGGGATCTCCCAGCAGTGCATTGCGACTCATTAAGAATGCTGCTGCTCACGCACGCGTCCGGTACCGGCGTACAGCAGCCCACGGTGACCGCCGCCACCCCCATTGCTGCAAGCCCTGCGGGCATATACCTTGCGGCTCCCGGTGGCCGCCGCCACCCCCATCGCTGCAAGCCCTGCGGGCATATACCTTGCGGCTCCTGGTGGCCGCCGCCATCCCCTCCGGGCCGATCCCAGGTTCTGCCCCGACCCCTGTACCTTTCGCGGTCCCAGTGGCCGCCGCCATCCTCCGCAGGCCGCTCTGGGTCTGGCACTCGGCGGGGGGCTCTCCGTGAGTGACCGCCATCACTCTTTTAAAGGAGACAGCAACCCCCTTTTTTTCTTTTCTTCTGGGATCAGCAGGCTTCGTCCACGGATCTTCGCCGCCTCTCCCCCACTCACCCTCAAGGCCCGCCGACCTCAGTGGTGGTGCTACGGGGGGAGCCTGCGCAAGGCCTCGACCCAGCCGAGGCACGGAGCCCCGTTGCCTATCACCGGACTGGCTCAGTCCCCGGCATCCCACGTCGACTGCAGGTACGTGCTGTAGGTTCCCCGTCAGGGACAGGAAACCAACTGATGTGGGAGAGAGGTACCGCCTTTTTCATCTGTAGGTTTCCTGTCCCTGAGGGCGGATCCCTCTCTCCGTGGTGCCGTCATGGGGGAAAGAGAAAGTTAAATGTTCATTTTTTTTTAAATATTCAAAAAATTCCTGTGACGCACCTAAAGGGTTAATAAACTTCTTGAATGTGGTTTTGAGAACCTTAAGGGGTGCAGTTTTTAGAATGGTGTCACTTTTGGGTATTTTCTATCATATAGACCCCTCAAAGTGGCTTCAAATGTGATGTGGTCCGTAAAAATAAAATGGTGTTGCAAAAATGAGAAATCGCTGGTCAATTTTTAACCCTTATAACTTCCTAACAAAAAAAAATGTTGGTTCCAAAATTGTGCTGATGTAAAGTAAACATGTGGGAAATGTTACTTATCAAGTTTTTTGTGTGTCGTATCTCTGTGATTTAAGGGCATAAAAATTCAAAGTTGGAAAATTGCAAAATTTTCAAAATTTTCGCCAAATTTCCATTTTTTTTACAAATAAACGCAAGTTATTTGAATGAAATTTTACCACTAACATGAAGTACAATATGTCACGAGAAAACGATGTCAGAATCACCGGGATCCATGGAAGCGTTTCAGAGTTATTACCTCATAAAGGGACAGTGGTCATGAACGTGCAAACCACCCTTGGGGCTTAATCTTCTGCCCCTTCCTTTGTTTTTGCTTTATTAGAAAGGTGCCTACCTTGAGCTGTTGCTATGAGGGGGAGGGGGGTCCACCTAGGGATCAGTTTCCAAGTATATTCAACTATTTTCCTCTCTTGTGAATCCTGTGAAAAGTCTGTAGCAGAAAATCTCTGATGTATAGTGAGCTGCTAATCTGTGTCACACACTTCTAGACAATATGAGCTGATCTGCCAGCTATAGTGCTGTGCAGCAAGATGACACTGCTTCACTGTCTCCCCAAGCTCCCTGTTGGTTTCACCTCTCCCTGAGCAGAGCAGCCCCTGGAAGCAGTGAGGTGGATGGCCCCCTGCAATCTGCAGCTGGCTGGATGCCAGGAGAAGCTCCAGGCAGGAGATATGTGTGAGCTGATGGATGGGAATAAACAGCCAGTCCCAGGAGAAAGAGTGGGTGGCCAGACACTCCCAGACCAGAGTGAATGGATCCCAGGAAATTGGTCAAGGAACAAACAGTCAAGAGCAATTAGTTGGGGGACAGAGGGTGCACATGACACTGAATCCCAGGTAAGGCCTGTTTCACACATCCGTTTTCCTGGTCAGTCTAAATCCGCCAAAATAGCGGAAAACGGATCCGCAGGCGGACTGACAGGAACGGGTGTGACCGGATCGGCGAATGTACGGATCCGGTGAAGGTGAAAATTTAAAGGAACCGCGCCTGTGAATAAATACTACCGGCGATGTAGCGCTCTCCGGGAGCGGGCATGCTGACGTGGGACCTGTCATCGGGATGGCGCGGGAGCTCGTGGGCACGGCGGGATCAGCTGTGAGGTGGCGGGATGTTGTGAGTTCATTTTCCCCTTTACCGTCGATGTCTGATGAACTCCCATCTTCTGGTGAAGGAAGGTAGTGAGGCTGATCTGATCAAACACCTGATCTGGTAGATCATGACTGGGTAACAGGAAATTCTGACTGGATATAAGGCAGCCGACGCCCTTCTGAGTCGCTGGTGATTTCTCTGCTGGATTCTTGGAGACCAGTCTGATTCCTGCTTCCCAAAGATAAGATTTTGCTCTGCTATTGAACTTATTAGTTTTGTTTTGTTTACCTTGTTTTTTGGAGTTCAGCCATCCCCGGTGGGGGGTGTGCTGAGTTCCATTTTTGTCTCTGATCAGTTTGTCTCTTTGCTCTGTCTTCAGAATTTACCTGAGTGCTGATATAGTCTTTTTGAAGTCCTAGCGACTTCAGGGCCTGTTTTTCCTATCAGACGGTTGGGACATTTTTTGGTAGGGTTTTTTACGGATTGCAGACAGCAGCTTTTCTATCCTGACCTTTTTAGTTAGCTTGGGCCCCATCGTTTGCTCAACCTATCTTTCTATCTGTGTTAGTGTTTTCATCTTGCTTCACCGTCATTATATGTTGGGGGCTGCCTATTGCTTTGGGGTCTGCTCTGGGGCAGTTTAGATGTCCCCTTTCTTTAGGCCTATTTAGTTCTCCGGCTGTGATCGAGGGGTCTAGGGCATCGTAGGAAGCCCCCACGGCTACTGTTAGTTGTTGTGGATAGGATCAGGGGTCTGCAATCCGATAGCTACCAACCTCTCCGGTTTTCTGGACTTAGCTTGTGTTTTTTGTTTTTTCCTCCATCGGTGACTCATTCATAACAGAATCACCAGCCATACCGCAGATTCTAGGGTACTCAATAGCAGGAGAGAATTGTAAAGAAAAAAAAAAAAGTGTCAGGATTTTTTTTTTTTTTTGCATATTTTTTCCTCTATTTCTCTGAGGCCGTAGGAGGAGTTTTTTCCTCAATGGAGATTAAGCAATTGTCTGATCATGTGGAGCAGCTCACTGCTGAAGTGCGGGAAATTTCCGCCTATCTTGCTCATTCACATGCTGCTGAACCAAAGATCCCTACTCCTGATGTGTTTTTTGGGGATCGGTCTAAATTTTTGAATTTTAAGAATAATTGTAAATTATTTTTTGCCTTGAAGCCTAACTCGTCGGGGAGCTCCGCGCAGCAGGTTAAAATTGTCATCTCTTTGCTGTGTGGCGATCCCCAGGATGGGGCGTTTTCTTTGAAACCTGATGATCCTATTCTGACTGATGTGAATGCATTTTTTCAGGCCTTGGGGTTGTTGTATGATGAACCTAATGCTATTGATCAGGCTGAAAAGGCCCTGTTGGCATTGAGCCAGGGTCGGGATTCTGCAGTTGTACTGTCAAAAATTCAGAAAGTGGGCGGTCCTTACTACCTGGAATGATGGTGCCTTGGCAGCTCTCTTTCGGAAGGGTTTGTCAGAAACTGTAAAATATACTATGGTGGGATTTCCTGTTCCCTCTGGTCTTGACGATTCTATATCATTAGCCATTCAGGTTGATCGGCGTTTGCGTGAACGCAAAACTGCACGAGAGGTGTTGCCACCTGTTGAACAAATGTCTGAACCTATGCAATGTGATTGAGTTTTGTCTAGGGCACAACGTCAGGAGTTCAGAAGGCGTAATAAGCTGTGTTTCTTCTGTGGTGATGCCTCGCATATTATTTCTGTCTGCCCTAAACGAGAGAAACGTATTGCACACACATTTGCTGTGGGTGGTGTTCAACCTAAGTTTCTTCTGGCAATTACTCTGATCTGCTCCCTGTCCACATTTTCCGCTAAGGCTTTTGTGGATTCGGGAACAGCTCTGAACCTGATGGACTTGGATTTTGCTAAACGTTGTGGGTTTCCTATGACACCTCTGCGGACGCCTATCCCTTTAAGGGGTATTGATGCTACTCCTTTGGCGAAGAATAAACCTCAGCTTTGGACCCAGGTGGTAATGCGGGTCGCCCCAGACCATCAAGAAAATTGCAGATTTTTGGTGTTGCATAATACCATCGTTCTGGGGTTTCCCTGGTTGCAAATCCATAATCCAGTTTTGGATTGGAAATCTGTGTCTGTGGTGAGTTGGGGTTGTCGGTGTGCCCTTAGTGATGCTTCTGTTTTCTCCACCTCACCCCAGTCGCATGATATTCCTGACTATTTGGCTGATTATTATGATGTATTTAGTGAGAATGAGTCTGCGTCTTTGCCTCCTCATAGGAGTTATGACTGTGCAATTGAGCTGAGCCATGGGTGTAAATTTCCCAAGGGTCGACTTTTCAATTTATCTGTACCCGAACACGAGGCTACGCGATCCTATATTAAGGAGTCGTTGGAGAAGGGTCATATTAGACCATCCTCTTCACCCTTAGGTGCTGTTTTTTTTTTCGTGGCTAAGAAAGATGGGTAATTAAGGCCTTGTATTGACTATCGTTCCCTCAACAAAATTACTGTTAAATATCAGTATCCGTTACCCCTGATTTCTGATCTATTCTCCAGAGTTAAAGGTGCTTGCTGGTTTACAAAGCTTGACCTCAGGGGGGCGTATAATCTTATTCGCATTAAGCATGGGGATGAATGGAAGACGGCGTTTAAAACTTCGGAGGGACATTTTGAGTACCTGGTGATGCCTTTTGGGCTCACTAATGCCCCTTCTGTCTTCCAGTGCTTCATGAATGATATTTTCCGAGACTTGGTGGATAAATTTTTGATCATCTATCTGGATGATATTTTGATCTTTTCCAAGGATTGGGACTCTCATGTGGAACATGTTCGGACTGTGTTTTGGATTTTGAGGGAGAATTCCCTGTATGTCAAGGGATCGAAATGCCTTTTTGGTGTACAGAGGATTTCATTTTTGGGATTTATTTTGCCTCCGTCAACTATTGAAATGGACCCGGCCTAGGTACAGGCCATTTATGATTGGGTTCAGCCCACTTCTTTAAGGCCCTCCAGAAATTTTGGGGTTTTGCTAATTTTTATCGTAAATTTATAGCTAATTTTTCTGGTATTGCCAAACCATTGACTGATTTGACTAAGAAGGGTGCTGATGTGCTGAATTGGTCTCCGGAGGCTGTTTCTTCCTTTCAGGAGCTGAAGCGAAGGTTCACTTCTGCTCCGGTTTTGCGGCAACCTGATGTCTCACTCCCGTTTCAGGTAGAGGTGGACGCTTCTGAGATTGGTGCAGGAGCTGTTTTGTCCCAAAAAGATCCTGTAACATCTAAAATGAATCCCTGTGCTTTCTTTTCCCGAAAGTTCTCCCCGTCCGAACGTAACTATGATGTGGGGAATCGGGAATTGTTAGCCATGAAATGGGCATTTGAGGAGTGGAGACATTGGTTGGAGGGAGCTAAACATCAAGTCGTGGTCCTTACTGACCACAAGAATTTGATTTACCTGGAATCGGCCAAACGCTTGAATCCTAGACAGGCTAGGTGGGCCTTGTTTTTCACACGTTTTGATTTTGTTGTCTCTTTTCTTCCGGGCACTAAGAATGTCAAGGCAGACGCCCTCTCTAGAAGTTTCTTTGCTGATTCTCCTGTTGTGACCAAGCCTGCTACCATCTTAGGCAAGGGGGTAGTTCTTTCTGCCATCTCACCCGATTTGAGACGTGCTCTGGAAGAGTTTCAGGAGGACAAACCTGAGAGTTGTCCCATTGGAAAATTGTATGTTCCTGACCAGTGGAGGAAGAGTGTGATGTCTAAAGTTCATTGCTCTGCATTGGCTGGTCATCCAGGTATTTTTGGTACTAGAGATTTGGTGAGTCGGTCTTTTGGGTGGCCCGCCTTGTCTCGTGATGTCAGGAATTTTGTGCAGTCCTGTGGGACTTGCTCTCGGTCTAAACCTTGTTCTCGCTCTAGTGGGTTGTTGATGCCTTTGGGTGCCCAGGTGGCCATGGACCCATATTTCAATGGATTTTATCTCTGATATGCCTGTCTCTCAGAGAATGACTGTTATTTGGGTGATTTGTGATAGATTCTCTAAGATGGTCCATCTTGTACCACTCCCTAAGTTGCCATCTTCCTCAGAGTTGGTGCCCTTGTTTTTGCAAGAGGTGGTTCGCTTGCACGGGATTCCTGAGAACATTGTATCTGACAGAGGAGTTCAGTTTGTGACTAGATTTTGGAGGACTTTCTGTTCCAAGCTGGGATTTCAGTTGTCCTTCTCCTCTGCTTTTCACCCTCAGACCAATGGGCAGACAGAGAGAACAAACCAGACCTTGGAGTCGTATTTGAGATGTTTTATTTCTGCTGATCAGGATGATTGGGTTTCATTTTTGCCCTTGGCTGAATTTGCTTTAAATAATAGAGCTAGTTCTGCCACTTTGATGTCACCTTTTTTTTTGTAACTTTGGGTTTCATCCTCGATTCTCTTCAGGGCAGGTGGAGCCTTCTGCCTGCCCAGGTGTTGACATTGTGGTGGAGAGAATGCACCAGATCTGGGACCAAGTGGTGGATAAGTTGTCTCTCTCCCAGGAGAAGGCCCAGCGGTTTTCCAACCGGCATAGGACCATTGGTCCCCAGTTTAAGGTGGGTGATATGGTTTGGTTGTCATCAAAGAATATCGCTATGAAGGTGGCTTCTCCAAAGTTTAAACCTAGATTTATTGGACCTTACAAGATTTTGGAGATTCTTAATCCAGTCTCTTTTCGATTGGCTCTTCCTGTTACATTTAAGATCCATACCGTGTTTCATAAGTCTCTGTTAAAGAGGTTTGTTGAGCCAGCAGTTCCTGTGGTGGCACATCCTGACCCTGTATTGGTTGAAGGTAATGTGGAATATGAGGTTGAGAAGATACTGGATTCTCGCCTGGCTAGACGGAGACTCCAGTATTTGGTTAGATGGAAGGGTTATGGCCAGGAGGATAATTCTTGGGTCCCTGCATCCGATATTCATGCCGAAAGATTGGTTCGTGCCTTTCATCGGGCCCATCCTGATCGCCCTGGTGGCGTGGATGAGGGTTCGGTGACCCCTCCTCAAGGGGGGGTACTGTTGTGAGTTCATTTTCCCCTTCACCGTCGATGTCTGATGAACTACCTCTTCTGGTGAAGGAAGGTAGTGAGGCTGATTACCAAACACCTGATCTGGTAGATAATGACTGGGTAACAGGAAATTCTGACTGGATATAAGGCAGCCGACGCCCTTCTGAGTCGCTGGTGATTTCTCTGCTGGATTCTTGGAGACCAGTCTGATTCCTGCTTCCCAAAGATAAGTTTTTGCTCTGCTATTGAACTTATTAGTTTTGTTTACCTTGTTTTTTGGAGTTCAGCCATCCCCGGGCGGGGGTGTGCTGAGTTCCATTTTTGTCTCTGATCAGTTTGTCTCTTTGCTCTGTCTTCAGAATTTACCTGAGTGCTGATATAGTCTTTTTGAAGTCCTAGCGACTTCAGGGCCTGTTTTTCCTATCAGACGGTTGGGACATTTTTTGGTAGGGTTTTTTACGGATTGCAGACAGCAGCTTTTCTATCCTGTCCCTTTTAGTTAGCTTGGGCCCCATCTTTTGCTCAACCTATCTTTCTATCTGTGTTAGTGTTTTCATCTTGCTTCACCATCATTATATGTTGGAGGCTGCCTATTGCTTTGGGGTCTGCTCTGGGGCAGTTTAGATTTCCCCTTTCTTTCTTTAGGCCTATTTAATTCTCCGGCTGTGATTGAGGGGTCTAGGGCATCGTAGGAACCCCCCACGGCTACTGTTAGTTGTTGTGGATAGGATCAGGGGTCTGCTTGTATTTTTGTTTTTTCCTCCTTCGGTGACTCATTCATAACAGCGGGATCAGCTGTGAGGTCGCGGGAGCAGAGGTGATCTCGCGGGCACGGCGGGATCAGCTGTGTGGTCGCGGTCGCAGCGGTGATCTCGCGGGCACGGCGGGATCAGCTGTGAGGTCGTGGGAGCAGCGGTGATCTCGTGGGCACGGCGGGATCAGCTGTGAGGTCGAGAGAGAGAGAGACTGACTGACTCAGAGGTTCCGGGATATAGGGTTAAATCGCCAGAGAAAGTGAACATGCGGATCCGATCAAGAAAAAAACGTTGCAGGGTCCGTTCACTGCTGTCGGCGAACGCCAAAAATTTGGCGGATCCGCACAATATTGCAGCCAACGGATCACCATCAAGATCCGCCGATAATGAAAGCCTATGGGGGAAAAAATGGATACGCCAACAATAATGGTGGATCCGTTTTTTTTCAAATCGGCGGATCTTGACTGATGGTGACAAACGGATGTGTGAAACAGGCCTAAGACCCACCAGAGATTTCCCCCTCACCTCCTTAGCTTGTCTCCTGAGGATGAGTCACTTCTTAGGCTAGTTTCACTCTAGCGTTTCAGCCATCTGCGCACGGCCGCCGATAAGCCCTGCCCCCTCCTGACATCACCGCCTATTATCACACATGGCCGCATGCGATCTGCGCACCCTATCTTTAATATAGGGTGCGCAGACCGTGCTCTAGTAGAATTTTTGAGTGTGCTGCGCACTTTTGAAGGTGCGCCAAAATGAAACATGCTGTGTTCGGCGCACACCGGCGCACCTACAAAAGTGCGCAGCGCACTCAAAAATCCTACTAGCGCACAGTCAGCGCACGGTCTGTGCACCCTATATTAAAGATAGGGTGCGCAGATCGCATGCGGCCATGTGCGATAACAGGCGGTGATGTCAGGAGGGGGCGGGGCTTATCGGCGGCCGTGCGCAGACGGTATAAACGCTAGTGTGAAACTAGCCTTACTTTTAGTGTGAGGATGTTTCTTTGCTTGCACTCTCCAGCAGATCTCCAGGGATTAAAGTGCCCCTTTGTAAGCTGCAGTTCAAGCCAGGTCAGTCTTGTTGAATCCACTTGCCTTTCTATTAGTAAGAATGCAGTTTCAACTAGTTAAATTAATTTCTTGGTGCAAATTCACTTGTTTTTCCTGATCTAGGAGCAGGAGCTGTGGTGATGTGCTTCTGTCCTGTGTGCTGCCTAGGCCACGCCCCAATTGTCTGAATTATTAACAAAAATTCCAAGACAACTGTATGTTTGAGAATAAAACTTAGTAAAGGGAATGTGTCACTAGGAGCAACCCTTCAAAACCTTATACAGTGAAGGAAATAATTATTTGATCCCTTGCTGATTTTGTAAGATTGCCCATTGACAAAGACATGAACAGTCTAGAATTTTAAGAACTGCTCAGCTCTTAACGGTATAATTTATATTTTTTAGATTATGGCATATATTGCACTTTGCTACACGGAGGGTAGTATCCCTCTATCTTGTTGCACCTGTTTGATCTCCCCTATATTGGCTTATTATTGCCTGACACGCTTTATTATTTTATTATCTTGTGGTAGGTTTTTGACACTATTGCAGATTTTATTATCTCGGACACAATTGCACTTAATAATTATATTTTTTATTTTTACTTTTTTATTTTTTGGATATTGCCACTGAGATACTGTTACTGTGTGTACCTATTTCTTTCTTATATTAGTTTTTTATGCCATTTTATCTTGATGAGCTTAATATACCTTTGAACTGCTGTTATCATGGTCTTTTATATAATTGTTTGTGAGATATTATGCGATATGTATCTTGATGTGCGCACTACTTGATATGTGCCACTTTTTTACCTTTATTTTATCACAATGATTAATTAAATAAATATATCACATACTAGCTGAAGAGCCCGGCGCTGCCCGGGCATAGTAACTAACTGTGGTTAGTTATAACAAATTATAATTATCCTCCATCCCATAGTCCAGTGCCCATTTACCCATCATACATATTTCTCCATCCCATAGTCCCGTGTCCATATACCCATCATACATATTCGCCATCCCATAGTCCCGTGCCCATATACCCATCATACATATCCACCATCCCATAGTCGAGTGCCCATATACCCATCACACATCCTCCATCCCATAGTCCCATGCCCATATACCCATCATACATATTCTCCATCCCATAGTCCCATGCCCATATACCTGTCATACATATCCTCCATCCCATAGTCCAGTGCCCATATACCTGTCATACATATCCTCCATCCCATAGTCCAGTGCCCATATACCCATCACACATCCTCCATCCCATAGTCCCGTGCCCATATACCCATCATACATATCCTCCATCCCATAGTCCCGTGCCCATATACCCATCATACATATCCACCATCCCATAGTCCCGTGCCCATATACCCGTCTGTTAAATATTATTAGTTATGGATTTATATATTAGTTATGGAGTTGTATTCTTATCACACTCAGTTCTGTACTGGACATTGCCTTCCATTGACACTGCATGTGCTATTTTAGCAAGTGGTAAATGTCAGCTCCACTACATATTTAAGTTTAGCTTGAGGTAAATGTCAAACTCCATATATACTGAGATCACATGCTTTAAGAGACGTATATAATTCATGGCTAACTGTAGAGGTCGCTCGCTCCTTCCCTCACCATCATGAGACACAGGCCTCTTTCACACTTCAGTTTTTTACAGTCACAATCCGCCAGGTTTTGAAAAAAACGGATCCTCAATTTTCTTTTGAGGATCCGTTTTTTTTCCCCATTGACTTGCATTAATGGCTGATTGTGACGGATTGCTGTCCGTTGCATCCGTTTTTTGTGAGGATCCGCCAAAAGTTGCTGTCCGTCACCATCCTCAAAGATTTCAAAACGGAGCTTGCAACGTTTTCTTCTGTGGCGGATCCTCCAGACACTTATTTAACCCGAAATTCTTTCTGGGTGCCGGACAAAAAATCTCAATCTCTCTCTCTCTCTCTCTCTCTCTCTCTCTCAAATTCAAATAGGCTTTATTGGCAGGACCAAAATACAATTAGTGTTGCCAAAGCAAGAAAAGAAGTGTGGCAGGGGAGTGGATTAGGGTAGTGGGGATGGGGTGTTGGGGGCAAAATTTGGGGAGTGATTGTCCATTTGGAGGTCTTTAGTTCCTCTCATCTTATGACATGTGGTGACATATGGGCGGCGACCTCCACCATTGATTCTTCTTCCCCCAGTAGGATGTAGAGTTTCCTCTCCTCGTCCATGGATGGGAAGTCTGGGGTATGGGTGGTAAGTTTCTGGAAGTGGGAGTCCCTCACTGCTGAGTATTTGTTGCAGTGCAGCAGGAAATGCACCTCATCTTCCAGAGCCCCCTGCTGGCAGTGCTGGCACAGTCTGTTCTCTCGTGGCTTGTATGTCTGTCGCTGCCGCCCTGTTTCCACCTCTAGGTTGTGGGCGCTTAATCTGTATATACTCAGGGTCTGCCTGTCTTTGGGGTGGCGTAGCCTTTCCAGGTATGGAGCCAGTGTGTAGTCCCTCCGCAGTGACCGGTAGATGGTGAGCTTCTGGGAGTTCTCCAATTCAATCTTCCAACCCTCTATGTATTGCATCTTGCAGCTCTCTGAGATCTCTTTTATTTGGGCTTTAGTTAGGGTGTGTTGCTGACTTTGGTTGAGCTGGCTGCCGAGGTTCCTGGCATGCTCTTGGCTCTGGCTCAGCAGGGCTTTATGATGGTAGGAGCTGGGGTTGCTGTTCTGTATATGCGCCTGGTGTGATAGCGCCCTCTTGTGTATAGTGAGCCATAAGGGGAATCGGCCCAGCTCTGCCCGACAGGATATGTTTGAGGTGCTGCGATGTACCTGGAGTAGATATTTGCAGAACTCCAGATGGAAGACTTCGGTTGGGCTGGAATCCCACTTTTTCTGGTCTGGATAGGTTGCTGGACCCCATACCTCGCTGCCATATAGCAGTATAGGTGTGATGACGCTGTCGAATATCTTGAGCCAGACTCTCACCGGTGGTTTGAGGTGGTACATTTGTCTTCTGATGGCATAGAAGGTTCTGCATGCTTTCCCTTTCAGGGTCTCTGCTGCTTGCTTGAGGCTCCCGGTTTGGCTTAGCTCCAGACCGAGGTAGGTATAGCTGCTTGTCTTCTCTAGCGTGGCACCATTTAGTGTGAGGGAGAAAGTGGAGGTTTCTTTAGAACTCCTCTTTTGAAACACCTTGACTTTGGTCTTCTTTTGGTTGATGGGCAGCGCCCATGTGGTGCTGAATGTTTCCAGCACGGCCAAGCTATCTTGGAGGCCTCTTTCGGTTGGGGAAAGCAGCAGGAGGTCATCTGCATACAGCAGGATCTTCACCTCTCGGTCGTGCAAGCTGAGACCTGGGGCAGAGGAGGATTCCAGGGCCGCTGCCAGTCCATTTATGTAGATGTTAAATAGAGTTGGGCTCAGGCTGCAGCCCTGTCTTACCCCACGGCACTGCCGGAAGAAGGCCGTCCTCTTTCCATTCACCTTCACGCTGCACCCACAAAACGATTCCCCTTTCCAGATAGAAAAATATTCAGGATTGAGAGTCCTCAGTAGTTGATACCTTTTAATGGCTAACTGAAAAGATGGTAACACATTGCAAGCTTTCGAGACTACTCAGGTCTCTTCATCAGGCTAGACTAATACAAAATCTGAAGTCACATATTTATGCACAATACAGCCTAGAAAAAATGCAATAGATAAGACAAGTGACGTGAAGCAGAACTATCAATATGGGAGAGGGAAAAACATAAATATAAACATTGGACCAGTTCATAGATAAGGCGTCCGGATGTTTTATGGTCCTCTGATTGGGGTCTAGTTTTAAAAGGAAATTCCTTAATTGATGTAAAAAGACATAAATCCATGCGACACATTCATTCCAGCACTGAGAGTGTCAAAGTTCGTCATAAATTTGTACTCCCAAACTCGTCTCTCTCTGAGAATTGAAGTTACCTTTCAATACCAGTAATTTCATATCCACGTTGCTGTGATCAGGGATACAGAAATGTTTTGCCACAGGTAGATCCATTCTTTTTTCTCTTATTGTGTGACGATGAGCATTCATCCTTGTTCTAAGCTTTTGCCCAGTCTCCCCCACATACAGACCCCCAGTTGGACATTTAGTACAAATAATTAAGTACACCACATTAGATGTAATGCAGGTGAAAGTACCTGGGATCTTGTAGTCCTGATGTGAGTTGGGGATCTTTATCTTGTCCGTGGTCATTATAAATGGACAGGTTTTACATTTTTTCTGGTTGCAAGGAAAGGTTCCTGCAGCTGTTGGAGAGGACAGGGAGCTTCTGACAATGATGCTTCTTAAATTTGGGGGCTGCCTAAAACACAGCAGTGGGGGGTCTGGAAAAATGGATTTTAATCGGGCATCTTTTTGTAGTAAAGGTTGTAGTTTCCGTGCAGCTCCCCTTAGCACCTCCAGATTAGGATTGTAGGTGACTACTAGAGGCACTCGGTTATTTTCTTCTTTAGCTTTGTAATTTAGCAGGTGATTCCTTGACATTCTGGTGGCTCTTGTAATTTGGTTTTCAATTGTTCTTGGATGGTAACCCTGATTCAAAAAGGTCTTTTTGAGGCGACCAAGGTGTTTGTCTCTATCCATCGGGTTGGAACATATACGATTGTATCTGATGGCTTGGCTATAGATAATAGAGTTCTTTATGTGTTTTGGATGGAAACTGTCCCATTTAAGGCATGTTGGACGGTCGATTGGCTTCTGATACAGGGATGTCTCTATTTCATTGTTTTTTAGCTTAATGATGGTGTCCAAAAAATTAATCTCAGTGCTGGAGTAGTTGAGTGTTAAATTGATGGTGGGATGAAATTGATTAAACTGTTCGTGGAACGTCTTTAGCTGTTGCTCAGACTCTGTCCAGATGATTAAAATATCATCAATGAAGCGGTAGTAGGCCAGGGGCCTGATGGGGCATGAGGACAAAAAGTCGCTTTCAAGCTTTTCCATGAAAAGATTTGCATACTGTGGAGCCATTTTACTTCCCATAGCTGTGCCAGTCTCCTGTAGATAGATCCTGTTGTCAAATTCAAAGTAATTGTGGGTGAGGATGAATTTTATAAGTTTCACCACAGCATCAGCATCAGTCCCTGTGTTTTCCATGAAGAATTTGCAGGCATTTAAACCATCTTGGTGTGGGATATTAGTGTACAAAGATTCCACATCCATGGTGGCCAGGATGGTTCCTTCTGGTAGAGGACCTATTGCTGCTAGTTTCTTCAATAGGTCAGTTGTGTCCTGAATGTAGCTGGATGTATCCTTCACCAGTGGTTTAAGAATACCCTCTACCCATCCAGATACCTTCTCAGTGAGGGTGCCCACACATGAAATAATTGGTCTTCCTGGATTTCCAGATTTGTGGATTTTGGGAAGCATGTAGAATGTCCCTATTCTTGGAGTCTCTGGTATCAGGTCATCGCCAGCTCTTATGGACTGGTCAGGCAGACAAGAAACCAACTTGTTGAGTTCCTTGTAATAGTCCTTTGTAGGATCCGACTCCAATTTTCTATAGTAGCGTGTGTCCATAAGTTGCCTGTTTGCTTCCTTCATGTAGTCTGACGTATTCATCATGACTATTGCACCTCCCTTGTCAGCAGGTTTAATGATGATTTCTTTGTTGGTTTTTAAAGAATGTATGGCCTTTCTCTCCTGGGCACTGATGTTGGATGCTTGTCTCCTGTTAGTGTCTATGATTGTGGATTTTATCAAATGTCTGAAGGAGTCTATATATTTATCCAAATGAGGGTTGCGTCCAGGTGGAGGTGTCCAGTCTGACCTTTTCCTAGTTGTTACGATCCCTTTTCCTTCGGTCTGAGTGTTTTCTGAATCTTCTGTATCATTGAAATATTCCCTCAGGCGCAGTCTCCTGAAATACTGTTCCATATCACTGCAGAGTTGAGTTTTATCTAGGGCCTTAGTGGGACAAAATGAGAGTCCTCTAGAAAGCACGGCCAGTTCCACTTTGTTGGGTTTATAATCTGAGAGATTGATGACACAGATGCTTTTGTGTCTGGAATGGAGTGGTTGTCCACGTTGTCAGGTTTTGGATTTGTTTTGTATCTGTTTGTATAGAGTCCTGAATTGAGACGCAGTCTGTGTAGTTTCTTTTCCTTGTTATGAACCAGAAAGGTCCGTAGTTTGTTGTAGTATCACCTTTCCAGATATTGAGATAGCCAAAATTTGAGCTCGATCAAACGACGTTAACCCGTGCCGCTCATCGCTCAACGTTTGAAAAAATCCAAATTGAGGTATTTTAAGATTTAGGTATTTTGCATAGTCTGTTAGACTATAAAGAATGTGACTACAACATTACAGAAATAGCCCTGACCAAATTTTCGAACCATTTGTGGTATTTGAATGCAGAGTTGGTGGGATTATCGTTTTTTGATCCCACCATTACAGACAATGAAAAGTTGTTAATGGCTAATAAATTGCTCAGTAGCACAGATGAACCATCAGAGCACGCTAGGGTTGTAAATCCAAAAGTTAGGAAAGAAAAATTAAAAGAGGTAGGAAGTAACCGACTTTAACGACCTTCTGACAAAAGATGAAGAACAAAAGCAATATGTCCTGCAAGTTGTAAGCAAATGCCGAGCATTATATTCTGACGTTTCAAAAACTACTTTAACAAAAGCTCTAGAATAGATTAGATAACTATGTAAAATTATCAACTCATGTAGGTTAGCGTGCTCTGATGGTTCATCTGTGCTACTGAGCAATTTATTAGCCATTAACAACTTTACATTGTCTGTAATGGTGGGATCAAAAAATGATAATCCCACCAACTCTGCATTCAAATACCACAAATGGTTCGAAAATTTGGTCAGGGCTATTTCTGCAATGTTGTTGTCACATTCTTTATAGTCTAACAGACTATGCAAAATACCTAAATCTTAAAATACCTCAATTTGGATTTTTTCAAACTTTGAGCGACGAGCGACACGGGTTAACGTCGTTTGATCGAGCTCAAATTTTGGCTCTCTCAATATCTGGAAAGGGGAATCGTTTTGTGGGGTCCAGACGAACAAGATTCTGACATTTTTCCCCCCCCATATGAGATCCGGTCACCCTAGTGAACATAATCTAACTCATTTTTCTTATCTTTCAGGTTACATCGGGGGCTTATCTACAGCATTAGAGAATGCTGTAGATAAGCCCCTGATGGCGGTGGCCGCAGCTGATACTCGAAAAATGGTGTGACAGATTCCCTTTAACTAATACCTCACATACATATTTTTTATGTGTTTTTTGCACTTTATTTTTAAGGGTGCAGTTGGGCCTATTTGGTTTTGTAAACTGTGGTGTCTTTTCACATGGGATGCATTTGGATAGCGTTGGGCAGCCCGCCTGATCTAATAGTATGTGCGTAACTAATAGGCTGTTAACCTGGAAGCTGTGCATTGCCATAGTGTGAACAACGCAGCATACAAGTCTTCATTGTGCATTAATATACCAAGCAACCGCTCGCTCCATGCATTGGTAGGCTGTGGGGGGTTGTCTTATTGGTATTCTTGCACCTGTGTTGCCATCTGGGCAGGTAAGCATTTCTGACTTTTTGCTGTGTTTTTGAATTTTTGGAGGATTTCCAAGTCCTCTTTTTGTGCTATTTCTGCATAATGTGACTGTTGCAGGGTTTTAAAAAAATACATTTGTAACCGTGCCATTGTTACTACCCCCATGTACATTTGACTAATGTCATCCGAACCGTCCCCAGTCAACTATGGGGGACATAAGGATCGAGCACGTCTGATTTTGGACTACTTGACCTTCTGTTCTTGGTGATATAAACCAACATCACACGAGTCAGCCAATGGCTCATTCATTTAGGACACAGGAGTGTTCGGCAGAGCAAGTGAGCACACCTGTGTATGGGCGAGTCGCGAAACATTGCTGCTGGCCAAAACAATCGAAGAAACCATCATTCGACCAACAGCTTTCTATTGTGTATAGAGCCCACCACCCATGAGAATTGTGTGGAACTCCAAGTCAACTCTATTCACTTGAAAGGGGCTTGGGCCTAAATAAGGAATTGGCTTAAAAAACAAGGATAAAGCGATGCATCAGTTATGTGATACGTGAATTGACATGGATTATAAACTTGGGTCCTAAGCCAAAACCTAAAGCCTACCATACACATGCAACATCTCCATTTTCATCAGACAGTGGTCTCTCCTGACATCCCCAAACACATAATGGATCAGCTCAGGGGAGGTGGAACGGGGGGGTAGCTTATCTTCTATGGAAAAATTGGGTGGCAGGCTCCCCGACCATTATCTGTCTGCCATCTGTTGGCATACATGGTGATGGCAGCTGTATAAAAATATTGTTTCTCAGCCTTTTGGCTAAGTTCTCAAGTACAGTGGCTTCTGATGTCGGTGGGACTGACCTTGCCCACTGATGCAATGGCAGACACTTCAGGGTGTACGCTGGGTGGGTTATACACCCTCAGAGAAACCCACCAATCTGTATACAATTAATGTGCCTGCTAAAAAAAAAACAATAACAAGGTTTACTTCCTCTTGAGCAGACAGCCCTATTCCAGACCTTTTGGCTAGGATGGGGAATTAGTAAATTTCTCAGTCAGAAAGTCAGATCAGAATTACAAGCTGCAAATCTGGCAGTGCTGCGAATGCTGGGCTCTGTATAACTCCACCCACACTACTTATTGGCAGCTTTCTGTGTACACTGTGCATAGGCAGAAAGAGGCCAACCATAGGTGGGGGCGCAGTTATAATAGGTGGTATAAATCTGGACTACGCTGCTTATGGTGAGCTAGATTTACCATACAAGATGAAACACTTCGATAAAGCTGCTGCCGTGCACTGCCTGCAATTCAGAACGTATTGGCCCAATTTGCTCTCTGCGGCCATCCAGCTATGAATCCAGGGCTCAGTACGAGGGCCTGGCATTTCATGTGTATCAATTGCAATATTTTAGTGAGGCTAGTATTCACATAACGGCGCCTTCAAGATTACAGCCACTAGAAGAATGATTTTTCACTCCCACGGCTTACCACAGGTAGCATGTCTGGTGGGCGGCCCAGAAGGTTCCTTACATAATTGTCGCATTGTGCTCTGTTCCTGGAAAACAAAAACAAAATATGTTGTAAAATGTAAGATAAGGATAACACAGAACAGGTTCTTCTTTGTGCTATTTCATATACAGTATGTGGAAAAAGCATATTGTATACAGCTGTGGAGCCACTCACCATCACAATGAATTGTGATCCTATTAATGTCTATATTGTGAAAACCCCTTTATATCTCTATACAGTGAAACTAGCAGCGGATTTATGCTGACCGACCCACAGACAGCTAAAGGGCTCACACTGCTGTATAACACGGCCCAGCGCTACCAGAGGTTTTATCAGGCAGCTCTCGGCCCAATGTTATACTATGAGGCAGTGCAGATCTATGATGTGTATCAGACAGCACTCTGCCCAATGTTCTACTATGGAGCAGTCCAGATCTATGATGTGTATCAGACAGCACTCGGCCCAATGTTATACTATGGGGCAGTGCAGATCTGTGATGTGTATCAGACAGCACTCGGCCCAATGTTCTACTATGGGGCAGTGCAGATCTGTGATGTGTATCAGACAGCACTCGGCCCAATGTTCTACTATGGGGCAGTGCAGATCTATGATGTGTATCAGACAGCACTCAGCCCAATGTTTTACTATGGGGCAGTGCAGATCTGTGATGTGTATCAGACAGCACTCAGCCCAATGTTCTACTATGGGGCAGTGCAGATCTATGATGTGTATCAGGCACCACTCGGCCCAATGTTATACTATGGGGCAATGCAGATCTATGATGTGTATCAGGCACCACTCGGCCCAATGTTATACTATGGGGCAGTACAGATCTGTGATGTGTATGAGACAGCACTCAGCCCAATGTTATATTATGGGGCAGTACAGATCTGTGATGTGTATCAGACAGCACTCGGCCCAGTGTTATACTATGGAGCAGTGCAGATCTGTGATGTGTATCAGACAGCACTCGGCCCAATGTTCTACTATGGGGCAGTGCAGATCTGTGATGTGTATCAGACAGCACTCAGCCCAATGTTACACTATGGAGCAGTGCAGATCTGTGATGTGTATCAGACAGCACTCGGCCCAGTGTTATACTATGGGGCAGTGCAGATCTGTGATGTGTATCAGACAGCACTCGGCCCAGTGTTATACTATGGGGCAGTGCAGATCTGTGATGTGTATCAGACAGCACTCGGCCCAATGTTCTACTATGGGGCAGTGCAGATCTGTGATGTGTATCAGACAGCACTCAGCCCAATGTTACACTATGGAGCAGTGCAGATCTGTGATGTGTATCAGACAGCACTCGGCCCAGTGTTATACTATGGGGCAGTGCAGATCTGTGATGTGTATCAGACAGCACTCGGCCCAATGTTATACTATGGGGCAGTACAGATCTGTGATGTGTATCAGATAGCGCTCAGCCCAATGTTATACTATGGGGCAGTGCAGATCTGTGATGTGTATCAGACCGCACTCGGCCCAATGTTATATTATGGGGCAGTACAGATCTGTGATGTGTATCAGACAGCACTCGGCCCAATGTTATACTATGGGGCAGTACAGATCTGTGATGTGTATCAGACCGCACTCGGCCCAATGTTATATTATGGGGCAGTACAGATCTGTGATGTGTATCAGACAGCACTCGGCCCAATGTTATACTATGGGGCAGTGCAGATCTGTGATGTGTATCAGACCGCACTCGGCCCAATGTTATCCTATGGGGCAATGCAGATCTGTGATGTGTATCAGACAGCACTCGGCCCAATGTTATACTATGGGGCAGTACAGATCTGTGATGTGTATCAGACAGCACTCGGCCCAATGTTATACTATGGGGCAGTGAAGATCTGGGATGTGTACGAGACAGCACTCGGCCCAATGTTATACTATGGGGCAGTACAGATCTGTGATGTGTATGAGACAGCACTCAGCCCAATGTTATATTATGGGGCAGTACAGATCTGTGATGTGTATCAGACAGCACTCGGCCCAGTGTTATACTATGGAGCAGTGCAGATCTGTGATGTGTATCAGACAGCACTCGGCCCAATGTTCTACTATGGGGCAGTGCAGATCTGTGATGTGTATCAGACAGCACTCAGCCCAATGTTACACTATGGAGCAGTGCAGATCTGTGATGTGTATCAGACAGCACTCGGCCCAGTGTTATACTATGGGGCAGTGCAGATCTGTGATGTGTATCAGACAGCACTCGGCCCAATGTTATACTATGGGGCAGTACAGATCTGTGATGTGTATCAGATAGCGCTCAGCCCAATGTTATACTATGGGGCAGTGCAGATCTGTGATGTGTATCAGACCGCACTCGGCCCAATGTTATATTATGGGGCAGTACAGATCTGTGATGTGTATCAGACAGCACTCGGCCCAATGTTATACTATGGGGCAGTACAGATCTGTGATGTGTATCAGACCGCACTCGGCCCAATGTTATATTATGGGGCAGTACAGATCTGTGATGTGTATCAGACAGCACTCGGCCCAATGTTATACTATGGGGCAGTGCAGATCTGTGATGTGTATCAGACCGCACTCGGCCCAATGTTATCCTATGGGGCAATGCAGATCTGTGATGTGTATCAGACAGCACTCGGCCCAATGTTATACTATGGGGCAGTACAGATCTGTGATGTGTATCAGACAGCACTCGGCCCAATGTTATACTATGGGGCAGTGAAGATCTGGGATGTGTACGAGACAGCACTCGGCCCAATGTTATCCTATGGGGCAATGCAGATCTGTGATGTGTATCAGACAGCACCCGGCCCAATGTTATACTATGGGGCAGTACAGATCTGTGATGTGTATCAGACAGCACTCGGCCCAATGTTATACTATGGGGCAGTGCAGAGCTGTGATGTGTATCAGACCGCACTCGGCCCAATGTTATACTATGGGGCAGTGCAGATCTGTGATGTGTATCAGACAGCACTCGGCCCAATGTTATACTATGGGGCAGTGCAGATCTGTGATGTGTATCAGACCGCACTCGGCCCAGTGTTCTACTATGGGGCAGTGCAGATCTGTGATGTGTATCAGACCGCACTCGGCCCAATGTTATACTATGGGGCAGTGCAGAGCTGTGATGTGTATCAGACCGCACTCGGCCCAATGTTATATTATGGGGCAGTGCAGATCTGTGATGTGTATGAGACAGCTCTCGGCCCAATGTTATATTATGGGGCAGTGCAGATCTGTGAGGTGTATGAGACAGCACTCGGCCCAATGTTATCCTATGGGGCAATGCAGATCTGTGATGTGTATCAGACAGCACTCGGCCCAATGTTATACTATGGGGCAGTACAGATCTGTGATGTGTATCAGACAGCACTCGGCCCAATGTTATACTATGGGGCAGTGAAGATCTGGGATGTGTACGAGACAGCACTCGGCCCAATGTTATCCTATGGGGCAATGCAGATCTGTGATGTGTATCAGACAGCACCCGGCCCAATGTTATACTATGGGGCAGTACAGATCTGTGATGTGTATCAGACAGCACTCGGCCCAATGTTATACTATGGGGCAGTGCAGAGCTGTGATGTGTATCAGACCGCACTCGGCCCAATGTTATACTATGGGGCAGTGCAGATCTGTGATGTGTATCAGACAGCACTCGGCCCAATGTTATACTATGGGGCAGTGCAGATCTGTGATGTGTATCAGACCGCACTCGGCCCAGTGTTCTACTATGGGGCAGTGCAGATCTGTGATGTGTATCAGACCGCACTCGGCCCAATGTTATACTATGGGGCAGTGCAGAGCTGTGATGTGTATCAGACCGCACTCGGCCCAATGTTATATTATGGGGCAGTGCAGATCTGTGATGTGTATGAGACAGCTCTCGGCCCAATGTTATATTATGGGGCAGTGCAGATCTGTGAGGTGTATGAGACAGCACTCGGCCCAATGTTATCCTATGGGGCAATGCAGATCTGTGATGTGTATCAGACAGCACTCGGCCCAATGTTATACTATGGGGCAGTACAGATCTGTGATGTGTATCAGACAGCACTCGGCCCAATGTTATACTATGGGGCAGTGCAGATCTGTGATGTGTATCAGACAGCACTCGGCCCAATGTTATACTATGGGTCAGTGCAGATCTGTGATGTGTATCAGACAGCACTCGGCCCAGTGTTATACTATGGGGCAGTGCAGATCTGTAATGTGTATCAGATAGCACACGGCCCATTATTATACTATGGGGCAGTATAGATGTTATAATATTTGTAATAAAGTCCTTTCTTTTATGTGCGTGTATATATATGTATATATATATCTATATACATATGTTTATGTGTGTGAGTATATATATACACAATATATACACATGATTGCATAAGCCATTTATTTTACTTAGACTTTGAAACTCTTTTTAGCTTAGGTATTGTGAATATATGGGTGTTACCTTTCGGTGTTACTTTTTGTGAACGTTAGCTAGTTTTCCTTGTCTTGCGTGACTACTCTGGTAGCGCAGATAAGACTAGCTAACAGCTAAGCAAATTGTATGTGCCATTTCTGCAAACGCAATGTTTCAACACCCTTTCGGCTTTGCTATTTAAACTCTTAAGAATATGTATTGAGTTGACAGAGGACGGCCCACACCTGGTGTGGTCATCATTCTCTCTCCATGCCGGCATGACCAAATAAAGAAACATCTTACTTATTCAGGTCTGGACGATTTCTAATTGGAACATAGAAAATCCCTGACATTTTGGTGCGTTGGCCGGGAATCCAACACCTTTCCCTCACCGGTGAGTACTGTAAACCTTGCACGGGGGAGTCTGGAACTCCTTAAGTAAGTCCTCCGCCTTGACATTAGGCGTCACCAGGGGCATTAATCAGTTATCCCGGTCTGAGGGAAAGTGATGGATTTCGTATAGTCGAAGGATCTCTAGGAATCGTCTGTATCTGAATACAGGTAAGAACATTTAATAATTTTCATTATATTCGGTAATCTTGTTAATCCAGTATGAATGTTATTCTTGGAATTGAATGAGAACTGTGATTGTAGACTTTTCCAATTGGGGTTTGTGAGAGGCTCCTGTAAATTGGAAGTTTACATGCAATTGGAGTTATAAGAACTCCTGTAAGTTGCTAAGCTCCATAATGTATGGGGTTTGTTTGTTCTTGTAAAATATTCCGAAGAATAATAGTAATCTTTATTTTTTATTTTTGAATGGGATGAATGTTATTTTAGGAATTTAATAGGGAACAGGTAGACTTTTCCAATTGGGGTTAGTGAGAGGCTCCTGTATGTTGGAGGTTTACATGCAATTGGAGTTATAATAACTCCTGTAAGTTGCGAAGCTCCATAGATTTGGGGTTTGTTTGCTCTTTTAAGATATTCCTCTGAATAACAATAATCTTTATTTTTTACTTTTTGAATGGGTACAAAGCCAGTGTGAGACGGCTACTGTGGAATAAAAAACTCTGTGTGCACGTTAAATTTATCTAGATGGGAGAATCGAGGGAGATTCTCGTTAGATTAACCCCTTAATGACAGCCAATATATCTTTTTACTGACCTGAGATTTAAGAGAATATCATCCCCACACAGGTGACGATCCAGCAGCTGTCGGCTGTCCACTATAGCTGACAACTTGCTGTATCCTGCTATACCACTTTGCAATAATTCCTGAAAATCACCTGAAGGGTTAATAAACTACCTGATAGAAGTTTTCAATATGTCAGGGGGTGCTGTTATTAAAAAAATAAAATGGGCTATTAAGGGGTTAAGGAATCCGGTATAAGATGAATTTTTGCCGGTATTCTGTTTTGTCTTCTGTACTTTGTTGAATGTTGTTTTCTGTTAAGTGTGCTGTTTTGTCTGTCTTTTAAAACTACATAGAACTAAAACGCCATAAATATATGTTTTATGTTACACATGAGACTCCTTGAATGTTATCTTGAGTGAATGTAAATGAGGGAGTCCAGTAGGTGTGGTCAACAGTCATGTGTGGACTGGAGACAAATCATAGGTTATTATAGTGGTATAAATCACCTAGGTACACGTCACCTGATCCCCATAGAGAATATTCTATGTTGTTTTGTTATATGTTTTTCTTTTAATAGCACAGAGTGACTGAACCCTCCTTGTTTTACAGAGGAGAGTCTGCGCCTGTGGTGCTCTGAATACCTGATATTAAGAACTGGAATGTCTCTGTATATAAAGAGGCGGTGTCATTAGACTTTATTTCAGCACTTCAGGAATAGAAGTACGAAGGAACTTTACTCTCCTGTCTTATATGTTCTTGTCTGATAATACATGTCTCTGTGTACGTGTGTATGTCCAGTCTCTAACTGTGGAAGCTGTTGTACGTTGTGAGTTTATGTATCTGTCATATCAGTGACCATAGTCCTTGGGGACTTTCATGTTTGTTACACTGTGTTGTCACACTCGTCCTTACAGGCCTTCATTGGACGGAGATGGCAAGATATAGAGATACAAGCTGGTAAATATCTAGGACATAGTGTAATCAGTGAGGATTATTTAGATCCTGGATATTAGTAGCAGTAATTGAATTGTTGCTATTGGTTTCTTATCTTCTTGTTGTCTTATGAATTTCACTGATATTTGTCAAACTTCTTATAAGTGGGTAGAAATCCATTGTGCTCCAGGGTTTATATTGTGTATAGTCCTCATCTTGTTGTTTGTCTTTTTGTGTTTAAGAATTTTATGTAACATCATTATGGGACTTTATCCCATAGATATATATTTTAAGATCTTGTCCTCATTGTAAGGCAGAATTGTTATTGACCATTTCATCTGAAGGCTGGAAAGCTATTGAGATTGTACCAAGAAGGTATCCCTGGAATGAGACTGGATATGGTCCTTTCTCATCAGGTACCCAGAGATAACAGTCTTCAGATCAGATGTGCAATGTGTCCTTATTGGTAACTTATAGGCCTAATTCTTACATATTATAACAAATAGAAAGTAAAAATTGTATATCGCTGACATTGTCTTTTTAGTCTTGAAAAAAACTAGGAGTAGGCACCACCCAGAGCAAACAGTCCTGAGGTGGGGAGATAAGCTGTTAACATGAGGATTGTTGTGGAATGTGGTTGTGGTTTTGAGATAAGAAGGGGCCACTAGGAGACCCTGAACATGTCCCCTGACAGATGGGTTGTATTTTATGATAAACTTAGTTTCATAAAATGTGAAAATTTGGTACAAGAAATGTGTAATGAGAGGAAATATTTAATTTGGCTAAAGTAGAAATACATTTATAAAACACTGTATTTCCAGAAGTAACCGTCCTTGTGGGAAGCCATGAGGTCACTTTTTTTTGTTGATTCAGGAGCCACTAGAACCTTAGTACATCCAGAAGAGATACCGACTATTGGACTGTCTGCTGCCTGCATAATGGTAAAAGGAGCAAGTGGTAAGACACAGAGAACCATTGTCTACGCCTGTGGAGACACCGGGCCCTCGGCACAGGTAAAAGTGTAATTATACAAATTATATTATCAGCTGTGTGGAGGGATATGATGCAGCCCTGAGCCTGGGAATAATTCCTACTGCTGCAGGACTATAGGTGACATCCATGGCTGAAACAATGGTGATCCAGGGGTATGGAGAATCTAGATACTATTACAGTCTAGATCTAATAACTGCAGGACCATCCTTTATTACCGAGTCCTTCATCGAGGAAGCAATAGATAAAGGTATACAAATGTAGATGTTCACACACCTGAAGAACTACACTGCACCATGTATTGTAGGTATTTAGGGGTCCTGATGTAAAATATGAGAATTTTCATGCTCTAGATTGTTCTTTGCACACCATATACTGGAATTATAAAGGGAACTGTGCCGTCAGTTGTAAACTGTCAGAACAAATTAAATTGTTGTTTTTTGCTTTTTAGAGGCACCGTGCCACATGTTTCCCTCTCCAGATGTAAAGGTAGATCATGGAAATTCCTTGGGGATTTTGTTGGAGTGTAAGGAGAGTAACAATGGGAGGTTTTTGGGTGATGGCTTATTTTGCAATGCCAGACTGCAGGCATATTCACAAGTACTAAAGTGGAACACCATTTCTAAACCCAGTGTCCACCTGCAGCGAGGCGGGGGAACGAGTGAGAAATGCTGATTCTTTCCTACAATTAGAGGAAGAATTGACCACATACCCAGAATCTTTGTGGTCCTCATGACCTGCAGATGTGGGATTGATAATAAGGGTGATTATTCCCTGTCCAGTTCACCTTGTAACACAACCTTGTTTCCAGTAGGGAGGGCGCCCCCATCTGTAAACGAGGCTGTGATAACAAGAGCCGCCACAGGGCCAGACCCCCATACTCTGCTGAATGGCTGGAGGCCGGAACATAAGGTCTTTACAGTGATATCAGTAATGTCTTCTTCAGCATCCTGGTACATCCAGATAGCCAGGTTTGGTTTGTATTCACATATAAGGGGAGCAGGTATACAGTCACCAGAATCCTACAGGGGTACTGTGAATCACTTACTATTGTTTCCAGGTAAAATCGGCTAACCTAGCTCAGTGTGAGTCACCAGAAGGGAGCCAGATGCTCTTATATGTGGATAACATGCTATTGGTACTTAAAAAAAGAAAAAAAAAAATTGGTAACAAAAGGGGTTATCTTTAAAGATGACCTATATGTATAAACTGCCCAGTAATCTCCTAAGATATGTCACAGTATTGAGCCATGGCATAAGCTATGTCTCAACAGGAGGGATGGTAGAGGTCATATCTTACGTAGTTATGATGTATGGCATTACTAACTATTAAAAATTTTTGTTTAATCTGCATTACTTGTGCAAAAATAATTCCTAAAGGAATCTGAGACCAGAGAGAGGTCAATGTCCTCACCCTGAATACTTATTCCAACACATTTGTATGGATTTTATGGAACAAGTGTGAGGGAAAAAGTACGGCCTTGTTATTATGGATGCTTTCAGCAGGTGGATTGAAGCTGTCCACCCTGATGCATTAATGGTACCAAAGGCCCTTCTAAAGGAAATCATACCCAGATTTGGGGTTCCAGAAAATATATAGTAAACTAAGTAATGTTATTATTACCTAAAAACATTATCAATTCAGTTGGGAAACCACTATGACTGTCATCCTCAGTCAGCCGGACTGGTTGGGAGACACAGTGGGAGCTTGAAAAATAGGTTGACAAAGACCATGCAGGAAACAGGAAAAATTGGTTGCACTGTCTCCTATTGGTTGTACTAAATATGTATGTCACACGGACATCGGTAGTGCTGACAGGCTTTGAAGTCATATACGGGAGATCTTTTCTGTTACCTCAGCTAAAACCCTTTAGAGGGATAGATGAGGAAGTTGATTGTACATTAGCAGAATATATGGCTAAGATATTAACTCACAAAAAAGTTTCTACTCGTAGTTTTGTTCCAGGAAACCCACTAAGAAAACCTGAGATCGTGAAACCTGCAGACTGGGTCCTGGTGAAGGTGATAAAGAAGAGACACCAGCACCATCCTAAGTGGGAAGGTCCTTACCAAGTCCTGTGGACTTCTCCTACTGCCGTCAAGATTGCTGAGCGCACCTCCTGGATCCATCTCTCATATTGTAAACTTGTCAGACAGGTAGGGACAGAGTAGGATCTGACTTGCTTGTCAAAGTCCAGCTACAAAGGGAGGTTTTCCACAAGGGAAAGCTTGTCTTAAACTGGTGAAGTCTCCCATTCATCTCCCTACCCGGACAAGACGGTCAGATCTAGGATGTGTACATCAGGGTTAGTCACAGGTATATTCTTCGTCACCATAGTGATGGAAGAGTGGAGGGTAATAGACCCAGCAGGAGAGGAAAGTCCAGGGTGGTAGAATGGTTTCAGATTTAGGACTTTGAATCTTACTTTTGAAATCGGACAGGAGGCTACCATCTTAGTGGACTTCTGTCTGTTGTATACAGGATGCAGAGATAGGGAACAAGCTGTGAAACTAGCAGAGTCTGATAAGTATGTTTGTGTTATGAGCTCTAATAGCAGAGGGGATGGATGTGTGTGACTGGCGTAAAGCAGCATGGACAATTGTAGCCCGAGACTACATGTATACGCATTAAGGCTACATAGATTTTAAAGCCTGATTCTCCATTAGGAAAAAGGAAACAACCCCTTGCACAAATAAGAATAATTGTAATCAGCCACTGAGAACTGTAAAGAAACCCTAAGATGAGGGATCAAAGGTTATAGGAGCTGATATATCAGGAACAGACCCAATAGGACATTTCTACATAGAAGTTCAGAATAATAGCATACATAGACCCAAGGAAGGTATGCCAGAGAGAACCATAACAGAGTCCATAGGGTTCATAGTTAGATTGTCTAACCTAACTTATGAAGATAAACTAACTTTAGAGAGAGAGGCTGTGAGGAGAAGAATGAAAGGTTAGGATGGCTTAACTACATTGCAAAAAGGTTTAAAAAAATTAAGTTGTATAGAAAAACTTATGTCTGCTCAGAAAGGGAAGGAAAATGTAAAATGTTATTTTTATATCCTCCACTAGAGAATCCGGATATCCCACCACAGGTGATTGCTAATCCTGGTAACTATACTTGTTTTAGTCTTCCAGGGCATGGGCACGACTTCGGAGAGCTCCAAGGCGATTCTTGTAGAGAATGGATCATTGTCTCCCACAGGGCCAATTACTCAGCCATATGGTCAGACCACACTACCCTGAGAGCGGATATATGGTGGTTATGCGGCGATAAAAGCATAAGAGCCAGACTACCACATGGTTCCCGAGGGGATTGTGCGGTGGTCCAGCTAATCATGCCGTTCCACCTGTTGTCAACAGGGATATGGCCAAAGGTACGTAGTGGAAGAGACAGAAGCGTGAAACTCTGCAAGGATCCTTCCATTCTAGTATCTACAGAGATGACATTGGAGTTCCCAGGGGAGTGTCCAACGAGTACAAGGCTAGGAACCAGGTAGCAGCCGGGTGGGAATCCATAATTTGGTGGGTGATTATAAAAATGAATGTAGATTGGATAAACTACTTATACTATAACCAACAGAGATTTGTTAATTATACCCGAGATGCAGTTAAAGGGATAGCTGAGCAATTAGGACCATCTCCTCTCATGGCTTGGTAGAATAGGATGGCATTAGACAAGTTCTTAGCAGAAAAGGGAGCTGTATATAAAATGTTTGGAGGATTTTTGTTGCACGTTTATCCCTAAAACAGATCCTGATGGTAGTATCTCCAAAGCTCTTGATGGACTGACTGCCCTGTCTAATGAATTAGCAGAGAACTCTGGATATGACGACATATTCCTGGACTGAAGGATGGTTTGGGAAATGGTCCGGATTATTCACTTCTGCGTTGACATCTCTTACCATCGTGGCCGGAGTGCTGATTGTTTGTGGATGCCGTGCTATTCTATGCATTAGAGGACTTGTTCAAAGACTGATTGACTCTGCCATAACAAAGACTATGCATCAAGGAATGGAGACCTTAGAATCCAACGAAAGAATGAAAATTTTTGGACTTAATGACAAATATACTGAACATAAATACTCTCTCTCTAGATTATAAGAAGATCTTCTGTGAAATCTGACAAAAAGAAATCTGTTTCCAATGTGTACAGATAAATGATTTTATTACAAGATGGGGGAATGTTATAATAATTGTAATAAAGTCCTTTCTTTTATGTGCGTGTATATATATAGATCTATATACATATGTGTATGTGTGTGAATATATATATATATATATATATATATATAAACAACGACAAAGAAAAGTCCAGCAATAACGTGAGCAATCCAGGAATCCAGGATGCTGTTAAAAAATGTTTTCTTTTTATTCATAAATCCATTAAAATGCAATGGTCCAAGCAGTTCAAAACAGCAATAACGCAGGAAAGTCGTGCAGATAGGACTACGCGTTTCAGCGGTACAACCCGCCTTCTTCACGGTCCAGAATCTTTCCTGCGTTATTGCTGTTTTGAACTGCTTGGACCATTGCATTTTAATGGATTTATGAATAAAAAGAAAAATTTTTTTAACAGCATCCTGGATTGCTCACGTTATTGCTGGACTTTGCTTTGTCGTTGTTCACATTTGTATGGATGGACTCCTACATCCAGATCCAGGCACAACGGAGTTAACCAGGTCAGCTGAGGTTCCAGGTGGTTCACAGGAGTGAGCTGGTCTACATTGTTGGAGAGATATATATATATATATATACATACACACACACACACACACACACACACTATATACACATGATTGCATAAGCCATTTATTTTACTTAGACTTTGAAACTCTTTTTAGCTTAGGTATTGTGAATATATGGGTGTTACCTTTGTGTGTTACTTTTTGTGAACATTAGCTGGTTTTCCGAGTCCTGCGTGACTACTCTGGTAGCGCAGATAAAAATAGCAAACAGCTAAGCAAATTGTATGTGCCATTTCTGCAAACGCAATGATTCAACACCCTTTCGGCTTTGCTATTTAAACTCTTAAGAATATGTATTGAGTTAGACAGAGGACGGCCCACACCTGGTGTGGCCGTCATTCTCTCTCCATGCCGGCATGTCCAATAAAGAAGCATCTTACTTATTCAGGTCTGGACGATTTCTAATTGGAAGACTGAAACTCCCTTTACAATAGATCTGTGATGTGTATCAGACAGCACTCGGCCCAATGTTATACTATGAGGCAGTGCAGATCTGTGATGTGTATCAGACAGCACTCGGCCCAATGTTATACTATGAGGCAGTGCAGATCTGTGATGTGTATCAGACAGCACTCGGCCCAATGTTATACTATGAGGCAGTGCAGATCTGTGATGTGTATCAGACAGCACTCGGCCCAATGTTCTACTATGGGGCAGTGCAGATCTGTGATGTGTATCAGACAGCACTCGGCCCAATGTTATACTATGGGGCAGTACAGATCTGTGATGTGTATCAGACAGCACTCAGCCCAATGTTATACTATAGGGCAGTGCAGATCTGTGATGTGTATCAGACAGCACTCGGCCCAATGTTATACTATGGGGCAGTGCAGATCTGTGATGTGTATCAGACAGCACTCGGCCCAGTGTTATACTATGGGGCAGTGCAGATCTGTGATGTGTATCAGACAGCACTCGGCCCAATGTTCTACTATGGGGCAGTGCAGATCTGTGATTTGTATCAGACAGCACTCGGCCCAATGTTCTACTATGGGGCAGTACAGATCTGTGATGTGTATCAGACAGCACTCGGCCCAATGTTATACTATGGGGCAGTGCAGATCTGTGATGTGTATCAGACAGCACTCGGCCCAATGTTATACTATGGGGCAGTGCAGATCTGTGATGTGTATCAGACAGCACTCGGCCCAATGTTATACTATGGGGCAGTGCAGATCTGTGATGTGTATCAGACAGCACTCGGCCCAATGTTATACTATGGGGCAGTGCAGATCTGTGATGTGTATCAGACAGCACTCGGCCCAATGTTCTACTATGGGGCAGTGCAGATCTGTGATGTGTATCAGACAGCACTCGGCCCAATGTTATACTATGGGGCAGTGCAGATCTGTGATGTGTATCAGACAGCACTCGGCCCAATGTTATACTATGGGGCAGTACAGATCTGTGATGTGTATCAGACAGCACTCGGCCCAATGTTATACTATGGGGCAGTGCAGATCTGTGATGTGTATCAGACAGCACTCGGCCCAATGTTCTACTATGGGGCAGTGCAGATCTGTGATGTGTATCAGACAGCACACGGCCCAATGTTATACTATGGGGCAGTACAGATCTGTGATGTTTTATCAGATAACACTCGGCCCAATGTTCTACTATGGGGCAGTACAGATCTGTGATGTTTTATCAGATAACACTCGGCCCAATGTTCTACTATGGGGCAGTGCAGATCTGTGATGTTTATAAGATAACACTCGGCCCAATGTTCTACTATGGGGCAGTGCAGATCTGTGATGTGTATCAGACAGCACTCGGCCCAATGTTCTACTATAAGGCAGTGCAGATCTGTGATGTTTATCAGACAGCACTCGGCCCAATGTTATACTATGGGGCAGTACAGATCTGTGATGTTTTATCAGATAACACTCGGCCCAATGTTATACTATGGGGCAGTACAGATCTGTGATGTGTATCAGACAGCACTCGGCCCAATGTTATACTATGAGGCAGTGCAGATCTGTGATGTGTATCAGACAGCACACGGCCCAATGTTATACTATGGGGCAGTACAGATCTGTGATGGGTATCAGATAGCACTCGGCCCAATGTTATACTATGGGGCAGTACAGATCTGTGATGTTTTATCAGATAACACTCGGCCCAATGTTCTACTATGGGGCAGTACAGATCTGTGATGTTTTATCAGATAACACTCGGCCCAATGTTCTACTATGGGGCAGTGCAGATCTGTGATGTTTATCAGATAACACTCGGCCCAATGTTCTACTATGGGGCAGTGCAGATCTGTGATGTGTATCAGACAGCACTCGGCCCAATGTTCTACTATAAGGCAGTGCAGATCTGTGATGTTTATCAGACAGCACTCGGCCCAATGTTATACTATGGGGCAGTACAGATCTGTGATGTTTTATCAGATAACACTCGGCCCAATGTTCTACTATGGGGCAGTACAGATCTGTGATGTTTTATCAGATAACACTCGGCCCAATGTTCTACTATGGGGCAGTGCAGATCTGTGATGTTTATCAGATAACACTCGGCCCAATGTTCTACTATGGGGCAGTGCAGATCTGTGATGTGTATCAGACAGCACTCGGCCCAATGTTCTACTATAAGGCAGTGCAGATCTGTGATGTTTATCAGACAGCACTCGGCCCAATGTTATACTATGGGGCAGTGCAGATCTGTGATGTGTATCAGACAGCACTCGGCCCAATGTTCTACTATAAGGCAGTGCAGATCTGTGATGTTTATCAGACAGCACTCGGCCCAATGTTATACTATGGGGCAGTACAGATCTGTGATGTTTTATCAGATAACACTCGGCCCAATGTTATACTATGGGGCAGTACAGATCTGTGATGTGTATCAGACAGCACTCGGCCCAATGTTATACTATGAGGCAGTGCAGATCTGTGATGTGTATCAGACAGCACACGGCCCAATGTTATACTATGGGGCAGTACAGATCTGTGATGGGTATCAGATAGCACTCGGCCCAATGTTATACTATGGGGCAGTGCAGATCTGTGATGTTTATAAGATAACACTCGGCCCAATGTTCTACTATGGGGCAGTGCAGATCTGTGATGTGTATCAGACAGCACTCGGCCCAATGTTCTACTATAAGGCAGTGCAGATCTGTGATGTTTATCAGACAGCACTCGGCCCAATGTTATACTATGGGGCAGTACAGATCTGTGATGTTTTATCAGATAACACTCGGCCCAATGTTATACTATGGGGCAGTACAGATCTGTGATGTGTATCAGACAGCACTCGGCCCAATGTTATACTATGAGGCAGTGCAGATCTGTGATGTGTATCAGACAGCACACGGCCCAATGTTATACTATGGGGCAGTACAGATCTGTGATGGGTATCAGATAGCACTCGGCCCAATGTTATACTATGGGGCAGTACAGATCTGTGATGTTTTATCAGATAACACTCGGCCCAATGTTCTACTATGGGGCAGTACAGATCTGTGATGTTTTATCAGATAACACTCGGCCCAATGTTCTACTATGGGGCAGTGCAGATCTGTGATGTTTATCAGATAACACTCGGCCCAATGTTCTACTATGGGGCAGTGCAGATCTGTGATGTGTATCAGACAGCACTCGGCCCAATGTTCTACTATAAGGCAGTGCAGATCTGTGATGTTTATCAGACAGCACTCGGCCCAATGTTATACTATGGGGCAGTACAGATCTGTGATGTTTTATCAGATAACACTCGGCCCAATGTTCTACTATGGGGCAGTGCAGATCTGTGATGTCTATCAGACAGCACTCGGCCCAATGTTATACTATGGGGCAGTGCAGATCTGTGATGTTTATCAGATAACACTCGGCCCAATGTTCTACTATGGGGCAGTGCAGATCTGTGATGTTTATCAGATAACACTCGGCCCAATGTTCTACTATGGGGCAGTGCAGATCTGTGATGTGTATCAGACAGCACTCAGCCCAATGTTCTACTATGGGGCAGTGCAGATCTGTGATGTGTATCAGACAGCACTCGGCCCAATGTTCTACTATAAGGCAGTGCAGATCTGTGATGTTTATCAGACAGCACTCGGCCCAATGTTATACTATGGGGCAGTGCAGATCTGTGATGTGTATCAGACAGCACTCAGACCAATGTTATACTACGGGGCAGTGCAGATCTGTGATGTGTATCAGACAGCACTCGGCCCAATGTTATACTATGGGGCAGTGCAGATCTGTGATGTGTATCAGACAGCACTCGGCCCAATGTTCTACTATGGGGCAGTGCAGATCTGTGATGTGTATCAGACAGCACACGGCCCAATGTTATACTATGGGGCAGTACAGATCTGTGATGTTTTATCAGATAACACTCGGCCCAATGTTCTACTATGGGGCAGTGCAGATCTGTGATGTGTATCAGACAGCACACGGCCCAATGTTATACTATGGGGCAGTACAGATCTGTGATGGGTATCAGATAGCACTCGGCCCAATGTTATACTATGGGGCAGTGCAGATCTGTGATGTTTATCAGATAACACTCGGCCCAATGTTCTACTATAAGGCAGTGCAGATCTGTGATGTGTATCAGACAGCACTCGGCCCAATGTTCTACTATAAGGCAGTGCAGATCTGTGATGTTTATCAGACAGCACTCGGCCCAATGTTATACTATGGGGCAGTGCAGATCTATGATGTTTATCAGACAGCACTCGGCCCAATGTTATACTATGGGGCAGTGCAGATCTATGATGTTTATCAGACAGCACTCGGCCCAATGTTATACTATGGGGCAGTGCAGATCTGTGATGTGTATCAGACAGCACTCGGCCCAATGTAATACTATGGGGCAGTGCAGATCTGTGATGTTTTATAACATAGCACTCAGCCCAATGTTATATTATGGGGCAGTGCAGATCTCAGATCCAGCATGAGAAAATAATTGCAGCATGTTGTGAGTGAATCCGATAATCATATTGCACGTACCCATACAAGTCTATGGGTGCGATTGAAACATCGGACTGCATTCAGATGTCAACCGACTGCAGTCCAAAGTACACTCACAGAGACAATGGAGAAATTACGTTCTGTCTTCTCCGCACATGTGCTGATTCTCTCATGTGAGAGAATCAGATCACACTCAGATCAATCTCTGAGAGAGCTTGAGCCGTGTCCTAAGAATAATCGGACGATTCTATTGCATGAGAAAAGATACACCAGTGAGAGCGAACACTCAATCGGAGGCCACTTTCTGCTTTCTAAACATCTACAGTGGGGAAAAAAAGTATTTAGTCAGTCAGCAATAGTGCAAGTTCCACCACTTAAAAAGATGAGAGGCGTCTGTAATTTACATCATAGGTAGACCTCAACTATGGGAGACAAACTGAGAAAAAAAAATCCAGAAAATCACATTGTCTGGGTTTTTTTTTCATTTTATTTGCATATTATGGTGGAAAATAAGTATTTGGTCAGAAACAAAATTTCATCTCAATACTTTGTGATATATCCTTTGTTGGCAATGACAGAGGTCAAACGTTTTCTGTAAGTCTTCACAAGGTTGCCACACACTGTTGTTGGTATGTTGGCCCATTCCTCCATGCAGATCTCCTCTAGAGCAGTGATGTTTTTGGCTTTTCGCTTGGCAACATGGACTTTCAACTCCCTCCAAAGGTTTTCTATAGGGTTGAGATCTGGAGACTGGCTAGGCCACTCCAGGACCTTGAAATGCTTCTTACGAAGCCACTCCTTCGTTGCCCTGGCGGTGTGCTTTGGATCATTGTCATGTTGAAAGACCCAGCCACGTTTCATCTTCAATGCCCTTGCTGATGGAAGGAGGTTTGCACTCAAAATCTCACGATACATGGCCCCATTCATTCTTTCATGTACCCGGATCAGTCGTCCTGGCCCCTTTGCAGAGAAACAGCCCCAAAGCATGATGTTTCCACCACCATGCTTTACAGTAGGTATGGTGTTTGATGGATGCAACTCAGTATTCTTTTTCCTCCAAACACGACAAGTTGTGTTCCTACCAAACAGTTCCAGTTTGGTTTCATCAGACCATAGGACATTCTCCCAAAACTCCTCTGGATCATCCAAATGCTCTCTAGCAAACTTCAGACGGGCCCGGACATGTACAGGCTTAAGCAGTGGGACACGTCTGGCACTGCAGGATCTGAGTCCATGGTGGCGTAGTGTGTTACTTATGGTAGGCCTTGTTACATTGGTCCCAGCTCTCTGCAGTTCATTCACTAGGTCCCCCTGCGTGGTTCTGGGATTTTTGCTCACCGTTCTTGTGATCATTCTGACCCCACGGGGTGGGATTTTGCGTGGAGCACCAGATCGAGGGAGATTATCAGTGGTCTTGTATGTCTTCCATTTTCTAATTATTGCTCCCACAGTTGATTTATTCACTCCAAGCTGGTTGGCTATTGCAGATTCAGTCTTCCCAGCCTGGTGCAGGGCTACAATTTTGTTTCTGGTGTCCTTTGACAGCTCTTTGGTCTTCACCATAGTGGAGTTTGGAGTCAGACTGTTTGAGGGTGTGCACAGGTGTCTTTTTATACTGATAACAAGTTTAAACAGGTGCCATTACTACAGGTAATGAGTGGAGGAAAGAGGAGACTCTTAAAGAAGAAGTTACAGGTCTGTGAGAGCCAGAAATCTTGATTGCTTGTTTCTGACCAAATACTTATTTTCCACCATAATATGCAAATAAAATGAAAAAAAAACAGACAATGTGATTTTCTGGATTTTTTTTTCTCAGTTTGTCTCCCATAGTTGAGGTCTACCTATGATGTAAATTACAGACGCCTCTCATCTTTTTAAGTGGTGGAACTTGCACTATTGCTGACTGACTAAATACTTTTTTTCCCCACTGTATATGTTAGGCTAGTTTCACACTAGCGTTGTGTAGCGCAGCGGATGGCAGCCTACTTCCTCCTTTCTTCCTCTGTTAAGCCCCGCCCACTGCCGCACCTCGTTCAGCTCCGCCTATGTCTCCATGCGTCCTGCGTACCTATCTTTAACATTGGGCACGCAGTGTTAGGGTATGTGCACACGGTGCGGATTCGCAGCGGTCTTGGCCCTGCGGGTCCGCAGATTTAGGTGCGTTGTACAGTACCATTGTTTTCAATGGTAAACTGGAAAACGCTGTGCACATGCAGGACTTTAGTACTGCGGATTTATCTGCGGATTTTACTACAAAATCCGCACCACCAAAAAACTCCGTGTGCACTTACCCTTAGGTGTCGGATTCCGACCTCTGCACAGGAGGAATCCCCAGCCTTGCCTTCTGCGGTCTCCCATTCAGTCCCGACCGCAGAAGAGGCTGCTCAGCAAAGGCGTCGATCCCGACGTCTTGCTCAGGCTAGTGCTGTTGGGTTGGTTGCTGCCACCTCTGGTTCAGCTTTAGCAATCCGCACTAGTCAGCAGCTCCGGAGGCTAAGTCCTTTTTTCAGCCTACTGAGCATGACCGTGGGACGACCTCTCATTGGAGTTCGGAGGTCACATGCTCAGGTCCTCAAGCAACTCGGACTGGACCATCAGGAAGGTCCCAGAAGGCTGTGCCTATAAAAGGATCGCACGGAAATGTGCTAGTATAGACTAATATGGCTAAGTGTGTGTGTTGATGGATGCTTGTGACTGGTGACTGACTCATTATGACTCCCTCCCTTGGTTGTGCACGAGATAGGGTTTTAGAGTAAGAGCCGAGCTGTGGCACTGCCTAGCGCCGCAGTGTTCTCAGCTCATCACACATGCTAGCGCCAGAGTGCGCAACTCTACATAAGACACTATGCTACCGCATGAACTGCAGCATCCGTTAGAGTGGCGCCGTGTGCGTCTTATGCGCTTTCCAGTCCTAAGCTTAGGCTGGTTAGTGGCGTCCGCCAGAGCTGCGCTGTACGCACTTAGTGCAGTAAGCAACATGAATCTGCATCCTGTGACTGCTAACAGCACACAGCATTCTATTTGTGTCTGTCCAGGCATCGCTTTGTGGTGCCGAACGTTAGTGGGACTAGAGGGGCTCTAACCCTGTATCCTTGGGGCAGAGTTCTGTGTCACTCTACACTAGCGCTCTCCTGCCGAGTCCTGTGAGGATAAACAGGCTCTGGCACTTGTTCCAGCGGCTCTGTGAGGTAACGGAGTTCGCTCCTGTACACGTCGGGTCAGTGGTCAACCCGCCGGTGTTTAGTTAGTACTCCGCCATTACTGAGCAGCAGTTTCCATCTCTGCACGGTGGACCTTGGGTTGAGATCGCACTTCCTTATATTTTATATTTAGTGCGATCCGCAACCCTAATACGCAGGCCATGCGGATTTAAGTTGACGCATCTCCATGCGTCGTTTTGACGCATGCGCCAAGAGCAACAAAATGCAACTTGTTGCGTTCGACGCAGTGTCAAAATGACGCATGCGGTTGCGTCAACATAAATCCGCATGGCCTGCGTACCCAATGTTAAAGATAGGTACGCAGGACGCATGCAGACGTAGGCGGAGCTGAAGGAAGAGGTAGCATTTAATACCATAGAGATGGACATGTGCATCACCGTGGAGATCTCAGTGCTAGGAAAAGCCTTGGCATCCCTAAGGCCTCTTTCACACATCAGGTTTTCGGCTTCAGGCGCGATCCGGCGCTTTTGACTAAAACCGGATCCGTCGAAATGCAATGCCGGATCTGGTTTCCCCCCCATTGACTTGCATTAGAGCCGGATCGAGCCGGATGGCCATGCGTTTCATCCGATTTTCGCCGGATCCGGCAATGTGACGCGATCCGGCGTCTGGAAAAAACGGAGACTGTAACGTTTTTTTGTATCCGTCGAAAAAGCCGGACACGCCGGATCCGGCGTGTCCGGCTTTTTCATACAATGAAAGCCTATGAGCGCCGCAATGCGCCGGATCCAGCGACGGCCGGAACCGGTTTCTTTGGTCTGAGCATGCTCAGTAGCTCTGCCCACAGGACATATATAAAAGCAAGACAATGGGACCCTCAGCCACACCCAACATGCCACCCAAGCCAAGAACCAGGAGCAGGAGAAGGCAGCAGACATCTGCAGCAGCAGCACCATCAGCACCACCCCAAATGGAGCAGCATGCTGAACAACGGGAGGGGAGTCCAGCAGCAGATGAGAGACGGTAATTATCAAATCCCCCATTCCTCCAAACTAGGGCTATGGAATATCAAGATATTCATTGGCCCTTTGTTTCTCTTTATTCAACAGCCGCCCAATAGATGCAGCAGCAGCAGCAATGGCAGCAGCAGAAACACCACCCACAGCCATGGAGTCTGGCCATGAGGAAGACAGCACATCTTCTTCTGGGAGCCCTCCCTCGCATCGTCAGCGTTTGACGGTAAGTTTTTATTTCCAAAATCCATCATCTCTGTAATATATGTGTATTCATTGCCTTTTATTTCAAAACAGGAATCACAAGATGAAGAGGAGCTCCCAGAAGAAGAAGGAAGGGGTGGACAGACACTTGGAGTGGGCTCACAATTGGTAAGTTTTTTGCATCAAACGCAGAAACACAACATCACACTACACACAACACATAGAAAACAATGTTCTGCAGACCACACACAGCAAACAAATGCCTACATCCAAAGACATAACATTTTTTGTTTTCTTCTCTAGTCTTCCCAATCTGGTGCTCGGCCAAGAGGTCCTCGCAGTGCCTCCCAGGGTCGTCGGCGACAGCAACGCGGCGGTCACCAACGTGTAAGTATAAATATTTTTGCTTTGTTTTTTTTGCACTTTTTATTTCATTTCTTTTGTGGAGGCTAATTATGTTATTTTTGTCTTTTTCTTTAACAGCCTTCACAGCGTGCCCCCGACTCTGACGGTGAGGATGGAGGGATTGATGTGGACCGCCTCATCGATCTCGTCAGAGAAAGGGAGCCGCTCTGGAATATGGCTGACCGACGCCACGCTGACCTGATCGTTACCCGACGACTCTGGGAGGAAATCTGTTCGCTCCTTGTGGACCGCTGGGAGGACCTCGAAGCTCGGGCCCAGATTAAAGAGCGTAAGTATATACAGTACCGGTTGCTTGATTTAAACCAGTGTTTCCCGAACTCCAGTCCTCGTGGTCCCCACGGATCATGTGTTCAGGATTTCTATTTACTTTGGAAATCCTGAAAACATGACCCCTGGGGACCATGAGGACTGGAGTTTGGGAAACACTGATGTTGTATACTAACCACTTTGTCCTTTCTCGTTTCAGGGGAGAGAATTGTGAAGCGGTGGCGGTCTGTGAGGGATCGTTTCAAGGAGTTCAATAAAGAGATGCGGGCCCTGAGTGGATCTGGAGGACGCAGGAGCAAGTACAAGTACGCACGAGCCCTGTCGTTCCTCCGGGAGACAATGCTCACCAGAAGGTAAATATTACACACCACATGTGACAAAAAAATGTTTAGATGTAACTTTTTTTTTTTCAGCCAGGGCCATACCATGTCACTATTTTAATTGTTTTTTTTTCTCTTTATTCCACAGCACAGTGAGCAGCACTCGGGAGCCTGCACGATTGGACCCTTCTGAGGCGATCCCTGAGGAGACCGGCACCGAGGGACACTTCGACCGCCCCGGTACATCTGCACCTTCCCAGCCTTCCCACACATTCGACCCATCTGTCCCATCCACCAGCACAGGAGCATCGTGGCCGCCTACATTACATGAAGCTGCTGGTGAGGAGATCGCTTTCCCTTTACCCCACCCTTCTGCCCCTGCCACCTCTAGTACACCTGCGGGTACTGGGCGGCAGCGGCAGAGGGGTCAGGAAAAGACTTATGCGCCAGAGTTCTTGCATCTGAATGCATCTTTCCAGAACTGTCTAAAAGTCTTGTCAGAGCAAATCTCCGCAGGCTATCAGCAGATCAACTCCAGCATTCTGGAGGTGAAGACACTTCTGCAAACCATGCATTCAGAAGCAAGATCTTCGCCAAACCACACCTTTTTCAGGTCTGTTGTGGAGCGCATGGAAACGCTCTCTCCTGCCCAGCAGATGCATGTAATGCATTCATGCCACGCTGCTCTCCAGCAAGTTACCTCCCAACCTCCTCCTCCCACCACAGTAGTTCCTCCACCCCCTCCAGCCACTTTCCATCCTCCCCCTCCTATTACATACCATCCACCTCCCCAGCACCATCCACCTCCCCAGCACCAGCAACCTCCCCAGCACCAGCAACCTCCCCAGCACCAGCAACCTCCCCACTTCCAGCAACCTGCCCCGTACCAGACATCTCCCCACTTCCAGCAACCTGCCCCGTACCAGACATCTCCCCACTTCCAGCAACCTGCCCCGTACCAGACATCTCCCCACTTCCAGCAACCTGCCCCGTACCAGACATCTCCACACTTCCAGCAACCTGCCCCGTACCAGACATCTCCCCACTTCCAGCAACCTGCCCCGTACCAGACATCTCCCCACTTCCAGCAACCTGCCCCGTACCAGACATCTCCCCACTTCCAGCAACCTGCCCCGTACCAGACATCTCCCCACTTCCAGCAACCTGCCCCGTACCAGACATCTCCCCACTTCCAGCAACCTGCCCCGTACCAGACATCTCCCCACTTCCAGCAACCTGCCCCGTACCAGACATCTCCCCACTTCCAGCAACCTGCCCCGTACCAGACATCTCCCCACTTCCAGCAACCTGCCCCGTACCAGACATCTCCCCACTTCCAGCAACCTGCCCCGTACCAGACATCTCCCCACTTCCAGCAACCTGCCCCGTACCAGACATCTCCCCACTTCCAGCAACCTGCCCCGTACCAGACATCTCCCCACTTCCAGCAACCTGCCCCGTACCAAACTCCTTCCCCATACAACTTGCCATCAACATCATCTGCTCCTACAGTCCCTGCCCAACCCTCCACTCCACCACCCACCACCTCTTCTGCTTCCCACATGTCCACCCATTCTGTAGTTTTTTCCACACCTTCACCTCTAACTGTTCCTTCCCCACCACGATCCCAGTCCTCTCTCCACACTCCCAGTGTCGAAGTGTCCCGCAGCCCCTCCCAGCAGTATTTCCACCACACACTACACAGATTTATAATGTGTATTTAAATAAAAATGACCAGTTTTATGGTTTCAAAGCTTTATTAAACAAGTTTATTAGAATTTTAAAAAAGTTTACTAAAAAAAACATTTTTCAATAAAAGTTAAATTATTTTACACTGGTTGTCTGTCATTTCTTTCTGCGGCGAAAAAGGTTAAATACAGGGTATTTAATAGGTGAAATGGTATTCAAAACTAGGTATATAACTGTGGGTAAATTTTAGCTTTTTGCCACAGTTGTGTTCCTGGTTGTGTTTGAAGCAAAGTATTTCACCTAAAAAGTTGTGTTTATTGTTGGTGATTTCATAACAATGTACACAACTTTTGTTAAAAGGTGAAATACTTTGCATAAAACACAACCAGGTATACACCTGTGGCCTAAAGCTAAAAATAGAGACCATGACAAGATAGCCAACTTTGGTTGGCAAAGGTATATACTGTTGGTACAGAAGGTACACAAGTTTGGTTGGGCACAAATCTTTCACACTGTCATCCTGCCAGTGTACTCTGCCTTGAGGTGACAAAGTATAGTGCAAAATTGTCCCTCATTACTGAAACCGTCACAGAACTTCTAGTGGTAATGTCATGGTAATCTTGCAAGGTGGTTTCTTCAGGTGTCCTCAATGGAAATGGGTTCCTTGCAGATAACAAAATTGTGGAGTACCACGCACGCTTTGATCACCTCATCCACAGTTTCTGTCTTGAGGTTGATCGCAGTCAATAGGACCCGCCATTTGGCTGTCAGAATACCAAAGGTACATTCAACCATTCTTCTTGCTCTTGTGAGGCGGTAATTAAAAATGCGTTTTGGTCTTGTCAATCCTCTGCTAGAGTACGGTTTCAAAAGGTGTTCTGACAGCTGGAAGGCTTCATCCCCTACACAGACAAATGGCATAGGTGGACCAGATGTTTGTGGCAGCGGTCTAGGTGGTGGGAACTGGAAGGTGTTTCCATACAGTTTACGCCCCATGGCAGACAGTTTGAAAACTTGAGAGTCATTGGAGCGGCCATAGGCCCCAATATCAACCGCAATAAATTTGTATTCCACGTCAGCGATGGCCATGAGGACAATTGAAAAATATTTCTTGTAATTGAAATATTCCGATCCCGATCCAGCTGGCTTTACAATGCGGATATGTTTCCCGTCCACAGCGCCCAAGCAGTTGGGAAACTGACATATCTGTTGAAACTTGTCAGCAATTTCAATCCACCTCTCTGTTGTGGGCTCTGGTAAAAACTCTTCAGCTAAGGAGTCCCACAGTGCACGGCATGTGTACTTCACTATTCCAGATATGGTGGAAATCCCGAGTCTGTACTGGAAATGCAGTGACGAAAGGGATTCTCCAGTTGCAAGAAATCTCTGGGGAATTAAAAAACAATAAATTAGTTTTAAATCACAGCATTACATACCAAAACTGACCTATAACACTTGGAGATACAAACTACCACCAACAAGATTGCAGTGAAAGTGTGCTCTGATGCGATCACATCCAATAAATGTGGCTTACCTTAAAGTCACCATCAGACGCTCTGCGGGTGAAACAGAGAAGCGGCAATAGGTGTCCGCTTTTCTTGTGAGGTGTGCAATGCGCTCCACCAAGTAATCAAAATTCTCCATTTTCATCCTAACATATCCAAAAAATTTATCCGGGTTTCGTCGAAGGTCCATGCAGAGTGTAGAATAGACCCCACGCGTCATTCTCTTGGCTGTGATGGGGTGGATCCACAAACGTCGTCTACGATGCCTGATGCGCTGCTGCCTCGCTCTCTCCTTCTCCAGATCACCCTCAAACGATTCGCCTCTGCTATAAAATCCGCCAAATTCTTCAAAATATTTCCAATGACAACATCCATCTTCACCAGTAACTTGCTCTTCTCTCCAACCTGCACTTTCTCCTCTACAACCTGTCAAAGAAGGGCTGTAGGAACATGCTATATATAGTTTTCCAGTAGCCAATCCCGTTCGGAAGGCCACAAGGGTCAATTTTAAAAACCGGATCCGGCGTAATCCGTCGAAAAACGGATAGAAAAACGGATGAACCGGATGAGACGGATCCGGTTTTGTCTGTCAAGAAAAAGACGGATCCGGCAGAAAACCGGATCCGTCACATCCGGTTTTACTAAACATTTGCCGGATCCGGCGTTCCGGTACGACGCCGGATCGCGCCTGACGCCAAAAACCTGAAGTGTGAAAGTAGCCTTAATTGAATCATCCAGTGCAAAGCTTCAGTTCAAGAACCCTACCTGATGGTCTATGTGGCGCCCCTGAGGCTCAGTCGCTACAGAGGTACTGCACCTTCCTCTCTCCTAAGGTGTGGTACCCCACCAGCCAGGTAAGTTGGAGGCTCCTGACCATGCTCCAACACTCGCACCCCACACAATAGAGAAGTTCAGCACAACCACATTGCGGCTCCTTGCTTAGAGAGTAGCAGAGCACCTTTGATGGTTCCCTGCTTGGAACACTAGACATGCTGGGAGGCGGGTGGAGTTTAGGATACATATATATGAGCGGGATGGTTTAGGATGACAGGTCAGTCTGACAGGAGGTCAGTGAGGAAGGAAGCCACTCGGAGGGAGTGGGGATCCCTGGAAGAAGGGATGGAGGAAGGAGTGCTGCAGCTGCCTCAGTGACCTGAGCCAGCTGGCACGGGAAAGGAAAGAAGGAGAAAGACATTGAACTGAAGCCTGAGCTTCCATAGAAGGGAAAGACAAGTACAAAACGTAGGAGTAAAGGGAACACCGAGGACATGGGTTAGAGGAAGAACCCTGCCTAGAAGTTCTGAGCACAAGGGCAGGGCCCGGTCCCCGAGGTTGTATGGACGTGAATGGTTCTGCAGCAGACACCGGTGGAGTAGTAGGCTGTAAATGCACTACTCCCATCTAAAACTTGAGGGCACAACAGCAACACGGATAGAGAGCCGGGACTTAGGAGTAGAGAGTCCCGAAGCAGGCTACAGCTGTCTGCCGTGCAAGTACAGTTCTTGGGAACATCTGTCAGGAGGAACTCCAGCGTACCACGGTACTGGAGATCTTCACATTTAAAGGCGCTATAGAGGAGACGTTCAGGAAAGGCACATAAGTTGGCGGAGTGTGGAAGGGAGCTTTCCATCTTGCCTGGAGGTTGACTGAGTCCCTGACCCGGAGGACTCGGCACAGAAGTGGGCACTACAGACTGAGTAAAGCTTTGGAACTACATGCCCTGGTGTCCTCCATTCCTTCCTGCGTCCGTCTGCCTGGCACTGCTACATCCCCTGCGCCGGACACAACACCACCTTAGTGTCCCCACATCTACACTGCCCTGGGACAACAGCCCTGCCTGTGGAGGGCTATAACATCATTGCTGCATCACACCATCTGTCCCGGAGGATCTGTCTGCAGCGTCGGCTTAACACCTCCCTTGCCGAACACCACAGGTGGCGTTACAACCTTTCACCATTAACTTATCTCCCTATTGCTTGGGCGCCCAGGGCCACAGTCCGGGTCACCGCTGCTGTGACACATCCACTGACACCGGCCCGGTACCAAGTACCCCACAGCCCTGGGAGGGTGACCCATCTACAAACATAAGCAACATCCTAGGTTAATAGCCACAGTGTGAATGTGCACCTACACATGGCACCTATACCAATATGTATTCCAGCTCAGTTCTTTGGTATTTCTGAGGGTCCACAAAACCTAATCTATCTGTTCAGATCAGATCTGAACCTTACATCAGACGTTGTAAACATAGAAGTATTGCTGAACCACTTGCGGACACAGATGGAAGGGGCTCCTGTGCAAGAAAACTATATGGGACCTTTGCAGCCTAACAGCTCATAATGTACAGGTGGAAATTGTCCCCTTCACTCCTTGGGCCCTTTTTTGGACATAAAGCTGGCACCAATAGTATGTCCACCCCTGTGCTGAATATATACCACTAATGGAATACCCCAAAATAGACCACTGTATACAGGAGCGCACATCCTCCATAGGCTCCCACCAATGTACTGTTTTTACAGAATGCTTCTGCAAAAATGCCAAGTCGACTAGGTTCATCTGTGATAAAAAGCTTTTCTTTCTAATAAAAAAAGTTACATCGACATACACCAACTGACAGAAGCCAAAAGAACAGGTGAATGGCGCCTAAAAACGGCTTAAACACGATGTGAACGGAGCCTGAAAACAGCTGCTGAGTGGCTGCGTATCTCAATGAGTGATTGGAGAAGAATGTCCCCAACGAGGAAAAGAGAATAATGAAAGTGACTGTCAATGCCACCGAGACGGCCGTTAATCACGCATGTTCTAGCAGTGTTTGGCACGAATAGAATACGTAGTGGTTCAAATTTATCCAGTTTTTTTTTTTTTTCGTCCATGTGACCATGAAAAAAAAATCATGGAGATGTCGATTTTGGAAATCACTGAGCCATCCGTACGCAGTCAATTTTATAACACTGGACTGGATAGGAGAAGCTTCACATTTTTTTTTTAAAGAAAAGTGGAAACTAACAGATGAAAAACTGATGGCACAAAAAGGACACCTGGCACAAGTACTGCTGAAAAGCTGATCCAGCACACTGCGGAGAATCGGCTCGCTCTGTACGTGAAAATAACGGGCGTCTACAAGAGGCCTTACACTAAAATGCTCTCATGTCTGATAAATGGGAGCTAGTTCACTGATAATGGAGGTTATTTACCTATAAGCAATGAGAAATTAGGAGCAAATAAAGCTTTGGGGACTTGAGCTCGTAAACAATGCATCCTGCCCGTCCCTGGGGGGCTCCCAGAGGACCAACGCTGTGTGTCCAGGTTACGGAGCACAACAACACATCCTGCAAGATCACAGCATGGCACAGCTACATAGCATTGGCAGGAACTCGTGGGGGTTCTTTACGGGCATTAGTCCTACGCCAGAGCTCTCCTGGCACTGCCGTGGTCTGAGTGACAAAGTAGGGTATGTGCACACTAAGTATTTGGTGCAGAAACTGCTGCACCTCTTGGCAGGGAAAAATGCAGAGGCAAAAAAGCATGTTTTTTAAATTATGTTTTTGGTGCAGATTTTCCCCGCTTATTAGTATGGGTGAAATCTGCAGAAAAACTCTGAAAGAACTGACGCTGCCGATCTGCACCAAATCTGAAGTCACAAATAAGCAACGTGTGCACGACACCGCCGGATTCTCATGCACTTTGTCTGCGGCATCAGGAAACCCTTCAGGTTTTGTAACAAATCTGCACTGAAAAACGCAGCAAAAACACAACATGTGCACACAGCCTGTGTTAATTGTGTATGATACTAAAGTAAGCAGCTCTGGTTGGGAACAATTATCCGCACGGTGTAAGCAGTCACGTTGTACAACAGCCAGAACAACAAAATCGTATTCTATTCATAAACTATTTTATGTATGCTTCATCACAGCAAGCATAAAAATACCAAAATGTCCATCGATAAAACAAACCTAATAGATGAAACCATCTGGCCAAACCCATTAGGTTACAGTGTTGTCCCAAGTGGACAACCTAAGTGGTGGCTCACACACTCCTACCACTGCTGCTATCACAGCGCATCCTCCATTGGAAAGTAGGTTTACGAGGGGCGTTCATTAAAGACTTCCCCTGACCCACTTCTGTTCATCACAGGACGCTGAAGCTGCACGTGTTACAAGTCTCTATAGGTTACGTGCCAAAGTGAAAGACTGAACGGATAACAGTCTTGATTCTCCAGGTGCTGAAGTGGTGTGAGGTTGGATAATGGACCAGTGGAATACAGAGCAGTCATCAAGTTCCTTTACTTGAAAGGCGACACACCAAAGTAGACATTCGATGAAAGAGGTTTATGGTGATGATTCCCCATCATATGATGTAGTCAAGAACTGGTATCAATTCAAGTGTAGTCGGACTTTGGTGCAAATAGCTCCAATTTCAGGGCGACCCCACTCTGCTAATGATGAACACACCATCCAGCAAGTGGAGGTCGCCATATTGGAAAATCGCCATGTAAGGCTATGTGCACACGTTGCAGAATTGCCGCGGGAATTCCGGAATTCCATTCTGCAGGAAATATGCGAGAAAACCACATTTTAATTTCCGCCTATTTTCCACGGAAAAACTAGCGTTTTGCAAGCGTAGTTAGGTTCCAGAATGCTAGTGTTTTCCAAGTGATCGGTAGCATCGCTTGGAAAACTGATTGACGAGTGTGACCAACCTGTCAAACATAGTGTTTGACAAGTGTGACCAACTTTTTACTATTGAGGCTGCCTATGCGGCATCAGTAGTAAAAAGATATAATGTTAAAAATATTTTAAAAAATCGTGTTATTCTCACCTTCTGGCGTCCCTCGCAGCCTTCCCGATCATCTTGATGCTACCGGCAGGTCCCGTTCCCAGTGATGCATTGCGACAACGACCTTTGATGACGTCGCGGTCTAGCAAGACCGCTACGGTATCGCGAGACCGCGACGTCAAAGGTCATTGCCGCAATGCATCACTGGGAACGGGACCTGCCAGGAGCATCGCGCAGGCCTGGTGATGCTGCGAGGGACATCAGAAGGTGAGAATATGATGATTTTTTTATTTTAATTCTATTTTTTACAGGGAAATGGTACCCAGAGCCTGGCGGAGAATCTCCTCTCCTCCACCCCCTGGGCACAGCCACATGCGGAAAGTAAGCAGAACAATGCATTCCTATGTGTGCGGAATCCCCGCAATTCCACAAAATTAATGAGCATGCTGTGTATTTTTACGCGCTGCGCTTTCGCCGCGGAAAAATCCGCAGCATTAGCACAGCATTGCGGAATCCCATCGGATTGCATGGGATGTTTTTTTTTGCGTTTTTGCAGCAAAAACGCTACATGTGAACACAGCCTAACCATTCGCCACCTAGACAAAAATGTCAAGGTCAATGTGGGGTCATTGGAAAAAATCATCTAAGAAAATCTTCACATGCATAAGTTATCCACTCGCTGGGTTCCCTGGCTGCTCACACCTTTCCAGAAGCAGGAACGAGGCGAATACTCTCAGGCTACTATTGACGATGTGCCATGGAAACCAGGCCTTTTCAAGAGACTGATCACACGGGATGAAAGCTGGGTCCATCACTATGATCCTCAGACTAAAGTCCAGTCAATGCAATGGAAGCATCATGACCACCTCCAAAGAAGGCAGGCAAGGTCATGCTCACAGTATTTTGGGACCAGCACGGAGTAGTATTGATGGGTTTCCTAGCAAAGGGTACCATGATCACTAGGGCATTCTATGCTTCACTGCCGAAATTGATGAAGGCCATCAAAAAAAAAAAGACGTGGCATGCTCACCAAAGGTGTCCACCTTCTGCAAGACAATGCACCCGTTCACAACTCACATGTTGCCCAAATGGAAGCATGCTCCTGTGGCTTTGAAATTCTACCGCATCCCGCTTATTCACCCCACCTCGCACCATCGGAATTCCACCTCTTTCCAACAATGAAGTTATTTTTGAAGGACTAGCATTTTCCAGACGATGAGACTCCGATTTCCGAAGTCACAACGTGGCTTTTGGAGCAACCTGTCAACTTCTACAAGCGAGGTGTTTACAGTTGCTTAAAGAGATGGGAGAAGTGTGTGGCGCTAGGTGGTATCTATGTAGGGAAGGACTAATAACTGTGCAAAGTTTCATGGCTCTGTCCATAGGAAGTGGATCAGGGAAAATCTTTAATGAACACCCATCATATGCGCAAAATGTGCAAACGTTCTGCTGCTTGTAATAAACCAAGGAAAGGACTGAGGTAGACTGCACAAGCAGGTGATGCTCAGTGATTGGCTGCAGCAGTGAAGCGAGTGTTGACACGATGTCACCGCTGCAGCAAAAATTAGGTGACCGAAGAGATGGCAGAGAATTGGCGTTGGACCCGAGGAGGGTGAGTGCCATCTGATTTTCCTATTTTACAAGACAAGAAACATTTGGGGGTCTACTTTTCTAAAACCCCTTCCTGCAAAATGATGTAGATTGCAAGATTTCCTGTAATCAGGAGTAGTTACGCCAGAGAGATGGCGCGGGCACAGGGTCTGCTGCATGTGCTGAGACCAGATAGTGCCGATCTTAGCATTTTAACCCCTCATATTGCTCAATATTTATTGTGAATGGCATAAAAAAAAAATAGGAAAAACTATTTGTTTATTTTACCTGACAAAAAAAAAAAAAAAAGTGATGAAAAAGTTGTATGTCTACAGCTTATTGCAGAATATACAGCCCCTCATACTGCTCTATAAGCAGAAAAATGAAAAAGTCAGGGACCCCACAATTGCTCAATGTGGGAACATAGCCTAATACTCCACGGTGAGCTCCACAAAAAATACAATTAAAAACAATTTCACATGTATTGTTTTTTTTCATGGAAAACCACACAGCTGCATAAGCCTGTGGTTGCTTGATGTCACAGACCTGGCATTGTATTAATTTTTGTTCGTTTTATCAGGGGTTAATCTGACTGGAGGCTCAGCAACAGCTTAAATGAGTTTGTATTGTTTGATTGGTTCTTTTCTCTCCTCAGAGCAGGTCTGTTATTGGGCCAGAGAAAGGGCGCCAAAATGTAAGCTACAAATAGACCTATATTCCTGTCAGGACTGACCAGCTGAAGAATTCCGGCCCATCCTCCCTGATTTTTATGGACTTTATTATTTTATACTGTTGATGTCCTTTATTAGTGAGAATAAGATGCCTATCTAAGGTGGAAGAGTTTCTGGCTTATTATTGGTTACAGGTAAAATCTCCCAGTAATTTGGGCGGATTGGATCTGGTATTTTATTAAATTGATTATTTAATTAATGATTATTTATCCCATTTATGGATTTATGAAATTAAACTCATACCAATATTTTCAGGTAATCTCTTAATAAAAAGACACCTTGACAAATTTTTGACACCACAGCAGTTGTTGTGAGTCTTATTTCGTATTGGAGTTAATCGGGGTTGGTGCAATAGGTCTTGTGTCGTCATGCTTCCTACCCCAAAAAAATAAATGCATTAAAAAGCACAGCCGCCCCCCAGCCCCAGGACCACTGTACTAAGGTGCCACAGTGTGTCCATCACACCCACTCCCCAGCCCCCCGACCCTGTACGAAGGTGCCACAGTGTGTCCAACACACCCGCTCCCTAACCCCCAGCCAGCTGTACTAAGGTGCCACAGTGTGTCCAGCACACCCGCTCCCCAGCCCCCGGACAGCTGTACTAAGGTTCCACAGTGTGTCCAGCACATCCGCTCCCCAACCCACGGACCACTGTACTAAGGTGCCACAGTGTGTGCACAACATCCGCTCCCCAGCCCACGGACCCCTGTACTAAGATGCCACAGTGTGTGCACAACATCCGCTCCCCAGCCCACGGACCCCTGTACTAAGATGCCACAGTGTGTGCACAACATCCGCTCCCCAGCCCACGGACCCCTGTACTAAGATGCCACAGTGTGTCCATCACATCCACTCCCCAGCCCCCCGACCCTGTACGAAGGTGCCACAGTGTGTCCAACACACCCGCTCCCCAGCCAGCTGTACTAAGGTTCCACAGTGTGTCCAGCACACCAGCTCCCCAGCACCCGGACAGCTGTACTAAGGTTCCACAGTGTGTCCAGCACATCCGCTCCCCAGCCCACGGACCCCTGTACTAAGATGCCACAGTGTGTGCACAACATCCGCTCCCCAGCCCACAGACCCCTGTACTAAGATGCCACAGTGTGTCCATCACATCCACTCCCCAGCCCCCCGACCCTGTACTAAGGTGCCACAGTGTGTCCAGCACACCAGCTCCCCAGCCAGCTGTACTAAGGTTCCACAGTGTGTCCAGCACACCAGCTCCCCAGCACCCGGACAGCTGTACTAAGGTTCCACAGTGTGTCCAGCACATCCGCTCCCCAACCCACGGACCACCGTACTAAGGTGTCACAGTGTGTGCACAACATCCGCTCCCCAGCCCACGGACCCCTGTACTAAGGTGCCACAATGTTTCCAGCACACCCGCTCCCCAGCCCCGGAACCACTGTACTAAGGTGCCACAGTGTATCCATCACACCCGCTCCCCAGCCCCCCGACCCTGTACGAAGGTGCCACAGTGTGTTCAACACACCCGCTCCCTAGCCCCCGGCCAGCTGTACTAAGGTGCCAAAGTGTGTCCAGCATACCCACTCCCCTACCCCCAGACAGCTGTACTAAGGTGCCAAAGTGTGTCCAGCACACCCACTCCCCAGCCCTGGACCACTGTACTAAGGTGCCACAGTGCATATAGCACACCCACTCCCCCGGCCCCCTGTACTAAAGTACCAGTGTGTGCAGCATAGCCACTCCCCAGCCCTCCAATTGCTGCACCAAGGTGCCACAGTGTATCCAGAACACGCTCCACAGCCCCCGGCCAGCTGTACTAAGGCCACAGCGTGTTCAACACAGCCGCTATCCAGCCCCCTGGAAAGCTGTACTAAGGTGCCACAGGGTGTACAGAACACCCGCTCCACAGCCCCCAGCCAGCTGTACTAAGGTGCCACAGTGTGTCCAGTACACCAGCTCCTGAGCACCCCCCCTCCCCCGGACAGCAGTGCCAAGGCGCCGCAGTGTGTCCAGCACACCCACTCCCCAGCACCCGGATCCCTCTACTAAGGTGCCACAGTGTATCCAGCACACCAGCTCCCCAGCCCCCGGACAGCAGTGCCAAGGCACAACAGTGTGTCCAGCACATCCGCTCACAGCCGCTCCCCAGACCCCTGTATTAAGGTGTCACAGTGTGACCAGCACAGCCACTCTCCATCACCAGACGAACCCCTGTACTAAGGCGCCAGTGTGTCCAGCACACCCGCTCCCCAGCTCTCGGACATCTGTACTAAGGTGCCACAGTGTGTTTAGCACAGCCTCTCCTCAGATCCCGGACCACTGTACTAAGGTGCCACAGTGTGTCCAGCACATCAGCTCCATAGACCCCTGACCACTGTACTAAGGCACCACAGCGTGTCCAGCACATCTGCTCCCCAGCCCCCAGAACTCTGTACTAAGGCGCCAGTGTGTTCAGCACACCTGCTCCCCAGCCCCCAGAACTCTGTACTAAGGCGCCAGTGTGTTCAGCACACCTGCTCCCCAGCGCTCGGACATCTGTACTAAGGTGCCAAAGTGTGTTGTGTTTAGCACAGTCTGCTCATCAGCCCCCTGACCCCTGTACTAAGGCGCCACAGTGTGTCCAGCACACCCGCTCCCCAGCGCTCGGACCCCAGTACTAAGGTGCCACAGTGTGTTTAGCACAGCTGCTCCCCAGACCCCTGTATTAAGGTGTCACAGTGTGACCAGCACAGCCACTCTCCATCACCAGACGAACCCCTGTACTAAGGCGCCAGTGTGTCCAGCACACCCGCTCCCCAGCTCTCGGACATCTGTACTAAGGTGCCACAGTGTGTTTAGCACAGCCTCTCCTCAGATCCCGGACCACTGTACTAAGGCACCACAGCGTGTCCAGCACATCTGCTCCCCAGCCCCCGGAACTCTGTACTAAGGCGCCAGTGTGTTCAGCACACCTGCTCCCCAGCGCTCGGACATCTGTACTAAGGTGCCAAAGTGTGTTGTGTTTAGCACAGTCTGCTCATCAGCCCCCTGACCCCTGTACTAAGGCGCCACAGTGTGTCCAGCACACCCGCTCCCCAGCGCTCTGACCCCAGTACTAAGGTGCCACAGTGTGTTTAGCACAGCCGCTCCCCAGACCCCTATACTAAGGTGCCACAGTGTGTTCAGCAAACCCAGTCCCCTGACCACTGTACTAAGGAGCCACAGTGTCCAGCAAACCCGCTCCCCAGTCCCCTGACCACTATAATAAGGTGGCCCCGTGGACCCCTGTACTAAGGTGCCACAGTGTGTCCAGCACACCAACTCCCCAGCCCCCTGTACTAAGGTGCCACAGTGTGTCCAGCACAGCTGCTCCCCAGCACCTGGACCCCTGTACTAAGGCGCCACAGTGTGTCCAGCACCCCGCTCCACAGCCCCTGTTTTAAGGTGGCACAGTGTGTCCAGCACACCAGCTCCCAGCACCCGGACCCCTGTACTAAGGTACCACAGTGTGTCCAGCACACCAGCTCCCCAGCCCCCGGACAGCAATGCCAAGGCACCACAGTGTGTCCAGCACATCCGCTCCCCAGCCCCTGGACCCCTGTACTAAGGTGCCACAGTGTGTCCAGTACACCAGCTCCCCAGCACTGTACTAAGATACCACAGTGTGTCCAGCACACCAGCCCCCGGAGAGCAGTGCCAAGGTGCAAGAGTGTGTCCAGCACACCGGCTCGCCAGCACCTGGACCCCTGTATTAAGGTGCCACAGTGTGTCCAGCACACCCGTTCCCCAGACCCCTGTATTAAGGCGCCACAGTGTGTCCAGCACACCAGCTCCCCAGCCAGCAGTGCCAAGGCGCCACAGTGTGTCCAGCACACCAGCACCCCAGCCCCTGGACCCCTGTACTAAGGTGCCACAGTGTGTCCAGTACACCAGCTCCCCAGCACCCGGACTCCTGTACTAAGGTATCAGTGTGTCCAGCACACCAGCTCCCCAGCCCCCGGACAGCAGTGTTAAGGCGCCACAGTGTGTCCAGCACACCTGCTCCACAGCACCCGGACCCCTGTACTAAGGTGTCACAGTGTGTCCAGCACACCAGCTCCCCAGGCCCCGGACAGCAGTGCCAAGGTGCTAGAGTGTGTCTAGAACACCGCTCCCCAGCACCCGGACCCCTGTACTAAGGTGTCACAATGTGTCCAGCACAGCTGCTCCCCAGACCCCTGGACTAAGGTGCCAGTGTGCCCAGCACAGCCGCTCCCCAGACCCCTGCATTAAGGCGCCACAGTGTGTCCAGCACACCCACTCCCCAGCGCTCGGACAGCTGTACTAAGCTGCCACAGTGTGTTTAGCACAGCCACTCCCCAAACCACGGACCCCTTTACTAAAGTGACACAGTGTGTCTAGCACACCCACTCCCCAGCCCGCTGTACTAAGGTGGCACAGTGTGTAAGGCACACCCGCTCCCCAGCCCCCTGGACCCCTGTTCTAAGGTGCCACAGTGTGTAAGGCACACCCGCTCCCCAGCCCCCTGGACCCCTATACTAAGTTGCCACAGTGTGTCCAACACACCTGCTCCCCAGCTCACAGACCGCTGTACTAAGGTGCCACAGTGTGTCAAGCACACCCGCTCCCCCAGACCACTGTACCAAGGTGCCAGTGTGTCCAGTGCACCCGCTCCCCAGCCCCCTGTACTAAGGTGCCACAGTGTGTCCAGTAGGGTGACCGGATCTCATATGGGGGGGAAAAAATGTCAGAATCTTGTTCGTCTGGACCCCACAAAACGATTCCCCTTTCCAGATATTGAGAGAGCCAAAATTTGAGCTCGATCAAACGACGTTAACCCGTGCCGCTCGTCGCTCAAAGTTTGAAAAAAATCCAAATTGAGGTATTTTAAGATTTAGGTATTTTGCATAGTCTGTTAGACTATAAAGAATATGACAACAACATTGCAGAAATAGCCCTGACCAAATTTTCGAACCATTTGTGGTATTTGAATGCAGAGTTGGTGGGATTATCGTTTTTTGATCCCACCATTACAGACAATGAAAAGTTGTTAATGGCTAATAAATTGCTCAGTAGCACAGATGAACCATCAGAGCACGCTAACCTACATGAGTTGATAATTTTACATAGTTATCTAATCAATTCTAGAGCTTTTGTTAAAGTAGTTTTTGAAACGTCAGAATATAATGCTCGGCATTTGCTTACAACTTGCAGGACATATTGCTTTTGTTCTTCATCTTTTGTCAGAAGGTCGTTAAAGTCGGTTACTTCCTACCTCTTAATTTTTCTTTCCTAACTTTTGGATTTACAACCCTAGCGTGCTCTGATGGTTCATCTGTGCTACTGAGCAATTTATTAGCCATTAACAACTTTTCATTGTCTGTAATGGTGGGATCAAAAAATGATAATCCCACCAACTCTGCATTCAAATACCACAAATGGTTCGAAAATTTGGTCAGAGCTATTTCTGCAATGTTGTTGTCACATTCTTTATAGTCTAACAGACTATGCAAAATACCTAAATCTTAAAATACCTCAATTTGGATTTTTTCAAACTTTGAGCGACGAGCGGCACGGGTTAACGTCGTTTGATCGAGCTCAAATTTTGGCTATCTCAATATCTGGAAAGGGGAATCGTTTTGTGGGGTCCAGACGGACAAAATTCAGACCGATTTTTTGCGGTCACCCTAGTGTCCAACACACCCACTCCCCCAGCCCCCAGACCACTGTGCCAAGGTGCCACAGTGTGTCCAGCACACCCACTCCCCAGCCCCCGGACCCCTCTACTAAGGTGCCACAGTGTGCCCAGCACACCTGCCCCCAAGCTCCGTGACCCCTGTACTAAAGTGCCACATTGTGTTTAGCACACCCGCTCCCCAGACCCCTGTACTAAGGTGCCACAGTGTGTCCAGCACACCCGCTCCCCAGCCCCATGGACCCCGGTACTAAGGTGCCACAGTGTGTCCAGCACACCCGCTCCTCAGCCCTCTGTACTAAGGTGCCACAGTGTGTCCAGCACACCCGCTCCCCGGACCCCTGTACTACGGCTACACAGTGTGTCCAGCACACCTGCTCCCCAGCGCTCAGACAGCTGTACTAAGGTGCCACGGTGTGTTTAGCACAGATTCTACTCAGACCCGGACCCCTGTACTAAGGTGCCACAGTGTGTCCAGCACACCCGCTCCCCAGCCGCCAGACCCCTGCATTAAGGTGCCACAGTGTGTCCAGCACACCCGTTCCCCAGACCCCTGTACTAAGGTGCCACAGTGTGTCCAGCACAGTCGCCCACCAGACCCCTGTATTAAGGCGCCACAGTGTGTCCAGCACACCAGCCCCTGGACCCCTGTACTAAGGTGCCACAGTGTGTCCAGTACACAGCTCCCCAGCCCCCGGACAGCAGTGTTAAGGCGCCACAGTGTGTCCAGCACACCTGCTCCACAGCACCCGGACCCCTGTACTAAGGTGTCACAGTGTGTCCAGCACACCAGCTCCCCAGGCCCCGGACAGCAGTGCCAAGGTGCTAGAGTGTGTCTAGAACACCGCTCCCCAGCACCCGGACCCCTGTACTAAGGTGTCACAATGTTTCCAGCACAGCTGCTCCCCAGACCCCTTGACTAAAGGTGCCAGTGTGCCCAGCACAGCCGCTACCCAGACCCCTGTATTAAGGCGCCACAGTGTATCCAGCACACCCACTCCCCGGACCCCTGTACTAAGGCTACACAGTGTGTCCAGCACAACCACTCCCCAGCGCTCGGACAGCTGTACTAAGCTGCCACAGTGTGTTTAGCACAGCCACTCCCCAAACCACGGACCCCTTTACTAAAGTGACACAGTGTGTCCAACACACCCGCTCCCCAGCCCGCTGTACTAAGGTGCCACAGTGTTTTCAGCACACTCGCTCCCCAGCCCCCTGACCACTGTACTAAGATGCCACAGTGTGTAAGGCACACCCGCTCCCTAGCCCCCTGGACCCCTGTACTAAGTTACCACAGTGTGTCCAACACACCTGCTCCCCAGCTCACAGACCGCTGTACTAAGGTGCCACAGTGTGTCAAGCACACCCGCTCCCCCAGACCACTGTACCAAGGTGCCACAGTGTGTCCAGCGCACCCGCTCCCCAGCTCCCTGTTCTAAGGTGCCACAGTGTGTCCAGCACACCCACTCCCCCAGCCCCCGGACCACTGTGCCAAGGTGCCACAGTGTGTCCAGCACACCCGCTCCCCAGCCCCCGGACCCCTGTACTAAGGTGCCACAGTGTGCCCAGCACACCCGCCCCCAAGCTCCGGGACCCCTGTACTAAAGTGCCACATTGTGTTTAGCACACCTGCTCCCCAGCCCCCTGTACTAAGGTGCCACAATGTGTCCAGCACAACCGTTCCACAGCCCCCTGACAGCAGTGCCAAGGCGCCAGAGTGTGTCCAGCATACCTGCTCCCCAGCACCTGAACCCCTGTACTAAGGTGCCACAGTGTGTCCAGCACACCCACTCCCCAGCACCCGGACCACTGTACTAAGGTGCCAGAGTGTATCCAGCACACCTGCTCCCCATCCCCTGGGACCCCTGTACTAAGGTGCCACAGTGCGTCCAGCACACCCGCTCCTCAGTGCTTGGACATCTGTACTAAGCTGCTACAGAGTGTTTAGCACACCCGCTCTCCAGACCCCGGACCCCTGTACTAAGGTGCCACAGTGTGTCCAGCACACCTGCTCCACAGCCCCCTGACCACTGTACTAAGGCGCCACAGTGTGTCCAGCTCCCCAACACCCAGACCCCTGTACTAAGGTGCCACAGTGTGTCCAGCACACCAGCTCCCCAGCCCCCGGACAGCAGTGCCAAGGTGCCAGTGTGTCCAGCACACCAGCTCCCGGACCCCTGTACTAAGGCGCCACAGTATGTCCAGCACACCCACTCCCCAGCCCCAGGACAGCAGTGCAAAGGCGCCACAGTGTGTCCAGCACACCCGCTCCCCGGACCCCTGTACTAAGGTGCCACAGTGTGTCCAGCACACCAGCTCCCCAGCCCACGGACAACAGTGCCAAGGTGCCAGAGTGTGTCCAGCACACCCACTCCCCAGCACCCGGACCCCTGTACTAAGGCGCCACAGTTTGTCCAGCACACCTGCTCCCCAGCGCTCGGGCAGCTGTACTAAGGTGCCACAGTGTGTTTAGCACAGATTCTGCTCAGACCAGGACCCCTGTACTAAGGTGCCAGTGTGTCCGGCACTCCCGCTCCCCAGCCCCCGGTACTAAGGTGCCACAGTGTGTCCAGCACACCGGCTCCTCAGCCCTCTGTACTAAGGTGCCACAGTGTGTTCAGCTCACCAGCTCCCCAGTCCCCGGACAGCAGTGCAATGGCGCCACAGTGTGTCCAGCACATCCGCTCCCCAGCACAAAGACCCCTGTATTTAGGTGCCACAGTGTGTCCAGCACACCCGTTCCCCAGACCCCTGTACTAAGGTGCCACAGTGTGTCCAGCACACCCGCTCCCCAGCCCCCGGACCCCTGTATTAAGGTGCCACAGTGTGTCCAGCACACCTGCTCCCCTGACCCCTGTACTACGGCTACACATTGTGTCCAGCACACCCGCTCCCCAGCGCTCGGGCAGCTGTACTAAGGTGCCACAGTGTGTTTAGCACAGATTCTACTCAGACCCGGACCCCTGTACTAAGGTGCCACAGTGTGTCCAGCACACCCGTTGCACAGCCCCCTGACCACTGTACCTTAAGGTGCCACAATGTATCCAGTACATCCGCTCCCCAGCCCATGGACCCCTGTACTAAGGAGCCAGTGTGTTTAGCACAGCCGCTCCCCAGCCCATTGGACCCCGGTACTAAGGTGCCACAGTGTGTCCAGTTCACCAGCTCCCCAGCCCCCGGACAGCAGTGCAAAGGCGCCAGAGTGTGTCCAGCACACCCACTCCCCAGCACCCGGACCCCTGTATTAAGGTGCCACAGTGTGTCCAGCACACACGCTCCCCAGCGCTCGGGCAGCTGTACTAAGGTGCCACAGTGTGTTTAGCACAGATTCTGCTCAGACCAGGACCCCTGTACTAAGGTGCCAGTGTGTCCGGCACTCCCGCTCCCCAGCCCCCGGTACTAAGGTGCCACAGTGTGTCCAGCACACCGGCTCCTCAGCCCTCTGTACTAAGGTGCCACAGTGTGTTCAGCTCACCAGCTCCCCAGTCCCCGGACAGCAGTGCAATGGCGCCACAGTGTGTCCAGCACATCCGCTCCCCAGCACCCAGACCCCTGTATTAAGGTGCCACAGTGTGTCCAGCACACCCGTTCCCCAGACCCCTGTACTAAGGTGCCACAGTGTGTCCAGCACACCCGCTCCCCAGCCCCCGGACCCCTGTATTAAGGTGCCACAGTGTGTCCAGCACACCCTTTCCCCAGACCCCTGTACTAAGGTGCCATAGGGTGTCCAGCACACCCGCTCCCCGGACCCCTGTACTACGGCTACACAGTGTGTCTAGCACACCTGCTCCCCAGCGCTCGGACAGCTGTACTAAGGTGCCATGGTGTGTTTGGCACAGATTCTACTCAGACCCGGACCCCTGTACTAAGGTGCCACAGTGTGTCCAGCACATCCGCTCCCCAGCCCCCGGACCCCTGTACTAAGGTGCCACAGTGTGTCCAGCACACCCGTTCCCCAGACCCCTGTACTAAGGTGCCACAGTGTGTCCAGCACACCCGTTCCCCAGACCCCTGTACTAAGGTGCCACAGTGTGTCCAGCACAGTCGCTCCCCAGACCCCTGTATTAAGGCGTCACAGTGTGTCCAGCACACCAGCTCCTCAGCCAGCAGTGCCAAGGCGCCACAGTGTGTCCAGCACACCAGCACCTCAGCCCCTGGACCCCTGTACTAAGGTGCCACAGTGTGTCCAGTACACCAGTTCCCCAGCACCCGGACTCCTGTACTAAGGTACCAGTGTGTCCAGCACACCAGCTCCCCAGCCCCCGGACAGCAGTGTTAAGGCGCCACAGTGTGTCCAGCACACCTTCTCCACAGCACCCGGACCCCTGTACTAAGGTGTCACAGTGTGTCCAGCACACCAGCTCCCCAGGCCCCGGACAGCAGTGCCAAGGTGCTAGAGTGTGTCTAGAACACCGCTCCCCAGCACCCGGACCCCTGTACTAAGGTGTCACAATGTGTCCAGCACAGCTGCTCCCCAGACCCCTTGACTAAGGTGCCAGTGTGCCCAGCACAGCCGCTCCCCAGACCCCTTGACTAAGGTGCCAGTGTGCCCAGCACAGCCGCTCCCCAGACCCCTGTATTAAGGCGCCACAGTGTATCCAGCATACCCACTCCCCGGACCCCTGTACTAAGGCTACACAGTGTGTCCAGCACACCCACTCCCCAGTGCTCGGACAGCTGTACTAAGCTGCCACAGTGTGTTTAGCACAGCCACTCCCCAAACCACGGACCCCTTTACTAAAGTGACACAGTGTGTCCAGCACACCCGCTCCCCAGCCCGCTGTACTAAGGTGCCACAGTGTGTTCAGCACACTCGCTCCACAGCCCCCTGTACTAAGGTGCCACAGTGTGTAAGGCACACCCGCTCCCCAGCCCCCTGGACCCCTGTACTAAGTTGCCACAGTGTGTCCAACACACCTGCTCCCCAGCTCACAGACCGCTGTACTAAGGTGCCACAGTGTGTCAAGCACACCAGCTCCCCCAGACCACTGTACCAAGGTGCCACAGTGTGTCCAGCGCACCCGCTCCCCAGCCCCCTGTACTAAGGTGCCACAGTGTGTCCAGCGCACCCGCTCCCCAGCCCCCTGTACTAAGGTGCCACAGTGTTTCCAGCACACCCACTCCCCCTGCCCCAGGACCACTGTGCCAAGGTGCCACAGGGTGTCCAGCACACCCGCTCCCCAGCCCCCGGACCCCTGTACTAAGGTGCCATAGTGTGCCCAGCACACCCGCCCCCAAGCTCCGGGACCCCTGTATTAAGTGCCACGTTGAGTTTAGCACACCCGCTCCCCAGCCCCCTGTACTAAGGTGCCATAATGTGTCCAGCACACCCGTTACACAGCCCCCTGACAGCGGTGCCAAGGCGCCAGAGTGTGTCCAGCACACCAGCTCCCCAGCCCCCCGGACAGCAGTGCCAAGGCGCCAGAGTGTGTCCAGCACACCAGCTCCCCAGCCCCCGGACCCCTGTATTAAGGTGCCACAGTGTGTCCAGCACACCCTTTCCCCAGACCCCTGTACTAAGGTGCCACAGGGTGTCCAGCACACCCGCTCCCCGGACCCCTGTACTACGGCTACACAGTGTGTCTAGCACACCTTCTCCCCAGCGCTCGGACAGCTGTACTAAGGTGCCATGGTGTGTTTAGCACAGATTCTACTCAGACCCGGACCCCTGTACTAAGGTGCCACAGTGTGTCCAGCACATCCGCTCCCCAGCCCCGGGACCCCTGTATTAAGGTGCCACAGTGTGTCCAGCACACCCGTTCCCCAGACCCCTGTACTAAGGTGCCACAGTGTGTCCAGCACACCCGTTCCCCAGACCCCTGTACTAAGGTGCCACAGTGTGTCCAGCACAGTCGCTCCCCAGACCCCTGTATTAAGGCGCCACAGTGTGTCCAGCACACCAGCTCCTCAGCCAGCAGTGCCAAGGCGCCACAGTGTGTCCACCACACCAGCACCTCAGCCCCTGGACCCCTGTACTAAGGTGCCACAGTGTGTCCAGTACACCAGCTCCCCAGCACCCGGACTCCTGTACTAAGGTACCAGTGTGTCCAGCACACCAGCTCCCCAGCCCCCCGGACAGCAGTGCCAAGGCGCCACAGTGTGTCCAGCACACCCGCTCCCCAGCACCCGGACCACTGTACTAAGGTGCCACAGTGTATCCAGCACACCTGCTCCCCAGCCCCTGGGACCCCTGTACTAAGGTGCCACGGAGCGTCCAGCACAGCCGCTCCCCAGCCCCTGGGACCCCTGTACTAAGGTGCCACAGTGCGTCCAGCACACCCGCTCCTCAGTGCTCGGACAGCAGTACCAAGGTGCCAGAGTGTGTCCAGCACACCAGCTCCCCAGCACCCGGACCCCTGTACTAAGGCGCCACAGAGTGTTTGGCACACCCGCTCCCCAGACCCCTGTACTAATGTGCCACAGTGTGTCCAGCACACCTGCTCCACAGCCCCCTGACCACTGTACTAAGGCGCCACAGTGTGTCCAGCTCCCCAGCACCCAGACCCCTGTACTAAGGTGCCACAGTGTGTCCAGCACACCAGCTCCCCAGCCCCCGGACAGCAGTACCAAGGTGCCAGAGTGTGTCGAGCACACCAGCTCCCCAGCACCCGGACCCCTGTACTAAGGCGCCACAGTGTGTCCACCACACCCGCTCCCCTGACCCCTGTACTACGGCTACACAGTGTGTCCAGCACACCCGCTCCCCAGCGCTCGGGCAGCTGTACTAAGGTGCCACAGTGTGTTTAGCACAGATTCTACTCAGACCCGGACCCCTGTACTAAGGTGCCAGTGTGTCCAGCACACCCGCTGCACAGCCCCCTGACCACTGTACCTTAAGGCGCCACAGTGTATCCAGTACATCCGCTCCCCAGCCCATGGACCCATGTACTAAGGAGCCAGTGTGTTTAGCACAGCCGCTCCCCAGCCCCCTGGACCCCGGTACTAAGGTGCCACAGTGTGTCCAGCACACCCACTCCCCAGCCCCCTGGACCCCGGTACTAAGGTGCCACAGTGTGTCTAGTTCACCAGCTCCCCAGCCCCCGGACAGCAGTGCAAAGGCGCCACAGTGTGTCCAGCACACCCGCTCCCCGGACCCCTGTACTAAGGTGCCACAGTGTGTCCAGCACACCAGCTCCCCAGCCCACGGACAACAGTGCCAAGGTGCCAGAGTGTGTCCAGCACACCCACTCCCCAGCACCCGGACCCCTGTACTAAGGCGCCACAGTGTGTCCAGCACACCCGCTCCCCTGACCCCTGTACTACGGCTACACAGTGTGTCCAGCACACCCGCTCCCCAGCGCTCGGGCAGCTGTACTAAGGTGCCACAGTGTGTTTAGCACAGATTCTGCTCAGACCAGGACCCCTGTACTAAGGTGCCAGTGTGTCCGGCACTCCCGCTCCCCAGCCCCCGATACTAAGGTGCCACAGTGTGTCCAACACACCCGCTCCTCAGCCCTCTGTACTAAGGTGCCACAGTGTGTCCAGCTCACTAGCTCCCTAGCCCCCGGACAGCAGTGCAAAGGCGTCACAGTGTGTCCAGCACACCCGCTCCCCAGCACCCAGACCCCTGTACTAAGGTGCCACAGTGTGTCCAGCACACCCGCTCCCCAGCCCCCTGGACCCCGGTACTAAGGTGCCACAGTGTATCGAGCACACCCGCTCCTCAGCCCTCTGTACTAAGGTTCCACAGTGTGTCCAGCACACCCGCTCCCCGGACCCCTGTACTACGGCTACAGTGTGTCCAGCACACTTGCTCCCCAGCGCTCGGACAGCTGTACTAAGGTGCCACGGTGTGTTTAGCACAGATTCTACTCAGACCCGGACCCCTGTACTAAGGTGCCACAGTGTGTCCAGCACATCCGCTCCCCAGCCCCCGAACCCCTGTATTAAGGTGCCACAGTGTGTCCAGCACACCCGTTCCCCAGACCCCTGTACTAAGGTGCCACAGTGTGTCCAGCACACCCGTTCCCCAGACCCCTGTACTAAGGTGCCACAGTGTGTCCAGCACAGTCGCTCCCCAGACCCCTGTATTAAGGCGCCACAGTGTGTCCAGCACACCAGCTCCTCAGCCAGCAGTGCCAAGGCGCCACAGTGTGTCCACCACACCAGCACCTCAGCCCCTGGACCCCTGTACTAAGGTGCCACAGTGTGTCCAGTACACCAGCTCCCCAGCACCCGGACTCCTGTACTAAGGTACCAGTGTGTCCAGCACACCAGCTCCCCAGCCCCCCGGACAGCAGTGCCAAGGCGCCACAGTGTGTCCAGCACACCCGCTCCCCAGCACCCGGACCACTGTACTAAGGTGCCACAGTGTATCCAGCACACCTGCTCCCCAGCCCCTGGGACCCCTGTACTAAGGTGCCACGGAGCGTCCAGCACAGCCGCTCCCCAGCCCCTGGGACCCCTGTACTAAGGTGCCACAGTGCGTCCAGCACACCCGCTCCTCAGTGCTCGGACAGCAGTACCAAGGTGCCAGAGTGTGTCCAGCACACCAGCTCCCCAGCACCCGGACCCCTGTACTAAGGCGCCACAGAGTGTTTGGCACACCCGCTCCCCAGACCCCTGTACTAATGTGCCACAGTGTGTCCAGCACACCTGCTCCACAGCCCCCTGACCACTGTACTAAGGCGCCACAGTGTGTCCAGCTCCCCAGCACCCAGACCCCTGTACTAAGGTGCCACAGTGTGTCCAGCACACCAGCTCCCCAGCCCCCGGACAGCAGTACCAAGGTGCCAGAGTGTGTCGAGCACACCAGCTCCCCAGCACCCGGACCCCTGTACTAAGGCGCCACAGTGTGTCCACCACACCCGCTCCCCTGACCCCTGTACTACGGCTACACAGTGTGTCCAGCACACCCGCTCCCCAGCGCTCGGGCAGCTGTACTAAGGTGCCACAGTGTGTTTAGCACAGATTCTACTCAGACCCGGACCCCTGTACTAAGGTGCCACAGTGTGTCCAGCACACCCGCTGCACAGCCCCCTGACCACTGTACCTTAAGGCGCCACAGTGTATCCAGTACATCCGCTCCCCAGCCCATGGACCCATGTACTAAGGAGCCAGTGTGTTTAGCACAGCCGCTCCCCAGCCCCCTGGACCCCGGTACTAAGGTGCCACAGTGTGTCCACTGTCCAGCACACCCACTCCCCAGCCCCCTGGACCCCGGTACTAAGGTGCCACAGTGTGTCCAGCACACCCACTCCCCAGCCCCCTGGACCCCGGTACTAAGGTGCCACAGTGTGTCTAGTTCACCAGCTCCCCAGCCCCCGGACAGCAGTGCAAAGGCGCCACAGTGTGTCCAGCAACCCGCTCCCCGGACCCCTGTACTAAGGTGCCACAGTGTGTCCAGCACACCAGCTCCCCAGCCCACGGACAACAGTGCCAAGGTGCCAGAGTGTGTCCAGCACACCCACTCCCCAGCACCCGGACCCCTGTACTAAGGCGCCACAGTGTGTCCAGCACACCCGCTCCCCTGACCCCTGTACTACGGCTACACAGTGTGTCCAGCACACCCGCTCCCCAGCGCTCGGGCAGCTGTACTAAGGTGCCACAGTGTGTTTAGCACAGATTCTGCTCAGACCAGGACCCCTGTACTAAGGTGCCAGTGTGTCCGGCACTCCCGCTCCCCGGTACTAAGGTGCCACAGTGTGTCCAACACACCCGCTCCTCAGCCCTCTGTACTAAGGTGCCACAGTGTGTCCAGCTCACTAGCTCCCCAGCCCCCGGACAGCAGTGCAAAGGCGTCACAGTGTGTCCAGCACACCCGCTCCCCAGCACCCAGACCCCTGTACTAAGGTGCCACAGTGTGTCCAGCACACCCGCTCCCCAGCCCCCTGGACCCCGGTACTAAGGTGCCACAGTGTGTCGAGCACACCCGCTCCTCAGCCATCTGTACTAAGGTGCCACAGTGTGTCCAGCACACCCGCTCCCCGGACCCCTGTACTACGGCTACACAGTGTGTCCAGCACACCTGCTCCCCAGCGCTCGGATAGCTGTACTAAGGTGCCACGGTGTGTTTAGCACAGATTCTACTCAGACCCGGACCCCTGTACTAAGGTGCCAGTGTGTCCAGCACCCCCGCTGCACAGCCCTCTGACCACTGCACCTTAAGGGGCCACAGTGTATCCAGTACATCCGCACCCCAGCCCATGGACCCCTGTACTAAGGAGCCAGTGTGTTTAGCACAGCCGCTCCCCAAACCCCTGTACCAAGTTGCCACAGTGTGTTCAGCACACCCGCTCCTCAGCCCCCTGATCACTGTACTAAGGTGCCACAGTGTGTCCGGCACTCCTGCTCCCCAGCCCCCTGGACCCCGAAACTAAGGTGCTACAGTGTGTCCAGCACACCCGCTCCTCAGCCCTCTGTACTAAGGTGCCACAGTGTGTCCAGTTCACCAGCTCCCCAGCCCCCAGACAGCAGTGCAAAGGCACCACAGTGTGTCCAGCACACCCGCTCCCCAGCACCCAGACCCCTGTACTAAGGTGCCACAGTGTGTCCAGCACACCAGCTCCCCAGCACCCAGACCCCTGTACTAAGGCGCCACAGTGTGTCCAGCACACCCGCTCCCCAGCACCCAGACCCCTGTACTAAGATGCCACAATGTGTCCAGCACACCAGCTCCCCAGCCCCTGGACAGCATTGCCAAGGTGCCAGAGTGTGTCCAGCACCCAGACCCCTGTACTAAGGCGCCACAGTATGTCCAGCACACCCACTCCCCTGACCCATGTACTACGGCTACACAGTGTGTCCAGCACACCCGCTCCTCAGCCCTCTGTACTAAGTGTGTCCAGCTCACTCTGTACATAGTGTGTCCAGCTCACCAGCCCCCGGACAGCAGTGCAAAGGCGCCACATTGTGTCCAGAACACGCGCTCCCCAGCACCCGGACCCCTGTACTAAGGCGCCACATTGTGTCCCGCACACCCGCTCCCCAGCACCCGGACCCCTGTACTAAGGCGCCACAGTGTGTCCAGCACACCCACTCCCCTGACCCCTGTACTACGGCTACACAGTGTGTCAAGCACGCCCGCTCCCCAGCCCCCTGGACCCCGTTACTAAGGTGCCACAGTGTGTCCAGCACACCTGCTCCTCAGCCCTCTGTACTAAGGTGCCATAGTGTGTCCAGCTCACCAGCCCCCGGACAGCAGTGCAAAGGCGCCACAGTGTGTCCAGCACACCCGCTCCCCAGCACCCAGACCCCTGTACTAAGGTGCCACAGTGTGTCCAGCACACCAGCTCCCCAGCCCCCAGACAGCAGTGCAAAGGCACCACAGTGTGTCCAGCACACCCGCTCCCCAGCACCCAGACCCCTGTACTAAGGTGCCACAGTGTGTCCAGCACACCAGCTCCCCAGCACCCAGACCCCTGTACTAAGGCGCCACAGTGTGTCCAGCACACCCGCTCCCCAGCACCCTGTACTAAGATGCCACAGTGTGTCCAGCACACCAGCTCCCCAGCCCCCGGACAGCATTGCCAAGGTGCCAGAGTGTGTCCAGCACCCGGACCCCTGTACTAAGGCGCCAAAGTATGTCCAGCACACCCACTCCCCTGACCCATGTACTACGGCTACACAGTGTGTCCAGCACACCCGCTCCTCAGCCCTCTGTACTAAGTGTGTCCAGCTCACTCTGTACATAGTGTGTCCAGCTCACCAGCCCCCGGACAGCAGTGCAAAGGCGCCACAGTGTGCCCAGCACCCAGACCCCTGTACTAAGGTGCCACATTGTGTCCCGCACACCCGCTCCCCAGCACCCGGACCCCTGTACTAAGGCGCCACAGTGTGTCCAGAACACCCACTCCCCTGACCCCTGTACTACGGCTACACAGTGTGTCAAGCACGCCCGCTCCCCAGCCCCCTGGACCCCGTTACTAAGGTGCCACAGTGTGTCCAGCACACCCGCTCCTCAGCCCTCTGTACTAAGGTGCCATAGTGTGTCCAGCTCACCAGCCCCCGGACAGCAGTGCAAAGGCGCCACAGTGTGTCCAGCACACCCGCTCCCCAGCACCCAGACCCCTGTACTAAGGTGCCAGAGTGTGTCCAGCACACCCGCTCCCCAGCACCCGGACCCCTGTACTAAGGCGCCACAGTGTGTCCAGCACACCCGCTCCCCAGCGCTCGGGCAGCTGTACTAAGGTGCCACAGTGTGTTTAGCACAGATTCTACTCAGACCTGGACCCCTGTACTAAGGTGCCACAGTGTGTCCAGCACACCCGATGCACAGCCCCCTGACCACTGTACCTTAAAGCGCCACAGTGTATCCAGTACATCCGCTCCCCAGCCCATGGACCCCTGTACTAAGGAGCCAGTGTGTTTAGCACAGCCGCTCCCCAAACCCTGGACCCCTGTATTAAGTTGCCACAGTGTGTTCAGCACACCCGCTCCCCAGCACCCTGATCACTGTACTAAGGTGCCACAGTGTGTCCGGCACTCCCGCTCCCCAGCCTCCTGGACCCCGGTACTAATGTGCCACAGTGTGTCCAGCACACCCGCTCCTCAGCCCTCTGTACTAAGGTGCCACAGTATGTCCAGCTCACCAGCCCCCGGACAGCAGTGCAAAGGCGCCAGTGTGTCCAGCACACCCACTCCCCAGCACCCAGACCCCTGTACTAAGGTGCCACAGTGTGTCCAGCACACTCGCTCCCCAGCCCCCTGGACCCCGGTACTAAGGTGCCACAGTGTGTCCAGCACACCCACTCCCCAGCCCCGTGACCCCTGTACTACGGCTACACAGTGTGTCCAGCACACCCGCTCCCCAGCGCTCGGGCAGCTGTACTAAGGTGCCACAGTGTGTTTAGCACAGATTCTACTCAGACCCGGACCCCTGTACTAAGGTGCCACAGTGTGTCCAGCACCCCCGCTGCACAGCCCCCTGACCACTGTACCGTAAGGCGCCACAGTGTATCCAGTACATCCGCTCCCCAGCCCATGGACCCCTGTACCAAGGAGCCAGTGTGTTTAGCACAGTCGCTCCCCAAACCCCGGACCCCTGTACTGTTGCCACAGTGTGTTCAGCACACCCGCTCCCCAGCCCCCTGATCACTGTACTAAGGTGCCACAGTGTGTCCGGAACTCCCGCTCCCCAGCCCCCTGGACCCCGGTACTAAGGTGCCACAGTGTGTCCAGCACACCCGCTCCCCAGCCCCCTGATCACTGTACTAAGGTGCCACAGTGTGTCCAGCACACCCGCTCCCCAGCCCCCTGGACCCCGGTACTAAGGCTATGTGCACACGGTGCGGATTCTGCTGCGTTTCCGCAGCGGTTTTGGCCCTGCGGAAACGCAGCAGTTCCGCAGACCAAGTACAGTACAATGAAACCCTATGGATTTTCAAAAACGCTGTGCTGACGGTGCGGTTTTTTCCGTGCGGTTTACAAACCGCAGCATGTCAATTGTTTGGGCGGTTTCCGCAGCGGTTTCACACCTTTAACATAGTAGAGGTGTGAAACCGCAGGGCAAAACCGCAGACCAAACCGCAGGTGAATCTGCAACGTGTGCACATAGCCTAAGGCGCCACAGTGTGTTCAGCACACCCGCTCCTCAGCCCCCTGGACCCCGGTATTAAGGCGCCACAGTGTGTCCGGCACTCCCGCTCCCCAGCCCCCTGGACCCCGGTACTAAGGTGCCACAGTGTGTCTGGCACTCCCGCTCCCCAGCCCCAGGACAGCTGTACTGAGGTGTCCACAGTGTGTCCGGCACTCCCGCTCCCGGACCACTGTGCTAATGTCAGGTGTGCCCAGCACACCCCCTGACGCCCGCTCCCCAGCCCCCTGGACCCCGGTACTAAGGTGCCACAGTGTGTCCGGCACTCCCGCTCCCCAGCCCCCTGGACCCCGGTACTAAGGTGCCACAGTGTGTCTAGCACACCCGCTCCCCAGCCCCCTGGACCCCGGTACTAAGGTGCCACAGTGTGTCTAGCACACCCGCTCCCCAGCCCCCTGGACCCGGTACTAAGGTGCCACAGTGTGTCTAGCACACCCGCTCCCCAGGCCCCGGACAGCTGTACTGAGGTGCCACAGTGTGTCCGGCACTCCAGCTCCCCAGCCCCCTGGACCCCGGTACTAAGGTGCCACAGTGTGTCCGGCACTCCCGCTCCCCAGCCCCCTGGTACTAAGGTGCCACAGTGTGTCTAGCACACCCGCTCCCCAGCCCCCTGGACCCCGGTACTAAGGTGCCACAGTGTGTCTAGCACACCCGCTCCCCAGCCCCCTGGACCCCGGTACTAAGGTGCCACAGTGTGTCTAGCACACCCGCTCCCCAGGCCCCGGACAGCTGTACTGACGTGCCACAGTGTGTCCGGCACTCCCGCTCCCCAGGCCCCGGACAGATGTACTGAGGTGCCACAGTGTGTCCGGCACACCCGCTCCTCAGCCCCCTGGACCCCGGTATTAAGGCGCCACAGTGTGTCCGGCACTCCCGCTCCCCAGCCCCCTGGACCCCGGTACTAAGGTGCCACAGTGTGTCCGGCACTCCCGCTCCCCAGGCCTCGGATAGCTGTACTGAGGTGCCACAGTGTGTCCGGCACTCCCGCTCCCCAGCCCCCTGGACCCCGGTACTAAGGTGCCACAGTGTGTCCGGCACTCCCGCTCCCCAGCCCCGATCACTGTACTAAGGTGCCACAGTGTGTCCGGCACTCCCGCTCCCCAGCCCCCTGGACCCCGGTACTAAGGTGCCACAGTGTGTCTAGCACACCAGCTCCCCAGCCCCCTGGACCCCTGTACTAAGGTGCCACAGTGTGTCCGGCACTCCTGCTCCCCAGCCCCCTGGACCCCGGTACTAAGGTGCCACAGTGTGTCCGGCACTCCCGCTCCCCAGCCCCCTGGACCCCGGTACTAAGGTGCCACAGTGTGTCCGGCACTCCCGCTCCCCCAGCCCCCTGATCACTGTACTAAGGTGCCACAGTGTGTCCGGCACTCCTGCTCCCCAGCCCCAGGACAGCTGTACTGAGGTGCCACAGTGTGTCCGGCACTCCCGCTCCCCAGCCCCAGGACAGCTGTACTGAGGTGCCACAGTGTGTCCGGCACTCCCGCTCCCCAGCCCCCTGGACCCCGGTACTAAGGTGCCACAGTGTGTCCGGTACTAAGGTGCCACAGTGTGTCCGGCACTCCCGCTCCCCAGCCCCCTGGACCCCGGTACTAAGGTGCCACAGTGTGTCCGGAACTCCTGCTCCCCAGCCCCCTGGACCCCGGTACTAAGGTGCCACAGTGTGTCCGGCACTCCCGCTCCCCAGCCCCAGGACAGCCGTAGGTGCCACAGTGTGTCCGGCACTCCCGCTCCCCAGCCCCCTGGACCCCGGTACTAAGGTGCCACAGTGTGTCCGGCACTCCTGCTCCCCAGCCCCCTGGACCCCGGTACTAAGGTGCCACAGTGTGTCCGGCACTCCTGCTCCCCAGCCCCAGGACAGCTGTACTGAGGTGCCACAGTGTGTCCGGCACTCCCGCTCCCCAGCCCCCTGGACCCCGGTACTAAGGTGCCACAGTGTGTCCGGCACTCCCGCTCCCCCAGCCCCCTGATCACTGTACTAATGTGCCACAGTGTGTCCGGCACTCCTGCTCCCCAGCCCCAGGCCAGCTGTACTGAGGTGCCACAGTGTGTCCGGCACTCCCGCTCCCCAGCCCCCTGGACCCCGGTACTAAGGTGCCACAGTGTGTCCGGTACTAAGGTGCCACAGTGTGTCCGGCACTCCCGCTCCCCCAGCCCCCTGATCACTGTACTAAGGTGCCACAGTGTGTCCGGCACTCCCGCTCCCCAGCCCCCTGGACCCCGGTACTAAGGTGCCACAGTGTGTCCGGCACTCCCGCTCCCCAGCCCCCAGGACCCCGGTACTAAGGTGCCACAGTGTGTCCGGCACTCCCGCTCCCCAGCCCCCTGGACCCCGGTACTAAGGTGCCACAGTGTGTCCGGCACTCCCGCTCCCCAGCCCCAGGACAGCCGTAGGTGCCACAGTGTGTCCGGCACTCCCGCTCCCCAGCCCCCTGGACCCCGATACTAAGGTGCCACAGTGTGTCCGGCACTCCTGCTCCCCAGCCCCCGGTACTAAGGTGCCACAGTGTGTCCGGCACTCCTGCTCCCCAGCCCCAGGACAGCTGTACTGAGGTGCCACAGTGTGTCCGGCACTCCCGCTCCCCAGCCCCCTGGACCCCGGTACTAAGGTGCCACAGTGTGTCCGGCACTCCCGCTCCCCCAGCCCCCTGATCACTGTACTAAGGTGCCACAGTGTGTCCGGCACTCCTGCTCCCCAGCCCCAGGACAGCTGTACTGAGGTGCCACAGTGTGTCCGGCACTCCCGCTCCCCAGCCCCCTGGACCCCGGTACTAAGGTGCCACAGTGTGTCCGGTACTAAGGTGCCACAGTGTGTCCGGCACTCCCGCTCCCCAGCCCCCTGGACCCCGGTACTAAGGTGCCACAGTGTGTCCGGCACTCCCGCTCCCCAGCCCCCTGGACCCCGGTACTAAGGTGCCACAGTGTGTCCGGCACTCCCGCTCCCCAGCCCCAGGACAGCCGTAGGTGCCACAGTGTGTCCGGCACTCCCGCTCCCCAGCCCCCTGGACCCCGGTACTAAGGTGCCACAGTGTGTCCGGCACTCCCGCTCCCCAGCCCCAGGACAGCCGTACTGAGGTGCCACAGTGTGTCCGGCACTCCCGCTCCCGGACCACTGTGCTAATGTCAGGTGTGCCCAGCACACCCCCTGACGCCCGCTCCCCAGCCCCCGGAGCGCTGACCCGTCACTACCTGGCTTCCGCCGCAGCACGATCCTCCTGCCGATCGCTAGGAAAACTTCGCTCAACTGAAGCATACAAACGCGATCTCCTGATCAACGGCCCCGTCCCCATGGCAACCACAAGCCGCTGGAGAGTGAGGGCTGCACGCTCAGCTGACTGAGGCGCATAGCGGCGGGACAGCAGAGTGTCCCGGCATGGCGGTGACGGAGGCTGGTGTGTGGGCTGCTCTGCTCTCTGACATTGTAGTCTCCGATGCTCGGGCCGGTGCCATATACAGAGGCTCTGAGCTCCGGCCAGAGACATTACCACAGGGCAGCGTCATCAGTAATCGGCCTGTAGTGGGACCCGGTTAAGGTGCCATGCAGCAGTGTTCTCGCCCGCAGGACCCCCGCACGTTTGCTGGTAGCCTCGGGCAGGCCCCCCACGTTTGCTGGTAGCCTCCAGCAGGACCCCCGCACGTTTGCTGGTAGACTCGGGCAGGCCCCCCACGTTTGCTGGTAGCCTCCAGCAGGACCCCCACACGTTTGCTGGTAGCCTCCAGCAGGACCCCCGCACGTTTGCTGGTAGCCAGCTCCACTGGATGCAGTGAATATCAAGAGACAGAGAAGGGGTTAACAAAGATTTACTGAACAGGCAATTAACAAGCAATACTCCACACAGGGAGGCAAGGCCAGTAAAGAAGCAGCAAAAATTACAAACACAATGCTCAGGAATAAGATATATAGAAACACGGTAACTTATCGCTGGCAGTTCTTGCAGGGGAAGGGCTGGAAAATGTCCCGACGGCGTTGCAAGTCGTGGAAAAAGTCTCTGGCTCTGCTACGGAGGTACAAGAAGCACTGTCTCCCGGCAGTGCTGATGGATTCAGTCCTGCTTGTCTTGAGTGCGCCGGAATGTGGAAACAGTGCTTGATGCGGATCCCTCAGTAATGGAGCCGGCCACGAGACATGGACACGCTTACAGTCCGCGGCAGCTGGCGGCCTTTCGGAGTAGTCTCTAGGCAGTTTATCCTCTGTCAAAGGCAAAACAGAGGTGTCCGACAGTGCGGGTCTAGACAGTAAATTAACAGCGTCAAAGGAAGTCTTAAGGTCAGCACGCTGAGGGTTGAGTGGCGTGGAACTGTCAGCGCGAGCAGTGGAGAGGGAGTCAACCGTCTCCTGTCATCTTCCCGCAAAGTCTCACCCGTTCCCGCTCTCAGGTCACTTTACATACCCCGCGCCCCCTGGTGTATAAAGGTCTCTCCTTCCTAGAAGAAACCTCCCCTGCCAACAGTGGTGACAGTCCCGATAGTTTTGGCCTTAAGGGGCACCAGACACTGCTGACTCTGTCTCAGCACATCTTCTTACAGTACCTCTACGTTTGCTGGTGGCTTCCAGCAGGACCCTCACATGTTTGCTGGTGGCCACCTGTAGGACCCCCACATTGGTTGTTGGCTTCCTCCAGGAACCCCACGTGTTTGGTGGCTGCCTGTACGACCCCGGCCACAGATGTTTGCTGATGGCCACCTGTAGGACCCCCACATGTTTGCTGGTGGCCACCTGTAGGACTCCACGTTTGCTGGTGGCCACCTGTAGGACCCCCACGTTTGCTGGTGGCCGCCTATAGGACCCCACATATTTGCTGGTGGCCGCCTGTTGGACCCCCACATATTTGCTGGTGGCCGCCTGTAGGACCCCTACATTTGCTGGTAGCAGCCTGTAGGACCCCCATGTCCGCTGGTGGCCACCTGTAGGACCCCCACATGTTTGCATGTGGCCGTCTGTAGGACCCCAGCCCCACATGTTTGCATGTGGCCGTCTGTAGGACCCCGGCCCCACATGTTTGCATGTGGCTGTCTGTAGGACCCCGGCCCCACATGTTTGCATGTGGCCGTCTGTAGGACCCCGGCCCCACATGTTTGCTGGTGGCCGCTAGTAGGACCCCCACATGTTTTTTGGTGACTGCCTGTAGGACCCCCACATGTTTACTAGTGGCCGCCTGTAGGACCTCCACGATTGCTGGTGGCAGCCTGTAGGACACCCACACGTTTGCTGGTGGCCTCCGACAGGACCCCCAGATGTCTGTCCTGATGCTGCTGCTCCTGACAAACATTGTTTGAAAGGTGGGTAAAGAGCTTAGTTTTGTGCGGAGTGTTCGCGCTATTGGAAATTCACATACCTAACCAGGACCGGACTGGGACAAAAAAGCAGCCCTGCCACACAAACCCCACCAGCCCACAAACTATAACACTAATCAGCCCCGATCAGTGAATTTTTGCTATACTTTGTCGTCCCCGCATCACTCTATTAACCCCTTCACCCCCAAGGGTGGTTTGCACGTTCATGACCGGGCCAATTTTTACAATTCTGACCACTGTACCTTTATGAGGTCATAACTCTGGAACGCTTCCATGGATCCCGGTGATTCTGACATTGTTTTCTCGTGACATATTGTACTTCATGTTAGTGGTAAAATTTCATTCAAATAACTTGCGTTTATTTGTGAGAAAAACGGAAATTTGGCGAAAATTTTGAAAATTTCGCAATTTTCCAACTTTGAATTTTTATGCCCTTAAATCACAGAGATATGGCACCCAAAAAACTTGATAACTAACATTTCCCACATGTTTACTTTACATCAGCACAATTTTGGAACCAACATTTTTTTTTGTTAGGAAGTTATAAGGGTTAAAAGTTGACCAGCGATTTCTAATTTTTACAACACCATTTTATTTTTACGGACCACATCACATTTGAAGCCACTTTGAGGGGTCTATATGATAGAAAATACCCAAAAGTGACACCATTCTAAAAACTGCACCCCTTAAGGTGCTCAAAACCACATTCAAGAAGTTTATTAACCCTTTAGGTGCGTCACAGGAATTTTTTTGAATATTTAAAAAAAAATGAACATCTAACTTTTTTTCACAAAAAAAGTACTTCAGGTTCAATTTTTTTTATTTTACCAAGGGTAACAAGAGAAATTGGACTGCAAAAGTTATTGTGCACTTTGTCCTGAGTACGCTGATACCTGATATGTGGGGGGGAATGACTGTTTCGGCGCATGGCAGAGCTCAGAATGGAAGGAGCGCCGTTTGACTTTTTCAATGCAAAATTGTCTGGAATTCAGATCGGACGCCATGTCACGTTTGGAGAGTCCCTGATGTACCTACACAGTGGAAACCCCCTACAAGTGACCCCATTTTGGAAACTAGACCCCCCAAGGAACTTATCTAGATATGTGGTGAGAACTCTGAACCCACAAGGGCTTTACAGAAGTTTATAACGTACAGCGGTACAATTAAAAAATCATATTTTTTCCACAAAAATGATCTTTTCACCCCAATTTTTATTTTCCCAAGGGTAACAGGACCCTAAAAGTTATTGTGAAATTTGTCCTGAGTACGCTGATACCCCACATGTGGGGGTAAACCACTATTTGGGCGCATGGCAGAGCTCGGAAGGGAAGCAGCGCCATTTGACGTTTTTGGCTGGAATTGAGATCGGACACCATGTCGCGATTGGAAAACCCCTGATGTACCTAAACAGTGGAAACCCCCCACAAATGACACCATTTTGTAAACTAGACCCCCCAAGGAACTTATCTAGATGTGTGGTGAGCACTTTGAACCCCCCAGTGCTTCACAGAAGTTTATAATGCCCGGGCATGAAAATAAAAAAATCGTATTTTTTCCACAAACATGACCAATTAGTCCCCAATTTTTTCATTTTCCCAAGGGTAACAGGAGAAATTGGACCCCAAAAGTTGTTGTCCAACTTGTCATGAGTACGCTGACACCCCATATGTGGGAGAAAACTACTGTATGGACACACGTCGGGGCTCGGAAGGGAAGTAGTGACGTTTTGGAATGCAGACTTTGATGGAGTGGTCTGCGGGTGTCATGTGCATTTGGAGAGCCCCTGATGTACCTAAACTATTGAAACTCCCCACAAGTGACCCCATTTTGGACACTAGACCCCCCACGGAACTTATCTAGATGTGTGGTGAGCACTTTGAACCCCCAAGTGCTTCACAGAATTTTATAACGCTCGGACGTGAAAATAAAAAAATCATTTTTTTCCACAAAAATGATATTTTTGCCCCCAATTGTTTATTTTCCTAAGGGTAACAGTAGAAATTGGACCCCAAAAATTGTTTTGCAATTTGTCCTGAGTAGGCTGATACCCTACATGTGGGGGTAAAACACTGTTTGGGCGCATGTCAGAGCTTGGAAGGGAAGGAGCACCATTTGACTTTTTCAACTCAGAATTGGCTGGAATTGAAATCAGACGCCATGTTGCATTTGGAGAGCCCCTGATGTGCCCAAACAGTGGAAACCCCCAATTCTAACTCCAACCCGAACCCCAACACACTCCTAACCCTAGCCCTAACCCTAGCCCTAACCCTAGCCCTAACCTTAACCCTAACCCTACCCTAACCCTAACGGAAAAATGGAAATAATTACATTTTTTTTATTTTATTATTTTTCCCTAACTAAGGGGGTGATAACGGGGGGTTTGATTTACTATTTATGGCGGTTTTTATGTTTGGCGGCTGTCGCACGCTAAAAGACGCTTTTTATTGTAAAAATAGTTTTTGCATCACCACATATTGAGAGCTATAATTTTTCCGTATTTTGACCCACCGAGTCATGTGATGTCTTATTTTTTGCGGGACGAGTTGTCGTTTTTATTGGTACCATTTTCGGGCACGTGACATTTTTTGATCGCTTTTTATTCTGATTTTTGGGACCGCAGAATGAACAAAAACCAGCGTTTCATGAATTTCTTTTGGGGGGGGGTGCGTTTACACCGTTGCGCGTGCGGTAAAATTGATAAAGCGGTTTTATTCTTCGGGTCAGTACGGTTACAGCGATACCTCATTTAGGTCGTTTTTTTATGTTTTGTCGGTTCTATGCAATGAAAACTATTTTATATAAAAAATAATTATTTTTGCATCGCTTTATTCTGCGAGCTATAACTTTTTTATTTTTTCGCTGATGATGCTGTGTGGCGGCTCTTTTTTTGCGGGACAAGATGACGTTTTCAGCGGTACCATGGATATTTATATGCATCCTTTTGATCGCACGTTATTACACTTTTTGTTTGGCGGTATGATAATAAATCATTATTTTTTGCTTCGGTTTTTTTTATTTTTTAAGGGGTTCGCTAAAGGGGTTAACTAATGGGACAGTTTTATAGGGCGGGTCGTTACGGACGCGGCGATACCTAATATGTGTACTTTTATTGTTTTTTTTTATTATTTTCAAAAAATGGATTTATTTGGGGGAATATTTTTTTTTTCTTTTTGTAATTTATTTGGCGATTTTATTTAAATTATTTTAACACTTTATTTTTATTTTTTTTTTACTTTATTAAATAGTCCCAGGTGGGACATCACTGTTCTGTGACAGATCGCTGATCTGTCACATCACAGATCACTGTGACAGATCAGCGATCTGTCACAGGCAGTGCACAAGGCTTCCTCATGCCTGCGCTTTGCAGGAAAGGAGCCCCCGGCAGCAGCGCTGCACATTGCGCTGCCGTGGGGGGCTCAGGGAAGCACGGAGGGAGCCCCCTCCCTGCCGATGCTTCCCTTTAACCCCCGGTACACCGCGATCATGTTTGATCGCGGTGTGCAAGGGGTTAACGTGTCGGGGGCGGTCCGTGACCGCCCCTGACACATTGTGCCGGGTGTCAGCTGTGATAATCAGCTGACACCCGGCCGCGATCAGCGGCGCTCACCACGTGGGCGCCGCTGATCGCGGTAGACGTACTATCCCGTCCATGGGCATAGGGGCCCGGGTCCCATGGACGGGATAGTACGTCTGATGTCAGGAAGGGGTTAAAGGAGTTATTTAAAGAGCTACATGTTAATGGCGTCAGTGCGTATGATTGGACCACAGCTCCATTTACATGGTGCTCTTCACAGCTACGTTTCCTAGGATCATGGGGGTCCCAGCGGTCAGATCCACAACAAACAGAAAGTCATCCCCTATCCAAAAGATAGGGGAGAACTTCTGAATTTTGATAACCCTCCATACAGTATTATTGGCACCACATAGTCCTCCATACAGTATTATGGGCACCACATAGTCCTCCATACAGTATTATGTGCACCACCTAGTCCTCCATACATTGTTATTGGTACCACATAGCCCCCTTTACAGTATTATGGGCACCATATAGTCCTCTATACAGTATTATAGGCACCATATAGTCCTCCATACAGTATTATGGGCCCCACATAGTCCTCCATATAGTATTATAGGCACCTCATAGACCTCCATACAGTATTATGGGCACCATATAGTCCTCCATAGAGTATTATGGGCACCACATAGTGCTCCATACAGTATTATGGGCACGACATAGTCCTTCATAGTATTATGGCCACAACATAGTCCTACATACAGTATTATGGGCACAACATAGTCCTACATACAGTATTATGGGCATCACCTAGTCCTCCATACAGTATTATGGGCACAACATAGTCCTTCATACAGTATTATGGGCATCACATAGTCCTCCATACAGTATTATGGGCACAACATAGTCCTTCATACAGTATTATGGGCACAACATAGTCCTCCATACAGTATTATGGGCAACACATAATGCTCCATATAGTATAATGGCTCCATATATTGCTCCATACAGTACAATGGGCCCCACATATTCCTCCATACGGTACAATGAGCCCATATAATGCTCCATACACTATTATGGGCCCCATACATTACTGCATACAGTTTTATGGGCCCCGTATAATGGTCCATACAGTATAATGGGTTCTCATACTGTATATTACTTCACACAGTATAATGGGCCCCATACATTACTTCATACAGTATAATGGGCCCCATATAATACTTCTCCCTGTCCTCACTGCTCTGGTCTCCTCAGTATATTCTGATCCTCTGCACTGCTTGGCACAGACGATTTGCACCCTCTGCACTAAGACGTCACAGCTCAGATGCAGAGGGGGAATGATGAGAGAGGGAGCATCAGCAGATGGCTCTCTCACTCATCATTGTTTTCAACTGTGTCAGCGCTGGCACCGGAGCCCCACTACTTACGAGCCCCATAGCATGCCAAGTCCCCCACGGCACTTGCCCTCTTTTGCCGGGTGGTGATGTCAGCCTTGATATGTGTCATAATTGAGCACCACCAAAATGGGTGAAAAGCTTTTAGGACACACACCCTTAAATCAAAGGCATTTCTAAAAAGAAAATGATCAGTATACCGATTAAATGATTAAATAATGTCACGCTCACGCCTTGGCTGATGGGCGCGAGCGGGGGGGTTGTGGCCCCACCTTGCCACAGACCAGACTACCCTGGAAGGGGCGTGACTACGACAGCTACCTCGGTCTTCACTGGAGCCTCTGATGGTGAGTCAGGCTTGTGCGGCAGGCAGCTGCCGGGTGCCACTCCAAGGTGGCGTCTGGCTGTGGCTGCTGATCCCACTCGGGGACAGGACACCTGGTCAGGTGCAAGTGAAAGGCTGAGACACAGGGAAGGCGGGTACGACATGGAGACACAGGACAGGCGGGCACGGCTTGGAGACACAGGACAGGTGGCACGGCTTGGAGACAGGACAGGCGGGCACGGCTTAGAGACACAGGGCAGGCAGGCACGACTTGAGACATAAGGCAGGCACGGCTTGAGACACAGCAGGTGGGTACGGCTTGAGACAGGGCAGGCATGCGTGGTGTATGAAGGAACAGGTAGGGACCTGCTCACACAGCAGAAATGGGTACTGATACAGGCAGGAAGGAGTGGAATATGAAGGAGCAGGTTTGGACCTGTTTACACAGCGGGTACAGGTACGGATATAGGCAGGAAGGAGTGGAATATGAAGGAACAGGTTTTGAACCTGTTCATACAGGAGGGGTAGGTATGGATACAGGCAGGAGTGCGGAGTAGGAGGAGCCGCAGGTGTGTGGAGAGAAGCAGAAAGAGGTTCTGCAGCGGCAGCAGGAGCGGAGCAAAGCTGAACCACAAGGTCTGTGGAGAGAAGCTGCAGCAAGAAGTTCTGCAGCAGCAGAGAAGACAGCTGCAAGGCTGCAGAGGCACAGACAGAGCTGCAAGGCTGCAGAGGCACAGACAGAGCTGCAAGGCTGCAGCGGCACAGACAGCTGCAAGGCTGCAGCGGCACAGACAGCTGCAAGGCTGCAGAGGCACAGACGGAGCTGCAAGGCTGCAGAGGCACAGACGGAGCTGCAAGGCTGCAGAGGCACAGACGGAGCTGCAAGGCTGCAGAGGCACAGACAGAGCTGCAAGGCTGCAGAGGCACAAACAGCTGCAAGGCTGCAGAGGCTTAGACAGAGCTGCAAGGCTCACACAGCAGAAATGGGTACTGATACAGGCAGGAATGAGTGGAATATGAAGGAACAGGTTTTGAACCTGTTCATACAGGAGGGGTAGGTATGGATACAGGCAGGAGTGCGGAGTAGGAAGAGCCGCAGGAGTGTGGAGAGAAGCTGCAGAAAGAGGTTCTGCAGCGGCAGCAGGAGCGGAGCAAAGCTGAACCACAAGGTCTGTGGAGAGAAGCTGCAGCAAGAAGTTCTGCAGCAGCAGAGTAGACAGCTGCAAGGCTGCAGAGGCACAGACAGCTGCAAGGCTGCAGCGGCACAGACAGAGCTGCAAGGCTACAGCGGCACAGACAGAGCTGCAAGGCTGCAGAGGCACAGATGAAGCTGCAAGGCTGCAGAGGCACAAACAGCTGCAAGGCTGCAGAGGCTTAGACAGAGCTGCAAGGCTGCAGCGGCACAGACAGAGCTGCAAGGCTGCAGAGGCACAGACGGAGCTGCAAGGCTGCAGAGGCACAGACAGAGCTGCAAGGGTGCAGAGGCTCAGACAGAGCTGCAAGGGTGCAGAGGCTCAGACAGGGAGGACACAAGGAAAGACACAGCAGGGAAGGAAGCCACAGACAAGGAGACAGTACAAGACAAGGTACAGGGAGAAAGACTCAAGGACCAGGATATTCTGCCTCCTGGCAGGCAGAAGGACAAGTAAACACAAAGCAAGGACCAAGACACAGAGACCAGGATATGCAGCCTCCTGGAGGGCAGACAAAGAATACAAAGCAAGGCTAGGAGTATTCCTCCAGAGAAAGAGATACACAGAACAGGGCCTGGATTCCTCAACAGCAAAACACTGAGTTTTAGACATTGCACAGGCCATGTTCAGTGGGTGTGGCGGATCTAAATAATCGAGGGCTCTACGTATTTGGTCAGGGACAGATTAAACAGGTGCACCCTGACTGCATAAGAACCAGAGCCTTCTGGCATCGCCCCCCTATACACACATAGCCAGGAAGCATGCAGGAGAGCAGAGACACAGAGCATAGGACTGGCAGCAAACAGAATTCACAGCATGACCCGGAGCAGTGAGTAAGTTGGTGTGCGGGGGAAGGGAGGCCATGCAGTGATGAAAAAAGAAATATATCCAGTTCCACAAGTGAATCAATTTTCGGATTTATTCCAATAAAGACAAAGTACAAATCAGCTCCAGGACTGCATCAGCTCACACAGGAGCGACATAAGCGACGCGTTTCCATCACTACATGCGATCTTTATCAAAGCTACCATATCAAAATCACACACAGGTTAAAAAGGAACGGAAACCAATCAGGAGTTTGATAAAAGTCACATGATTGGAAGGTCCTGTTCCAACAATACAATTGAGAGAAACAACAGATTTATAAAAGATACCTACATTTTGCACATGAAATATACAAAAAGGGACCACATAAATATAGAAAATATCCATAATGGAAAATGATCACAATTCTATCAAAATACAATTATATGATCATGAATCATGTGACCACGAAAGATTCATGAAAGGGACACATAAATATAGAAAGTATCCATGATAGAAAATATTCACAATTCCATCAAAATTGATACAATTACATACATACAATCATGAATCATATGATCACGAAACTCATCTCACCAGCGCATATATATATAATTTTTATTTTTAGCGCTGCTTAAGCCTGTACATGTCTGGGCCCGTCTGAAGTTTGCTAGAGAGCATTTGGATGATCCAGAGGAGTTTTGGGAGAATGTCCTATGGTCTGATGAAACCAAACTGGAACTGTTTGGTAGAAACATAACTTGTCGTGTTTGGAGGAAAAAGAATACTGAGTTGCATCCATCAAACACCATACCTACTGTAAAGCATGGTGGTGGAAACATCATGCTTTGGGGCTGTTTCTCTGCAAATGGGCCAGGACGACTGATCCGGGTACATGAAAGAATGAATGGGGCCATGTATCGTGAGATTTTGAGTGCAAACCTCCTTCCATCAGCAAGGGCATTGAAGATGAAACGTGGCTGGGTCTTTCAACATGACAATGATCCAAAGCACACCGCCAGGGCAACGAAGGAGTGGCTTCGTAAGAAGCATTTCAAGGTCCTGGAGTGGCCTAGCCAGTCTCCAGATCTCAACCCTATAGAAAACCTTTGGAGGGAGTTGAAAGTCCGTGTTGCCAAGCGAAAAGCCAAAAACATCACTGCTCTAGAGGAGATCTGCATGGAGGAATGGGCCAACATACCAACAACAGTGTGTGGCAACCTTGTGAAGACTTACAGAAAACGTTTGACCTCTGTCATTGCCAACAAAGGATATATAACAAAGTATTGAAATGAAATTTTGTTTCTGACCAAATACTTATTTTCCACCATAATATGCAAATAAAATGAAAAAAAAACAGACAATGTGATTTTCTGGATTTTTTTTCCTCAGTTTGTCTCCCATAGTTGAGGTCTACCTATGATGTAAATTACAGACGCCTCTCATCTTTTTAAGTGGTGGAACTTGCACTATTGCCGACTGACTAAATACTTTTTTTCCCCACTGTATATATATAATCATAAATCATGTGAACACAAAAACTCACTTTACCAGGGTATATATATGTTTTATATTAGCGCCGATGAAATATACCTGTAGTCACATATAATTTTCAAGATCCATGAAAAGAATAGTAAATATAGAAAATATCCATGATAGAGAATGTTCACAACTCCATCTAAATTGGTACAATTGTATATATATATTCATGAATCATGTGACCACAAAAAATCATCTCACCAGCGCACATATATGTTAGCGGTATCACATCTAATTTACAAGATGCATGAAAAAAACGTGCAAACAAAAACATGCAAAAATGAAAAACATTATTAATACAAAAATCGCTCTGAAATATTAGTAGTGGAACATGATTTCGTTCTTTTTGTTTAATCCATCAGGAAATCTCGTTCCCAAGTTAAAAATCCAGAAAGCCTCCCGGGTAAGCAGTGTCCTTCTGATATCACCACCCCTAGAAGGTTTCTTAATTTTTTCAATGCCAGTTACCTGGAAAGAAGCGACATTACGAGAATGGAAATTAATAAAATGTCTAGCTGCAGAGGAAATATTACGGACCCCATTAGTTACATTAATTACATCATGTAAATGTTCAGCTATCCTAGTTTTTAATTTTCTAGATGTGCAACCTACAGAGGTGCAATCAGTTTTATACACCACAAAATCAGTATTACAATTAATAAAATTATTGATTTTAAACGATGCAGTATTATCATTATTATGGAATATTTTGTTTTTTACCATATGTTTACAGGTCCTGCAATTATTCCCTCCACATTTATAATTCCCTTTATTATCTAACCATGTACCCCTATTATGCCTGGATGAAAAAAGACTGGGTGATAGAATAATAGAATATTACCCTAAGTGGGGGCTCTACGTGCCACTATATTACATCCATCCTCCAATACTGCAGCTAAAATAGGATCCTCATATAATAGCGTTAAAAATTTATTTATTATCTTTTTTACCTCATTAAATTGTGAACTAAATTGAAAGCATATAAATGGATTTCTGGACATAATAGATTTTTTCTCTTTCTTGTCGACTGAGACATGACCACCTTCTGTTACTAAATCCAGAGCTCTATTCAACATCCACTTTGGATAATTCCTGTCTCTCAATTTATTGCAGGATTTATTAAATTCCTGCTGCAGATTATTATTATTATTACAATTCCTTTTAATTCGGGTAAGCTCACCAACGGGGATCGACTTCACTGTATGTCTAGGATGACCACTATTAGCATGCAGGATAGTATTTCCTGCCATTGGTTTGGAATACGTACAAGTAGAAATGAGCTGACCTGGAACACCCTGCAAAAATAAATCCAAAAATGAAATTTCATATTGATGATGCACAAAAGTGAATTTCAAATTATACTCGTTAGAACTGATATAATCCACAAAGTCTGGTATGGCAGAGACATCACCCCTCCAAATGATTAAGGTATCATCGATGTATCTGCCATACCAGACGATGTGGGGGATAAACTTGTTAGACACAGAATACAAAAAATTGTGTTCCCAAAAGGCCATAACGATGTTTGCCAATGATGGTGAAAATTTTGCACCCATCGCTACGCCTTTACATTGCAAGTAACAGTTGTGATCGAATGAAAAAAAATTATGAGTCAAAAGATAAATTGTGACCTGTAACATAAAATTAATTAAATCAGAAGAATAATTACTATATTTCACAAGGTGAAACTCCAAGGCTTCTAAAGCAATGTTACGGGGTATACTTGTATAAATGGCTGTGACATCACAGCTCAGCCATGAATAATCAGATAACCATTTTTTCTGTGTCAAAATATCAAGAACATCATTAGTATCTTTAATAAAACCAGGAATCACACGGACTAGAGGTTGCAACAGAGAATCCAGCCACTCACCCAAATGCTCATTGATGGAACCGATTCCTGAGACAATAGGTCTCATAGAAGGAAATTCCTCATTTTTATGAATTTTCGGTAAACCATGCAATATAGGTAAAACTGGATTTGACACTTCTAAAAAATCAACTTGTTTCTTCGTTAGCACTCCCAGTGCAAAACCCTTCTGAATGATTTTATCAACTTTGATTTTGTATAAAGAAGCTGGATTATTTGGCAATTTTTTGTATACAGAAGATTCTGAGAGCATTTCTTGAATTTTAGCTTGATAATCCCGAGAATTCATTACAACTACTACCCCACCTTTGTCCGACATTTTGATAGCAATATCTGTCATATCCTTCAATTCCTGGATTGCCTTTTTCTCCTTATTAGACAAATTAATTCTTTTGTTGAAATCATTTTTCTTGTTATACAGAATTTTTAATTCACATTCGATAGCATCCTGAAAACGATCCATACATTCCGAACGCGACTGAATTGGATAAAAAAATGGATTTATGTTTTTTAAAGCAGCAGATTGATTAATAGAAACATCCCCATTAATGGTTTCCTTTGACAATTCTTTTAATGATACAAGAGAAATCTGCTCCTGAAAGTCCAATTTATGGTATTCATTAAAAGAAGCAGAATCAGAATTTTCCAAAACATCAGGAGAACCAGTCCAAAAATGTTTTCTGATGGTCAGATTGCGGATAAATTTATTAACATCAAGCAATGTTGAAAAAAGATTAAAATCTTTATCAGGAACAAAATTCAGGCCATATGCCAATACTTTAATGTGTTCAGCAGACAAAATCTTAGATAAAATGTTGAGCACATTATCAAAACTGATCATTTCCTTTTGAAATTCTTCTTGCAGCGAGTCATCATACCAAAGCTGTTTTCTATGTTTGCACCCGCAGCACCTCTTGCGTTTTTTGATCTATTGAATATAGCTGAACTACTGGAGGACGCTTCTGACGTGTCAACATTATTTTCAGTAGAATCTCCTTCCGATGAAAAACTGACACGTTGTTTAGAATGCGTTTTTTTATAGTTGCCTCGCCTCAAAATAGATTTGGGTGATTTAAAAGATTCCCAGGTGTTCCAATCAAACACTTTATTCTGGGAGTAGTCCTCCAAATCTCGTTGAAATTTGCGGTTTTTCCGTTGCATAATTTCATCCTCCAATGCATTCATATTATCCTTGATATTCTTAATCCACTCTTCATATTTAATCAAAGAATCTGATATATTGAAGGATTGTTTAATATCAGAAATTTCCTTCTGAATATCAGATAATTTAGTCTCTTCATATTGTATAATTAAACGCATCAAATTGAGTGAGCATTTATTTAAAACCGCATTCCACTCATCCACAAATTTATCACAAAAAAACAGTTGTACATTTTTTCTTAATTCTCAATCCACGAGGGACCATATCTTTAGAAATATAATTCTGCAAGGTGGTCAAATCCCACCAGGTCTTCATCTCTTGTATCATCAGTTTATCCAACTGCATATAAGAAGTCGACACCCCAGAGGGCATATTTACATCCACAGGTGCATGAGAAAAAGCCTGGGTGGCTTTCTTAATTCTATCCACTGATGGGTCAGACATGTTACCAAAAAATCAAACACAATCGTGATGTTGATATAATGTCGTCCTGGTATAGTAAAAGCTGAAATAAATGCAGTCCAATATAAGCACAAATAATTGGAGCACCGTCGGGTGCCAGGCTAGCAGGAAAACAATCATTAAAGAGTCAAAGAGTGTAAGCCAGCTCACCGATTTCCATGGGAGCACGGATCACCATCCTGCAGTGGTTAATTCAACGAAGAAAAGAGAAATATATCCAGCTCCACAAAAGAATCGATTTTCGGATTTATTCCAATAAAAACGCGTCACTTATGTCGCTCCTGTGTGAGCTGATGCAGTCCTGGAGCTGATTTGTACTTTGTCTTTATTGGAATAAATCCGAAAATCGATTCTCTTGTGGAGCTGGATATATTTCTTTTTTCTTCGTTGAATTAACCACTGCAGGATGGTGAGCCGTGCTCCCATGGAAGTCGGTGAGCTGGCTTACACTCTTTGACTCTTTAATAAGGCCATGCAGTGATACCAGCAGGGTTGTTACAGTACCCCCCTTTACGGCCCCTCTTCCTCAAGCCCACCAGAACAACTTGTAGAAGGAGGATAGGGGCACACACAGTCAGAGCCATCGCAACATTCCTCGGGTAGGATGAGGCAGATGTGACATCAGGGATTTCAGGTTGCCAAGTCTCTTTGTGCCCAGTGAGTTCAGCTCCCAACACTGAAGATATGAGGACCAGGACCTCCTCCTGGTTGGCAGAAAGCAGGGATTTGGAAGCTTCTGTTTCGATCTCTACATCAGCCGGCCCCCTGGGAACTGAAGACACCTTCACTGAGTCCAACTTCAGCCCATTATGCCACGTAAATTGGACCTCCTCCATAGTATCTTCACTAGCCGGCCAAAAAGTTGAGGGTACCCACACTGGATCCATCCTTCACCTGTTATCAGAAGAGAACTGGACCTGTTCCTCCGGGTTGGTAAAAAAACGGAGATACAAGAGCTTCTGCTCCAACTTCATCCACCTGCCACATGGAATCTGAAGGCATTCTCACAGGATCCATCTTCTGCCCATGGCCTAGAGAAAAATTTTCAAGCGACAGGGATGCTTCTGGGTACTGGTCACAGGAGGTGTGTGGAGAGGGCACCCCTGCTTCTTTTCCTTCAGTGACGTCAGCACACCATGACTCGATAGCCAGCTGATCAGGTGGAGAAGGTGACCACACTGTAGCCTGACCTTGCAACATTGGAACTAGATACCCCTGGTGACTAGGTAGCTCCAAGTGCAGCACCACGTTGGGTCTTCGGACAGGAACGGGCAGTAGAGTACCCGGTTCAGAGGGACCGATGGGCAAACTGGTCAGCCAGTGGAACATAATCTCCAAATATAATGCTCCGATTTGTCCCTTTGACACTGGACTGTTCATAAGTAGGGCACGGCCATCACCAAACACCCTCACTGGATTCTGGAGCTGTGGAACACTAACCACACACAGACTCCGTCTGGCTTGCAGTTTTAACACATCTGCAGGGCCAAAGGTCCCATAAGGCACTGGAACAGTCATAGACTTTAGTGGAAGGGAAGTACTCTCACCTACGGCAGCCTCTCCTACTGGGCCAAGGTTCTGGAGCTTTATATCCTCTGGACAGAGGCCGTCCGGGTGTTCCCCACGACCGCAGTAATACAGTTTACCCTTCTTATGACTGGTTTTAGGCTGCTGCTTTGCCAGCCCACTATTAACAGTCTTCTTGGGTTCAACTCGTGTAGCTGCCTTAACAGGTGGAGGAACTGGAGGATTTTGGACGGTCGCGGTCTGACGTGGCGGTTTCCTCACTGGTTTCGCCCATCTGGAGCGCCTCTCGGATCTGGAAAGGGAAGACTTGGTAGGAGTAGCCTTACTAGGTACATCAAAGGCTTTACGGAAGGCCACTAGGAAGGCCTCTAGGTCCATGATGATAGGATCCCCTGCTTCCCAGAGGGGACAGATCCACATAAAATCTCCTGCTAAGAAGGACATTACACATTTGTGGCCAAAAGTATTGACACCCCTGCAATTCTGTCAGATAATACTCAGTTTCTTCCTGAAAATGATTGCAAACACAAATTCTTTGGTATTATTATCTTCATTTAATTTGTCTTAATGAGCCATGAGCATGTAGCTGTGTTTCCAATGTGCCTCTTGCCTCCACTGTCTCCCCTGGCTGAAATTTCCTTTCTCTGGGGCTTCCTCCTCCCATTCTATCTCCTCATGTGCTTGCCCTGTTTGTGCCTGTGCATCTATCTCTGCCGCCATTGCTGTGCTCCCACTCTGCAGGCCTCCTCCGACCCCCTCCTCCCCTGCGCCTCTCGTGACAAACCGATCCATGTTGCGGACGGTCCCAGGTGGTCCCACGGTTATCCTGGTACCTTTTGTGAGTCAGGGCTCTGTGTAAATGCAGAGTATTTGCGGCGGTCTGCAGGAGCTCCCTCACATGCATCTGTACATGGCGGCGCCGGTACCGGAGATATGTGATGTGGTGTAGTGACCACTATGTCTGCTAGGGGGCGCTGTGTGGATGTCCCAGGACGGGTGTACAGGCACATTCAGTGTGGTAACAGGAGCAGGGTCCTAAATGACCATTATGTGTCTCAAGGTGGGTGGCCTTGGGATGCAGGCTCGAGTATTGATCAGCAGAGGTACTGCTGATATTTCTGTTACAGTGTATCAGGGAAGCCTGTGTGTGTCTGTGTGCAATAGAACCTTTAGTGAGGTCATAGCCATGTGATCACCTGTGGGTGTGGTTACAGGGCTATGTAATTGAGGTATTTAGCACATGTGGGAGAGTGTGAGGGAGTCTGTCAGAATGTGGACAGACTTCCATGTGTTCAGGTGGGACACTACAGAAAGTTGTATATGGGGAGGACTACACCTCCCAGCATGTGCTGAGACTCTCGGTCCGAGTCTCCAACCACGGACATTTGTGTTCTTTTGCCTAAGCTAGAGGCTATTTTGGTAATGTGCTGCCTTGTGGGTTTATGATGCAAATAAACCTCATGAACTTTGGGAAGAACCTGTCGCATATTTGTCTCCCGCTGCACCTAAGCGAGTCGAATCCTTACAGTGGGAAAAGGTTGAAAAGTTCCCGGGAGCCGAATACTTTCGCAAGGCACTGTATCTAACAACCTCAATTCTTTAACCCCTTCATCCCCCATCCTGTTTTCACCTTCCTGACCAGGCCAATTTTTACAATTCTGACCACTGTCTCTTTATGAGGTCATAACTCTGGAAAGCTTCCATGGATCCCTGTGATTCTGAGAATTTTTTTCCTGACTTATTGTACTTCATGGTAGTAGTAAGATTTATTTCGTATGACTTGTGTTTATTTGTGAAAAAGTTTTGGAAATTTGGTGAAAATTAAGCAACTTTCAAACTTGATTTTTATACCCTTAACCCCTTAATGACCAAGCCATTTTATAGATTAAAGACCAGGCCTTAATTTTGAAATCAGACCACTGTCACTTTATGTGCTTATAACTCTGGAACGCTTCAACGGATTCTGCTGATTCTGAGATTGTTTTTTTCGTGACATATTGTACTTAATGTTAGTGGTAAAATTTCTTCGATATGACTTGTTTATTTATGAAAAAAATGGAAATATGGTGAAAATTTTTAAAATTTTGCAATTTTCAAATTTTTAATTTTATGCCCTTAAATGAGAGATATGTCACAGAAAATAGTTAATAAATAACATTTACCACATGTCTACTTTATATCAGCACAATTTTGGAACCAAAATTTTTTTTTGTTAGGAAGTTATAAGGGTTAAAAGTTGACCAGCAATTTCTCATTTTTACAGCAAAATTTACAAAACCAATTTTTTAGGGACCACCTCACATTTGAAGTGTCAATATGACAGAAAATACCCAAAAGTGACACCATTCTAAAAACTGCACCCCTCAAGGTGTTCAAAACCATATTCAAGAAGTTTATTAACCCTTTAGGTACTTCACAAGAATTGAAGCCATGTGGAAGGAAAAAATGAACATTTAAATTTTTTTCCCAAAAAATTTATCTTTGGACACAGTTTTTTTATTTTGTCAAGGATTTCAGGAGAAATTGAACCACATTATTTGTTGTGCAATTTCTCCTGAGTACACTGATACCCCATGTGTGGAGGAAGACCAATCTTTAGGCGCACAGCAGTGCTCAGAAGGGAAGGAGCATCATTTGAGATTTTGTATGTCAAATTGAATGGAATTGAGATTGGATGCCATGTCGCATTTGGAGAGCCCCTGATGTGCCTAAACAGTGGAAACCCCCCACAAGTTACCCCATTTTGGAAACTAGACCCCCCCTAATCTAGATGTGTGGTGAGAGTTCTGAACCCTCAAGGACTTCACAGAAGTTTATAACATAGAGCAGTAAAAATAAAAAAAATCATATTTTTTCAACCAAAATGATCTTTTCATCCCTACTTTTTATTTTCCCAAGGGTAATAGGACCCCAAAAGTTCTTGTGCAATTAGTCCTGAGTATGCAGATACCCCACATGTGGGGGTAAATCACTGTGTGGGTGCATGGCAGAGCTCAGAAGGGAAGGAACGCCGTTTGACTTTTCAACGCAAAATTGGCTGGAATTGAGATCAGAAGCCATGTCACGTTTGGAGAGCCCCTGCTGTTCCTAAACAGTGGAAACCCCCCACAAGTGACACCATTTCGGAAACTAGACCCCCCAAGGAGCTTATCTAGATGTGTGGTGAGCACTTTGAACCCCCAAGTGCTTCACAGAAGTTTATAACGTAGAGCCGTGAAAATAAAATAATCATAATTTTTTCCACAAAAATGATTCTTTTGCCCACAAATTTTTATTTTCCCAAGGGTAACAGGAGAAATAGGACCCCCAAAGTTGTTGTGCAATTTGTCCTGAGCAGGCTGATACCCCATATGTGGGGTAAACCAATGTTTGGGCACATGGCAGAGCTTGGAAGGGAAGGAGCACCGTTTGACTTTTTCAACGCAGAATTTGTCCTGAGTATAAAATAAAAACTTTTATAGAAAAAAAAATATTCTTGCATCACTTTATTCTGCGAGCTATAACTTTTATTTTTATGCTGATAGAGCAGTATGGTGGATTGTTTTTTGTGGGACAAGATGACGTTTTCAGCGGTACCATGTTTATTTATATCCGTCTTTTTGATCACGTGTTATTGCACTTTTTCCAAGTGGTATGATGATACCGCTTGGAAAAAGTATAATTTGCTACTTTTTTGTGTTTTTTTTTTTTACGGCATTCACTGAAGGGGTTTAGTAGGGTGACACTTTTATAGATGGGATTTATACGGACGCAGCGATACGAAACGTGTATTTTTTTGTTTGTTTTTTTTACACAAAAATATGTATTTTTAAAAAATTATTTTTAAATTTTTTTTTACATATTTTTTTATAAAATGTTTTTTTTTTTATCTTGTCCCTTTATGGGAGTTTCACTTTCACTTTAGGTAAAATACATTGCAATGCTCCAGCATTGTAATGTATTGTGCCTATGGAGAAAGATGCTGACACCATGCTGTGAGCATGGTCTCAGCAGCTTTCCGTTGCTGAAAGACCCGGAGGTTGTCATGACACCTCCGGGTCATCATGGCACAAGTCATGCCCCGCGATTACATCATGGGGATGCCAATGTAATGCACAGGGGGTGCCACACCTGGCTGTCAGTGCAGGAAGCTCAGCCACTGCAGTGCTGAGCTCCTACACAGATCGGGCAGGAGAGGCTGAAATTTCAGCCTCTCCTGTCCGATTGCTGCTGTGTTTGGTCAGTCAGATTGACAAGCCAGTCACAGCTCTTGGGGTGCAGGGACCGACTGCAAGGGTCCCTGCACCCCTTGCTGTGCCTCTCAGCTGTCATAGACAGCTGTCGGCACTGAACTGACAGTTTAAAGGCATGACGTGCACAGTCCGTCCTGGTGCGGTAAGTTACAACCACCCATGACGGACTGTGCACGTCTACAAACATTAAGGACATTAACCCCTTCATGCCGCAGCTTTTTCAGTTTTGCATTTTCATTTTTCACTCCCCTTCTTCCCAGAGCCATAACTTTGTTATTTTTCCGTCAATATGGCCATGTGAGGGCTTATTTTTTGTGGGATGAGTTGCACTTTTGAAGGGCACCATTGGTTTTACCACATTGTGTACTCAAAAACAGGAAAAAATTCCAAGTGCAGTGAAATTGCAAAAAAGTGCAATCCCACAACTGTTTTTCGGATTTTTTTTACCATATTCACCAAATGCTAAAACTCTCCTGCCTTTATGATTCTACAGGTGATTATGAGTTTGAAGACACCAAACATGTCTAGGTTATTTTTGTTATTTAAAATGGTGGAAAAAAATTCAAAGTTTGTTAAAAAAGTGCGCCGTTTTCTGATACCCATAGTGTCTCCTTTTCGTGATCTGGTGTTGGGTGAAGGCTTATGATTTGCGCACCGAGCTGACATTTTTAATGATACCATTTTGGTGTGTATGCGATCTTTTGATCGCCCGTTATTGTGTTTTAATGCAGTGTTGTGGCGACGAAAAAAAAGTAATTCTGGCGTTTTGACTTTTTTACCGCTACGCTGTTTACCTATCAGATTAATTATTTTATAGCTTGATAGATCGGGCGATTCTGAACGCGGCGATACCAGATGTGTGTTTTGCTTTTTTTTAAATTGTTTTATTTTGAATGAGTGGTGATTTGAACTTTTATATTTTTAAAACCTTTTTTTTACTTTTTGTACACTTCAATAGTCTCATGGGAGACTAGAAGCTGCAGTTGTCCAATCACCTCTGCTACACACAGGCGATGATCAGATCGTCTGTGTATAGCAGAAATGCTCACTTACTATGAGCGCCGACCGTTGGGCATATGGCAGTAAATTATAATATTATATTATAGTATTTTCTTATAACTTACTGCCATATGCTGGTGGGAGTTTCAATTTTAGGCTGGGGTCAGACTTGCAAGTGCAATGCAAGAAACTCACACCTCAATACCCGGGACTACCGCCGGCACTCGAGACCGGAGTGTGCAGCTGAGTGTTTTTCTATGCAGCTGAATGCTCCTGTCTGAACCGCCAGCAGCAGTGGCGGGTATTGAGGTGAGAGACTTGCGCTGCACTCGCAAGTGTGACCCCGGCCTTAATGAAACAACGCTATGTTTTATGGATTTACTTACCTCATTGGGGGCTTTTTCTTTGCTGGGTTGCCTCTGCCATTCTCCTTGCCCTCATAAAGCAGCTCTGACTGGATCCGTTCAGGGCCCCAATAGGATCTCCATATCTACCACACCTAACTGGGGAGCTGACTTTTCCTTTTTCAATATTTCTTTTGTTTTTTGGGAAGTTATAAGGGTTAAAAGTTGGCCAGTGATTTCTCATTTTTACAACAAAATTTACTAAATCATTTTTTTTGGGAACCAAATTATATTTGAAGTGACTTTGAGGGGGCAATATGACAGAAAATACCCAAAAGTGACACACCATTCTAAAGCCTGCACCCCTCAAGGTGCTCAAAACCACATTCAAGAAGTTTATGAACCCTTCACATTCTTCACAGGAAGGAAAAAATAAACATTTAACTTTTTTTAACAAAAAATTTCCTTTAGTCCCATTTTTTTTACTTTCACAAGGGTAACAGGAGAAATGGACCATACAATTTGTTGTGCAATTTCTCCTGAGCATACTGATACTTCATATGTGGGGGAAATCTAATGTTTGGGTGCACGGCAGGGCTTCAAAGGGAAGGAACACCATTTTACATTTTGAATGTAAAATATGATGGAATAATTAGCGGATGCCATAACATGTTTGGAGAGCCCCTAATGTGCCTAAACAGTGGAAACCGCCAACAAGTGACACCATTTTCTAAACTTCTCAACTAGACCCCTCAGGGAACTTATCTAGATGTGTATTGAGTACATTGAAACTCCAAGTGCTTTACTAAAATTTATAACGTTAAGCCGTGAAAATAAAATTTAAAAAAATCACTTTTTTCCCACAAAAATGTTTTTTAGCCCCAAATTTTGTATTTTTTCAAGGGTAACAGGAGAAAATGCACCCTAGAGATCCATAACCTAGAATGAAAACTCAGCTTTCAGAACCTGGGCACTAAATTGAGACCCAAAATCCTTTGAGAATCTTCACATTTCATGATGCCTTGCACACAGTCAAAGCACCCAGGACCAGAGGCAGCAAATGGCCCCAAAATATGTTTGAACCTCTACCAAATGTGTTCCTTTATTTGTAGGCTTCATTCCATTTACAATAAACAGTAGAATGATGTGCTGTGCCAAAAAGCTTGGTCTCATTTGACCACAAGATGCCTGCTGGCTCTCTAAGGATAGTGGGGGCCACCTGCTGGCCCTCTATAAATTGTGAGGGCCACCTGCTGGCCGTTTAAGTTTCAAACTTTATAGTATTAAAGAGAATCTGTCACCCTTTTTTTCAGCTTGCAGCTGCCGGCATAGACATCGGGGGCTTATCTACAGCATTCTGTAGTGCTGTAGATAAGCCTCCGATGTAACCTGAAAGATAAGAAAACACGTTATATTATACTCACCGGGGTGGGCGTTCCGGTCCGGTGGGCGTTGCGGTCCGGTCCGACGCCTCCCTTCTTCATGCGATGACATCCTCTTCTCCTGTCCTGTAATGGCTGCGGCGCAAGCGCACTGCTCTGCCCTGTTGAGGGCAGAGCAGAGTCCTGCAGTGCACAGGCGTCAGGAGAGGTCCGGCGCCTGCGCACTGCAGAATTCTGCTCTGCCCTCAACAGGGCAGAGCAGTGCGCTTGCGCCGCAGCCATTACAGGACGGGAGAAGAGGATGTCATCGCATGAAGAAGGGAGGCGTCGGACCGGACCGCAACGCCCACCGGACCAGACCGCCCACGCCGGTGAGTATAATATAACGTGTTTTTCTTATCTTTCAGGTTACATCGGAGGCTTATCTACAGCATTACAGAATGCTGTAGATAAGCCCCCGATGTCTATGCCAGCAGCTGCAAGCCGAAAAAAAGGGTGACAGATTCCCTTTAATATGAGAAAGAAAATTTACCCACCTCAGATGGGTAAATTATATTGCAGTAGCAATATATGTCTATGCAAAGCTTAGCGAGGGCTGGCTGCTGGCCCTCTAACAATAGAAAGGGCTGCTTGATGGCCCTCTACAAATAGTGATGGCCTTTAACACAAATGTCCCAGTTTAATTATTAAGGACAAAAAACTCATGAATATACTGAACAGAAGAAGGAAGTAAATGGACCACCACTAAGAGAGTATAATTCTTTAAAAATTTAGTTTATTAACTAACTTATTAAAAAACTGGACATAGAAATGAAGAACTGCTGGACACCAACCCACAGAGACAGGGGTTACCAATGCTGGACACAATGCATTCAATATCCAATGATCAGACAAATTAATAGTTTAATAACAACTATAGGCATAAAGTACATTAGAGAAAAAATAGAGACAGTGCCAAGAGAAAATTCAAGAATAAAATTAGTCAACAATCAGGTAGGTATGAAATAAATAGAACAACTCAAAGAAAACTGCCCACAAAGTGCAAAGTGCTGTACAATAATGCTGACTCAGCGTATAGTCCTAAATAAAACAGATGGCAAATAAAGCCTATCAATGCCTTACATATATTGATATGTTTTTGTGCACTTTATATTTTTTTCAGGGTGCAGTTGGGCCCAAATGGTTCTGTAAACTGTGGCCTCTGTTCACATGGGATGCGTTATAGTTAGCACTGGGCAGTCCGCCATATGGCATTACTAAAAGGCTGTGAACCAGATGCTCTACATTCCCTGTGTGAATATTGCCACATACGGATTATATTTTTTTGCACTGGTGTGCCACACGGCCAATCCCTGATTGAAGGCTTGCTGTCTCATTTGGAATTATTGCACCTGTGCAGTTGCCATTTTACTTGGGTCCACTGCACCCTGTTAGGGCGGTTTCACATGTCCAGATAATTTCGGTACCGGGGCTATCCGTGTGTCCGTGTGGACACGTGGTACCTCCATGTGGCACACGTGTGGCAACCGTGTGCCGCACGTGTGCCGCATCAGGACCACATGGACGGCGCCAGGAAGAAGCGCTACAGTAAGCGCTGTTCCCGGCGGCTGGTGCTGTGATTCTGCTCTCCTGCATCCCTCAGCTGTCAGCTTTAGCCAGGTTGGTTGTGAAGAATAGAGGGGTCCCCACACTGTTTTTTAAATTATTTAAATAAATAATTTAAAAAAACGGCGTGGAGTCCCCCTATTTTTGACAACCAACCTGACTAAAGCCAACAGCTGAGCGCTGATATTCTCAGGCTGCTAAGGGGCCATTGATCTTGCCCCCTCCCAGCCTAAGGCTATGTACCCGCGTATGTAGAAAATTCCTGACTAAAAACTGGACTCCTTCCCAGGAAAAACGCATTTTTTTTGTGTGTGTTTTTTGTGCGTTTTTTATGCGTTTTTTTCCGGAGCATCTAGATTCTCATAGAATATAGTTGGAAATGTGTTTTTTACCGCAGAATTAATAAACATGCTGCATTTTTTACTGCGATGCGCTTTTTTTGCATAAAAAAACCCATCATGTGCACAAAAACTTCAGAATAGAATGGGATGCTTAATGTATGCGTTTTTTAAGCGTTTCTGCATGGAAAAAACGCAAAAAAAACGCTTATGTGGGCACACAGACTCAAAACGGCAGCCCCCAGCTGCCCAGAAAAGGCGCATCTATTAAATGCACCTAATCTGGAGCTTTGCCCAGTTCTTCCCACTGCCCTGTAGAGATGGCAAGTGAGGTAATAAGGGGGTTAATGCCACCTTTTTATTATAAGGTGACATTAAGCCCAGATTAGCAATGGAGAGGTGTCAATAAGACACCGATCCATTACTAATCCTATAGTAAAGAAAGGGATAAATAAACACACTCATACAATAAGAATAAATTAATTTAATGAAAGAATACAACACACACATTTTTATAATCTTTATTACACTGGTAATTCCTTAGCAAAGCCCTTGTTCTTCTGAAAAAAAGCTGAAAATAATAAAACAAATCTATACATTACCTGTCCAGTGCTCAGACACATCCCATGGGGTAAATCCATCTTGGGGGTTAATACATTTACAGTTGGAGCGCTGCTAATAAAGCCACTGCTGACTGTAAATGACTGTGGAATGAATGGAGCAGAGCGCACTCAGTGATGAGCGGTGACGTCAATTGAAACAGTTACAAAATACTAGCAGCAGAAAAGAATAATAAGTGCACAGAGCAAGAAAAAGATAGTACCGTGTGATTTGTAAGTTAGATGCTAAACCACAACAGGGCTAAACAAGCCTGACAAAAAGGGCAACATATAATCTGACGTAAACTTACTGAATTGGATGTGGTAACAGTTGTCCCCGCTGCCCCTTTAACGCATGTTTCGTAAAGAGCTTCTTCAGGAGGCGTGTGCAATGGAGGCTTTCCTGGCTATATAAGTCCCGTCCAATGATTACATGCATAAAAAATAAGCAACGATGTTTCCACTTGCAGTAAGAAGTGCGCGCAAGCACTCAAATGTCTGCCGAATCCCAGTGATGTTGGTGCATGCGCACTCGATCCAGCGTCCACAGGATCTTCCAGCCAGCAGAGCTGGACTGCAAGCAACTCACGGCCGTCTTGGACACTATATGCTGGGTCAGCATTTTTTATAGCACTTTGCACTTTTAGGGTGGTTTTCCTTGATTCTTTTTAATCTTTGGCCTGCACAGTACATTTCTCATTCTTTTTGCGGCTAGTGCTCAAATTGATAGGCTTTATTTGCCATCTGTTTTATTTAGGACTATTCGCCGAGTCAGCATTATTGTACAGCACTTTGTGGGCAGTTTTCTTTGAGTTGTTCTATTTATTTCATACTTACCTGATTGTTGATTAATTTTATTCTTGAATTTGCACTTGGCACATTCTCTATTTTTTCTCTAATGTACTTTATGCCTATAGTTGTATATAAAACTATTGATTTGCCTGATCATTGGATGTTGTATGTATTGTGTCCAGCATTGGTAACCCCTGTCCCCGTGGTTTGGTGTTCAGCAGTTCTTCGTTTCTATGTCCAATTTTTTAATGATTTATTTAACCCCTTCCTGACATCCGACGTACTATCCCGTCCATGGGACCCGGGCCCCTATGCCCATGGACGGGAGAGTACGTCTACCGCGATCAGCGGCGCCCACGTGGTGAGCGCCGCTGATCGTGGCCGGGTGTCAGCTGATTATCACAGCTGACACCCGGCACAATGTGTCAGGGGCGGTCATGGACCGCCCCCGACACGTTAACCCCTTGCACACCGCGATCAAACATGATTGCGGTGTACCGGGAGTTAAAGGGAAGCATCGGCAGGGAGGGGGCTCCCTCCATGCTTCCCTGAGCCCCCCACGGCAGCGCAATGTGCTGCGCTGCTGCGGGGGGCTCCTTTCCTCCAGGCCCCTGAATCCAAGATGGCGACGGGGGCCTTCGGGGGCCTGCAGGAAGCTGGCTTCCTCAGTGCCTGCAAAGCGCAGGCAAGAGGAAGTCTTCTTCAATGCCTGTGACAGATTGCTGATCTGTCACAGTGATCTGTGATGTGACAGATCAGCGATCTGTCTCAGGACAGTGATGTCCCTCCTGGGACTATGTAATAAAGTAAAAAAAAATTAAAAAAAAGTGTAAAAATAATTTTAAAAAAATCGCCAAATAAATTAGTAAAAAAAAAAAAATATTCCCCAATACATTTTTTGAAAATAAAAAAAAACCAAAACAATAAAAGTACATATATTAGGTATCGCCGCATCCGTAACGACCCGTCCTATAAAACTGTCCCATTAGTTAACTCCTTTAGCGAACCCCTTAAAAAATAAAAATAAAAAACGAAGCAAAAAATAATGATTTATTATCATACCACCAAACAAAAAGTGTAATAACGCACGATCAAAAAGACGCATATAAATATCCATGGTACCGCTGAAAACGTCATCTTGTCCCGCAAAAAACGAGCCGCCACACAGCATCATCAGCGAAAAAATTAAAAAGTTATAGCTCGCAGAATAAAGCGATGCAAAAATAATTATTTTTTATATAAAATAGTTTTCATTGCATAAAACCGACAAAACCTAAAAAAACGACCTAAATGAGGTATCGCTGTAACCGTACTGACCCGAAGAATAAAACCGCTTTATCAATTTTACCGCACGCGCAACGGTGTAAACGCACTCCCCCAAAAGAAATTCATGAAACGCTGGTTTTTGTTCATTCTGCGTCCCAAAAATCGGAATAAAAAGCGATCAAAAAATGTCATGTGCCCGAAAATGGTACCAATAAAAATGTCAACTCGTCCCACAAAAAATAAGACATCACATGACTCGGTGGGTCAAAATACGGAAAAATTATAGCTCTCAATATGTGGTGATGCAAAAACTATTTTTACAATAAATAGCGTCTTTTAGCGTGCGACAGCTGCCAAAAATAAAAAACGCCATAAATAGTAAATCAAACCCCCCGTTATCACCCCCTTAGTTAGGGAAAAATAATAAAATTAAAAAAATGTATTTATTTCCATCTTTCCATTAGGGTTAGGGTTAGGGCTAGGGTTAGGGTTAGGGCTAGGGTTAGGGCTGAGATTAGGGTTAGGGGTGTGTTGGGGTTCGGGTTGGAGTTAGAATTGGGGGTTTCCACTGTTTGGGCACATCAGGGGCTCTCCAAATGCAACATTGCGTCTGATCTCAATTCCAGCCAATTCTGAGTTGAAAAAGTCATATGGTGCTCCTTCCCTTCCAAGCTCTGCCATGCGCCCAAACAGTGTTTTACCCCCACATGTAGGGTATCAGCCTACTCAGGACAAATTGCAAAACAATTTTTGGGGTCCAATTTCTCCTGTTACCCTTAGGAAAATAAAAAATTGGGGGCAAAAATATAATTTTTGTGGAAAAAATGATTTTTTTATTTTCACGTCCGAGCGTTATAAACTTCTGTGAAGCACTTGGGGGTTCAAAGTGCTCACCACACATCTAGATAAGTTCAGTGGGGGGGTCTAGTGTCCAAAATGGGGTCACTTGTGGGGAGTTTCAATAGTTTAGGTACATCAGGGGCTCTCCAAACGCACATGACACCCGCAGACCATTCCATCAAAGTCTGCATTCCAAAATGGCACTGCTTCCCTTCCGAGCCCTGACGTGTATCCATACAGTAGTTTTCTCCCACATATGGGGTGTCAGCGTACTCATGACAAATTGGACAACAACTTTTGCGGTCCAATTTCTCCTGTTACCCTTGGGAAAATGAAAAAATTGGGGACTAATTGATCATGTTTGTGGAAAAAATACGATTTTTTTATTTTCATGCCCGGGCATTATAAACTTCTGTGAAGCCCTTGGGGGTTCAAAGTGCTCACCACACATCTAGATAAGTTCCTTAGGGGTTCTTGTTTCCAAAATGGGGTCATTTGTGGGTGTTTCCACTGTTTAGGTACATTAGGGGCTCTCCAAAGGCAACATGACACCCGCAGACCATTCCATCAAAGTCTGCATTCCAAAACGTCACTACTTCCCTTCCGAGCCCTGACGTGTGTCCATACAGTAGTTTTCTCCCACATATGGGGTGTCAGTGTACTCAGGACAAATTGGACAATAACTTTTAGGGTTCAATTTCTCCTGTTACCCTTGGGAAAATAAAAAAATTGGGGACTAATTGATCATGTTTGTGGAAAAAATACGATTTTTTTATTTTCATGCCCTGGCATTATAAACTTCTGTTTAAGCCCTTGGGGGTTCAAAGTGCTCACCTCACATCTAGATAAGTTCCTTAGGGGGTCTAGTTTTCAAAATGGGGTCATTTGTGGGGGGTTTCCACTGTTTAGGTACATTAGGGGCTCTCCAAAGGCAACATGACACCCGCAGACCATTCCATCAATGTCTGCATTCCAAAACGTCACTACTTCCCTTCCGATCCCCGACGTGTGCCCATACAGTAGTTTTCTCCCACATTTGGGGTATCAGCATACTCAGGACAAATTGGACAACAACTTTTGGGGTCCAATTTCTCCTGTTACCCTTGGGAAAATAAAAAAAATGGTGACTAAAAGATCATGTTTGTGGAAAAAATACGAATTTTTTATTTTCACGCCCGGGCGTTATAAACTTCTGTGAAGCACTGGGGGGTTCAAAGTTCTCACCACACATCTAGATAAGTTCCTTAGGGGGTCTAGTTTCCAAAATGGTGTCATTTGTGGGGGGTTTCCACTGTTTTGGTACATCAGGGGTTTTCCAATCGCGACATGATGTCCGATCTCAATTCCAGCCAAAAACGTCAAATGGCGCTGCTTCCCTTCCGAGCTCTGCCATGCGCCCAAATAGTGGTTTACCCCCACATGTGGGGTATCAGCATACTCAGGACAAATTGCACAATAACTTTTAGGGTCCTGTTACCCTTGGGAAAATAAAAATTGGGGTGAAAAGATCATTTTTGTGGAAAAAATATGATTTTTTAATTGTACCGCTGTACGTTATAAACTTCTGTAAAGCCCTTGTGGGTTCAAAGTTCTCACCACACATCTAGATAAGTTCCTTAGGGGGTCTAGTTTCCAAAATGGTGTCATTTGGGGGGGTTTCCACTGTTTAGGTACATCAGGGGTTTTCCAATCGCGACATGGTGTCCGATCTCAATTCCAGCCAAAAACGTCAAATGGCGCTGCTTCCTTTCCGAGCTCTGCCATGCGCCCAAATAGTGGTTTACCCCCACATGTGGGGTATCAGCGTACTCAGGACAAATTGCACAATAACTTTTAGGGTGCTGTTACCCTAGGAAAAATAAGAATTGAGGGTGAAAAGATCATTTTTGTGGAAAAAATATGATTTTTTAATTGTACGGCTTTATGTTATAAACTTCTGTGAAGCCTTTGGGGGTTCAAAGTTCTCACCACACATCTAGATAAGTTCCTTAGGGGGTCTAGTTTCCAAAATGGTGTCATTTGTGGGGGGTTTCCACTGTTTTGGTACATCAGGGGTTTTCCAATCGCGACATGATGTCTGATCTCAATTCCAGCCAAAAATGTCAAATGGCGCTGCTTCCCTTCCGAGCTCTGCCATGCGCCCAAATAGTGGTTTACCCCCACATGTGGGGTATCAGCATACTCAGGACAAATTGCACAATAACTTTTAGGGTCCTGTTACCCTTGGGAAAATAAAAATTGGGGTGAAAAGATCATTTTTGTGGAAAATATATGATTTTTTAATTGTACCGCTGTACGTTATAAACTTCTGTAAAGCCCTTGTGGGTTCAAAGTTCTCACCACATATCTAGATAAGTTCCTTGGGGGGTCTAGTTTCCAAAATGGGGTCACTTGTAGGGGGTTTCCACTGTTTAGGTACATCAGGGACTCTCCAAACGTGACATGGCATCCAATCTGAATTCCAGCCAATTTTGCATTGAAAAAGTCAAACGGCGCTCCTTCCATTCTGAGCTCTGCCATGCGCCGAAACAGTCGTTCCCCCCCACAAATCAGGTATCAGCGTACTCAGGACAAATTGCACAATAACTTTTGCGGTCCAACTTCTCCTGTTACCCTAGGCAAAATAAAAAAAATTGAACCTGAAGTATTTTTTTTGTGAAAAAAAGTTAGATGTTCATTTTTTTTTAAATATTCAAAAAAATTCCTGTGAAGCACCTGAAGGGTTAATAAACTTCTTGAACGTGGTTTTGAGCACCTTAAGGGGTGCAGTTTTTAGAATGGTGTCACTTTTGGGTATTTTCTATCATATAGACCCCTCAAAGTGGCTTCAAATGTGATGTGGTCCTAAAAATAAAATGGTGTTGTAAAAATGAGAAATCGCAGGTCAACTTTTAACCCTTATAACTTCCTAAGAAAAAAAAATTTTGGTTCCAAAATTGTGCTGATGTAAAGTAAACATGTGGGAAATGTTAGTTATCAAGTTTTTTGTGTGCCGTATCTCTGTGATTTAAGGGCATAAAAATTCAAAGTTGGAAAATTGCGAAATTTTCAAAATTTTTGCCAAATTTCCATTTTTTTCAAAAATAAACGCAAGTTATTTGAATGAAATTTTACCACTAACATGAAGTACAATATGTCACTAGAAAACAATGTCAGAATCACCGGGATCCATGGAAGCGTTCCAGAGTTATGACCTCATAAAGGTACAGTGGTCAGAATTGTAAAAATTGGCCCGGTCATGAACGTGCAAACCACCCTTGGGGGTGAAGGGGTTAATAAACAAAATTTTTAAAGGATTATACTATCTTGGTGGTGGTCGAAATAGTGATGGCTGCCTGATGGCTCTGAAAACAAAATTGTGAGTTTCAGAGTTCCTTTTTTAAAAATAGATTTTTTTATTAAAGAATTATTCAATTACCAAACAGGTACATTGTAGTGATTAAAAAACAAACAACTTTTTAGTTGGTTGAAGTACAAGGGGAGGAGCTAACGTAACTGATGGGAAGGAATAGAGGGTAGAGGATGGGGAAAAGGAGCCTGTGAGGGGGGGTTAGTGGAGTCTAAATTCAATATAAAGGATTAGGACGAATCTGAGGAGTCTGGACCATGTAGATCAGGGGTCTCAAACACGCGGCCCGCGGGCCGCATGCGGCTCCTGAGGCAGTTATCTGTGGCCCGCGGTGCACCACGTCTCACCCCCCTGAGGCAGGTAGAAGGGGGAAGGCACGCAGCCATCCAGGAGCGCAGCGATGGCTGTGTGTTTGGTGTGCACAGGACCTGTGATGAGGTCACAAGAGGGGGAGGAGTCAGGGGTCACATGATCAGGGGCCTCAGTGTATGCAGAACTCTGCTGTCTTTGTCTGTGCTGGTTGTGATGGTGCTGGCTGGGTAAGTTTCTGTGTGGGGTCAGGAGGGGTTTACAGGGTGGATGTAGCAGAGCTGTGTGTGTATGAGGTGTATGGAGCGGAGCTGTGTGTGTACAAAGACCGAGGTGTACGGAGTGGAGTCACGTGTCTACAAGGTGTACGGAGCGGAGCCGCGTGTGTACGAGGTGTACGTAGCGGAGCCGCGTTTGTACGAGGTGTACGGCGCGGAGCCGCATGTGTACGAGGTTTACAGAGCGGAGACGCGTGTGTGCGAGGTTTACGGAGCGGAGCCGTGTGTGTACGAGGTGTGCAGAGCAGAGCCATATGTGTACGGGGTGTACGGAGCAGAGCCGGGTGTGTGCGAGGTGTACGGAGCAGATCCGGGTGTGTGCAAGGTGTACGGAGCGGAGACGTGTGTGTACAAGGTGTACGGAGCGGAGCCGCATGTGTACGAGGTGTACGGAGTGGAGCCGTGTGTGTACAAGGTGTGTACGGAGCGGAGCCGTGTGTGTACAATGTACAGAGCGGAGCCGTGTGTGTATGAGGTGCACGGAGAAAAGCTGTGTGTGTACGAGGTGTACGGAGTGGAGCCGTGTGTGTACGAGGTGTACGGAGCGGAGCTGTGTGTGTACAAGGTGTGCGGAGCGGAGCCGCGTGTGTACGAGGTGTAGGGAATGGAGGCATGTGAGTATGAGGTGTACGGAGCGGAGCCGCATGTGTGCGAGGTGTGCGGAGCAGAGCCACATGTGTGCGAGGTGTACAGAGCAGAGCCGTGTGTGCGAGGTGTACAGAGCGGAGCCGCGTGTGCATGAGGTGTGCTGAGATGTGTTTGTATTTTGGCATGGGGTGGGCCCCATTTGAAAATTTGTACCAGAGCCCATAACTTTGTAGCTACGCCACTGCTCACACTAGAAGAGAGGAGGAGTGCGCCGCTCCGTAGTGGCTATGGCCCTGCGTGATGACATCCATCTGGCGCTGTGCAATGACATTATGCCAACGCGCAGAGAGCGGAGGCGTGACTTCACCCCATTGCTGGATTTTGCAGGTGACTGTGGCATTCAGAGCCGACACTATCATCCGCTGAGGTAAGCTGTACATCGCAGCTGACAACCTATTTGAACTGCCATGATTGGTATTAGCACCAATCGTTGCCGTTTAACCCCTTAGATACCGCTATCAATTGTGACTGTATTAAGTTTGAAAGTAATGCGGCCCGTCAGCTTAAATTTTTTTTTATGTGCGGCCCATTTACTCTGCCGAGTTTGAGACCCCTGATGTAGATGAAGTGAAGGTGTGGCGAAGGGAGAGTGGTTGGCGTATTACGCCCAGGGAAGCCAATTTTTCTCAAATTTACGGACTTTATCAATAAGTATGGCAGATAATTTTTCATTGATTATATACCAAAAAAGGAGTCTCTTGACTTCTGATAAATCTAAACCTGATTTTTTCCAGACCAATGTATAGTTTGCTTGGCTGCTAGAAATATAAATGAGATGAGAATCTGGCCTGTGTTTAGGAATAATAGGAATACATTTGTTAATTAAGGCTTCCCAAGGTATTTTTTTAAGGTTAATGTGTGTGACTGAAAGAATAAGGTGATATACCCTGGTACAAAATTTCACCCTCAATTCTTATTTTTCCAAGGGTAACAGCACCCTAAAAGTTATTGTGCAATTTGTCCTGAGTACGCTGATACCCCACATGTGGGGGTAAACCACTATTTGGGCGCATGGCAGAGCTCGGAAGGGAAGCAGCGCCATTTGACGTTTTTGGCTGGAATTGAGATCGGACACCATGTCGCAATTGGAAAACCCCTGATGTACCTAAACAGTGGAAACCCCCCCCAAATGACACCATTTTGTAAACTAGACCCCCCAAGGAACTTATCTAGATGTGTGGTGAGCACTTTGAACCCCCCAGTGCTTCCACACTTAGAATACTGTGTACAGTTCTGGTCTCCGGTGTATAAGAAAGACATAGCTGAACTGGGGGCATCCTCTACTTCTGGAGGAAAGAAGGTTTAAGCATAATCACAGACGCAGATTCTTTACAGTAAGAGCAGTGAGACTATGGAACTCTCTGCCATGTGATGTTGTAATGAATGATTCTCTACTAAGATTTAAGAAGGGTCTGGATGCCTTTCTTGAAAAGTATAATATTACAGGGTATATACACTAGTTTCCTTTATATTGCGTTGATCCAGGGAGCTAGTCTGATTGCCGTATGTGGAGTCGGGAAGGAATTTTTTTTCCCAATGTGAAGCTTACTGTTTGACACATGGTTTTTTTTTGCCTTCCTCTGGATCAATATGTTAGGGCAAGTTAGGATAGGATATGGGTTGAACTAGATGGACTTAAAGTCTTCCTTCAACCTTAATAACTATGTGTGAGGTAGCGCTGTCATTCCAGTAGGGGATACTCGCTTGCAGCCACAAAAAACAGATCCGGCACAGGTTTTTCATAAAACAATCATAATCCCTTCGGTTTATTCAGCATCATAAACCATCAAAGCAACAGGAAACAGCATATAGTCAGCATCGCATCCATAACAGAGTTCAGCTCTGTTATCCTGTAGTCATACAAGTTATGCACTGTTCAATGCGAAGGGCTTTCTAGCCACCAAGTTATCTCACCCTTTCAGGGTTTCCTCATGTTGCTTCACCATGCTGCACACGTTCATTCCCTCCAGGGAACTAACAGGCACATGTCGCCATTGCTCACAGCCACTTCACAGGCTGTTAGCCAGGATGCCCCATCTCAGCGGGACCTTCCACACTGGACCAACCGGGTCCCAGCATTCACCACATGTGACCTACCCTGGCCACCTTATATGGTCCGTAGCCACGCCCACCGGGTCACATGGCTATGACCTCATCACAGGTCCTTCACACACTCATACACACTCTACCATAGTGTACTAAATGCACCCCCTGGGTGGGTTTTTAAGTAACTAGGACTGCCCGTCTCCCTAGTTACCTGGAGCCTTCTCCCTGACACATTGAACCAGCACCTCAGCAGTATCACTGCTGATCAATACACGCATAAGTCTCCATCTCAAGGCCACCCACCTTGAGATACATAACGGTCCTTCCGTATTCTGCCACTCATCCTTTCTCTTGGGACATCCACACAGCGCCCCCTAGTGGACACAGTGGTCTTTACACCACATATCTTACTATGTTACTATGAGATGACAAACTGCTGCTCGGGAGTGGCGGACGCCAACTGAGCTCCGGCGAAGTGACCAGAGACCCGGTGTGCACAGGAGCGAACTCTGTTGCAGCACAGAGCCGCAGAAAGAGACGCCGAAGCCTGTTACCTCACAGGCTACTGCTAAAGGAACCGCTACTGCGGATTAACCCTAGAGAAACGCTGTGCCCTGTTAGCAAACACAGAGCGCAACCGACAGTGGTGTTACCGCACTGTGTGTGTATAGCGCCATCCTGGCGGATGCCACTAACCAGCTTAAGCTTAGCGCTGGAAAGCGCAATAACTGCGCATGGCACTGCTGAGACAGACACTGCGGCGTATGCGGTACAGAGGTGTCCCTTGCAGAGGACACTCTCTGGCTGAGCGTGTAATAAGTGCTGGGAGCACTGCGGCGCTATGCAGTGTCACCGCTTGGCGCTGACTCAAGACCCTAAACCATACTTATCAAAGGGAAGGGGTTTCTTAATGAGTCATTCAGTGGTTCACAAGCATCCATCATCACACACAACTGTCTATACTAGTGCATGGCCGAGCGGCCATGCGGCTCTTTTATAGTGACGTCCTTTCGGGACCTTCCCAGTAGTGGACCAATCCGAGCAGGAACAGTACCTGAGCATGTGACCTCCAGCCTCCAATGAGAGGTCGTCCCACGGGCATGCTCAGTACCCAAAAGACAGGACTTGGCCCCAGAAGCGTCTACTTGCTGCTGATTCAAGGATGGAGCTATAGCAGAGCCAGAAGAAGCAACTAGACGAATAGCATCATCCTGGGCAAAATGCCTGGACTGACGTCTTTGCTGTGCAGGAATCTCTGCAGCTGCAGAGGAATGAGAGACCGCAGAGGACATGGCTCGAGATTCCCCCTGTGCAGTGGGGGAAACTCGACGCCTAACAGATGGCAGCCTACTTCCTTCTTTCTTCCTCCATTAAGCCCCATCCACTGCCGCACCTCTTCCTTCTGCTCTGCATGCATCCTGCATACCCATTCTTTAACATTGGGTACGCAGGCCATGCGATGTATGCTGATGCATCCGCATGCGTCATTTTGAGGCTGCGCCGAATGCAACAAGTTGCATTTTGTTGCGGTCGGCGGGCGTGTCAAAATGACGCATGCGGATGCATCAGCATAAATCCGCATGGCCTGCGTACACAATGTTAAAGATAGGGTATGCAGGACTCTTGAAAATGTAGGCGGAGCTGAAGGAAGAGGTGCGGCAGTGGGCGCGGCTTAACGGAGGAAGAAAGAAGGAAGTAGGCTGCCATCCGCAGCCCTGCCGAACACGAGTGTGAAGCTAGCCTTACATGCCCTTGGTGCGCAGATTTTGGACTAGGGTATATCGCCTTGTTCTTTCAGCTGTAGACACTAACCTTAAAAAGAACCCTTGGGAAGCCTTACTTAACAAACATATCCCTATCATTCCTAAATACCGGCAAGAGCCGCATATCAACATGATTTTATTCATTCAATTTTTCTATAAACACTGGACTTTTTATTCACTTACCTGTCAGTCATGCTGGATTTTTTTCTTTGTGCATTGTTTTAGCCAGATCCTGGGCTTCTCCGTGTCTGTCACAGCATGACTTTGCTGCAACTAGTGGTGAGCTGACTCTCCTTTCTCTGTTCCTTACTGTTCATCCACCAAATATGGTACATATCCCCATCACAACCTCTAAAACATTTGGGAGAGTAGCCAGGAACTGCCTTTGCAACTCTAGCTGGGGTTAAGTACCATCTAATTAACACCTTATAGTTGGACTCTAGCATTAAAGTATTTAGAATTCCGCCAATTGAAGAGGACAAAATCTGAGACCACTCTGGGTCAGTAAGGGCACAGCCAATATCAGACTCCCAGTGAGAGTATAGGTTAAGTTATGCCTGTGTGAGGTGTAATTAGTATGTGAGTAGAGGAGAAAGATGGTACCTGGGGCGTGTGGATTCAATGGGAGTAAACGTATAATGTGGGGTGGAATTTCTCGGAAGTTTAGTAATAAAGTTCTTCAGTTGTAAAAAGTGGAATATTTCTCTAGGAGGGAGGTTGTACTTTTCTTGGAGGGCTGGGAATGGAATAATAACATCAACATTAAATAAATGGTTGACTCTCGTAATCCCTGCAGCGACCCAAAGACGAAAGTTCCAGATAGACTTATTTCCCAGGGGAAACTGAATTGCCCCATAGTGGGGCGAAAGGTAAGAAGGGGGAAATTTTGTTCGAGGAATATTTTAGGGAAACCCATATTTTGAGTGAATGTGATAGAATTGGATTTATCATTTGTTTGCGTTGTGCTGGGAGGATCCATAATAAAGCGTCAAGGGTCATTAGGTGACACTCAGGGGCTTCTACGGAAAGCCATTGTGGGGGTTCTGAATATGCATAGTATAGAGTTAACTGGGCTGACAGGTAATATTTGGAAAAATTAGGGACTACCAGACCTTCTTTTAGACGGTGTCGATAAAGTCTTGCTCTATTAACCCTGGGGTGACTACCCTTCCAAACAAAAATGTTGACTAGACGTTGTGCTATTTTGAGGTAGCATGATGGAACAGGGATAGGCAAGTCACAGAATAAATAGAGTATTCTGGGGAGAAAAGTCATATTAATCACCCGTTTCCGACCCAGACAATAGAGATACAGCTGTGCTAAATTCTGAAGTTGTGAATGAAGATTGTGAAGCATTTGAAGATGGTTGGCAGAGAAAAGTGACTCTAAGTTAGGCTAGGTTCTCACTTGTGGATGGGCAAGCTGCGGAGGGATGCAGACTTCCTCCATGAAGCTCCGCCCACGGCCGCACCTCCTTCGGTCAGCTCCGCCTATGGCCGCATGCAGCCTACATACCCTATCTTTAATATTGGGTACGCAGGCCGTGCGGATGTATGCGGATGCGTCCGCATGTGTCGTTTTGATGAGGCATTGCTATGAGCACCACCTGGTGGTCGGCGCTCATAGCAATGCTGTGATTCTGCTACATATAGATGATCTGCTCATCGCCTATATGTAGCAGTGCCGATTGAGTTGTGGATGCTTCTAGCCTCCCATGGAGACTATTGAAGCAAGCCAAAATTAAAAAAAGTTGCAAAAAAAAATGAAAAATAAAAAAATATAAATGTTTAAATCACCCCCCTTTCACCCCATCTAATATATAAAGCTCAATGTGGATGTGAGTGTATGTATGTATGTATGTGTGTGTGTGTGTCCGGGATTGGCATCCGCACCGTCACAGCTACAGCCACAAAATTTGGCACAGTCACACGTCTGGACCCCGACAGCGTCATAGGCTATGTTGTGAGGTGAAATTTTAACCCCGCACGTTCCAATTCACCAAACAATTTTGCCCCTATCTACATAATGGGGAAAAAGTGAAAGGAAAAGTGTTGGAGGCAAATTGACAGCTGCCAGATGTGAACAAGGGGGACTGAAAGAATGAGAGCGATGGCACCAAAGAGTATATAGCGTACAGTTGCTAAGGTGGGGCCCTGACATGAGATACTCATCACACATGGGGATATGAACACACACACAAAATGCGCCACACACTACCACAGTGGCGTATCCAGGGGGGGGCAGCCGGGGCAGTTGCCCCGGGCGCAGGCAGCAGGGGGGCGCAGTCGGGCCGCCCGGCCGCCTAATGCAGCGGTCCGCAGTATGCCAGTATCTCCCCCTCCCCCGGTGGCTGCGCTCTGCCGCTACCAGTCCTGGGAGTCGGCGGTTCTCTGTGTCGGCTGTCAGGCTGACAGCCGACGCAGAGAAGGAGGCCGCGCCGACTCCCAGGCAGCAATTGTACTTGGCGTCTATACAGACGCCAGTACAATTGAAGGCAGCTCTGACCGCCGGGTCAGAGCGACGTCAGCAGCGTGATCAGGTCATGTGATCACGCTGCTGACGTCACTCCCGGCGCCCAGAGCGAACGCTGGTGGTAAGTGTGCTCCTCTGTGGAGCTGAAGAACCACCGAAGATGGGGGATGGGGGAGGGGGTGTTCATGAGTAGAGATGGGGGTTATTGTGGGGATGGGGGTTAATGAGCGGAGATGGGGCTTAATGTGGGAATGGGGGTTAATGTGTGGGGGTTAATGAGTGGAGATGGGGGTTAATGAGCGGAGATGGGGCTTAACGTGGGAATGGGGGTTAATGAGTGGAGATGGGGGTTAATGTGGGAATGGGGGTTAATGAGTGGAGATGGGAGTTAATGTGGGAATGGGGGTTAATGAGTGGAGATGGGGGTTAATGTGTGGGGGTTAATGAGTGGAGATGGGGGTTAATGAGTGGAGATGGGGGTTAATGTGTGGGGGTTAATGAGTGGGGATGGGGGTTAATGAGTGGGGGGGTTAATGAGTGGAGATGGGGGTTAATGAGTGGAGATGGGATTAATGTGGGGATGGGGGTTAATGAGTGGGGGTTAATGTGTGGAGATGGGGGTTAATGAGTGGGGGGTTAATGTGTGGAGATGGGGGTTAATGTGTGGAGATGGGGGTTAATGAGTGGAGATGGGGGTTAATGTGTGGGGGTTAATCAGTGGAGATGGGATTAATGTGGGGATGGGGGTTAATGAGTGGGGGGGTTAATGAGTGGAGATGGGATTAATGTGGGGATGGGGGTTAATGAGTGGGGGCTAATGTGTGGAGATGGGGGTTAATGAGTGGGGGGTTAATGTGTGGGGGTTAATGAGTGGGGGATTAATGTGGGGATTGGGGTTAATGAGTGGAGATGGGGGATTAATGAGTGGAAATGGGGGTTAATGTGTGGAGGGGTTAATGAGTGGGGATGGGGGTTAATGTGTGGGGGGATTTGGGAGTAGGGACGAGGGGTTATTGAGTGGGGATGGGTGTACTTAATGTGTGTGGGGGATTGGGGATGGGGGGATTTGGAGTGGGGGGTACATAATGTGTGGGGGGATTTGGAGTGGGGGTACATAATGTGTGGGGGGATTTGGGAGTAGGGACGAGGGGTTATTGAGTGGGGATGGGGGGTACTTAATGTGTGTGGGGGATTGGGGATGGGGGGGATTTGGAGTGGGGATGGTATTTAATGTATGTGAGGAGATTTGAGGACACAAAATGAAGAGTATGTATGAGGAAACAGTATGGGGGATGGGTGCAGACAGTAAGGGGTGCGAACGGGTGAATGCATGTGGACACAGTATGGAGAGTCGGGGATATGTGTGAGCAGACAGTATAGAGAGTGAGGGGGTAAATATATGAGGAGACAGTATGAGGAAGGAGGGGAATAGTGTGAGGAGACAGTATATTGCAGATAATTGTATTTAGGAGCATTATAATGACACTTCTATCTTTAAGGGCATCGTGTGGGGATTTGCTGCAGAAGACCGGAGAAGATGGAAGTCTACAGAGACGGCTGTGGATGAGAAAACTCATCATGGGGTCTGGACAAGAAGAAGAAAAGGAGAACGACTCCAGAGACGACGTCATCTATAAGGTACCTGGATGTAAATGTTATTTGTGATACTGACTAATTCTCATGTTTTTATTCATTAGGAACATTAAAGGGGTTCTCCAGGTTTGTATGGAGTCTGCAGTCATTCTATGTGACTGCAGACTTCTGAATTCTCACAGTGCGCACTGAACGCTGTCAGGATTCTCTCGTGCCGGTAATTTACATACATGCGGTCACATGCTGACTAGACACGTGTGGCCTCACTCAGTGAAAATGAAAGGAGCAAGGCCGGGCACGTCTAGTCGGAATGTGGCCAGTATATAAATCACATACTTGTGCTCACATGACTGTATATCGGCAAGGGAGAATCCTAAATGTGTGCAGTGCATTAGTTGTGAGAATTCAGAAGCTGCAATGTCAGGATTCAGCTCTGCAGGTTCCAGTACTCATCACATGGACACTTCACTCATATGCGATTTTCATAGTTATGGTCCTGTGACATCGAGCTTCTCTTCCTGCTTTCAGTTTTTTACTGAACATTGAGAGCATTAGGGAGAGCAGCTCGTGGGTACATGGCTAACTGTGCAAGTCGCATATGTACTTGGGGGGGGGGGGGCGCCGAACCAAATTCTTGCCCCGGGTGCCAGAAAGCCTAGATACGCCTCTGCACTACCACGTGCTTCAACACATATACCACCCTCAGCACACATTTCACCACACATACACCAACCTCGCCACATAAAAGTCGAAACACAAAAGTCGCCACTCAAAACTCGCCACGCTGTCCCAGAGCTGTTTAAAAGATGAAAAATGAGCTGTGATTGGTTGCTGTCAGCAACAGTTTTCTTTGTAGACAGTTGTGGTAACTGAGGCCTATTATTCTTATCATTTCTATGGTGTTATCATCCTTCTGTAAAGCTGGAAATAACACAATTTATTACCGTGCCAACAGAGACCACCCTCTGACACAGAATGCAGGGGGAACACAGTATCACACAGGATAGGATTAGATACACAGCTCAGCAGTCAGTATCACACAGGATAGGATTAGATACACAGCTCAGCAGTCAGTATCACACAGGATAGGATTAGTTACACAGCTCAGCAGTCAGTATCACACAGGAGAGGATTAGACTCATAGCTCAGCAGGCAGTATCACACAGGATAGGATGAGATACACTGCTCAGCAGTCAGTATCACACAGGATAGGATTAGATACACGGCTCAGCAGGCAGTATCACACAGGAGAGGATTAGATACACAGCTCAGCAGTCAGTATCACACAGGATAGGATTAGATACACGGCTCAGCAGTCAGTATCACACAGGATAGGATTAAATACGCAGCTCAGCACACAGTATCACACAGAAGAGTATTAGATACACGGCTCAGCAGACAGTATCACACAGAATAGGATTAGATACACGGCTCAGCAGTCAGTATCACACAGGATAGGATTAAATACGCAGCTCAGCACACAGTATCACACAGAAGAGTATTAGATACACGGCTCAGCAGACAGTATCACACAGAATAGGATTAGATACACCGCTCAGCAGTCAGTATCACACAGGATAGGATTAGATGCACGGTTTTTATGTGCAATATAATCATTATAATTTGTTATAACTAACCACAGTTGGTTACTATGCCCAGGCAACGTCGGGCTCTTCAGCTAGTTCAAAATAAAACAATAAAAAAATCACACATACACATATTAGGTATCGCCGTGTTCAGAATCACCCAATCTATCAACAAAAAAGGATTAACCTGATTGCTAAATGGCATAGCGGGAAAAATAATCAAAATGCCAGAATTATGTTTTTTTGGTGGCTGTGACATTGCATTAAAATGCAATAACGGGTGAGCAAAAGATCGTACTTGCACATAAATAGTATCCTTAAAGGGAATCTGTCACTCTATTTTTCGCCTATCAGCTGCCAGCACCGCTATCAGGGGCTTATCTACAGCATTCTGTAATGCTGTAGATAAGCCCCCGATGTAACCTGAAAGATAAGAAACAGCTGACATGTGCCCACAATAGGTGCAGGTGGAATTGCAATCCACCCACGCCTATTAACTAGTTAAATCCCGCTGTCAAACGCTGACAGCGGGATTTAACTTGCGCTTCCGCCCACCGGGCAGGAAATACGCGCATCGCCGACCCACGTCACATGATTGGGGGGTCAGCGATGTGTTGCCATAGCAACCTGAGGTCTCATAGAGACCACTATGGTTGTTGATGAGGCATTGCTATGAGCACCACCCAGTGGTCGGCACTCATAGCAATGCTGTAATTCTGCTACATATAGGCAATCTGCTCATCGCCTATATGTAGCAGAGCCGATCGAGTTGTTGATGCTTCTAGCCTCCCATGGAGGCTATTGAAGCATGCCAAAATTTAAAAAAAGTTGTAAAAAATATGAAAAATAAAAATAAAATAAAAGTTTAAATCACCCCCCTTTCACCCCCCTTTCACCCCATTCAAAATAAAACAATAAAAAAAAAATCACACATACACATATTAGGTATTGCCGCGTTCAGAATCGCCCAATCTATCAACAAAAAAAAATCATTAACCCGATTGCTTAATGGCGTAGAGGGAAAAATAATCAGAACGCCAGAATTACGTTTTTTGGTCGCTGTGACATTGCATTACAATGCAATGACGGGTGATCAAAAGATCGTACCTGCACATAAATGGTATCCTTAAAGGGAATCTGTCACCCTATTTTTCGCCTATCAGCTGCCGGCACTGCCATCGGGGTCTTATCTACAGCATTCTGGCCTATGACCTTTTCTTAATGAATTAAAGAACGTAGTGAGTTGAGAGAGTAGAACAGATGTGTATTTCTTCTAGTAAAGGGCTGTGAACCCATCAGGGCCTGTTTTTTTGTTGATCTTTAAAGTTTTAATTGCATCTTCTATTGCAGAGGGAGTAATGCCTTAATTTGGAAGTTCAATCATATTAGGGCAAAGAGTTGGGAGAGGGGTAGAGTTTAGGAAGGCTTCTGTTTGTTGTGCAATAATTGCAGGGGTGTCGTATAAATGTTCAAATTGCTGTTGAAACTGGCAAATAATTATTATTTATATTATTTTATTTTTTATATGATTATTGAATTGCTAGATGGTGGCCCGATTCTAACGCATCGGGTATTCTAGAGCAGGCTCGGACTGGCCCACCGAGGTACTGTTGGATCCCTCGGTGGGCCCCGCCCCCGCCCGACCATGAATGTCACTGAACAAACCCGCTCGCGGCCCAGCTGCTGGTACCTGTGAATCACAGTCACCTCTCCTAGCATGTCTCTTGCAGCCCCCTGTGCTTATTCCATCTTCAATCTCAGCGATGTTCTATCTTCCTGTATTCAGCGGCCGCTCATTACCTATGCGCATAAGTAATGAGCGGCTCATTACATATGCGCATATGTAATAAGCGGCTCAGCTGAACCACGTGGAAGCTGAAAGCAGGAAGTAGAACAGCGGTGAGATTGAAGATGGAATAAACACCGGCCTGGGGCTGCAAGAGACATGCTAGAAGAGGTGGTGAGTGCCTCTGTCCCCTCTGTTTCCATTTGCATGACTGATGATCACTTACGGTACCCCATTTGTCTGTTCCAAAAACAGTACAGATATGTGGAAGGTCTGGACAGACGTGAGCACCGCCTAACTTTTCTGTCAGTGCCTGCAACTTACACGCTGCAGAATGACAGACTCCTGTACACCACATAAGCGCCTATTGTCACATCTCATTTATTAGACATACGCATTTTCAGAATACCTAAAGCTGAGAAAGCTGAGCACAATTTATGCTGCCATGGGCAAATATTCAATATGGATCCATGCCCTCTTACCCTAGCTTCACCCTCCTTTTATAACTAATCCCCCGCCTGTTTCAATTTACATATCCTACATAATATGGCGTCACCTAGTCCTGTCCCTGCGCTCTGCCCTGTCCTGTTCCTGTGCTCTGCCCTGTCCTGTCCCTGCGCTCTGCCCTGTCCACTCAGCTGCACTCTGCCCTGTCCCTGCGCTCTGCCCTGTCCCTGCGCTCTGCCCTGTACCCTCAGCTGCACTCTGCCCTGTCCCTGCGCTCTGCCCTGTCCCCTCATATGCGCTCTACCCTGTCACTGCGCTCTGCCCTGTCCCCTCAGCTGCGCTCTGCCCTGTCCCCTCAGCTGCGCTCTGCCCTGTCCCCTCAGCTGCACTCTGCCCTGTCCCCTCAGCTGCACTCTGCCCTGTCCCTGCACTCTGCCCTGTCCCTGCACTCTGCCCTGTCCCCTCAGCTGCGCTCTGCCCTGTCACTGCACTCTGCCCTGTCCTCTCAGATGCGCTCTGCCCTATCACTGCGCTCTGCCCTGTCCCCTCAGCTGCGCTCTGCCCAGTCCCTGCGCTCTGCCCTGTCCCCTCAGCTGTGCTCTACCCTGTCACTGCGCTCTGCCCTGTCCCCTCAGCTGCGCTCTGCCCTGTCCCCTCAGCTGCGCTCTGCCCTGTCCCCTCAGCTGCACTCTGCCCTGTCCCCTCAGCTGCACTCTGCCCTGTCCCTGTGCTCTGCCCTGTCTCTGCACTCTGCCCTGTCCCCTCAGCTGCGCTCTGCCCTGTCACTGCACTCTGCCCTGTCCCCTCAGCTGCGCTCTGCCCTGTCCCCTCAGCTGCGCTCTACCCTGTCACTGCGCTCTGCCCTGTCCCCTCAGCTGCGCTCTGCCCTGTCACTGCACTCTGCCCTGTCCCCTCAGCTGCGCTCTGCCCTGTCCCCTCAGCTGCGCTCTACCCTGTCACTGCGCTCTGCCCTGTCCCCTCAGCTGCGCTCTGCCCTGTCACTGCACTCTGCCCTGTCCCCTCAGCTGCGCTCTGCCCTGTCCCCTCAGCTGTGCTCTACCCTGTCACTGCGCTCTGCCCTGTCCCCTCAGCTGCGCTCTGCCCTGTCCCCTCAGCTGCGCTCTGCCCTGTCCCCTCAGCTGCGCTCTGCCCTGTCCCCTCAGCTGCACTCTGCCCTGTCCCCTCAGCTGCACTCTGCCCTGTCCCTGTGCTCTGCCCTGTCTCTGCACTCTGCCCTGTCCCCTCAGCTGCGCTCTGCCCTGTCACTGCACTCTGCCCTGTCCCCTCAGCTGCGCTCTGCCCTGTCCCCTCAGCTGCGCTCTACCCTGTCACTGTGCTCTGCCCTGTCCCCTCAGCTGCGCTCTGCCCTGTCACTGCACTCTGCCCTGTCCCCTCAGCTGCGCTCTGCCCTGTCCCCTCAGCTGCGCTCTACCCTGTCACTGCGCTCTGCCCTGTCCCCTCAGCTGCGTTCTTCCCTGTCCCTGCGCTCTGCCCTGTCCCCTCAGCTGCGCTCTGCCCTGTCCCTGCCGCCGCTCTCTTCTCTTTGGGTATGTGCACACGTTGTGGATCGTGCTGCGGATTTGGCTGAATCCGCAGGTAAAATGACCTGTGCTTTACCTGCAGATTTAGTGCAGATTTTGTGCGGATTTCGCCTGCGTTTTTACACCTGCGTATTCCTATAATGGAATGGGTGTAAAAACGCTGCGGATTCCGTACAAAGAAGTGACATGCTGCAGAAAATAAACCGCAACAAATCTGCGTAGAATTTTCTGCAGCATGTGCACAGCGGATTTGGTTTTCCATGGGATAACATGGTACTGTACACCGCATGGAAAACTGCTGCGGATTCGCAGCCAAATCTGCAACATGTGCACATACCCTTCCTCTGCCTGTGCCAACGCTCTCTTCTCTTTCTCTGCCTATGCCAACGCTCTCTTCTCTGTGCCGCTACGCTCTGCATGCACCTGAGTTTTGTACAGGCCACAATATGTTTTGCGCTGTACACAAGAAATGGCCGTCAGTGGCAGTAAAACTTCAAGGAAATCTATCAGCAGAATTCACATTCCAATCTGCCTGCATTAGCGGACCTGATGAGGCTGGTGAACTGACTGCAAATCCATGTCTGGTTGGCTGGATAATCCTGCATGAAGGTTTTGCTGCCTGAATCTACGCTGGGCATTTTCTGAGCGCTAGTCGGGTTGTGAAATTCTCATCTTATAAGGTCCCAGGATTATACAATCATTCCTACAAGCCGTGCACCAACCGGAGGAGCACAGGAGGGAGCGCTGAGTAATTACAGGGGGTGGGAGGGTGAATGCACAGGTTACACAGCCTGGAGCTGTAATACTCCTATGTCACGGGGAGCGCTGCTCCTGCAGCTGTACATTCTATCATCCCACAAGGGAGAGACGGATGTGAACTACAGCTCTGGAAAGTAATACAGCAGGTAGCTCAGGATCAGTAATGAAATGTTATAATTCTGTATGGAGGCCTATGTGGTGCCTATAATACTGTATGGAAGACTATGCGGTGCCCGTAATACTGTATGGAGGACTATGCGGTGCCCATAATACTGTATGGAGGACTATGCGGTGCCCATAATACTGTATGGAGGACTATGCGGTGCCCATAATACTGTATGGAGGACTATGTGGTGCCCATAATTCTGTATGGAGGACTATGTGGTGCCCATAATTCTGTATGGAGGACTATGTGGTGCCCGTAATACTGCATGGAGGACTATGTAGTGCCCATAATACTGTATGGAGGACTATGTGGTGTCCATATTTCTGTATGGAGGCCTATGTAGTGCCCATAATTCTGTATGGAGGACTACATGGTGTCTCATAAATCTGTATGGAGGACTATGTGGTGCCCATAATTTTGTATGGAGAGATACGTGGTGTCCCATAATTCTGTATGGAGGCCTATGTGGTGCCCATAATTCTGTATGGAGGACTACATGGTGTCCCATAATTCTGTATGGAGGACTATGTGGTGCCCATAATTTTGTTTGGAGAGATACGTGGTGCCCCATAATTCTGTATGGAGGACTATGCGGTGCCCATAATTCTGTATGAAGGACTATGCGGTGCCCAAAATACTGTATGTAGGGATATGTGGTGTACTGTATGCTATGCCAGGCCTGCCATTGCCATTAATGATCCCTCTTCTGGATTCTTCTGTTTGGTTCTTGTATGTGCGGTGATGGCGCTGACATCCTTGTGTTCAGACATCTTTTCTCCAAGTCTCTAAATTAAAATGTCCAGTATTGTACTAATGTACGGCGAGGGGTTCCGTCGGTCCCCGCAGCTAATCGCACGGGTACCGGGAGGCTTTCGCCGCTAAGACCGGCAGGCAGCAACGCTGCCTGGCTGGTCCGGGCGAATTTTAGCCCCCCCTGCAGATCCGAATGCTTCGATTGGCTGGGCTGTGTAGCATCTACCATGGAACGCTTGTTGGGACAAAGTGATCACTATACCCCCTACGTCAATCCTTGGGGGTGTAGATTCCAAAATGGGGTCACTTTTTAACGTCAAAGTAACACAGGGCAGATTTGCAAAAAAATGGCCTGGGCATTAAGGTGAAAACAGGCCTGCGGCCCTAAAGGATTAAATGAATCGTAGTGCGGAAAGATCTGCAGCATATGAACAACGGTGCAGCTTTTAGTAGAATTAGGATGCTGAAATGATGCAGATTTGGCGTGGGATATACGGCAAAAGAACCCATGGTGTAATTCTGCGGTCTCAAAGCCTAAATGTTGAGTTTTACATTACTGTAGGTGGGGCCCTAAAATTCATTCCCTTGGTGGGCCCTACACACCCCAGTCCGACCCTGTTCTAGAGTCTCTCTCTCTCTCCCCTGCGCCGCAGATCTCCCAACGGAGGCGTGCGTCGTTCGAATGCGCTGATTGGTCGCGGCCGGCTGGAATTTCCGTTACAGACAGACAGACAGAATTAGACGATTATATAGTAGATTTTTATTATTAAGGACATAAAAGCATTGTTGAGACCAATGAACGGCTCTGTCTGTGTTTTCAGAGAGAAAAAGAGTGAGTTTGGATCGTGCCTGTGTGAAGTCACGGTATGTAGAAGGGGAGGATGAGTTCAGGACTCTAATGTTGAAACCTTACTCTCCAGACCAGTTATTCATGCGTATCTTTCATTCTTCTTTTGAGAAGCTTCTTGAATGCAGAAGCCTCTCAACACTGCTTTATGAGCTTCCCAAAGGGAGACGGGTGATGAAGCTTACTGAAGGTTCAGAGAGAAATATTCATCAAGATGGTCTTTCAATCTCTGAGCAATTTCAGCATCATAGAGTAAGGAGTCATTCAGACTACATTTGAATGAATGGGGTCGTGGGTAGTGTTGAGCATTCCGATACCGCAAGTATCGGGTATCGGCCGATACTTGCTGTATCGGAATTCCGATACCGACTTCCGATATTTTTTCAATATCGGAATTCGGCATCGGAATCGGAAGTTCAGTTGATTGACGGCCTGACGTCATCATGATGCGCGGTGTGTGCGCATCATGATGCGCCGTCATTTCGGGCCTTCCGGGGGTCTCTGCCGGCCTGCCGGGGGGCTGTGCCGGCCTGCCGGGGGGCTGTGTGGACTGCCCGGGGTCTGTACCGGCCTGCCGGGGGGCTGTGCCGGCCTGCCGGTGGTCTGTGCACCCTGTGGGGGTCTGTACCGGCCTGCCGGGGGGCTGTGCCGGCCTGCCGGGGGGCTGTGCTGATGTCCGGGGGTCTGTGCAAGCATCGTCCGATGGGACTACAAGTCCCATCGGGCGATGCCTGCTACCATGACAGTGATTGACACATTAGCCAATGATGGGACAGTAGTAGTCCCATCATCCGGCTAATGTGTTAAATGTTAAAAAAAAAAAAAAAAAAAAAAAAATACTACATGCATGCTACATACATACTACATGCATGCTACATATATACTACATACATACTACATACATGCTACATACATACTGCATGCTACATACATACTACATACATACTACATACATACTACATATATACTACATACATACTACATACATGCTACATACATACTGCATGCTACATACATACTACATACATACATACTACATACATACTACATACATGCTACATACTGCATGCTACATACATACTACATACATACTACATGCATGCTACATACATACTACATATATACTACATACATACTACATACATGCTACATACATACTGCATGCTACATACATACTACATACATACTACATGCATACTACATATATACTACATACATACTACATACATGCTGCATGCTACATATATACTACATGCTACATACATACTACATGCATGCTACATACATACTACATATATACTACATGCATGCTACATACATACTACATACTACATATATACTACATACATACTACATATATACTACATACATACTGCATGCTACATACATGCTACATACATACTACATACATACTACATACATACTACATGCATGCTACATGCATGCTACATACATACTACATGCATGCTACATACATACCACATACATACTACATGCTACATACATACCACATATATACTACATACATACAATACATTCATACAATACATACATAGACATACAGTACATATAACATAGAGTAACATACTTACCAATACTTGTCACATTGTTCCCCGAAGCCATTGTCTATTCCGGGATAAATATTAACATAACAAACCACAAAAATACTCACCCACGATCCGAAGCAGTCCACGAGTGTGTCCCACGACGATCTTGGGTAGAGAACTGCAGCATCAGATGATGCTGCCGTTCTCTACGGGCTGTAGGAATCCAATGACGGAAGGTAGGTATCCTTCCGCACTGTATTCCTCCGCCACTTAAAAAAAAAAAGTCCCTAGTCTCACTTTATGCCATTGCTGTGTGGGAATTTCCCACACAGCAATGGCATAAAGTGAGACTAGGGACTTTTTTTTTTTTAAGTGGCGGAGGAATACAGTGCGGAAGGATACCTACCTTCCGTCATTGGATTCCTGCAGCCCGTAGAGAACGGCAGCATCATCTGATGCTGCAGTTCTCTACCCAAGATCGTCGTGGGACACACTCGTGGACTGCTTCGGATCGTGGGTGAGTATTTTTGTGGTTTGTTATGTTAATATTTATCCCGGAATAGACAATGGCTTCGGGGAACAATGTGACAAGTATTGGTAAGTATGTTACTCTATGTTATATGTACTGTATGTCTATGTATGTATTGTATGAATGTATTGTATGTATGTAGTATATATGTGGTATGTATGTAGCATGTAGTATGTATGTGGTATGTATGTAGCATGCATGTAGTATGTATGTAGCATGCATGTAGTATGTATGTAGTATGTATGTAGTATATATGTAGTATGTAGTATGAATGTAGTATATATGTAGTATGTATGTAGCATGTAGTATGTAGCATGCATGTAGTATATATGTAGTATGTATGTAGTATGTATGTAGCATGCATGTAGTATATATGTAGTATGTAGCATGTAGTATGTATGTAGCATGCATGTAGTATGTAGCATGTAGTATGTATGTAGCATGCATGTAGTATGTATGTAGTATATATGTGGTATGTATGTAGCATGCAGTATGTATGTAGCATGCATGTAGTATATATGTAGTATGTATGTTGCATGTAGTATTTATGTAGTATGAATGTAGCATGTATGTAGTATGTAGTATGAATGTAGCATGTATGTAGTATGCATGTTGTATGTATGTAGCATGTAATTTTTTTTTTTTTTTTTACATTTAACACATTAGCCGGATGATGGGACTACTACTGTCCCATCATTGGCTAATGTGTCAATCACTGTCATGGTAGTAGGCATCGCCCGATGGGACTTGTAGTCCCATCGGACGATGCCTGCACAGACCCCCGGAGCCTGCACAGACCACCGGCAGGCCGGCACAGCCCCCCGGCAGGCCGGCACAGCCCCCCGGAGCCGGCACAGCCCCCCGGCAGGCCGGCACAGCCCCCCGGCAGGCCGGCACAGCCCCCCGGAGCCTGCACAGCCCCCCGGCAGGCCGGCACAGCCCCCCGGCAGGCCGGCACAGCCCCCCGGAGCCTGCACAGACCACCGGCAGGCCGGCACAGACCACCGGAGCCTGCACAGACCCCCTGGCAGGCCGGCACAGCCCCCCGAAAGGCCCGTACAGACCCCAGAGAGGCTGTACAAGGGCAGGAAAGGGTTTTTCTTATTCCGATACCGGAAGTCCCATAGACTTGAATGGGACTTCCGGTATCGGAATCGGCGATACCGATACTTTTTTTAAAGATCGGCCGATACCATCCGATACGATACTTTGAAGTATCGGACGGTATCGCTCAACTCTAGTCGTGGGTCTAAAGTGGAGCAGGTAAGCTTGACTGGAGAGTGGACTGAATAGGGAGTAGACTGTATAGAACCACTTGTTATATTAGATATGAATGATGGGTGGGCAAATATGTGGTCTAAATAAAGATAATTGGACTGCTGATTTAAAAAATTAAACATGATTTTATTGAAGCAATGATAAGTAGCATACATAATCTTATACACAAAAAATATTGAGGAAGGAAAATATAGGATCCACAATAGAAGCCCTGGGATTGAGGCATTAGGGGTAAGAGGCAGTTCTGTAAATTTCATAAGTATACAGCATTGGAAAATCATGTAAACATATACTCTCCTGGTGCAAATGTAGTAATATTGCAACAATCATAAAGTGATGGTAGTGGTCTACCATTAAATATAAACTGATAATGTGGAAAACAGGGGCAAAAATAAATGTACTGCCCGTACCCAAGTTATAAGGGTTGCATACACTTACCCATATTGAAAAGTGCCGGTGTACAGACCACAGAATACCCAGGGTCCAACACGAGACGCACGTTTCGCGTACGCTTTTTCAATGGGGAAATATGTGGTCTATCCTAGTATATATTAAATGCCATGAAGAGAAATATGTATAGTCCTTGACCAAGGGGAATTGTTCTCTCAATAAATCCACCCATTGGTACTGGGAAAGGAGTTTGTTTAGAGCAGCTGAATCTGTAGAAAGAGGAGCTATTGAGGAAGTCAGAGTTTGAGAGTTTGTAGTGTTAAGTATAGTGTTGGAGTCACGGCAGAGTAGTGTAGTGCCTTGTGCATGTTCGGAAACTAAATCAAGTAGTCGAGAGAAGATTGATGAGTATTGAGAGCATAGTAGGAGACAAAGGTCACCATCTCAACAGAGATAGAACCTGTCCCATGAGATAACAGCCCCTTTATCTGCGACTAATGATTTAAAAATAAAGGGGACAGATTTCTTGAAGCAAATGGCAACATCTTTAGTTTTATTTGGGGAGCTAGCTGTGTAGAAAAGTGGGTAAGAAGGGGACAAAAACTTTTGGTGTGATGTGGTAGAGAAATGTGTCTTCTGAAGGCAACTCACGTACGCTTGTTGGGATCTATAATAGTGAAAAGCATTGGTATGTTTGTGCAGGGAATTAAGATCCCACACATGTGATAAGATGGTTAAAGGCATAATATTGATAAGGGTGTCAGGGTTATATTAAAAGGTCCCTCCTGTGGCCTGTAATTGATAATGGAAGCAATAAAATGGGGGTGGTAAATTGTTACGAGTCCTCTTGGGCGATTTAGGTGGGGGGGATAAGGTGGGTAAAACAATTAGTGCAACTTATACAAGATATGGGGGACAAAGCGGGAAGGGGGGCGTATCAAGTATTGAAGATTGCTAAGAACAACTTCCCGAGCAGCAGTGTGTAGAAACACAGAGGGGTCATAGAGATTTGTAAGTAACCACGCACACTTTGCACTGACGAGGGGCAGTACCCTGAAACAGTGTCTGCAAATTGAGATTCTGGTTTTGGCTTTTATCCTAAGTCATGTGACAAGGCTCATTAACGGGTCGACATAGACTTTTAGGATTGCTACTTCCTATAGGTGGCACTAGAGTTCTAGTCCTCTTCCTCTGTGAAGAGACAAATTGCAAGTTTTTATGGAGACACTGAAGAAATTGTGATGGCACAATCCTTTGGCACAGAGGGGTTAGGAGCCCTTTGATCTCCCAAAGCGGGGAGTCTCCAGCGGTGAGACTCAGAGGCAACAGTGCCACCCTCCACTCCACACCCAGCCCGCGGAAGGCAGCCGCAAAAGACCCGAGGAGACTCCATAGCGGCTGGACCAAGGATCTGGGGAGCAGGGGGCAAACCCCAGAGGTAAGGGATCACCCTGCTATTCAGCGGCACAGTCAGAGATCGAGGGGTCAATAGCACAAAAAGCACCCTCAATGTGGGCCACACCATCCTTAGTGTACATGCTCCTTTGCTGGATCTCAGTTGCAAGTTACAAGGGTCCGAGAGAAACCACCTATAAATCTCTCCCTCACCTCTGGTACTCTCCACCGTCGATCCGGATCCTCTCGCAGATGGAGCAGGCTGGCTCAAAGCGGTGAGCGTGCAAATGTCCACCAGAGAGGCTGCAGGTCCGAGGTAGTCCTCAATATCCTGATGCGCTGCCTTCAGAGTTTCTTTTTCATAAATTAAACAGGATGTGTCTGATCGTGTCTCACACACAACATGGCCAGATAATGTATTAAAATGATGATAAAATTACATTGCTTGTTGAATATTTTTTTCACCACTGAAAGCAATGCAAATGTGCAAAAATGCAGCAAAAACACTACGTGTGAACATAGTCCAAGGTGTGGAGGAGCATTTTTTTCCTCTTATTTATTTTTTCTCATATACAAATTGGGAAGAATTTTTTTTTCTTAACACTTATTCCAGTTAAATCATTTATAGTGCAGTTTTTATGTGTTATTATGCAGCCCCCCTCATATAGTTTAATGCAGCCACCCATATAGTATAATACAGCCCCCTCATATAATATAATGTAGCCCCCTTCATATAGTATAATTCAGCCCCCCATAGAATATAATGTAGCCCCCTAATATAGTATAATGGAGACCCCCATATAGCATAATGCAGCCCCCATAGAATATAATTTTGCCCTCTCATACAGTATAATGCAGCCCCCCATAGAATATAATGTAGCCCTCTCATAGAGTTTACTGCAGCCCCCAACAGAAAATAATCCAGCCCCTATAGAATATAATCCAGCCCCACAATCCTACAGAATTATGGCCACCTTTAATCATTCACTGATATATATTTATATAAAAATGCAATACTCACCTCTCCTCCTTGTTCCCGCACTGATCCAGGCTCTTATCTGGTCTCAGCAGCTGCATTAGGGGCAGGCATTCCAGGCAGCTGCCTAGGGTCCCCGCTTCTCCAGGGGGCCCCAGCCAGTGGCTGCTATTGGGCCCCTGAGTTAGAGGAGCCTGGAGCCGCCCCCCTCGCATCCTGCATTCAACTTATCAGCATCATAGATGTCAATACAGTTGAAAGCAGTGATGGAGGAGAGAGAGCGTCATGTGATGCTCCCTCTCCCCTCACTTCACCTCTGCCTCTGACTCAGCGTGTGCCAGCGGTGGAACTGGTCATACGTTGAGATGCTCTGCAGAAGCCAGAGCAGCTGAGGAGCAAGGAGAAGAGGTAAGAATTGTGTGTGTGTGTGTATTTGTATGTATGTGTTGCACTATACTATGTGTGGTGTGACTGCACTGTACTGTGTTGTGTGTGTGTGTGTGTGTGTGTGTGTGTGTGTGGGGCTGTTATAGACTGTGCATGTGGGGACTGAACTATACTGTATTGGGTGTCTGTCTGCTGCACTATACTGTGTGTGGGTGTACCGCACTATACTGTGTTGTGTATGTGTTGGGGGCTGCTACAAACTGTGTGGGGACTGCACTATACTGTGTGTGTGGCTGCACTATACTGTGTGGAGGGCTGCACTATGCTGCTTGTGGGGGGCTGCACTATACTGTGTGTGAGGGACTGCACTATACTGTGTGGGGGGCTGTGTGTGTGGGGGGGCTGCTTTATTCTGTGTGTGTGGGCTGTGTTGGGCACTGCTCTATACTATACTGTGTGTGTGGGACTGCACTATACTGTGTATACTTTGTACTGGGTGTGTGGAGGCTGCATTATACTGTGTGTGGGGGCTGCATTATTCTGTGTATCAGGGCTGCACTATGCTGTGTGTGAGGGAGCTGTACTATACTGTATAGGGGCTGCATTATACTGTATATGGGGGACTGCACTATACTGTGTGTGGGGGACTGCCTTATACTGTGTGTGGGGATTACATTATACTGTATGTGGGGGGATGCACTATACTGTGTGTTTGGGCTGCATTATAGTGTGTGTGGGCTGCATTACACTGTGTGTGGGGGTTGCATTATACTGTGTGAGGGGTTGTACTATACTGTGTAGGGACTGCATTATTCTGTGTGGGGATGCATTATACTGTGTGGGGGACTGCACTATACTGTGTGTGGGGCTGCACTATACTGTGTGGAGGGCTGCACTATGCTGCTTGTGGGGGGCTGCACTATACTGTGTGTGAGGGACTGCACTATACTGTGTGGGGGGCTGTGTGTGTGGGGGGGCTGCTTTATTCTGTGTGTGTGGGCTGTGTTGGGCACTGCTCTATACTATACTGTGTGTGTGGGACTGCACTATACTGTGTATACTTTGTACTGGGTGTGTGGAGGCTGCATTATACTGTGTGTGGGGGCTGCATTATTCTGTGTATCAGGGCTGCACTATGCTGTGTGTGAGGGAGCTGTACTATACTGTATAGGGGCTGCATTATACTGTATATGGGGGACTGCACTATACTGTGTGTGGGGGACTGCCTTATACTGTGTGTGGGGATTACATTATACTGTATGTGGGGGGATGCACTATACTGTGTGTTTGGGCTGCATTATAGTGTGTGTGGGCTGCATTACACTGTGTGTGGGGGTTGCATTATACTGTGTGAGGGGTTGTACTATACTGTGTAGGGACTGCATTATTCTGTGTGGGGATGCATTATACTGTGTGGGGGACTGCACTATACTGTGTGTGGGGCTGCATTATACTGTGTGTGATGGCTGCATTATACTGTGTGGGTGCTACACTATACTGTGTGGGGGCTGCATTATAATGTGTATGGGGGCTACAATATACTGTGTGGGGGACTGCACTATACTGTGTGTGGGAAACTGAAGTGTACTGTGTGTGTGGGACTGCTCTGTACTGTGTGTTTGAGGGGACTGCACTATACTGTGTGTGGGGGACTGCACTATACTGTGCATAGGGGGCTGCATTATACTGTCTGTCGGGGGATTGCACTTTACTGTGTATGTAGGGGGCTACAATGTACTGTGAATGGGGGCTGCACTATACTGTGTGTTTGTGGGAGGGGCTGAAATACTGTGTGGAGGGACTGCTTTATACTCTGGAGTCTGCACTATTCTGTGTGTGGGGGACTGCTCTATACTGTGTGTTTGAGGGGACTGCACTATACTGTGTGTGGGGGACTGTACTATACTGTGTGTGGGGGGACTGCACTATACTGTGCATGGGGGGCTGCATTATACTCTCTGTCGGGGGACTGCACTTTACTGTGTATGTAGGGGGCTGAAATGTACTGTGCATGGGGGCTGCACTATACTGTGTGTCGGGAGACTACACTAAACTGTGTTGGGGCTGCATTATATTATCAGTGGGGGGGTTGCATTATACTGTGTGGGGGGCTGCACTATACTGTGTGTGGGGGGGCTGAAATATACTGTGTGGAGGGGCTGCTTTATACTCTGGGGGCTGCACTATACTGTGTGTGGGAAACTGCACTATGCTGTGTGTTTGAGGGGCCTGCACTATACTGTGTGTGGGGGACTGTACTATACTGTGTATGGGGGCTGCATTATATTGTCTGTTAGGGGACTGCATTTTACTGTGTATGTAGGGGGCTGCACTATACTGTGCATGGGGGTTGCACTATACTGTGTGTCGGGAGACTACACTAAACTGTGTTGGGGCTGCATTATACTGTGAGTGGGGGGCTGCATTATACTGTGTGTGGGGGCTGCATTATACTGTGTGAGGGGTTGTACTATACTGTGTAGGGACTGCATTATTTTGTGTGGGGATGCATTATACTGTGTGGGGGACTGCACCATACTGTGTGTGGAGCTGCATTATACTGTGTGTGATGGCTCCATTATACTGTGTGGGTGCTACACTATACTGTGTGGGGGCTGCATTATAATGTGTATGGGGGCTACAATATACTGTGTGGGGGGACTGCACTGTACTGTGTGTGGGAAACTGCAGTGTACTGTGTGTGGGACTGCTCTATGCTGTGTGTTTGAGGGGACAGCACTATACTGTGCATGGGGGGCTGCATTATACTGTCTGTTGGGGGACTGCACTTTACTGTGTATGTAGGGGGCTGCAATGTACTGTGAATGGGGGCTGCACTATACTGTGTGTTTGTGGGGGGGCTGAAATACTGTGTGGAAGGACTGCTTTATACTCTGGAGGCTGCACTATTCTGTGTGTGGGGGACTGCACTATACTGTGTGTGGGGGACTGCATTATACTGTCTGTCGGGGGACTGCACTTTACTGTGTATGTAGGGGGCTGAAATGTACTGTGCATGGGGGCTGCACTATACTGTGTGTCGGGAGACTACACTAAACTGTGTTGGGGCTGCATTATATTATCAGTGGGGGGTTGCATTATACTGTGTGGGGGGGCTGCACTATACTGTGTGTTTGTGGGGGGCGGCTGAAATATACTGTGTGGAGGGGCTGCTTTATACTCTGGGGGCTGCACTATACTGTGTGTGGGAAACTGCACTATACTGTGTGTGGGGGACAGCTCTATACTGTGTGTTTGAGGGGACTTCACTATACTGTGTGTGGGGGACTGCACTATACTGTGCATAGGGGGCTGCATTATACTGTCTGTCGGGGGATTGCACTTTACTGTGTATGTAGGGGGCTACAATGTACTGTGAATGGGGGCTGCACTATACTGTGTGTTTGTGGGAGGGGCTGAAATACTGTGTGGAGGGACTGCTTTATACTCTGGAGTCTGCACTATTCTGTGTGTGGGGGACTGCTCTATACTGTGTGTTTGAGGGGACTGCACTATACTGTGTGTGGGGGACTGTACTATACTGTGTGTGGGGGGACTGCACTATACTGTGCATGGGGGGCTGCATTATACTGTCTGTCGGGGGACTGCACTTTACTGTGTATGTAGGGGGCTGAAATGTACTGTGCATGGGGGCTGCACTATACTGTGTGTCGGGAGACTACACTAAACTGTGTTGGGGCTGCATTATATTATCAGTGGGGGGGTTGCATTATACTGTGTGGGGGGCTGCACTATACTGTGTGTGGGGGGGCTGAAATATACTGTGTGGAGGGGCTGCTTTATACTCTGGGGGCTGCACTATACTGTGTGTGGGAAACTGCACTATACTGTGTGTGGGGGACAGCTCTATACTGTGTGTTTGAGGGGACTTCACTATACTGTGTGTGGGGGACTGTACTATACTGTGTATGGGGGGCTGCATTATATTGTCTATTAGGGGACTGCATTTTACTGTGTATGTAGGGGGCTGCACTATACTGTGCATGGGGGTTGCACTATACTGTGTGTCGGGAGACTACACTAAACTTGTTGGGGCTGCATTATACTGTGAGTTGGGGGTTGCAATATACTGTGTGGGGGGCTTCACTATACTGTGTGTGTTTGTGGGGGGCTGAAATATACTGTGTGGGGGGCTGCTTTATACCCTGGGGGCTGCACTATACTGTGTGTGTGTGTGTGGGAATGCATTATGCTCTGAGGGTGCTGCATTATGTTCTTTGAGGGGACTACATTATACTCTGTGAGGGGGGATGAATTACTCTCTAGACTATATGGGACCTGCATTATACTGCATCGAGGACTATCTGTACCAATCATTCTTCCTCAGTCGAAGTAAGGGTATGTGCAGACGATTAGTATTCGCTGCGGTTGGACGTTGTGTACTTGTGCAGCGTCCAACCCGCAGAGTCCAGATGTTACTGCATAGTGGATGGGATTTCAAGAAATCCCATGCCCATTATGCGTGCACCGACGCCCGCTGCTCACCAGTGGAGACTGGTATGGGGAGCGTCTCTCCAGACGCAGCATGTCTATTTATCTTCCGGAGACGCCAGTTCCCACAAGATAACTCAAAAAAGACACGTCACTCCGATTTTTCAGGAGGTGCACAGAAAAGGGTTACCAGTCCCAGTGAATAGCAAAAGAAAAAATCCGGCACTCTCTTATAAGGCAAAAAGAATCACTTTTTATTCTTACAAAAGGGAATCTTTTTGGATTCCCTTTTGTAAGAATAAAAAGTGATTCTTTTTGCCTTATAAGAGAGTGCCAGATTTTTTCTTCTGCTGTTCCCACAAGATAAATATCACCGTACATTATTTTGGATGCGGTGAATCTGCACGGTTCAATGAACACATGCGGAATCACCTGCGATCAATAGCCGGCAGCCCTTTGGATGCAGCAGATATGTGCTGTGTCCAAAACGGTGCCAATTACTGAACATATGAATATCAAATGTCCATTGAAGGTATATTACCATCCTCATATCAATACTATAAATACATCAAACCCAAGCAATCAAACGGGGATAGAGAGGCACAGGCAAACAAAATAGATAAAATTAAATATTTATTTATAACATTAAAAATCCAATATTCAAAGGGAATTTCTCAAACAGGTAAAAAAAATGGACAGTGAATAAAAGGAGAACCAGTGTTGGTAAAATCAGTAGCAAAAAAAATTAAATATAATAGTGGCTAAGGCTATCCTCTGATGTCAACCAACAGGAAAATAATTTAAACATGCATAGTGTCCATCTATTACAGCAAGGTATCAATCACAATGGTGAATAGTCATACATCGGCATATAGAGTCGTAAAGTGCTTCAGTGCATCTACAAAAAACAAATGATACTTAATTAACATGTTATTACCTACATAGAAGTGTATCCAGGTCTCCTGGTGCCTGCTGTCCCACCCCGACAGCGCCATTTCTCCTTAATGGCTTCTTCACAATGAAAGCACTGTCGGGGTGGGACAGCGGGCACCAGGAGACGAAGAGCGTTTTACCTCTTACCTTCTTAATATCCAAGATGTCATTTACCTCAAATTCTTCCCCCATGACAACAGGCTGGGGTGTGTGGCCCGGAGAAGGATGAAATCGGTTGAATTCCACGAGCTTGAGGAGGGACACATGGAAGGAATTGGGAATACAGAGCGAGGCGGGTAACTTCAATTTCTACGCCACGTCATTAGTATGCTTGAGGACCTCAAAGGGACCAATGTAACGGGGACCTAGTTTGTATGATGGTACCTTAAGGTGAATGTATTTGGCGGAAAGCCACAGTTTGTCGCCAGGGAGATAAGGAGGGACATCCAGGCACCTTTTATCGGCATGTTGTTTCATCCTGTAACGTGTTTTCTCAAGAGCGGATTTGGTTTCCTGCCATACCCTGGAGAACTCCATGGACAGAGAGTCGGCCGCAGGCACTCCTGAAACAGGAGGTACCGGTAAAGGCACACTGGGATGTTGTCCGAAAACAATGAAGAAGGGAGACTTGAAGGAAGATTCACTGGTGTGGTTATTATATACAAACTCTGCCCAAGGAAGTAAGCCAACCCAGTCGTTCGGATGAGCATTAGAAAAGTGATGGAGATAAGATGTAAGGATTTGATTTGTTTGTTCCACCTGCCCATTGGTTTGGGGGTGATAGAAGGAAGAAAAGTCCAGTGTCACTTTCATGAGTCCACAAAGAGCTCTCCAGAACCGGGAGGTGAATTGGACCCCTCTGTCTGACACAAAGTGCTAAGGGAAGCTGTGAATGCTGAAGATGTGAGTGATGAAAATCTTCGCCAATTCGGGAGCAGAGGGAAGACTGAGGAGAACAAAATGGGCCATTTTTGAGAATCAATCCACCACCACCAGGATCACAGTACAACCAGAGGAACAAGGCAAATAGGTAATAAAATCCATGGCTATGTGCTGCCATGGAGTCGAAGGTACAGGAAGTAGCGCAGAAGACAGGAGGGTGGTTGTCTGGGTACCTTGTTCTTGGTGCATGAAGGACAAGAATCCACAAAGTCCTTGGCATCCTGGAAAAGAGATGGCCACCAATAGTAGCAAGACAACAGAGAGAGAGTCTTCTTGACTCCAACATGACCGGCAATCTTGGATGAATGTCCCCAGCATAACACTCATTTTCGGTTGCTCTCGGTCACAAATGTTCTTCCCGGTGGTAAAGAGGTCAAGTTGATAGGTGCCACGGTGATTATCTTGGACGGATCGATGATATGAGAAGGTTCCTCTTCAGTATCAATCGACTGGAAAGATCTCGATAAGGCATCAGCTTTAATGTTTTTTCACCCAGCCGGAAATGGAGTTCAAAGTCAAAACGGGCAAAGAACAATGACCACCTGGCCTGCCGGGGATTGAGCCTTTGTGCAGACTGAATGTACGCCAGGTTCTTATGGTCCGTGTAGATCTTGAATGGATATATGGCACTTTCTAGTAAGTATCTCCATTCCTCCAAGGCAAACTTAATAACTAATAGCTCTTTGTCCCCAATGGAGTAGTCGGGGAGAATACTTTAGAAAAGAAGCCACAGATGGCTAGGCGTCTAGAAGAAGACTTCGGCAAAAGGACTGCGCCGGCCCTGGTAGAGGATGCATCTACCTCAAGAATGAAGGTTTACTAACTTCAGGACAATGAAGCACTGGAGCAGTGGCGAAGGCTTGCTTCAAGGATTGGAAGGTGTCCTCTGCCTCAGAAGGCCAAACATTTGGGTTAGCTCCTTTACAGATGAGGGATGAGATAGGAGAAATGGGGAACGAACTGCCAATAGTAGTATGCAAAGTCAAGAAAGCGTTGGATTGCTTTCACCCCATGAGGCTGTAGCCAATCGAGAACGGCGGACACTTTTTCCAGATCCATGGGGAGACCAGAGTTCGAGATAATGTACCCCAAGAACGGTAAGGACAATTGTTCAAAGACACATTTCTGTGACGACTCCTGGAGTGGACTCTCTGGGTCATGGCACCAACCTTCCCAGGGCGAGCTGGCCTAGTGAGGATCACCCCCTATACAGGAAGTGTCAGGGGCAAGCCCCAAGGGGTATGGTACCACGACTGCTGGCACCAGGTGGCCGGCTCACAGGAGACACGAGTGAGTGTGTCTAGGAACTGGGGGTGTACAGAGTGCCAGAGTGTGCAAAGCGTGGGCACAGGGACTTGTAGAGTAAACAGGATGAGTGTACGGGAGCACAGAGAGTACAGGACAATACTAGGAGTGTACACAGGAGTGCGCTGGATGCTAGATAGTGCAAGACGAGTACACAAGAGCACGTATGGCATGTACAGGCAAGCATGCCCGGGTGAGAGCAATGCAGGGTGCGTGCAAAGGTACACGCCACAGTACAGAGTCAGACAGAGTGTGCACGGAGAGCATGCCGGAGTGCAGAGTTAGACAGAACACAGAGAGGAGTGTAAGCACGGAGCATGTGCTGGGAAGTACGGCTAGGCAGAGTATAGGAACAGTGCACAAGGCAGAATCCAGGAACAGAGCAAAAGGCAGAGGACCTGAATACAGCGCACAGCCAGGCAAGGACTAACAAGACCTAGCCAGGAAGCACAACAATAATCAGGCACCTCCCATAGGAAGAAGTAGCCTGATATAGCACGAGTACAAGAACTTTCGCGTCAAGTCCTCCAGTATCATAGAGAGGACAAGACCAAAAACAGAGCTGGGCAAAGTGTGCGTGCGCACTGGAACATAGCGCAACCATGGAGCTAGAAGTGAGAGGTGCGCATGCGCACCCGACAGGACCCTCGGAGCGGCCGCGGCACCGGAAGTCGGAAGTGGTGACGAGGGCCCGGGGTTCCACCCCCAGGTGGGAGCGGCATGACAGGCGGCGTGTCAATTTCTCAATCTTGGCATAAAGGCGGTTCTCCCTCAAATGCAGCAGCACTTGGCGAACGTTCTTTCTGTGGTCAGACAGATCTGGAGAAAACACGAGGATATTGTCCACGTAGACTACCATGCAGGAGTATAGCATATCCCGGAAGACATAATTCATGAATCCCTGGAATACTGCTGGAGCAGTGCAGAGACTGAAGGGCATGACCAAGTATTTGTAGTGACCGTCTCGGGTGTTAAAGGCAGTCTTCCACTCGTCACCGGAACGAATACAGACCAAGTTGTAGGCCCCACGAAGATCCAGCTTGGTGAAAATTCGTACTCCTCCTTAGCCGGTCAAAGAGATCCAGGATCAGTGGCAGCGGATACTTGTTTTTGACAGTGATGTCATTCAGCCCTCTGTAGTCACGGAGGGAGCCGTCCTTCTTTTTGACAAAGAAAAATCCTGCTTCTGCGGGTGAGGAGGACTTACGGATGAAACCTCTGGCAAGGTTGTCCTGGATATACTCAGACATAGCTTGGGTTTCGGCAGGAGATAGCGGATATATTCTACCCCTGGGTGGGGTAGAGCCAGGATGAGGTCAATCGGACAGTCATATGGTCGATGTGGCGGCAGAGTCTCGGCCTCCTTTTATCTGCGAAAGATCAATAAGCTGATGGCAGACCTGTAGGTGCCGAAGACAGACGGGCGGAAACCATTGGATGGACGGGCAGCAGGCACTTCTGACAGGATGGTCCCCAAAGGAGTACATCGCCAGTCCAGAGTTGGCTCATGAGTCGGTAACCAAGGGAGACCAAGAAGAAGCGTGTGAGACAAAGTCAACAGGACGTGGAATGAGATATTCTCTCGATTAAGGGCTCCAATCTGAAGCTCAATTTCTTTAGTTACCTTGGTAACAGTCTCCTGCAAGGGTTTACCATCGACGGAAGCTATCAGCCAAGGAGTCTCCAGGGATCTGACAGGAATCTGGTATTTTTTATTCACTTTGAGCATGATAAAGTTCCCGGCCGCGCCTGAATCTACATAAGCCTCCTCAGAATACCGTTTAGTACCAAAATTCAGCAAAACAGACATTGTAAGGGGAGGAGAGGAATCACGTATACCTAGGGAGGCCTCTTCCACCAATCCAAGGCAGAGAAGTTTCCCGGCTTCTCGGGACAGGAGCGAAAGAGATGAGAAGGACTCCCACAGTAAAAGCAGAGTCCTTGTGCAAGTCTCTCCCTACAATGCTGTTCCGCCAACTTGAGACGGTCCACCTGCATAGGCTCAGATACAGGGCCTGCAGAAGGTGGTGCGGATCGCAAGTGGGAGGGGTTTCGTGTAGACGAAGAGAGACAAGGAGACCTTCTCTCTCTGGCTGCCTCACGGGTGCTTTCTTGGAAATGCAGATCAATGCGTCTCGCAAGAGAGATTAAGTCCTCCAAGGAGGTAGGGGTATCCTGAGCTCCCAGTTCGTCTTTAATTTGACCAGACAGAACACGCCAAAAGGCCCCTACGTGCGCCTCATTGTTCCAACAGAGTTCGAAGGACAAAGTGTGAAAATGGATGGCGTATTGTCCAACAGAGTACACTCATGGAGGTTGAAAAGGGACTCGGTGGCGGATGCCAGGCGACCCGGCTCGTCGAACACCTTGAGGAAGGTGTCCAAAAAGGTGTAGAGCTGGGAGACGAGTGGATCATCACGCTTTCAGAAGGGATTCACCCAAGCTAACACCTCCCCCTATAAGTGGGAAACTATAAAGGCCACTTTAGCACGATCGGAGGGTTATTGCTGCGGCAGGAGCTCAAAATGTATGCGGCATTGGTTCAAAAACCCCCGAAACAACTTGGGGTCACCACTATATCAGGGCGGTTTGCATAGACGGGGCAACGGGTGCGAGACCGAGGCTTGCGCAGGAACGGAGGCGACAGATTGTAGGGAAAGGAGCCGGTTATCTACTGATGCCATATAGTTGAGAATGTGGGCCTGAGTGTCGTGTTGTTGAGTGAGCTCTTGTTGGAGACTGGCCAACTGGAAAGCATTCTCAGGATCCGAGGACTGTAAAGCTCACAAATGAGACTCCATAGTTTTTAAGAGACATAATCCTAGTCTGGTTCTCACGTAGAAACAGCAGTTCCTTTTGGGCAGAGGCCATGGTACCATTGGGGTACATGGCCTGATTATATTGTGACAACTCCTGGAGTGGACCCTCTAGGTCGTGATACCAACTCACCCAGGCAAGCTGACCTAGTGAGGACCACCTCTTATACAGGGAGTGTCAGGGGCAGACCCAGGGGGGTAAGGTACTATGACTGCTGGAACCAGGTGGCCGGCTCGCAGAAGAATTGAGAGAGTGAGTCTGGCAATGTGCAGGAGGAAACAGGCAGGATACAGGAATGAAAAGCGTGGACACAGGGACATGCTGGGTATAAGACCGTGCCGGGTGAGTAAATGGAGGCACGCAGGGTTCAGGACAGTACAAGGCGTGTATACGGGAGCACGCAGGGTTCTGGACAGTAAGGACGTGTACACAGAGGCACGCTGGGTAAAGGAGTGCATATAGCGTGCACAGAGAAGCACGCCTGGGGAAGTGGCAATGTAAGGCGCGTGCTGGGAGGCATGCCTGAGTACAAGGTAGAGCAGGGCGAGTGCTAGACAGCATGGCAAGGCACAGGGTAGAAACAGAGCGTGTGCAAAGAAGCATGACAGAACACAAGGCAGAAGCAGAGCGTGTGCTAAGGAGCATGGCAGAGCACAAGGCAAAAGACCCAAAAACTGTGAGCGGCCAATCAGAGACCAAACAGGCCTAGTAAGGAAGCACAACAATAATCAGGCGTCTCCCATAGGAGGAGGCAGCCTGATATAGGGCATGAGCGCTGGGACTTCTGGGTCAGTTCCTCCGGGACAATAGAGATGACGAGGATGGCGCAGCTGCAGTCAGGACATAGAGGATGGTGCATGCCCGCTAGACAAAGCCATGCAGCCATAGGATCAAGTATGAGAGGTGCGCGTGGCACCCAACGAGACCCCTGGAGCGGCTGCGGCACCAGAAGTGGTGATGTCAGGCGCGGAGTCCCGGTCCCGGGTGAGCACGGTGTGACACACAATCAGCAAAAAATAGTTAGTAGGACTTTATTCCCACACAGATAGGGGGTGTCTATCGGCACTAATCATCTCCAAATGAGGGAGATGTCTCGCGTAAGGTTTCCTTAATGGCTCCAGAAAGGAACCACAAAAATGGAAATCTATTAACATATTAGGACAATTGCTTGTTCAATGAGCACACAGACACTGTGATTTTAAACGAGCACTCTTTAATAAGTAGATGGAAATAAAAGTTATATTTTAATTTTATAGAATGTTTAGTTAGGGTCTATTTGCTTTTGGCAATTTGTAAATATTATTTTCCAATTTGGTGTAAAATTAATAACTTGGCTCAAACAACATTTTAGTGGTAAAAGTGTAATTATTTATTCAAATGGTATCAACTTCTATGAGACACATGTGGCGTCAACATACTGACTGTATCCCTAGATAAATTAATTGGGGAATGTAGTTTGTAAAATGAGATCACTTATGGAGTTGTTGCTATTCTGGCACCTCTGAGGCTCTGCCAATGGTCACCAGCAAAATCTGAACTAAAATATGGCGCGTCATCCCTTCTGAGCTTTTCTCTGTACCTCAAAAGTAGTTTTCAACCACATAAGGTGTATCAGTGATCTCAGGAAAAATTGGAAAATACAATTTGCGATCTATTTTCTCCAGCTATCCTTGTGAAAATGAAAAGATTTGGGTTAAAACAAAATTTTTGTGGGAAAGTTAATTTTTTTCATTTTCTCAGTTCAATGTTGTGAAATTCTGTGAAGCACCTGTAGGTTCAAGGTGCTCACCACACGTCTAAATTCCTTCAGGGGTCTGGATTCCAAATTTGGGTTACTTGTGGTAGTTTCCACTGTTTAGGCACATCCAGGGCTCTCCAAATGCGACAAGACAAACACAAAACTTTCCATCAATACCTACATTGCAAAATATCACTCTTTCCTTTCTGAGCCCTGCCCTGCGTCCAAACAGTTTTCCCCCCACATATGGGGTATAACTGTACTAAGGAGAAATTGCACAACAATTTTTTTGGCCCATTTTTTTCCTGTTATCCTTGTGAAAATAAAAGCTTGTGGCTAAAAACATTTTTGAGGGAAAAATGTGTTTGTTTTTTTTTTGTTTTGTTTTCACTGCTCAATGTTATACATTTCTGTGAAGCACCTGTGGGCGCAAGATGCTCAATACACATCTAGATAAGTTCCCTGAGGGGTCTGATGTACAAAATGGGGTCACTTGTGTTGGGTTTCCTCTGTTTAGGCTTATCAGGGGCTCTCCAAATGTGACATGGCATCCACTCTCGATTAGTAATTTTTGCGTTCACAAAGACAAATGGTGCTCTTTCATGAAAAAAATAAAATGTTAAATTTTTTTCCTTCCACACTGCATTAATTTCTATGAAGCACCAGAAGGGATAATATACTTTTTTGATATGGTTTTGACCAGTTTGAGTGGTGCAGTTTTTAGATTGGTGTCACTTTTACACTTTACAGAAAAAATAGGTAATATCCATCAGGAAATCTGCTCCCAACCACCAAGTGCTATGACTCCCAACAATTCCTGCATCTCCCCTGGCTCACTTTCCACATTTGATCCCATTACAGAAGAAGTCTCCAGACTCCTCTCTTCTTCTCGTCTGACTACATGCCCTACCGACCCCATTCCCTCACATCTCATCCAGTGTGTCTCTCCAGTCATCACAACCCACCTAACTACAATGTGGGAAATGTTATGTATTAAGTATTGCATGACTCCCATTCAGAAAAAAGTATTTAGTCAGCCACCAATTGTGCAAGTTCTCCCACTTAAAAAGATGAGAGCCCGGTAATTGACATCATAGGTAGACCACAGCTACAACCCCTGGCAGAAATTATGGAATCACCGGCCTTGGAGGATATTCATTCAGTTGTTTAATTTTGTAGGCACAACTAAAGTAAATTTGAATGGCAACTTTCTGGCTTTAAGAAACACTAAAAGAAATCAAGAACAAAAAATGTGGTAGTCAGTAAAGGTTACTTTTTTAAACCAAGCATAGGGAAAAAATTATGGAATCACTCAATTCTGAGGAAAAATATTAATGAATCATGAAAAACAAACCAACAAAAAAACACTCCGACACATCACTAGTATTTGGTTGCACCACCTCTGGCTTTTATAACAGCTTGCAGTCTCTGTGTCATGGACTTAATGAGTGTCAAACAGTACTCTTCATCAATCTGGCTCCAACTTTCTCTGATTGCTGTTGCCAGATCAGCTTTGTAGGTTGGAGCCTTGTCATGGACCATTTTCTTCAACTTCCACCAAAGATTTTCAATTGGATTGAGATCCGGGCTATTTGCAGGCCATGACATTGACCTTATGTGTCTTTTTTCAAGGAATGTTTTCACAGTTTTTGCTCTATGGCAGGATGCATTATCATCTTGAAAAATGATTTCATCATCCCAAAACATCCTTTCAATTGATGGGATAAGAAAGTGTCCAAAATATCAACATAAACTTGTGCATTTATTGAAGATGTAATGACAGCCATCTCCCCAGTGCTTTTACCTGACATGCAGCTCCATATCATCAATGACTGTGGAAAATCTTTATAAATCTCATTGGAACGGCATCAAACAAAAGTTTCAGCATCATCACCTTGCCCAATGCAGATTCACGATTCATCACTGAATGTGACTTTCATCCAGTCATCCACAGTCCACGATTGCTTTTCCTTAGCCCATTGTAACCTTGTTTTTTTCTGTTTAGGTGTTAATGATGGCTTTCGTTTAGCTTTTCTGTATGTAAATCCCATTTCCTTTAGGCGGTTTCTTACAGTTCGATCAGACGTTGACTCGTTTCCTCATTTGTTTTGTTATGCATTTCCTGTTTTGGAGACAATTTGCTATAAGTTTAAGGTCTTGACGCTTTGATATCTTCCTTGGTCTACCACTATCTTTGCCTTTAACAACCTTCCCATGTTGTTTGTATTTGGTCTAGAGTTTAAACACAGCTGACTGTGAACAACCAACATCTTTTGCAACATTGCATGATGATTTACCCTCTTTTAAGAGTTTGATAATCCTCTCCTTTGTTTCCATTGACATCTCTCATGTTGGAGCCATGATTCATGTCAGTACACTTGGTGCAACAGCTCTCCAAGGTGTGCTCACTCCTTTTTAGATGCAGACTAACGAGCAGATCTAATTTGATGCAGGTGTTAATTTTGGGAATGACAATTTACAGGGTGATTCCATAATTTTTCCTCAGAATTGAGTGACTCCATAATTTTTCCCCTATGCTTGGTTTAAAAAAGTAACCATCACTGGTTACCACATTTTTTTGTTCTTGATTTCTTTTAGGCTGGGTTCATGTTGCGTTAGAGCAGACCGTTCAATGCATGCGCTAAACGGACTGCGCTAACGCAACTCCTTATGTTTGATCGCATTATGGATGCGTTAAACGCAGCACCATAACGCAATATGAACCCAGCCTTAGTGTTTCTTAAAGCTGAAAAGTTGCCATTTGAATTGACTTTAGTTTTGTGCCATGTCTGTGATCTGCTATTTTTCTACAAAATTAAACAATTGAATGAACATCCTCCAAGGCTGGTGATTCCATAATTTTTGCCAGGGGTTGTATGAGAGTCAAAATGAGAAAACAAATCCAGAAAATCACCTTGTCTGATTTAGCAAGATTTATTTTGAAAATTATGGTGGAAGTATTTGGTCATTAACAAAAGTTCATTTCAATATTTTGTTATATATCCTTTGTTGGCAATAACAGAAGTCAAACGTTTTCTGTAAGTCTTCACAAGGTTGGCACACACTGTTGGTTTTCTATGGAGTTGAAATCTGGAGACTGGCTAGGCCACTCCAGGACCTTCATATGCTTCTTACGAAGCTACTCCTTCATTGCCTTGGCGGTGTGCTTGGGATCACTATCAATGCCTTTGCTGATGGAAGGAGGTTTGCACTCAAATCTGACGATACATGGCCCCATTCATTCTTTCATGTACATGGATCAGTCGTCCTGGTCCATTTGCAGATAAACAACCCTAAAGCATGATGTTGCCACCCCCATGCTTCACAGTAGGTATGGCGTTCTTTGGATACAACTCAGCATTCTGTCTCCTCCAAGCACGACGAGTTTGGTTTCTACCAAACAGTTCTACTTTGGTTTCATCAGACCATATGGTATACTCCCAATACTCTTCTGGATAATCCAAATGCTCTCTAGCAAACTTCAGATATGCCCGGACATGTACTGGCTTAAGCAGGGGGGCACGTCTGGCACTGTAGGATCTGAGTCACTGGTGGCATAGTGTATTACTGATGGTAGCCTTTGTTATGCTGTTCCCAGCTCTATGCAGGTCATTCACTAGATTCCCCCGTGTGGTTCTGCAATTTTTTTGCTTACCGTTCATGTGATAATTTTGACCCCATGGGGCGAGACTTTTCATGGAGCCCCAGATCGAGAGAGATTATCTTGTATGTCTTCCATTTTCTTATTATTGCTCCCACAGTTGATTTCAACACACCAAGCTGCTTGCCTATTTCAGATTCAGTCTTCCCAGCCTCGTGCAGGCCTACAATTTTGTTACTGGTGTCCTACAACAGCTCTTTGGTCTTCACCACAGTGGAGTTTGGAGTGTGACTGTTTGAGGTTGTGGACAGGTGTCTTTTATACTGATAACAAGTTCAAACATGTGCCATTTCTACAGGTAATGAGTGGAGGACATAGGAGCCTCTTAAAGAAGTTACAGGTCTGCGAGAGCCAGAAATCATGTTTTAGGTGACTAAATACTTATTTTCCATCATAATCTGCAAAGTAAATCTTGCCAAATCAGGCAAGGTGATTTTCTGCATTTGCTTTCTCATTTTTGACTCTCATAGTTGCAGTCTACCTATGAAGTCAATTACAGGCCTCTTTCATCTTTTTTAAGTGGGAGAACTTGCACAAATAGTGGCTGAATAAATACTTTTTTCCCCACTGTAACTGTTAGGCGTCGGGTTCCTGTCACTGCACAGCAGGAATCCCGAGCCTTGCATCCGGCAGTCTCCCATTCCTCTTCGGCCGCAGAGGAACCTGCTCAGCAGACTCGTCGATCCCGGCGCTCTGCTCAAACCAGCTCTGTGGGTTTGGTTGCTGCTGCTACCTCTGGCCCAGCTATAGCAACGCATGTTGGTCAGCAGCGAGCTACTCCAGGGACTAAGTCCTCCTTTCGGTCCACTGAGCATGCCCATGGGACGATTTCTCATTGGAGATTGGAGGTCACATGCTCAGGTCCTTCTCCATCTCGGATTGGACCATCAGAAAGGTCAGGAAGGTCCCAGAAGGACACGGCTATAAAAGGTTCGCTAGTATAGACTGCATTATCAGACTATGAGGAGTGAGTGTCGTATGCATGTATGAATGTCTCTGGGGAATGACTCATTAAGAAACCCCTACCCTTGGTACGCAAGTATTGTGCAGCCTAGCCTGTTAAGCGCCCAGGCTTAGGTGTAGACAGGACAGAGTCTGAGACAGGCATCAGTGTCCACGGTGCACATGCTCGACACTCCATAGTCAGCGTCTATAGTGGCGTCCGCAGTTGTGACGCCGCACACTCAGAAGGTCTAGAGGGACTCTAACCCCATGTCCTTGGGGCAGAGTTCTGTGACTGCTTTCTGTGCGCTCCATAGCTGGGCTCTGTGAGCTAAACAGGACTAGCATTTATGTTCTGCAGTAGCGCGGCTCTGTGAGTTAACAGAGTTCGCTTCTGTTCACACTGGGTGACGTTAACCCACGTGTGACCTTTTGTACACCGCTTTATACTTCCACCATTACTAAGCAGTAGTTTACCACCCCTGCACGGTGGACCCCAGGCAGCGAACACACCTTACTGTTATTTTAATATTTGGTGCGTTCTGCTAGCCCTAACAGTAACTTTGTGGTTTAAGGGCATAAGAATTAAATTTTGAAAATTGTAAAATTTTCATTGTTTTTGCCAATTTTCCAATATTTTCACAAATAAAAGCAAGTCATATCAAACAAATTTTACCACTGTCATGAAGTGCAATATGTCGCAAGGGCACAGACTCAGAATCAGTGGGTTCTGTTGGAGCATTCCAGAATTAAAACCACATAAAGTGACAGTGGAGAGAATTTGTAAAATTTGGCCTTATCATGAAGGTGAAAATAGGCTTGAGCAAGAGTCATATCCATCAGCTAGATTGTATACATTTTACTCTCCACACAGCTTTCTGAGACCTAGACATAATGTTATTACACTTATCTCTCCTAACCACAATTGAGAAAAGTGGAAATATGTATCTCGATCTATATCAGAGCATTCACCTGGAAGAATGGTGATATTTGTCTTTAGTGTTCCCTCTGAAGCTCATTGGAAGCTCATTCCGACCTGACTAAGGAAAGATGTATATCTTTGTACCGTGTTAGCCAGTAGATAGAAAAATATTCAGGATTGAGAGTCCTCAGTAGTTGATACCTTTTAATGGCTAAATGAAAAGATGGTAGCACATTGTGAGCTTTCGAGACTACTCAGGTCTCTTCATCAGGCTAGACTAATACAAAATCTGAAGTCACATGAGGACTCTCAATCCTGAATATTTTTCCGACCTGACTAGACATTTTGATTCCAACAGAATAAAATAAGCCATACATTACCTCTGCAGCTCCAGCATTGCCTCTTTAGTGTTTGCTAACGTAGGTGCATCAGTGATAAGACTAGAACATGCAACCAGTGCAGCCAAACAGTGAGCTTAGTGATCATGTATTTATAATCAGCACAAGAAGGGCAATGGCAGAGTGGCAGAGCTGAACCTTTCAGTAATTTCCATGCTTTTGCAGAGATTTACCTAAAATTTAATCAGATATTCACACAAAAACAAATTTATAATATTTTCCCAAATAAACGCAAATCATATTGAAGAAATTTTACCGCTATCACGAAGTACAATATGTCCCGAAAAAACATAGAATCAGTGGGACCCATTGAAGCATTGCAGAGATATTACCTCATAACGTGACACTGGGCAGAATTATAAAATTTGGCCTCGTCATGAAGATGATGTCAGGCTTATGGGGTAAAGGGGTTAAAATCTACCAGTGTGAGCTGGTAGGGACATAGCTATTCCTTGTGGTTGCGTTTTCACTAAAGCAATCTAAACCCCTATCTCAGCATACATAATTAAAATCACTCAGCCAAATACAGGGGCTTCTCACAAAATTAGAATATCATCAAAAAGTTAATTTATTTCACTTCTTCAATACTAAAAGTGAAACTCATATATTATATAGAGTCATTATAACCAGAGTGATCTATTTCAAGTGTTTATTTCTGTTAATGTTGATGATTATGGCTTACAGCCAATGAAAACCCAAAAGTCATTATCTCAGAAAATTAGAATACTTTATAACACCAGCTTGAAAAATGATTTAAAGTTCGAAATGTTGGCCTACTGAAATATATGATCAGTAAATGTACTGAATAGTTGGTTGGGGCTCCTTTTGCATCAATTACTGCGTCAATGCGGCGTGGCATGGAGATGCTCAGCTTGTGGCACTGCTGAAGTGTTATGGAAGCCCAGGTTGCTTTGATAGCAGCCTTCAGCTCATCTGCATTGTTGAGTTTGGTGTCTCTCATCTTCCTCTTGACAATATCCCATAGATTGTCTTTGGGGTTAAGGTCAGGTGAGTTTGCTAACCAATCAAGCACAGTGATACTGTTGTTTTTAAACCAGGTATTGGTACTTTTTGCAGTGTGGACAGGTGCTAAGTCCTGCTGGAGAATTAAATTTTCATCTCTAAAAATCTCAGTAAAATAGAATAATTAACAAAAAGCACTTGTAAAAGCTTCCTAAGTGTTTAAAAAGGTCCCTAAGTCTGTTTTCATAAGCTCCACAATCATGGGGAAGACTGATGACTTGACAGATGTCCAGAAGGAGGGTAAGCCACAAAAGGTCATTGCTAAAGAAGCTGGCTGTTCACAGAGTCCTGTATCCAAATATATTAACCCCAAGGGTGGTTTATATGTTAATGACCAGGCCAATTTTCACAATTCTCACCACTGTCCCTTTGTGAGGTAATAACTCTAGAATGCTTCCATGGATCCCGGTGATTCTGACACGGTTTTCTCGTGACATATTGTACTTCATGGTAGTGGTAAAATTTCTTTGATATATGACTTGCATTTATTTGTGAAACAAAAGGAAATTTGGAGAAAATGTTGAAAATGTTGCAATTTTCCAAATTTGAATTTTCATGCCCTTAAATCAGAGATATATCACACAAAATACTTAATAATTAACATTCCCCACATGTCTACTTTACATCAACACAATTTTGGAACCAAAATTTTTTTTTGTTAGGAAGTTATAAGGGTTAAAAGTTAAACAGCGATTTCTCATTTTTACAACACCATTTTTTTTTAGGGACCCCATCACATTTGAAGTCAGTTTGAGGGGTCTATATGATAGAAAATAACCAAAAGTGACACCATTGTAAAAACTGCACCCCTAAAGGTGCTCAAAACCACATTCAAGAATTTTATTAACCTTCAGGTGCTTAACAGGAATTTTTGGAATGTTTAAAAAAAAAAATGAACATTTTATTTTTTTCATGAACATTTAACTTTTTTCACAAAAAATTTACTTCAGATCCAATTTGTTTTATTTTAACAAGAAAAAAGAAGAAATTGGACCACAAAGGTTGTTGTACAATTTGTCCTGAGTACGCTGTTACCGCACATATGCAGGTGACACCATTTTGGAAAGTAGACCTCGTAAAGAACTTTGAACCACCAAATGCTTCACTGAAGTGTATAATGTGGAGCCGTAAAAATAAAAAATCATATTTTTTTTACTAATTATCTTTTAGTCCACAATTTTTTATTTTCCCAAGGGTACTAGGAGAAATTGAACCCCAAAAGTTGTTGTGCAATTTGTCCTGAGTATGCTGATACCCCACATGTGGGTTAAACCACTGTTTTGGTGCACGGCAGAACTTGGAAGGGAAGGAGCACTGTTTCACTTTTTCAATGCAGAATTGGCTCGAATTGAGATGAGACACATGTCATGTTTGGAGAGCCCCGATGTGCCTAAACAGTGGAAACTCCCCAATTCTAACTCAAACCCTAACACCAACACACTCCTTACCCTAATCCCAACCCTAACCATAGCCCTAACACACCCCTAACCCTAGTCCGAACTCTAACCTAGTCCCAACTCTAACCCTAATCCTAACTTTAGCCCCAACCCTAACCCAAACTTTAGCCCCAACTCTATCCCTAACTTTAGCCCCAACCCTAACTTTAGCCTCAACCCTAACCCTAACTTTACACCCCAACCGTAACCCTAACCCCAACCCTAACGGGAAAATGTAAATTAATACATTTTTTAATTTTATTATTTTTCCCTAACTAAGGGGGTGATATAGGGGGGTTTGATTTACTATTTATAGCGGGTTTTTATAGCAGGTTTTTATGTTTGGCAGATGTCACATACTAAAAGATGCTTTTTTTGCATCACCACATTTTGAGAGATATAATTTTTCCATATTTTGGCCCACAGAGTCATGCGAGATCTTGTTTTTTGCAGGAAGAGTTGATGTTTTTATTGGTACCATTTTTGGGCACATGACATTTCTTTTTTTTTTTTTTAACATTCAACAAAGAATATAATTTTATTATTTTATATAGACAGGGAATTCTTTTTGTTGGTCATATATTATGCTTTCAAATAAATCATACACATAGACATTCAGAAAATATCCTTAAGCAAAAATCACAACAAAGTTTCATAATGGAAAACTTTATAGGATAATCAAGCTGCTTGTGCAGAATTTAAAAGGGCTACTTAGTGGGAAAAAAGAAAGGGAAGTTTGTATAACCAAATTCATAGAACTCACGTACATGAATCAATTAAGCTCAGATATGCTTTTAGCATTCATACATGACTATTAAATCACCATCTAGTGGCAAAAGACGGATTGGTGTCCCAAATTAAACTAAAGTTGAGCAATTCCCAGCTAAACCATTTAAAAGGTTCCCCGTATGTGTATTATGGATGGTGCTAGGCACTAAATATTACAAATCAGGTCAAGAGTATATACAGTCATTTGTTAAAGTTTGGGCACCCCTATTAATATTAACCTTTTTTCTTTATAACAATTTTGGTTTTTGCAACAGCTATTTCAGTTTAATATATCTAATAACTGATGGACTCAGTTATATTTCTGGATTCAAATGAGGTTTATTGTACTAACAGAAAATGTGCAATCTGCATTTAAACAAAATTTAACCGGTGCAAAAGTATGGGCACCCTTATCATTTTCTTGATTTGAACACTCCTAACTACTTTTTACTGACTTCCTGAAGCACTAAACTGGTTTTGTAACCTCATTGAGCTTTGAACTTCATAGCCAGGTGTATCAAATCATGAGAAAAGGTATTTAAGTTGGCCACTTGCAAGTATTTCTCCTATTTGATTCTCCTATGAAGAGTGGCATCATGGGCTCCTCAAAACAACTCTCAAATGATCTGAAAACAAAGATTATTCAACATAGCTTTTCAGGGGAAGGATACAAAAAGTTGTCTCAGAGATTTAACCTGTCAGTTTCCACTGTGAGGAATATAGTAAGGAAATGGAAGAACACAGGTACAGTTCTTGTTAAGCCCAGAAGTGGCAGGCCAAGAAAAATATCAGAAAGGCAGAGAAGAAGAATGGTGAGAACAGTCAAGGACAATCCACAGACCACCTCTAAAGACCTGCAGCAGATGGTGTCACTGTGCATCGGTCAACAATACAGCGCTGTCAGGAACACCGCACTGTACTTGCTCACTGAGCCAGTGCGCGTGTCCTGAGTGTCAGCGCCGGCGTGCAGCCTCCGCTGAGCAGTGACTCACCCGCAGTGTAGGGGTACCGGGGTCAGGTACAGCCAGAAAGTACCGATGCACAGGACCTGTGGATGCTGAAGTTTAGGAAGCCAGCATAGGACCTATGGTCATGTGAATGGTCATGTGACTGCAAGGGGGCGGGGCTTAGCGTCCTGCACACAGAGAAGGAAGAGAACTCAGAGTCCAAGCAAAGCAGAGGTTATGCACAGTACAGACCAGCGAGGTACAGGAGAGATAAACAGATGGGAGGTCAGACAAAGCCAAAGGTCATACACAGGATCACAGTACAGTACCAGGGAGGAGACAGAGCGGATAATCAGGGCCAAGCAGAGATCAAAACCAAACAGACATATAAGGTACCAGGCAGAATCCAAAGCGATATCCAGGGAACAGACCGAGTCATACACAGAGAATCAAGTAACCAGAACACAGCACAAACACACTCAGGGGTCACCACACAATGCCAAGGGCGAAAGTATAACTGACAGGGATGGGAGCGTCCTGAGGCTATAAGAAGCCTCCCCCAGAACCAGGGAGAGGCCACAATCATAGCCCCAGGTGTGCAGGTAAGCCTGCACCGGGATCACAACCTTTAACCCCAGAAATGCCAGTCACCAGCACTGGTTCCAAACATTAACCCCACGTGTGCGAGTCAAACCCGCACTGAGATCATGACAGTACCCCCCTCTCAACGGGGGGCCTCTGGACCCCCAGGCTTGCCCAGGTACTTAGCATGGAAAGCCCGCACCAGGCGATCAGCATGCATCAACCGGGCTGGTACCCAGGACCTGTCCTCCGGTCCATACCCCTTCCAATGAACCAGGTACTGTACCGACCGCCGTACCAACCTGGAATCTACGATATGACCAACCTCGTACTCACCTGCCCCTCGACCAAAACCGGAGGAGCAGCAGACTCGGAGTCTCCCCGTACTGCTTCAAAAGGTTTCAGTAGAGATTTGTGGAAGACGTTAGGGATCTTGAAAGAGGGTGGAAGGCACAGCCTATACGCCACTGGATTGATTTTTTCCACAATCTTGTACGGGCCAATGAATTTGGGTCCCAACTTGGCTGACGGAATCTTTAACTTAATGTTTCGCGTGGAGAGCCAAACTTTCTCTCCCACCCGAAACATGGGACCAGGTGTTCGTTTCCTGTCCGCGAAAAACTTATACCTGCCTTGAGACCTAGATATACGCCGCTGGACTTCTGCCCATGTATCTTTTAACCGCTGAACAGAATCCTCAGCCCCGGGACACCCCGAATCCAGACGAGAAAACTCACCAAAATGAGGACTGAACCCATAGTTAATCAAGAAAGGGGACCTACCAGTGGATTGACTCACCCGACTATTGAAGGCAAATTCAGCCAACGGCAGTGCATCGCACCAGTCATTCTGTCTAGCAGAGGTTAGACACCTGAGGATCTGTTCCAGGGACTGGTTAGTGCGCTCCGTCTGCCCATTGCTCTCAGGATGGTATGCAGACGAAAAGGACAGAGACATACCTAATTTTTTGCAGAAAGCACGCCAAAACTTAGCCACAAACTGCACACCACGATCAGACACCACATTCAGGGGTACCGCATGCAACCGGATCACATGCTGCACAAACAACCTGGACAACGTCTCAGCTGACGGTAGTGCGGACAGGGGTACGAAATGAGCCTGCTTAGAAAACCTGTCCACCACTACCCATACCACTGTATTACCCTTAGATGGAGGGAGATTGGTAACAAAATCCATGGATAAATGAGTCCATGGCCTTTCGGGCACTGCCAAGGGTATCAGCTCCCCTGCCGGCCGGCTATGAGAGCTTTTAGAACGAGCGCAGACCCCACAACCAGCAATGAATTTTTTTATGTCCGAACCAAGGGTAGGCCACCAAAAGATCCTAGCCACCGCCAGACGTGTGGCTGAAATACCAGGGTGAGCACTCAGCTTGGATTCATGGAACTCCTGCAAGAGTTTCAGGTGAAGTTGCTCTGGGACAAACAACTTCCCCTCCGGCTTGGCCGCCGAGGCCTGCGACTGGGCCCCCAGAATCTCCCGTTCCAATTCAGATGAGACCTCTGCTATCACAACCCCAGGGTGAAGAATGGAGGACGGTGGCTCAGGGGGCGACACCGGCTGAAAACTGCGTGATAAGGCGTCAGCCTTGACATTCTTAGACCCTGGACGAAATGTAATCGTAAACTGAAAACGGGAAAAAAAAGTGACCAACGGGCCTGTCTGGGCGTTAGTCTTTTAGCAGACTCAATGTACGACAGATTTTTGTGATCCGTGATCACCGTAACCGGGTGACTGGCCCCCTCCAAAAAGTGCCTCCATTCTTCAAACGCCAATTTGACCGCAAGAAGCTCTCTATTGCCTACATCGTAATTTCTTTCCACAGCAGAGAACTTCTTGGAAAAGAAAGCACATGGCCTGAGGTTGGTTAGAGTGGCAGGCCCTTGGGCGGTGGCCCCCACCCCCACCTCAGAGGCGTCCACTTCCACGACGAATGGTTTGGACGGATCTGGCTGCACTAACACAGGAGCAGACATAAAACATTTTTTCAGCTTTGCAAAGGCCTCTTTTGCGAGCGAGGACCAATTTCTCACATCCGCACCCTTGCATGTTAGATCCGTGAGAGGTTTGACCACTTGCGAAAACCCCCGGATAAATTTGCGGTAATAATTGGCGAACCCCAAGAAGCGCTGAAGACCCTTAAGATCTCGGGGTTGCACCCAATCCGCAATGGCCTGCACCTTCTTGGGGTCCATGCGAAAACCCTCACCGGATACAATTAACCCCAAAAATGACAACTCTTGTACACAGAATACACATTTCTCCAATTTGGCATACAAATGATTTTCTCTAAGCCTTTGGAGCACAGTTCGTACATGTTCCAAATGAGAATACTTGTCGGGGGAATATATCAAAATATCATCTAAGTAGATAACGACAAAACGACCAATGAGATCCGAGAATACCACGTTGATGAAATTCTGAAATATGGCAGGGGCGTTGGTAAGACCAAACGGCATGACTAAATTTTCAAATAGTCCCTCAGTCGTGAGGAACGCGGTTTTCCATTCATCCCCCTCCCGGACCCTTATCAAATTATATGCCCCCCGAAAACCACTTTGCCCCTGATAGCTGGTTACATAAATCGGGAATCAACGGAAGGGGGTACGTATTCCGTACAGTAATTTGATTAAGCTCCCGGAAGTCGAGACAGGGACGTAACCCGCCATCTTTTTTCTTTACAAAAAAGAAACCTGCCGCTACAGGTGAGACTGAAGGACGTATGTGTCCTTTGCGCAGACTTTCAGTAATGTACTCCTTCATAGCCAAGCGCTCAGGACCAGACAAATTAAACAGACGGGCTTTGGGTAATTTAGCCCCCGGGACCAGCTCAATAGCGCAGTCAAAGGGTCTATGTGGCGGTAACGTCTCGGCCTCGCTTTCGGAGAATACATCTTCGAAGTCCTTCAGGCATTCGGAATACCTTCCAGCTCGACAGATGATACAGACACAGATTTAACTGGTTCAACCAGCAGTGCGGATTTATCACATAACTCAAAATCATTAAACCCCCATTGAACAATCTCCCCTGTTTTCCAGTTAATAACTGGGTTATGGCGTTGTAACCAGGGCATGCCCAACACCAACCCTGCAGGTAGATTGTCCAGCACAAAACAACTTATGTTTTCCACATGAATAGCGCCCACTCTGAGCGAAAACACATCAGACATAAAGCGAATTCCCTCCTTAGTGAGGGGAGATGAGCCAATGGCCATCACCTTGATCGGAACCTTGAGCCTAACTGTCCCTATCTTGCAGTGTGTGACCAATTGGGAGTCAATGAGGTTAATAGATGATCCGCAGTCGACGAAGGCTGTAGAGGAAAAAGAACTACCGTCCACAAACAGTTCCACAGGCAGTAACACTTTAGAAAACGAGGAAAATGGTACCTGAGGGTCTGAGCAGCCTCCCCGTTGACTACCCAGACCTAGTCGTTTCCCGCCGACCGGGTTTGAAGACGGGCAATTCGGGCACTCCCTTTTCCAATGTCCCGTTTTACCGCAGTAAAAGCATAACTGCTTGTCCTTCCGGCGTTTCCTCTCCGTATCCTTCAGGGAGAGGGCGCCTACATCCATGGGCTCAGGGGCAGTCTCTTTTCCACTGGGGAATAATGGAGTATCCACCTGCATCACCCCTCTGGCCCGCAGCCTGCGGTCCATCCGGACGGCCTGGGTCATGGCGTCCTCGAGAGAGTTAGGTGGGGGATGTAACGCCAAGGCATCCTGCAGCCGCTCGGACAAGCCTCTGCGAAAGAGTCCTCGGAGTGCGGCGTCGCTCCAAGAGACCTCTGCGGCCCAGCGGCGGAACTCAGAACAAAACCACTCAGCTGAATGTTTCCCCTGACAGACACTCATCAACATATCCTCTGCCAATCGCACTCGGTCAGGTTCATCATAAATGTGCCCGAGGGCCTCAAAGAATGCGTTCACTGACATACGTTCAGGAGCAGAGGAAGACAGAGAGAAAGCCCATGCTTGCGGAGCCCCCCGAAGTAGGGAAATAATGACCCCCACCCTCTGAAACTCATCCCCGGAGGAGCGGGGCCTTAGAGAAAAAAAAAGCTTGCATCCTTCTCTGAAAGACCTGAACTCCTTTTTGTCTCCTGAGAAAAAGTCTGGCAATTTGACCGGAGATTCGGGGGACGCTAATGACACATCCCTACCCCCAGAACTAGAAGCCCCTGCATCGACAGCCCCCTGCACAGTAACCACCAACTGTTGCTGGGTCTGGGCCATCATGCGTTGTTCCACATTGAGCTTATGGAACATTTGGGTCAGGTGCTTGACCTGATCAGACAAGGCTTGTATGGGATCCATGAGGATAACACACTTTTTTTTTTTTTTTTTCCGAAGAAAAAAAAAACTGAAATGGTCAGTTATAATGTCAGGAACACCGCACTGTACTTGCTCACTGAGCCAGTGCGCGTGTCCTGAGTGTCAGCGCCGGCGTGCAGCCTCCGCTGAGCAGTGACTCACCCGCAGTGTAGGGGTACCGGGGTCAGGTACAGCCAGAAAGTACTGATGCACAGGACCTGTGGATGCTGAAGTTTAGGAAGCCAGCATAGGACCTATGGTCATGTGAATGGTCATGTGACTGCAAGGGGGCGGGGCTTAGTGTCCTGCACACAGAGAAGGAAGAGAACTCAGAGTCCAAGCAAAGCAGAGGTTATGCACAGTACAGACCAGCGAGGTACAGGAGAGATAAACAGATGGGAGGTCAGACAAAGCCAAAGGTCATACACAGGATCACAGTACAGTACCAGGGAGGAGACAGAGCGGATAATCAGGGCCAAGCAGAGATCAAAACCAAACCGACATATAAGGTACCAAGCAGAATCCAAAGCGATATCCAGGGAACAGACCGAGTCATACACAGAGAATCAAGTAACCAGAACACAGCACTAACACACTCAGGGGTCACCACACAATGCCAAGGGCGAAAGTATAACTGAAAGGGATGGGAGCGTCCTGAGGCTATAAGAAGCCTCCCCCAGAACCAGGGAGAGGCCACAATCATAGCCCCAGGTGTGCAGGTAAGCCTGCACCGGGATCACAACCTTTAACCCCAGAAATGCCAGTCATCAGCACTGGTTCCAAACATTAACCCCACGTGTGCGAGTCAAACCCGCACTGAGATCATGACAAGCGCACTTTGCACAAGGAGAAGCTGTATGGGAGAGTGATGCAAAAGAAGCCGTTTCTGCAAGCACGCCACAAACAGAGTCGCCTGAGGTATGCAAAAGCACATTTGGACAAGCCACTTACATTTTGGAAGAAGGTCCTGTGGACTGATGAAACAAAGATTGAGTTGTTTGGTCATACAAAAAGGCGTTATGCATGGAGGCTAAAAAACACAGCATTCCAAGAAAAACACTTGCTACCCACAGTAAAATTTGGTGGAGGTTCCATCATGCTTTGGGGCTGTGTGGCCAATGCCGGCACTGGGAATCTTGTTAAAGTTGAGGGTCGCATGGATTCAACTCAGTATCAGCAGATTCTTGACAATAATGTGCAAGAATCAGTGACGAAGTTGAAGTTACGCAGGGGATGGATATTTCAGCAAGACAATGATCCAAAACACCGCTCCAAATCTACTCAGGCATTCATGCAGAGGAACAATTACAATGTTCTGGAATGGCCCTCCCAGTCCCCAGACCTGAATATCATTGAACATCTGTGGGATGATTTGAAGCGGGCTGTCCATGCTCGGCGACCATCAAACTTAACTGAACTGGAATTGTTTTTTAAACAGGAATGGTCACAAATACCTTCATCCAGGATCCAGGAACTTATTAATAGCTACAGGAAGTGACTAGAGGCTGTTATTTTTGCAAAAGGAGGATCTACGAAATATTAATGTCACTTTTATGTTGAGGTGCCTATACTTTTGCACCGGTCAAATTTTGTTTAAATGCAGATTGCACATTTTCTGTTAGTACAATAAACCTCATTTGAATCCAGAAATATAACTGAGTCCATCAGTTATTAGATATATGAAACTGAAATAGCTGTTGCAAAAACCAAAATTGTTATAAAGAAAAAAGGTTAACATTAATAGGGGTGCCCAAACTTTAACATATGACTGTACAATGTGTAAGGAATAAATTCTGAAATGCGTATGCTAGATTTGCATATTTCTTCTGCCCATGTACAATGGTGCGATTATTTAATTCTTCAATAAAGACTTCTGAATTTTATTCAACACACTGGATATTTTTTTTTTGTTTTGTTTTAAACATCTTTTTATTGGTTTAACAAAGAGAAATAACATTACAAGTGACTGATATGATCAAGCATTATTAGTTTCTCACATTTCAAGTTTGATCTTACTAATCGCATATTCACATCTCATATATTACTGCTTGATACTTGTTGCTATTCAGTAAACCAGGTAGTATCCGTCTAGGTTTTATTGCTTAAACTCATGAGTCCCAGACAAAATCTTTGACGTAGATCCCTGTAAAAGATGTACACATTAGTCGTAACAAAATACAAACTTTTAACTGAGCAGAAAGAATAAAAGTTAGGTAGAGAAGTAGAGTGGATAGAAGGGGGAGTAATTAAGGGTGGGATGGAGTAGGAATTCCAGTCAGGGGGGTGATGTCCATTCGGCAGGGGGTTTTGCCCTATTGTCTGAATGGTCAACCAATGTTGCTCCAAAATTAGTTGGTCTTAGGGCAATTTGATAAATTTTACTAAGGGTTTAGTAGTTTTAAGTAATCATTAGAGTTGAGCGATACCGTCCGATACTTCAAAATATCGGATCGGAATGGATCGGCCGATCTTTAAAAAAAGTATCGGTATCGCCGATGCCGATACCGGAAGTCCCATTCAAGTCTATGAGACTTCCGGTATCGGAATTGGAAAAACCCTTTCCTGCCCTTGTACAGCCTCTCTGGGGTCTGTACGGGCCTTCCGGGGGTCTCTGCCGGCCTGCCGGGGGGCTGTGCCGGCCTGCCTGTGGGCTGTGCGGACTGCCCGGGGTCTGTACCGGCCTGCCGGGGGGCTGTGCCGGCCTGCCGGTGGTCTGTGCACCCTGTGGGGGTCTGTACCGGCCTGCCGGGGGGCTGTGCCGGCCTGCCGGTGGTCCGTGCAGGCTCCGGTGGTCTGTGCCGGCCTGCCGGGGGGCTGTGCCGGCCTGCCGGGGGGCTGTGCAGGCTCCGGGGGGCTGTGCAGGCATCGTCCGATGGGACTACAAGTCCCATCGGGCGATGCCTGCTACCATGACAGTGATTGACACATTAGCCAATGATGGGACAGTAGTAGTCCCATCATCCGGCTAATGTGTTACTTAAATGTAAAAAAAAAAAAATAATAAAAAAAAATACTACATACATACATACTACATGCATGCTACATACATACTACATGCTACATACATACTACATATATACTACATGCATGCTACATACATACTACATACATACTACATGCTACATACATACTACATACATACTACATATATACTACATGCATGCTACATATATACTACATACATACTATATATATACTACATGCATGCTACATACATACTACATGCTACATACATACTACATATATACTACATGCATGCTACATACATACTACATGCTGCATACATACTACATACATACTACATGCATGCTACATGCATGCTACATGCATGCTACATGCATACTACATGCATGCTGCATACATACTACATGCTACATACATACTACATACATACTACATGCATGCTACATACATACTACATGCTACATACATACTACATACATACTACATGCATGCTACATACATACTACATGCATGCTACATACATACTACATGCTACATACATACTACATGCATGCTACATACATACTACATGCTACATACATACTACATACATACTACATGCATGCTACATGCATGCTACATGCATGCTACATGCATGCTACATACATACTACATGCTACATACATACTACATGCATACTACATGCATGCTACATACATACTACATGCTACATACATACTACATACATACTACATGCATGCTACATACTACATGCATGCTACATACATACTACATGCTACATACATACTACATACTACATGCATGCTACATACATACTACATGCTACATACATACTACATACATACTACATGCATGCTACATACATACTACATGCATGCTACATACATACTACATGCTACATACATACTACATACATACTACATGCATGCTACATGCTACATATATACTACATACATACTACATATATACTACATGCATGCTACATACATACTACATGCTACATACATACTACATGCATGCTACATGCATGCTACATACATACTACATGCTACATACATACTACATACATACTACATGCTACATACATACTACATACATGCTACATACATACTACATACATACTACATGCATGCTACATACAATACATTCATACAATACATACATAGACATACAGTACATATAACATAGAATAACATACTTACCAATACTTGTCACATTGTTCCCCGAAGCCATTGTCTTTTACCGAATAAATATTAACATAACAAACCACAAAAATACTCACCCATGATCCGAAGCAGTCCACGAGTGTGTCCCACGACGATCTTGGGTAGAGAACGGCAGCATCAGCTGATGCTGCCACTCTCTAAGGGCTGCAGGAATCCAATGACGGAAGGTAGGTATCCTTCCGCACTGTATTCCTCCGCCACTTGAAAAAAAAAGTCCCTAGTCTCAAAGTGAGACTAGGGACTTTTTTTTTCAAGTGGCGGAGGAATACAGTGCGGAAGGATACCTACCTTCCGTCATTGGATTCCTGCAGCCCGTAGAGAGCGGCAGCATCAGCTGATGCTGCCGTTCTCTACCCAAGATCGTCGTGGGACACACTCGTGGACTGCTTCGGATCATGGGTGAGCATTTTTGTGGTTTCTTATGTTAATATTTATTCCGTAAAAGACAATGGCTTCGGGGAACAATGTGACAAGTATTGGTAAGTATGTTACTCTATGTTATATGTACTGTATGTCTATGTATGTATTGTATGAATGTATTGTATGTAGCATGCATGTAGTATGTATGTAGTATGTATGTAGCATGTAGTATGTATGTAGCATGCAAGTAGTATATATGTAGTATATATGTAGTATGTATGTAGTATGTATGTAGCATGTAGTATGTATGTAGCATGTAGTATGTATGTAGCATGTAGTATGTATGTAGCATGCATGTAGTATGTATGTAGTATGTATGTAGCATGTAGTATGTATGTAGCATGCATGTAGTATGTATGTAATATGTATGTAGCATGAAGTATGTATGTAGCATGCATGTAGTATGTATGTAGCATGTAGTATGTATGTAGCATGCATGTAGTATATATGTAGTATGTATGTAGTATGTATGTAGCATGTAGTATGTATGTAGCATGCATGTAGTATATATGTAGTATGTATGTAGTATGTATGTAGCATGTAGTATGTATGTAGCATGCATGTAGTATATATGTAGTATGTATGTAGCATGCATGTAGTATATATGTAGTATGTATGTAGTATGTATGTAGCATGCATGTAGTATATATGTAGTATGTATGTAGTATGTATGTAGCATGTAGTATGTATGTAGCATGCATGTAGTATGTATGTAGCATGCATGTAGTATATATGTAGTATGTATGTAGTATGTATGTAGCATGCATGTAGTATATATGTAGTATGTATGTAGTATGTATGTAGCATGTAGTATGTATGTAGCATGCATGTAGTATATATGTAGTATGTATGTAGTATGTATGTAGCATGTAGTATGTATGTAGCATGCATGTAGTATATATGTAGTATGTATGTAGTATGTATGTAGCATGTAGTATGTATGTAGCATGTAGTATGTATGTAGCATGCATGTAGTATATATGTAGTATGTATGTAGTATATATGTAGCATGTAGCATGCATGTAGTATGCATGTAGTATGTATGTAGCATGTAGTATGTATGTAGCATGCATGTAGTATATATGTACTATGTATGTAGCATGTAGTATGTATGTAGCATGCATGTAGTATGTATGTATGTAGTATTTTTTTTTTTTTTTTTACATTTAACACATTAGCCAGATGATGGGACTACTACTGTCCCATCATTGGCTAATGTGTCAATCACTGTCATGGTAGCAGGCATCGCCCGATGGGACTTGTAGTGCCATCGGACGATGCCTGCACAGCCCCCCGGAGCCTGCACAGACCACCGGAGCCTGCACAGACCACCGGCAGGCCGGTACAGACCCCCACAGGGTGCACAGACCACCGGCAGGCCGGCACAGCCCCCCGGCAGGCCGGTACAGACCCCGGGCAGTCCACACAGCCCCCCGGCAGGCCGGCACAGCCCCCCGGCAGGGCGGCAGAGACCCCCGGAATGCCCAAAATGACGGCGCATCATGATGCGCACACACCGCGCATCATGAAGACGTCATTTCGGCTGTCAATCAACTTTGAACTTCCGATTCCAATGCCCGATATTGAAAAAAATATCGGATGTCGGTATCGGAATTCCGATACAGCAAGTATCGGCCGATACCCGATACTTGCGGTATCGGAATGCTCAACACTAGTAATCATCTGTTTCTCTAAAGAGTGTCCACGGCGCCCAGGTCAATCTGAATTTACCTATCTTAAAGGTCGTGCTGGCTATTATTTCTTCTATGTAATATATTTGGTTCACCTTGTGCAACCATTCTGCCAGGGTAGGACAGTCCTGTGATAACCAATGTAAGGGGATAAGCATTTTGGATGCTGCTAACAAATACGCAAGAAATTTTTTATGTTTGTATTGTGCAAGAGCTTCACCAGTTTAGAAAAATCAATTTCAAGGATGGGGGGTTTGGAAGCTGACAAAGTCTTGTTGCAATTTTAAGCACTTTCCTCCAGAATGATTGAATATTTTCGCACTGCACCATATGTGTAAATAAGATCCCCTCTCCCCGAAACATCTCCAACAATTAGAGGGTGCATCAGGCTGCCACTTCTTTCTAGTGTCAGGGGTGGTGTACCACCTAGTAAGGACTTTGTAAGAATTTTCTTGGACCGTCACACAGCCAGAAGGACCATGCGAGTTTTTATATATCTTTTCAACCTCCCAATCTTGCAATACAACCTCAAGGTCCTTTTCCCATTTCATTATAAACGCTCGTTTAACCGAGGTTGAGTGGGCCAGGAGCATCTGGTAAAGCTTACCCAACACGCCCCTTGGTTTATTTCTCTGAGTCAGCAACTTTTCAAAAGTGGTCAACTCTCTGTGCAGAAGTCCAGATTGTAAATACGATCTGATCGAGTTTTTGAGCCTGTCGTAATGAAGAAAGTTAATATGATAGTGTGGAAATCTCATTTGTAAATCCTGCAGAGGGAGGATCACACCATCCTCCATGAAAGCATCTAGACTTTCGTTTATTTTATGTAGAGAGTTTGTGTCCTTAAGAAAAGGGTGATCTAAATAGAGGTCAGGTAGGTCCCCTACTTTTATCAGGGGTGATGGAACTGGCATTAGTGAGGATGAGAATCTGGCCCAGGTCCTGATTAAATTTTTTGTTATTGCATTTGGCGAGAGAACCTTCTTTATAAAACCCGTTGGCGAGTGAAGGATAGTAGAGATTGGTACTGACAGCGACTCGCTAGCAATCCCTGTCCAAAGTTTGTGATCTCTCTCTCGTCCAATCGATAATAGCGCCAAAGTTGCCGCTGCGCGGTATTTTTGTGGGTCCGGTAATCCTATACCCCCTTTATGTTTAGGTAGGGAAAGAGTATTATAGCTTATTCTAGGTCTTAAGCCCCCCCATATATACTTCCCAAAAAGAGATCGGACCTTCTGAATAAACTTGTCAGGGACTTTAATTGGTAGCATTCTGGATATATAAGATATATAACTATACTTGGGTAAAATAAATCCTTTGATGAGATTTTTTCTTCCTATCCATGAAATATAGGGTGCTCTCCACGACTTAATGGCTTCAAGAGTATCATTGAGAAGGGGTACAGAGTTGAGTGAGAAAAGGGAGTTCCAGTGAGGACTCAGTTTAATACCTAAATACTTAATATATTTAGAGTTCCATTTTATTGGGAATTTAGCGCTCAAATTTTGGATTGTTGTATGTCGAATATTTATCCCCATCGCCTCAGACTTCTCTAGATTAATCTTAAAGTTCGATAACTCTCCAAATGCCTCAAACCTCTCCAACACTGCCGGAATTTCTTTTTCAGGGTCCGATAGGAGCAAGAGAAGGTCGTCTGCGAACACTGCTACTACATGTGAGGAGTCCGAGATCTCGATACCCCCTATTGCTGGATGCTGTCTATTACTCTGTATTAACGTCTCAATGGTTAGGACAAATAAAGCTGGTGAAAGGGGGCAACCCTGACGTGTGCCATTTTTGATCTCAAAGGGTGGAGAAAAATCCTCGTTTACCCTTACTTTCGCAGACGGTGACTTATACATTTGAAAAATGGCGTCTATAACTGTGGGAAGAAAACCAAACCTCGCAAGAGTCTCACGCATGAATGTCCAGCCCACCCTGTCAAACGCTTTCTCTGCGTCGGTGCCCATTAAGACTAGGGGTTTGTGGTGGCTGTGTGCATGCTGCATCAGGTACAGTACTCTAAGGGAGTTGTCTCTTCCCTCCCTACCCCTGACAAAACCTACTTGCTCAGGTGAGATGAGTGTGTTGAGGGTCAGGCCTATCCTTGTGGCTAACATCTTTGCAAATATTTTTAGGTCATTATTTAATAGTGAGATCGGCCTGTAATTACTGCATAGTTTGGGGTCTCTACCTTCTTTGTGTATTAAGGATATGTGTGCTTCCAGTGTCTGTCCTGCAATGGCCGCACCCCCCAGTACACCATTGCACAGCTTCATTAAAAAAGGACTCAACGTCTCCTGAAAAGTCTTATAATAGGATGCAGGGAGGCCATCTGGACCAGGGCTCTTGCCCATAGGACAGTCTGACAGGGTAGACTGGAGTTCCCCTATCATGAAAGGGGCTGTCAGTTCCTGTTGTTGTGTTTCAGATAAGGTAGGGAGGTTTATAGATTGTGTAGGAATTCCTTTATATTCACTCGTCTTTTTTCTAACTGCTCTACGTTCTCTCCCGGTCGCAAATCATACAAGGTGGAATAACCAATACCTTACATATATTGCTATGTTTTTTGTGCACTTTTTATATTTTTTCCAGGGTGCAGTTGGGCCCAAATGGTTCTGCAAATTTGTGGCCTCTGTTAACACGGGATGCATTCTAGTTGGCACTGGGCAGCCCCCCTATATGGTGTTACTAAGAGGTTGTGAGCCAGAAGCCCTGCATTCCCTGTGTGAACACTGCCACATGCGGATTATTTTTTCTGCACTGGTGTACCACACGGCCAATCCCTGATTGTAGGCTGGCTGTTTCATTTGGTATTTATGCACCTGTGCAGCTGCCATTTTACTTGGGTCCGCTGCACCCTGGATTAGTGCAGATTCATTTGGGCCTGTCTGGTTTGTAAAAGGTGGAATAGTACTCCCTGAAAGCTGAAGCTATCCCATCTGGGTTTGTAATTTTGGCTCCATCCGACCCCTTTACCATATATATATCAGAGACCTAGCCTTACGCTTTTTATTCATGGTTGTCATAAATTTTGACATTTTGTCTCCATGAGCAAATACCCTGTGTTTCCATCTAGTATAAATTTTTATTGAGCCTTTGTTTAGTAAGTCTCTAAGAGATTGTCTCTTCTGTGAGAGGAAAGCTAAGGCATCAGGGTCCAGTGTCATTCTATGATCTCGTTCTAGTGTTTGGATCTCTTTATAAAGAGTGTCGTTTTTTTCTTTTCTGCTTTTATTCTTATGTGAGGCCATAGAAATCAATTCACCTCTTATTATGGCCTTGTGAGCCTCCCAGACAATAAAGTAGAAAATGTAATATTTTCACTCAAGTTGATCTCAAAGTACTCTTGAATTTTCTTTTTTATTTTATTTCTGGAGGGTTCATCTGCAATCAAAGTTTCGTTTAGCCTCCAAGGGATATTATTTGGTCTATGGCCTATCATAAGTTTGTTTATCAAGATGGAGTGGTCGGAGTGAACGCTTGGCATTATTTGTGAGTCTTTCAGATGTAAGGACATCTGGAATGGGATAAAAAGGTAGTCAATTCTACTATAAGACGATTGCGCTTGTGAGAAATGTGAGAAGTCTCGTACAGTGGGGTGGAGAATAGTGTTGAGCATTCCGATACCGCAAGTATCGGGTATCGGCCGATATTCGCTGTATCGGAATTCCGTTACTTAGTTCCGATACTTTTTTCATATCGAATACCGGAATCGTAAGTTCCCATAATGCTAGGAGCCCGCTCGATTTGATTCAGCCAATGGGGATCCTCAGAAGTGTGGGCACATCCTGTTAGGCATGTAGGCATGTTAACTAGAGTTGAGCGAAACGGGTCGAACAATTTCAAAAGTCGCCGACTTTTGGCAAAGTCGAGTTTCATGAAACGAAACCCGACCCTAGGATGAGGTCGGCCACAAGGTCGGCGACTTACGCGCCAAAGTCGCGTTTCAAAAGTTTGTTTAGCGCTCTTTTTCAGCCAATCAGGATCCACGGACACTGTGGGCAACGTGATGACATAGGCAGGGGTCGCCACCATCTTTCAGAAGGGCATGCAAGTGATTGGCTTGCTTTGGTGGGCGTCACAGGGGTTATAAAAGGGCGTGCACGCCGACCGCCATCTTACTTCTGCCGATCTTAGCATAGGGAGAGGTTGCTGATTCTGTAGGGAGAGCGTTAGGCAGGGAAGAAGACAAAAAAACTGCTTCTGCTGCTAGCGATTTTGCCTGTGCAACACACCAGTCACTGTGTGTGCAGTGCAAGGGGAGGCTATATTGTGGTGGATCAGCGGTGTTGGTTGTTAGGCTGCCATCTAAGGCTTCCTGACAGCTGCATTGCTGTTTCCCCACTGCTCTGCAAACTGCTTTTTTAAAAGCAATCCCAATTTTTTTTTTGTCCTGCTAAGGTACTGAGCGTGCATTTATTCACACCATACAGCGGTGTACGCTCCTCACACAGTACCGTGTAACGGCTGTTATCACAGCCACAGTGAAGCTATCTGTGTGTCACTGTGGAGGACTTGTTCCGTTCTTACAGACCTACACTCTAGGGAGATTCCTATTCTGCCCAATTCTACAATTCACTTTTTTCACACCTGTGCCATCGAGCCTGTGACATAGCGCTCTGATATTCAGTGGGCCTCACACAATCCAAAAGTGTCCAGTGTCCACAAGTGTCTGCAGAATTCAAAATCTCCCTTATCCTGTAGTCACTTTTTTCACACCTGCTGCATCGAGCCTGTGACATAGCGCTGTGATATTCATTGGGCCTCACACAATCCAAGTGTCCAGTGTCTGCAGAAATTCAAAATCTCCCTTATCCTGTAGTCACTTTTTTCACACCTGCTGCATCGAGCCTGTGACATAGCACTCTGATATTCATTGGGCCTCACCCAATCCAAAAGTGTCCAGTGTCTGCAGAAATTCAAAATCTCCCTTATCCTGTAGTCACTTTTTTCACACATGCTGCATCGAGCCTGTGACATAGCGCTCTGATATTCATTGGGCCTCACACAATCCAAAAGTGTCCAGTGTCCACAAGTGTCTGCAGAAATTCAAAATCTCCCTTATCCTGTAGTCACTTTTTTCACACCTGTGCCATCGAGCCTGTGACATAGCGCTGTGATATTCAGTGGGGCTCACACAATCCAAGTGTCCAGTGTCCACAAGTGTCTGCAGAAATTCAAAATCTCCCTTATCCTGTAGTCACTTTTTTCACACCTGTGCCATCGAGCCTGTGACATAGCGCTGTGATATTCAGTGGGCCTCACACAATCCAAGTGTCCAGTGTCCACAAGTGTCTGCAGAAATTCAAAATCTCACAGAAATTCAAAATCTCCCTTATCCTGTAGTCACTTTTTTCACACCTGTGCCATCGAGCCTGTGACATAGCACTGTGATATTCAGTGGGCCTCACACAATCCAAGTGTCCAGTGTCCACAAGTGTCTGCAGAAATTCAAAATCTCCCTTATCCTGTAGTCACTTTTTTCACACCTGCTGCATCGAGCCTGTGACATAGCGCTGTGATATTCAGTGGCCTCACATAATCCAAAAGTGTCCAGTGTCCACAAGTGTCTGCAGAAATTCAAAATCTCCCTTATCCTGTAGTCACTTTTTTCACACCTGTGCCATCGAGCCTGTGACATAGCACTGTGATATTCAGTGGGCCTCACACAATCCAAGTGTCCAGTGTCCACAAGTGTCTGCAGAAATTCAAAATCTCCCTTATCCTGTAGTCACTTTTTTCACACCTGCTGCATCGAGCCTGTGACATAGCGCTGTGATATTCAGTGGCCTCACACAATCCAAAAGTGTCCAGTGTCCACAAGTGTCTGCAGAAATTCAAAATCTACCTTATCCTGTAGTCACTTTTTTCACACCTGCTGCATCGAGCCTGTGACATAGCGCTGTGATATTCAGTGGGCCTCACACAATCCAAGTGTCCAGTGTCCACAAGTGTCTGCAGAAATTCAAAATCTCACAGAAATTCAAAATCTCCCTTATCCTGTAGTCACTTTTTTCACACCTGTGCCATCGAGCCTATGACATAGCGCTGTGATATTCAGTTGGCCTCACACAATCCAAGTGTCCAGTGTCCACAAGTGTCTGCAGAAAATCTAAATCTCCCTTATCCTGTAGTCACTTTTTTCACACCTGTGCCATCGAGCCTGTGACATAGCGCTGTGATATTCAGTGGGCCTCACACAATCCAAGTGTCCAGTGTCCACAAGTGTCTGCAGAAATTCAAAATCTCCCAGAAATTCAAAATCTCCCTTGTCCTGTAGTCACTTTTTTCACACCTGTGCCATTGAGCCTGTGACATAGCGCTGTGATATTCAGTGGGCCTCACACAATCCAAGTGTCCAGTGTCCACAAGTGTCTGCAGAAAATCTAAATCTCCCTTATCCTGTAGTCACTTTTTTCACACCTGTGCCATCGAGCCTGTGACATAGCGCTGTGATATTCAGTGGGCCTCACACAATCCAAGTATCCATTGTCCACAAGTATCTGCAGAAATTCAAAATCTCCCAGAAATTCAAAATCTCCCTTATCCTGTAGTCACTTTTTTCACACCTGTGCCATCGAGCCTGTGACATAGCGCTGTGATATTCAGTGGGCCTCACACAATCCAAGTGTCCAGTGTCCACAAGTGTCTGCAGAAATTCAAAATCTCCCTTATCCTGTAGTCACTTTTTTCACACCTGCTGCATCGAGCCTGTGACATAGCGCTGTGATATTCAGTGGGCCTCACACAATCCAAGTGTCCAGTGTCCACAAGTGTCTGCAGAAATTCAAAATCTCCCAGAAATTCAAAATCTCCCTTATCCTGTAGTCACTTTTTTCACACCTGTGCCATCGAGCCTGTGACATAGCGCTGTGATATTCAGTGGGCCTCACACAATCCAAGTGTCCAGTGTCCACAAGTGTCTGCAGAAAATCTAAATCTCCCTTATCCTGTAGTCACTTTTTTCACACCTGTGCCATCGAGCCTGTGACATAGCGCTGTGATATTCAGTGGGCCTCACACAATCCAAGTGTCCAGTGTCCACAAGTGTCTGCAGAAATTCAAAATCTCCCAGAAATTCAAAATCTCCCTTATCCTGTAGTGACTTTTTTCACACCTGTGCCATCGAGCCTGTGACATAGCGCTGTGATATTCAGTGGGCCTCACACAATCCAAGTGTCCAGTGTCCACAAGTGTCTGCAGAAATTCAAAATCTCACAGAAATTCAAAATCTCCCTTATCCTGTAGTCACTTTTTTCACACCTGTGCCATCGAGCCTGTGGCATAGCGCTCTGATATTCAGTGGGCCTCACACAATCCAAAAGTGTCCAGTGTCCACTAGTGTGTGCAGAAAATCTAAATCTCCCCTGTTCTATAGACACCTTGTACCTTGTTTTACATTACTATATAGTTTGTTGGATTTTGTCTACATTTCTACCAAAAATGAGGAAGGCTGGTGGAAGAGGCCGTGGAATTGGGCGGGGGTTGGCAGCTGGTAATGATGGTGTTGGTGGTGGATCTGATGGTAGTGGCAAAAGCAAAATAGGACCGAATGCAGGAGGTGTTGAGCCTGCGTCATCGTCTGGCTCCATAAGGCTTCGAAGGCTTAGTTTTCTAGGAGTTGGCAAACCGCTTTTAACGCCAGAGCATCAGGAAAAAGTTTTGTCTTACATTGCTGACTCAGCCTCCAGCTCTATCGCCTCCTCTTCTGAAGTTGTAAAAAGTAAAAGCACTGAGTCGTCATTGGAGGCTCATGTTCATGAACCACACCTTTCCTTGTGTCCTTCACCACAAACAAGATTGAAGGATGACGCAGGCCATGCTACTGATTACTCCATGGAGCTGTTTTCACATACCATGCCTGGATTATCAAGTGAAATGGTGAATTACCCAGGCCAAGATGAATCTGACATGGAATGCGCTGATGCACAGCCGCTGATAGATGATTCTGCTGGTACATTCACTCAGAGCACTACATTGTCCTCGCAGTGTACAGAGCCAGATTCTGACCCTGATGAGACTCAGGTGCCCCTTCCCGCACACTATACCACCATACACGGTGACACAGAGGAAGGTGCACATGACATTGAAGAGGAGGTGATGGATGACCCAGTTGTTGACCCAGATTGGCATCCATTGGGGGAAGAGGGTGCTGCTTCCAATAGCTCAGATGAGGAGCATCCACAGCAGACATCAACATCGCAACAGCTGTTATCTGGCAGGCCCGGAGCACTCCAAAGACAGGTTCCAAAAATCAAAAGAGTTGTTGGACAGCTTGTCCAGAGGGTCAAAACATCACAGCGTGCTAGGCCGCAAAATGTCTGCCAAAGTAGGAAGAGTGCAGTGTGGCACTTTTTTGAACAAAATCCTCATGATCAGGCCAAGGTTATCTGTAAGAAGTGCGCAAAGACCTTTAGCCGAGGGAAAAATCTGAAAAATTTGAATACCAGTTGCATGCTTAGACATTTAACCAGCATGCACTTGCAAGCGTGGACACAACACCAAACCTCAAGTGCCACATGTGCAACTGATCACAAAGTAGGTAGTCAGCAACGCTATATTGTTTCCCCCACTGTAAGCCCACCGGTTAGCACAGCAGCAAATGTTGAGGTGTCGTTGCAAGGCCACAGCAGTCAGGGAATCCCACTGTTATATCAACGAAATACAAAATCTAGGCCATCAGAAAGAACACCAACTCCATCACCATCATCAACCCTCTCTCAGTCCGCCCTGTTCACCGCTACTTCTACCATATGCAGCTCTCAAGTCCAGCTCACCCTCCCAGACACTATGAGTAGGTCAAGAAAGTACTCAGTCTCTCATCCGCGTACACTGGGTTTGAACGCCCACATTGCCAAACTAATCTTGTTTGAGATGATGCCCTATCGGTTGGTGGAAAGCACAGCTTTCCGCGAACTCATGGCCTACGCAGTACCATGCTATGACCTACCCAGTCGCCACTTCTTCTCTCGCAAAGCCATCCCAGCCCTCCACCATCATGTAAAAGACCGCATTGTCCATGCACTCAAGCAGTCAGTGAGTGGAAAGGTGCACCTCACAACTGATGCATGGTCCAGTCGGCATGGCCAGGGCCGTTACGTGTCCATCACTGCACACTGGGTTAATGTGGTGGATGCAGGGTCCACAGGGGACAGCGGTGGTGGGACAGTGCTGCCTAGCCCACGGTATAGGAAACAGTTGGCTGTAGGCGTTCCACCCTCCTCCTCCTCCTCCTCCAGAAGCGAAAACTCGTCCACAGAGCGCAGTCGTACGAGCACTCCATCTGCAGCTGCCACTGTTGCACTCGAGGTGTCCCCCTATCGAGCAGCTAGTGGAAAGCGTCAGCAGGCTGTGTTGCAGATGATGTGTTTGGGCGACAGACACACCGCCGAGGTGCTGGCCGAGTACTTGAAGCGACAAACTGAGTCATGGCTGGGCAGTGTACATCTTGAGGCAGGCAAGGTAGTTAGTGATAACGGCCGTAATTTTGTGGCAGCCATAGCCCTTTCAAAACTCAGCCACATACCTTGCTTGGCTCACACCTTGAACCTGGTGGTGCAGTGCTTCCTCAAAAATTATCCGGAGTTAACAGCCCTGCTCCATAAGGTGCGAAGACTGTGCACGCACATCCGCCGGTCGCCAGTACACTCCGTTCGTATGCAGAAGCTGCAGCGATTGCTCCACCTTCCCAACCACCGCCTCATTATCGACATTGCAACAAGGTGGAACTCCACCCTGCACATGGTGGAGCGGCTGTGCGAGCAGAGGCAGGCCATAATGCATTTGTGGGAGGATACACGGCCAGGCACTTTGAGAGCAGACATGGAGTTGACAGGTGTGCAGTGGTCGAAGCTGAAAGACCTCTGTAAAGTCCTTCAGTGTTTTGAGGAATGCACACGGCTGGTATGCGCAGACGACGCCATCCTAAGCATGAGCATCCCACTTATGCGTCTGCTCATGCAAACTTTGACGCACCTTAAGGAGCAGGCGTCTGCAGCCAATGTTGACGAGGAGGAAGAGGTGGAGGGAATCCTTGATGACATTCAGCCATTGTCTGCTCAGGGACCTCTCCTGGACGAGTTGGAGGAAGAAGAGGAGGATGATAATGGGGATGATTACTTAGGGGAGGAGGATGCATCTCATGGGGCAAGTGAAAATGTTGGCGTGGCAAGGTCTGGTACAGGGTTTGTGCATGACTGGAGGGATGTGGATTTGCCTTAAAGTGCTCCTCCAACCAGCACTCGCAGTGCATCATTGACACCGGGAACATTGGCCCACATGTCAGATTATGCCTTGCGGATCCTAAAAAGGGACCCCCGCATTGCCAAAATGATGAACGATGACGACTACTGGTTGGCCAGCATCCTGGATCCACGCTATAAAGGCAAATTACAAAACATCATGCCACAGGAGAACCTTGACCTAATATTGGCTAATAAACAAGAAACTCTGGTAAATCGGTTGCTTGAGGCATTCCCAGCACACAGCAGCGGTGATGGTTCTCACACGAGCCGTACGGGCCGGGGGCAGCTTGGCAGAGGTGTTCATGGTGCACACAGCAGAAGTGGCGTTGGAGACAGGGGTTTCATGACAATGTTGTGGACTGATTTTTCAAGTACCGCTCACACAACTGGTAATACAGCATCGATGGAAAGTGACAGGAGACAGCAGTTGTCAACTATGGTTACAAACTACTTTTCCTCCCATATCGATGTTCTCCCACACAGGTCATTCCCCTTTGACTATTGGGCTGCTAAACTGGACACCTGGCCTGAATTGGCACAATATGCCTGACAGGAGCTCGCTTGCCCAGCTGCAAGTGTGCTATCAGAAAGAGTCTTCAGTGCAGCTGGATCAATCCTGACAGAAAAAAGGACCTGTCTGTCAACCCAAAATGTGGATGATCTAACCTTCATTAAAATGAACCATGCATGGGTTTCCAAGGATTTTGTCCCACCTTCCCCTGATGACACATAGGGTGACAGAAAAATGGCTTGCTTTGGTCCACCTCTTCCTGGGACTTGACCTATTTCGCCTTTTGCATCAGCTGAATGTCCAACATCAGCATATGCCACTTTCTAAAACTCCCTAACTGTGCTGCCTCCCCCTCCCATGGCCGGGGTCACCACCTAGCGCACGACACCGTGCGAGTGCCGTTGCCCTGGACAGGTGGGTAGGTCGACTCTTGGGCGCGGGCACTGGCACAGGGTCCCTCATAGTGCAATCAAGTGTCTCTGACGGTGGTGGTGCACACCCGCCGTCAGACACACCGCCGTACTATGAGGGGCCCAGTGCCAGTACCGACGCCCACGAGTGGGCCCCCCTTGCTTGGGCAGGGCCCCAGCATTTGCAATCTTTACCTCTCCCTGCTCCTCCGCTGTGTAGTCTGGGCCGTCAAATCCATACTGTGCCTGACACCGTCTGAGCCTGCCTCCTCGTGTATTGACATATATTTTGAATGTGTACGCTATCCATACATGTTATCCGGGGATACGGTACCCTTTCTCACCTTTGTGCAATCACGTGCAATCCATACTGGGCCTAACACCGTCTGAGCCTGCCTCCTGATGTATAGACATATATTTTGAATGTGTACGCTATCCATACATGTTATCCGGGGATACGGTACCCTTTCTCACCTTTGTGCAATCACGTGCAATCCATACTGGGCCTAACACCGTCTGAGCCTGCCTCCTGATGTATAGACATATATTTTGAATGTGTACGCTATCCATACATGTTATCCGGGGATACGGTACCCTTTCTCACCTTTGTGCAATCATTTGCAAGCCATACTGTGCCTGACACCGTCTGAGCCTGCCTCCTGATGTATAGACATATCTTTTGAATGTGTACGCTATCCATACATGATATCCGGGGATACGGTACCCTTTCTCACCTTTGTGCAATCACGTGCAAGCCATACTGGGCCTAACACCGTCTGAGCCTGCCTCCTGATGTATAGACATATCTTTTGAATGTGTACGCTATCCATACATGTTATCCGGGGATACGGTACCCTTTCTCACCTTTGTGCAATCACGTGCAAGCCATACTGGGCCTAACACCGTCTGAGCCTGCCTCCTGATGTATAGACATATATTTTGAATGTGTACGCTGTCCATACATGTTATCCGGGGATACGGTACCCTTTCTCACCTTTGTGCAATCACGTGCAAGCCATACTGGGCCTTACACCGTCTGAGCCTGCCTCCTGATGTATAGACATATCTCTTGAATGTGTACGCTATCCATACATGTTATCCGGGGATACGGTACCCTTTCTCACCTTTGTGCAATCACTTGCAAGCCATACTGTGCCTGACACCGTCTGAGCCTGCCTCCTGATGTATAGACATATCTTTTGAATGTGTACGCTATCCATACATGTTATCCGGGGATACGGTACCCTTTCTCACCTTTGTGCAATCACTTGCAAGCCATACTGGGCCTAACACCGTCTGAGCCTGCCTCCTGATGTATAGACATATATTTTGAATGTGTACGCTATCCATACATGTTATCCGGGGATACGGTACCCTTTCTCACCTTTGTGCAATCACGTGTAACCCATACTGGGCGTGAGAACGGCTGGCGAGCTGTTAAGCAAGCTACAGCACCTGTGGTTTGCACACGTAAGTTTTTCATTTTTTTCAGGAATGACGGTTAGGCCTAATTCCAGAACTGCGGTTGACCTGCACTTACTGGGAAATCATCGTTCGCGAGTAATAATTGTAATCAATGATCCCCATCACTAACGTTGTTCAGCGGGTTATCTGCACCTGTAAGCGACAAACGCTGGCCTTTTCAGTGTAGCGCACATGCAGCCACGGACATGTAAGGGCATGACACACCAGTTATTGGCCAATCTCATGTGCCAGAGCCTCACGTGTCCCTCTAGTAAGCCAGACTCGGACTGCGGGGCATGACGGAGTCTCGTTCGTTAACGTAATTAAGCTTGCAATGTGTGCATCTGTTCTGTAGCTGGCATGGTTGAGGTTGCCCGTGTTGAGTCAAATTACGCCGTAGGCTCCACTCCTGGTGGTGCCCTTCTGGACATTCCTTTAAGGTTCAGCTTTGCAACCATACTGCCCACATAAAACAAACACTTTGCCTTCATGAACGCTGTTTGGAGGGTCATGACTCGTGGGAATAGCGCCGCCCAATCAGTTAACCTGCTAGAGAGATCCTTCGTTGCTCCCAAGCATGACCTCACACTCCCTAGGAGGAAGGTAATGCCACTGTGGCGACCGTACTCCTGGGGGCGACACAAGTGCACTGATGCCCAGCCACTGCTCGATGAATCTGCTGGTACATTGACCCAGACTCAGACCCAGACCCATGAATCTGCTGGTACATTGACCCAGACATTGTACCAGTCAATGCTGGTACATTGACCCACTACATTCCCCTCGCACGCTACCCGGCCTGAATCTGACCCTGATGAAACTCAGGTTACCCTTCCCATATACAGTTCCATCTTACACGGTGACAAAGAGGAAGCTGCAGATGAAAGTGCAGGTTTGGCCCACCTGCCATCAGACACACCACTGTACTATCAGGGGCCCTGTGCCAGTGCCGTCGCCAACGAGTGGGCCCCCCCTGCTTGCTCAGGATCACAGCACTTGCAAGGTTGAAATACTGTGCAGTGAGATGGAAGATGGGGACGACGAGGAGTCCAGACTAGTACAGGGATTCCCTAGCGAGGAGACTTATTTGATTGTTTTCAATGTTGGGACAGCAATTTTTGGGGAGCACTATACTCTGGAGAATGATAGATGGGGCCCACCATACACTGGAACATTCCAAAGGTGGACATCAGACACTGGAGCAGCATTTACAGGGCCCATTATACACTAGAGCATTAGAAATGGGGCCCATTATGTTTGGAGCATTATTTGGGCCCATAAGACAGTGGAGCTTCATCCATGGGGACCAACATATACTGTAGCATTATGTGGAGCTCATCATATACTGTTTCAAACATTATATGGGACCAATGATTCTGTATGGAGAAATAGATGGGCCTCGTCATGAGATGTAAAAAGTGAAGTATTTTTCATTGTACTATACCGCTATTTCTCTGCCGTATCGGAGCCTGATGAGTTGTGGTATTATGTGTTAAAGGGGCGCTCTTTCGCCCAGGGCACATGAAAACCTGGAGCCAGCCCTACCCCCCACAACTTTAGCCAAATAACCCCCATTTTTCAGTGCGTAACTTGTATTATAAAGTTAATTAAGGTTGACCAGCTTAAGTAAGAAGAATTGATGCTTTTGGCATTCAAATGAGCACTGTAGGTGTGTTTCCTGTCCTCCTCTCATTGCCGACTTTTATTCCCCATTGACTTACATTGGGTTTCGTGTTTTGGGACGACCCCGACTTTTCCCTATAATCGGCCGATCTTTCTCGACCCGACTTTTGGAAAAGTCGGGTTTCACGAAACGAAACTCGACCATAAAAAAACAAAAGTCGCTCAACTCTAATGTTAACTACTGGCATGGCTGTGATTGGCTGCTGAAATGATGTCATGATGCACTATAAAAACCGCAGCAGCCGCCATTTCGGGTTCACTCTGCTGTGAATTCAGTTAGGGACAGGCTGCTGTTGAAGACTGTGAGGGACAGTTAGAAATAGCGATCATCAAACATATCTATTGCTCTACCCAGGCTACATAATCCACCACTGTAGCATTTTTGTAGCCCAGCAGCGCTGTTTTAATAGCTGTCTGCAAGGGCTGTGTGAGTGCAGACCCACGCTGTGTAGTGTGTCCTGCAGGCACGTCTGCTTGTAGGCTGCCCAGCGTGTGTCTCTGCCTCATACACATTTTTCTTTTATTGCTGTTTTTTTTTTTCTCCTGTATAGTGTGCTTCCATACGTATCCATATAAGTTGGTTGCAAACACTAACCGAGTGGACAGCGGAGCCTTTCAGTGCTATAGCCCATTTCTCTGCACTGTTTTTGGCTGTCTGATAGGTCTCTCTGTGTGTGAGTGCAGCTCACGTTGCAGTGTGTTCTACAACCACCACTGGTTGTAGTCCGCTCAGCGTGCGTCACTGCCTCATACATAGTCCTTTTTTTGCAGCTAATTTGTCCAGATTTTTGCTCCTATATTAGTGTGCTTCCATCCGCATCCATTGTCATTGGTTGGTTGCAAACACTATATAGGATTAGTTAGAGGAGTCTTTTTGCTGGCTTGTGCCCTTCAGGGCCAGCCAGACTAGTATCACCCTATTTTTTGGAGCCTCATCAATTGCATTGAAGGTTAGCTTCCTGCATTGTAATCGCTCAAAAAAGTTTGTGATACTATAGCTTTCAAACTTTGGTCACATCCTTTTCTTTTTCCCCCAAAAAAAAAAAAGGAAATAAAGTTCACCAAACACTCCACTTTAGAGTTGTATAGGCCACATTAGATCATATTAAAGTGTAGTACACACACTCTTAGCCAAATTAGTGTTTCTTATACTGGTTAGGAGGTGTTCAGGAATAAGAACACTAAGCCACCCCTTTTTTACTTTTCTGCCTATCAGGGAGAGGACGGGGGGATTCAGCAGGGAGAGGACGTGGGGATTCGGTGTCTGCTGCGGCCACCAGTGACCTGGCATCCCCCACTTTTACCAGGCAACAGTCATTCATGCGCAGCTTTGTAGGACCTCGCCGTACCCCACTGCTGCGTGACGAACAAATTGAAGCCGTTGTCGGAAGGATGGCAGCTAACGCATCCACTTCAATGACTTCCGCATCCTTCCAGGGCCAGAGCACTGAAGAGCAACCATCTGTCTCTTCACCACCTGCCAAATTGCCCAGGCAGTCTGAGAGCCCTGGACAGGAGCCATCTCAATCTTTACTATTGTTCTCAGAATCTGTTGGCTTGGAAAGAGGTGGCCAGCCAAGCAGCATTCTAGAGCGTGAAGAAGAGGGAGTATGCAGTGATGCGCAACTGCTTTGTCCCTCTGAATCTGAAGAGGCGGGTGGGCCAGTGCCTATTGTCAGCACACCTCAGTGCTCATCTGATGATGATGAGACTCAGTTGCCAATTTCTGGTGCGTACGGTGCTGGCGAGACAACCCAGGACCAGCCGGTGCTTGAAGAGGGGAGTGGAGATGATGAGGTCCTTGATCCATCATGGCGTCAGCCACAGGAAGGTGGTGGGAGCAGCTCTGAGGAAGAGATTCCCCGAACGGCCAAAAGAGGAGGGAGAGGGCGGGGGCAGACTTGGTTGCCTGTAGCCTCCACTTTGGCACCCGTGAGGAGCAATCCTCTTCCAAAACAGAAAAAGGGCGCTCCCAGGACTTGCAGTGCGTGGTCTTTTTTTGACACAGTTGCAGATGACATTTGCTTTGTCAAATGCAAGCTGTGTCATCAGAAAGTTAAACGAGGGAAAAATGTGAGCAACCTCAATACCACAAATATGTGGAAACATGTGCGTACCAAGCATGAGGTGGAGTTACACAGACACACTGAAGATGTAGGCCAACCTTCAGCAGCACCTACCACCTCTTCAGCTCGTGTTGGGGCCTCTTCCTCCAGCTCACACACAGCTGGTTCGGCTTCCTCACTGGAACGCCATGGAAGAACCTCTGCCACTGTTGTCCAGAGACCCAGTGAAATTCCACCCACTGAACCACGTTCTCAGTCATCAGCACCCTCCCAGGCCACTCACCAGCAATCGGTAGCACAGGCATGGGAGAAAAAGCAGCCATACTCGGCAAACCATCCCCGAGCACTGGCTCTGAATGCTGGCATTGCCAAACTACTGGCCCTTGAGATGCTGTCATTCAGGCTGGTGGAGACTGACACCTTCCGAACTTGATGTCATTGGCAGTTCCACAATACAATGTGCCCAGCCGCTTTTATTTCAGCAGGCAAGCCGTCCCTGCCCTGCAAAAGCATGTGGAGGGAAAAATTAAAAATGCGCTACTAAACGCCATCAGTAGCAAGGTCCACCTGACCACCGATGCGTGGACCAGTAGCCATGGACAGGGACGATACCTTTCCCTCACTGCCCATTGGGTCAATGTTGTGGAGCCGGGTACAGATCTGGAGAGTGGCTCTGTACGTATTCTGCCAACTCCAAGGATTGCAGGAATGCAGTCTGTACATATTGAGTCCTCCTCCTACTCTAGTTCCTCGGAATCAGCACTGCATGAGCCTGTTAGGCCAGATATGAGCATAGGTGTGGCCAAACGTCAACAGGCCGTCCTTAAATTAATTTCTTTGGGGAATTGGAGCCACACAGCACAGAAGCTCTGGAATGCCATCAAGCAGGAGAGCGATGTGTGGTTTGTGCCAGCGAATCTCCAGCCAGGTTTGGTAGTGAGTGACAATGGCCGAAATCTAGTGGCAGCTCTGGGCCTAGGCAACCTCACTCACATACCATGTCTGGCACACGTGCTCAATTTGGTCGTGCAGAGCTTTCTGAGGGACTATCCGGATCTTGATGCACTGATGCACAAGGTTCGCCTAGAGTGTGCTCACTTGCGGCGTTCCAGCATGGCAAGATTGCACATTGCGTCTCTGCAACGCCGATTCCGCCTGCCAGAACATCGCATCATATGTGACCACCCCACCAGGTGGAATTCAACGTTACATATGTTGGAGCGGTTGTGTGAGCAGCAGGCAGCAGTAATGGAGTACCAGCTGCATCAGGCGCAAACAAGTCGCACTGTGCGCCGGACACACTTCACCACCACTGAGTGGGCCACTATGAGGGACATCTGCCAAGTTTTGCGTGCCTTCGATGACTCCACGCGGATGGCCAGTGCAGATGATGCACTAGTCAGCATGACTGTCCCCCTTATCTGTCTGCTTCAAAAAACCTTACAAGCACTAAGTGAGGAGGTTTTTGAAGAGGTCGAGGATGAGGAGTCAGAAATGCCATCTGCTTCTGGCAAGTCTGCGCAACGTGCTTCCACACAAAGGCCCAGGCAGGGGACACTTAGTGAGGAGGATGACGAGGAGTCAGTGGAGGAGGAGGAACACATCTCTCCAGAGGAGGGAGGTACACAAGGCTCTAGTAGTCAGTGTGTATAGCGAGGGTGGGGTGATGCTGAGCAGGCTGAGATGCTGCCTCAAGCTGGGGACAGCGTTTCCAGTCCAGTTGGCAGTCTGCAGCACATGGTTGATTTCATGCTGCAGTGCTTGTTAAATGACCGCCGCATCGCCAACATTCTCCACACGGCTGATTATTGGGTGTACACCCTCCTAGATCCTCGCTACCAGGACAACTTACAAAGCCTCATACCACAGTTGAACCGGGAGCGTAAAATGCGGGAGTACCAAGAAACACTTGTGCAGGCCATCATGTTCTCCATTCCCCCCGCAAGTGTTGCTGGTAGTGCTTTTCAAAGCAGCCATGTGGGTAGAGGCAGTGGAGGAAGCTCTGCACAAAGAGGTAGCAGAGGCAGTGCTGCAGGACAAGGCAAGGCCAGTATGGCCCAAATGTGGAAAAGTTTTGTGGGACCACCACAAACGGCTACACCATCACAGACGGCTCCAGTCAGCAGGAGGCAACGTTTCCGTCAGATGGTGACAGACTACTTGTCTTGCCCTGTTAGTGTACTCCCAGATGGCTCTTCCCCGTTCAAGTATTGGGTCTCTAAGCTGGATACATGGCCAGAGCTTAGCCAGTATGCATTGGAGGTGCTGGCTTGCCCTGCTGCAAGTGTATTATCGGAACGTGTCTTTAGTGCTGCAGGTGGTGTGGTAACAGACCGTCGCACGCGACTATCCGCCGATAATGTTGACCGGCTTACTTTTCTGAAAATGAACAAGGCCTGGATCTCACCTGAATTTGCCAGTTCTCTTCCAGAATAAATAATTGGCTGGCAACAGGATCCAGGTCTCCTGTTGTGTTCATGTTTCTATGACCTGAACTTTATTTCCTGGGCTACGGCAACGCCCGTTGTTGCTCAGAAGTGCTGTCCACACAGACAAAACACTCGCTCATGTGTAAGTGGGGTTCGGTAACGTCAGCTGATCCTCTGCTGTGTGTACGGCAAACTCTCCTGCTGCCTACAACTTCTGACTACCTCTGATTTAATATGTTCTCTGATTTGCCCTCTGTCTCCACTCTGTTTTGAGTATTTCCCCCGGCCTACAACACCGCCTGTTTCTGCTCTTAAGTGCCGTCTGCACAATCAACACTTGTTCCTGTGTTACCTGGGTCCTGTAACATCTGCTCATCTCCAGAGGTGAGTCCGGCAATGTCTCCTGCTTTGTCTACATTCCCACTACTTGTAGTGGAAAAGTGGACAGAGCAGGAGACATTGCCTGACTCACCTCTAGGGAGAAGCTGCTGTTACAGAACCCCAGTAACACAGGAACAAGTGTGGGTTGTGCAGACGGCATTTCAGAGCAGCAACTGGCGTGGTTGGAAGCCAGAGGAAATACTCGAAACAGAGTGAAGACAGAGGCCTAATTGGAGTACGTTGACAGTTAGTAGTAGTCTAGAAACAATCGAAAACTGCCACCAAGTAGGCCTCAGCCTACTACCTGATTTTCCCTGGGCTCCGACACCGCCAGTTGGTGCTCAGAAGTGCTGTCCACACAGACAAAACACTCGCTCATGTGTAAGTGGGGTTCGGTAACGTCAGCTGATCCCCTGCTGTGTGTATGGCAAAGTGTCCTGCTCCCTCCACAGTCAAACAACCTCAGATTTACACCTGGCTCCAAGTAGGCCTCGGCCTACTACCTGATCTTCCCTGGGCTCCGACACCGCCAGTTGGTGCTCAGAAGTGCTGTCTGCACTGACAAAACACTCGCTCATGTGTAAGTGGGGTTCGGTAACGTCAGCTGATCCCCTGCTGTGTGTACGGCAAACTCTCCTGCTGCCTCCAAATTCAAACAACGTCTTATCTTAAACTGCCTCCAAGTAGGCCTCAGCCTACAAAATGACTATCCCTGGGCTCCAACATCATCAGTTGTTGCTCGGAAGTGCTGTCCACACAGAAAAAAACACTCGTTCATGTGAAAGTGGGGGTCAGTAACGTCAGCTGATCCCCTGCTGTGTGGAGGGCAAACTGCTGCTGCCTCCAAATTGTAACTACTCCAGATATAAACATTCTCTGATTTGGCCTCTGTCTCCACTCTGTCTCTAGTATTTCCCCTGACCTCCAACACCGCCAGTTCCTGCTCACCGTTGCCGTCCATGCATTCCACACTTGTTCCTGTGTTCCTGGTGTTCTGTTACGTGAGCAGATCCCACAATGTGTGTCCTGCACTGTCTCCTGCGCTGTCCACCTTCCCACTGCAAGCGGAGGGAATGTGGACAGAGCAGGAGACAGTGGCAGACACACATCAGGGGATCTGCTGACATTACAGAACCCCAGTAATGCAGGAACACGTGTGGATTGGGCAGACGGCTGCTGTACGCATAAACTGGCGGTGTTGGTGGTCACGTGAAATCCTGGAAACAGAGTGGAGACAGATGCCTAATTGGAGCACGTTGACAGTCTGTTGTAGCCTACAAACAATCTAAAACTGCCACCAAGTAGGCCTCGGCCTTCACCATGATTGTCCCTGGGTTCCAACAACGCCAGTTGGTGCTCGGCAGTGTCTTTGGCACGGGTACTCCCTGTTGCCCAGCCTGGTTCCAGCACGCCAGCTGTTTCCGGGTAGTGTCAAGGTCACTATGCCACCAATCCGTTGTCCTGTCGTCTTGCGGCCGGGTTAGCCGACTCTACGGTGCCTGCAGTTTAGGTGACTCCTATGTGGGCTGCGGGAACTGGCACTGAAGACTGGATCCGTAGTGCCAATGGGACATGGACCCCCTGTAGCACTGTGGGTTTTGGTAACTGTGGCCGGCTTGCGGCCTGGCTACTTTGCTTTGGATGGGTACCTTCTGCTACCCACTCGGGTTCCAGCACTGTCAGCTGGTTCTCGCCAGAGCCTTTGGCCTAGGTGCCTCCATCTCAGTATCCGAGGTCCAGCACCGTCAGCTGGTCCTTGGTAGTGCTTTTTAGCACAGGTACCTTCTGCTTAGTAACCGTGGTCCAGCACCGTCAGTTGGTCCTCGGTAGTGCCATTGGCTCTTGTTCCTTCTGCTACCCATCCGGGTGCCAGCACTGTCAGCTGATTCTCGCCAGAGCCTTTGGCCTAGGTGCCTCCATCTCGGAATCCGAAGGTCCAGCACCGTCAGCTGGTCCTTGGTAGTGCTTTCTAGCACAGGTACCTCCTGCCTAGTAACCGTGGTCCAGCAACGTCAGCTGTTCCTCGGTAGTGCCATTGGCTCTTGTAGCTTTTGCTACTCATCTGGGTTCCAGCACCGTCAGCTGGTTCTCGGCAGTGTCTTTGGCACGGGTACTCCCTGTTGCCCAGCCTGGTTCCAGCACGCCAGCTGTTTCCGGGTAGTGTCAAGGTCACTATGCCACCAATCCGTTGTCCTGTCGTCTTGCGGCCGGGTTAGCCGACTCTACGGTGCCTGCAGTTTAGGTGACTCCTATGTGGGCTGCGGGAACTGGCACTGAAGGCTGGATCCGTAGTGCCAATGGGACATGGACCCCCTGTAGGACTGTGGGTTTCGGTAACTGCGGCCGGCTTGCGGCCTGGCTACTTTGCTTTGGATTGGTACCTTCTGCTACCCACTCGGGTTCCAGCACTGTCAGCTGGTTCTCGCCAGAGCCTTTGGCCTAGGTGCCTCCATCTCAGGATCCGAGGTCCAGCACCGTCAGCTGGTCCTTGGTAGTGCTTTTTAGCACAGGTACCTTCTGCTTAGTAACCGTGGTCCAGCACCGTCAGTTGGTCCTCGGTAGTGCCATTGGCTCTTGTTCCTTCTGCTACCCATCCGGGTTCCAGCACTGTCTGCTGGTTCTCGCCAGAGCCTTTGGCCTAGGTGCCTCCATCTCGGAATCTGAAGGTCCAGCACCGTCAGCTGGTCCTTGGTAGTGCTTTCTAGCACAGGTACCTCCTGCCTAGTAACCGTGGTCCAGCAACGTCAGCTGTTCCTCGGTAGTGCCATTGGCTCTTGTAGCTTTTGCTACTTATCTGGGTTCCAGCACTGTCAGCTGGTTCTCGGCAGTGTCTTTGGCACGGGTACTCCCTGTTGCCCAGCCTGGTTCCAGCACGCCAGCTGTTTCCGGGTAGTGTCAAGGTCACTATGCCACCAATCCGTTGTCCTGTCGTCTTGCGGCCGGGTTAGCCGACTCTACGGTGCCTGCAGTTTAGGTGACTCCTATGTGGGCTGCGGGAACTGGCACTGAAGGCTGGATCCGTAGTGCCAATGGGACATGGACCCCCCTGTAGGACTGTGGGTTTCGGTAACTGCGGCCGGCTTGCGGCCTGGCTATTTTGCTTTGGATGGGTACCTTCTGCTACCCACTCGGGTTCCAGCACTGTCAGCTGGTTCTCGCCAGAGCCTTTGGCCTAGGTGCCTCCATCTCGGTATCCGAGGTCCAGCACCGTCAGCTGGTACTTGGTAGTGCTTTTTAGCACAGGTACCTTCTGCTTAGTAACCGTGGTCCATCACCGTCAGTTGGTCCTCGGTAGTTCCATTGGCTCTTGTTCCTTCTGCTACCCATCCGGGTTCCAGCACTGTCTGCTGGTTCTCGACAGAGCCTTTGGCCTAGGTGCCTCCATCTCGGTATCTGAGGTCCAGCACCGTCAGCTGGTCCTTGGTAGTGGTTTCTAGCACAGGTACCTCCTGCATAGTAACCGGGGTCCAGCACCGTCAGCTGTTCCTCAGTAGTGCCATTGGCTATTGTTCCTTCTGCTGCCACTAGGGGTTCCAGTACTGTCAGCTGGTTCTCGCCAGTTTCTCAGCCTTCTTGTACCTTCTGCTACATTTCCAAGATCAAGCTTTTTGAAATTGTCTTTGGTAATCCTTATTGATCTCCATGACGACAACCCTGATGACGACGACCCTGAAGACCACACCAAAGAAGACCAGAAATATGACCCTAAATAATAAGACCAAGAGGACAAAGAACATGAAAACAACCACCAAGATACAGAACAAAAGACAGAAGAAGCAAAAGCAGAAGAACAGAAAGCAGAAGAACATTAAGCATAAGACTAAAAATCAGCATAGAAGAAATCAAAATTATAAGCAGAAGAAGACTAAGCAGTAAATGGAGGTGAGTCCGTTCCTCCTCGTGGTGCCCCTGGAAAATGCCTGCTGCTGCAGGCCAAACTGAACACGGACAAATCCTGTTGTAAATCGTTTGTGACAGGCAGAACGTAAGGTGTAATCTTATAACATTTATAGATAAGTACTACAGGAATGCCTGTCACCATAAGAAAATGAAGAAAAAGAAGAAAAAGAAGAATAGGAAGAAGATGAAGAAATAGCATATGAAAATTAATAATAGCTGAATAAGAAGAATATGAAGAATGGAAAAAAAAAATTAATGGGAAGAAGGTGAAGAAGATGAATAAGGTGAAGAAAAAGTTAATGAAAAAAATGCCACTGCTGCGGATCATGAAGGAGAAAGTGTGGGAGAAGTACAAACGAAGGTGAAGAGCATGGAAGTTGTGAAACATACATATCTGACAAAATATAAAAAAGTTAACATAGTCAATATCTTTTTAACTCCGAACGTCTTGAAAAAAAAAATTGGAATTAATGCTATACCGTGTGATTTGAATAAACCACTATGCCTTTAATGTCTCCTCCACCTCCCACAATACATTCTACATGACTCTTATTTGTTTTCAATTACGTAGAATTAGCCAACAAGGAAATAAAGGGCTTTTTTAAATTCCGATACCGGAAGTACCATTGACTTGAATGGGACTTCCGGTATCGGAATCGGCGATACCCAATATTTTTTTCGTATCGGGCGATACCATCCGATACAATATTTTTGTGTATCGAACGGTATCGCTCAACACTAGTGGAGAAATCTCCAAGTATCAATCAGTTGGTTCAGATGTAGGGTTGTTCGGATGCGTGTTAGTGCATTCTTAGGAACACTAGATTTTCCCAGTAAAGGAGTCTATTGGTGGTTCAAGAGAAATATTCAGGTCACCTCCCAGGATCAAAGTGCCCTCTACAAATTGACTTGTCTATCTCATAATTCTGGAAAACCAGGTGTCTTGTTTTGTGTTGGGGGCATATACACATCCTATCGTGACCAGTTTGTGTGCCAACTTCCCCTTTATGAAAATATATCTACCATCTCTGTCATGAACCATGTCGATATACTGAAATGGTGTATTTTCTGCGAGAGCGATTGCCACTCCCCTTCCCTTCCTGGAAGAGGAAAACGAGTGGAACCATGTATTATGGTAGTGTTTCTCAAAACTTGGGTTTTTTTCCTGTATAAATTGGGTCTCCTGCAGGAGTGCAATGTCAGCCCCCAATTTCTTAATATGTGCCAATACCTGAGCTCTTTTAATTGGCGCGTTCAGTCCTCTTACGCTGTATGATGCTATTGTCGTTTCTTGCATACGATCAGCCATGTCAGAATGGCTGGTACATCCTCTCGGTTGGTCGCCTCCGGCACTCCCCGGACTCTGAGATTGTTTCTTCTGTTCCTGTTTTCAATATCTTCTCTTGCAGTATTGAGGGAATTGATATGATCTTCTTGTTGCTGAAGGCCCGTTTTTAGATCCCCAGCGAAGGCGGACAGCTTCGACTGCGCCTCCTCCAGCTCCTCCACTCTGCTGCCAATCTGCTGTATGTCCTTTTCAATTCACATGACATTTTTTGATTGATTTTTATTCTGATTTTTGTGAGGTAGAATGAACAAAAAACAGCAATTCATGAATTTCTTTTGCGGGGGCATTTATACCGTTCCACGTGTGGTAAAATTGATAAAGCAGTTTTATTCTTCGGGTTAGTGCGATTACAGCTATACCTCATTTATATCATTTTTTTTATGTTTTGGCGCTTTTATGCAATAAAAACGATTTTATGTAAAATAATTATTTTTGTATCGCTTTATTCTTAGAGCTATAACTTTATTTTTTTGCTGATGGAGCTATATGACAGCTTGTTTTTTTGCAGGACAAGATGACGTTTTCAGTGGTACCATGTTTATTTATATCTGTCTTTTTGATCGCGTGTTATTCCACTTTTAGTTCGGCGGTATAACGATAAAGCATAGTTTTTTTGCCTTTTTTTAATGGTGTTCACTAAAGGGGTTAACTAGTGGGACAGTTTTATAGGTCGGGTCGTTATGGACGCGACGATACTAAATATGTGTACTTTCATTATTTAAATTTTTTAATTACAATATTTATTGATGGAATAAATTGATTTTTTTTATTATTTTTTTAAAATACTTTTACAATTATTTTAATTTTTTCTTTATTTCATTCTTACATTTACACTTTGTCCCACCATGGGACACTCATTTTGTGCAGGCTGTGCACACTGACCTCAGAGACTTCCTGACATACCCTGTGCATGACAGTCTCTCAGCTCTGGTAACCCGGAAGACGTCAAGACAACATTGGGTTGCCATGGGAGCGATCGGGACCCCGCATCATGCCACGGCATCTCTGATCCAAAGGCAGAGGGGCTAATAGCTCCTCTGCCGGCTCCAGAGCGCTGCAATCATGTTTGATCGCAGTGTTCCGGGGGTTAAAGTGCCAGGAGTGGTCCGTGACCACTCCTGACACTTAGTGCCGGGTGTCAGCTGTGAGAATCAGCTGACACCCTGCCGCGATCAGCCACGCTCTCCCCTTGAGCATGGCTGATCACCTATGACATACTCTTCTGTCCATGGGGGAATTAAGACCCTGGTCACATGGATGGAATAGTGTGTCTGAGGTCAGAGAGGGGTTAATGTAAACTTGACTGGAAGGAAAAATTGTGGTAGAAAAAGGTCCACAAGCAACTGGGATAACACAGCCTTGAAAGGATTGTTAAGAAAAGGCAATTCAAGAATTTTGGGGAGATTCACAAGGAGTGGACTGCTGCTGTGCTGGAGTCATTGCTTCAAGAGTCACCACACACAGACGTATCCAGGACATGGGCTACAAGTGTCGCATTCCTTGTGTCAAGCCACTCATATCCAATAGACAATGTCAGAAGCGTCTTACCTGGGCCAGGGAGAAAAAACTGGACTGTTGCTCAGTTGTCCAAGGTGATGTTTTCAGATGAAAGTAAATTTTGCATTTCATTTGGAAACCAAAGTCCAAGCGTATGGAGGAAGTGGAGAGGCACAGTCAGTTTCCACAGTCAGTGATGGCTTGTGCAGCCTCATCTGCTAGTGTAGGTCCATGCTGTTTTATCAAGACCAAAGTCAGCACAATCATCTACCAGGAAATTTTAGAGCTCTTCATGCTTCCGGGGCCGGTTTTAGACAAAGTGGGGCCCTAGGCAAAATTTTAAAGTGGGGCCCCAAATGCTAACATTGTAAAATCACACATTTAGGTTACATTACATGAGCAGGATGCGGATACAGGTGGAAGAGGGGCCTGTGCTGGTGTGGTAGGGGGCCGGGCTAGTGGGGTGGACCACTGCTTACCAGACGAAGCAAAGACGAGACGGAGACAGCTTCCACTTGTAACAGTTCCGGATTTATTTGTCATCCTCCTGACGACCACCAAACACGCACCACAGCTTCTTTACACCACTGTATCGCCTGGCCTGGGTACTGTAAGAGAATGGTCAGCCATAATATACTGAGCGGCCATGTTGTCTCTAGCAGCCATTTTGTTGAAAGTTAGAGAAGATTCAACTTCTACAAAAGAACTAATAGATGGAGGATGGCAAAATGAGATCATGTCTCCTAGCAACCTCAGCCGATGTGCGTAGAGGAAGATTGGATCGATCAATAGGGTCACAGGTTACCAAATATATGGTCAGTATGCTTATACGTGATAGTGTGGTAGCGAAGAGTAGAGTAGTTAAAATGTCAGGATGTAAGAATTTAGGGACCTAGACTGGAGACAATGATAAGATTTTAGGACAGTAGCCATAGATACCAATGACTTATGGGTTTTAGTGTTGCTTGGAGAAATGTTAATTAATATCTTCGTATTATGTCATTATATTCTCTTTTCTAAACCACGTTTCTGTAGATTACCATGAAAACTCCTTAGAATTATAATGTTAACGCCCTCTGCGGCAAAATGCAGCTTTCTTTGTTCTGATAATGTATAAGAAGCCCCTGTTACTGTCGATCGGGGCCATTCCATCGCCATCATGCCACTGTGCCTCACCATGGCCAGGGCACAGAGCCTTACCATCGCCAGACTTCCTAGCGAATCTCTGCCTGTCTGAATTCCTGTTTTTGCCCGCATATTCCAACTCCTTTGTTATTCTGTATCTGTTTTGCTGTGTATCTCCGAATAAACCTTCAACCTCAGCTTGATAAGAGATCGTCTGTGGAACTTCTTCCCGACTCTTCCAGCTCTCAATAGGACTTTTTCTTACAAGTGGCGATTGCCAGCCAGGAGGAGCGGCTCCGGAGAGCTGCCTCCAGAAGAACCAACGGAAGAAGCCGCAGATGAGGGCTTGGAGGTGGGAAGAGGAAGAGAAAAAATAAAAGAAACGCGTGTGGCCACACGTGAAACCGATCAAAGTAAGCCAGCCTGAAGGAGAACCTCTCGTGATCGCTCCGAGACCGCCTGCCCGAGTTTTTTATAATAAAACCACGGATAAAGAAAAAAGACTATAAAAAGATGAGTAACTAAGAAGAAGCTATCTACAAGGACGTGAGAATTTTTTTGTGTGCCCGGTAGCAAGAAGCTTTAAAAGGGCGTGGGGAGACGCCTGGCAAGCTAACGAGTGAGGCTGGAATCACGGCTGCACCTCTTTTGATATCTGGTCGACCCCCAAACAGCCGGCAGGAGGTCTTCCATTCGAGAGAGGTGTGAGTATCTAACGTTGCTTAAATTGCATTTGTTGATACTAGAACAGAGTCAAATTCGTCCTTGTAGACCACTGTAAATATGGAGTGGTTACGGAAGCAGGCAGAGAAATATGGCTGGCACACCCCAGCTGGAGGGGGTTAATGTGGAAACCACGTGGTTAAATTGTATGCGATGGTTTACCACAGAGAACAGGGAACTAGATAGAAAAAATTCGCTAGGTTAAGCTAATAGCCAAGTAGTGGCTTTGTGTAAGACAGTCATAACTTTTGATCAGGCTCTTGATAGGTAGCTTACACAGCAATATGTTAACATGATCACCCGGGGAGGGGCAGCGTATAGGGAGAGATTAGGAAAGCTGAGTGAGATGCTGGAGCTAGCACAGAGAGGAGGGGTGCGAGCAGCAGCAGCAGCTGAGAGCAGTTATGTCACAGATGGACACTGCAGCTTCGAGACACAGTGCTGATGTAAATACAGTTGTAGACAGGAGTAGAGAGTTAGGAGAATGAGTGAAGTAGTACATAACAAGATATAGTGTCCCAACAGCTCCAGCTTATGCAGACACAGTTGAGGAAAGATATATTGTCCAACAGCTCCAGCACATGCAGACCCTAGGTTAGGTGTGATGCTGCTTCAACCCCGAGAGAAAAAAATCCCAGGCCAAATGTTCCTGGTCCATCTTAAATTTATTAAAAAAATGTTGCCTAATTGGGAGGAAAGTAAGTGAGTGTTTTGTTAGGACGATGCAATCCGAGGTGAAGGGTGATGAGTCTAATGTTTTTGCATGCCATTCACCTCGGGGTGTATCTGCTGATTCCGGGAGGCCAGGAGTTCCGGGGGGGTATGCGCAGCTGCCGAGAATGGGCAGGTCCCGTTCGGCAGAGCCCCCACGGGATCCCATGAGAGGTCCTCCCTTGTGTTATTTTTGTGGACATCTGGGACATGTTAGACGTTTTTGTCCCAACTTTGTGCCAGGGCCTATATCCCGAGAACCCCGGGAGCCATTTAACTCCCAACATCCCGGGAGTTTTCTAGACCACCTTTCGGAGTTAGACCTCCGTATCCAGCAGTGAATGACCCTAGGCAGTATCAGCAGTACAGCGGTCTTCAAATGGTTAACCCAGTCTCACAGGAGCCTTCTGCTCCTGCTCCTTCCCCAATGGCTTTCACTCATCCGCACCCGGAGGTCCATGCTATTAAGGGAGGGGTCACTCCTCCTCGTCCCTATGCTCCGCTGATTAAGGAGCTGCGGGAACATGAGGACCGGACCCTGACTAAGGATCTCTTTGGGGCGGAGATGGCAGCTGTTGGACGGAAGCCGTGCCCAGATGGGGATGATGGATTTTTCGGGCTTCCCACCGCAGGTAACACTGATTGATGGAGTGCTCCCCCTGTTCCCCTTACCCTCCTTGCCCCCCTTTCCCTGGGCAGGGACGGTAGACCTTATGTCAGAGGGAGAATAGAGGGGCTGCCTTGGGAAGACATCCTCATCGATACAGGAGCCTCAGTTTCAATAACATGACACAAATTGCAGTCACCCCCTGGACTGCCTGAGACTACACTTTTGTAGAATTTGAGGACTCCTGTATTCAAGCAGTAAAAAGTCGTCCAGTGAACCTGAGATTTCAGGACACAGGGGGATCGAAGCAAAGGGGTCTTCGATGCGCTTTTTGGGTAAACCCACAGTTACAGTACACTATTTTGGGAACTGATGTTTTGGGAGCAATGGGAATTGTTGTTGATTTATGTAACAAAGACTTGTGGTGGAACAAAGAAGCCACTATCTGTTCTGTAATTGTCCCTGTAGAGGAGGAGGAGGAGGAGAGTCATAAATTACCCATTGCTAGTTTCGGAGCATGTACTGGTGAAAATGTTGAAATTACTGACAATGATGCTTTAAAGAATGAATTGAAGCAAAGGTTCCCTGAATTATGGATCTCAAATAAAACTGATTGTGGGTTAATGCAAACTCAGGTTAAAATTGATGGTGAAAAACTGCCACCTTTCCAGCGTCAGTACCGTATTCCTGAAGACGCGATCCCTTACATAAGGGTAGCAGTCAGTGAATTGGAGAAACAAGGTGTTGTTGTGAAAGGTAATTCTCCATGTAACAGTCCTATTCTACCTGTAAAAAAGGAAGATGGCAGTTTTCGAATGGTAGTAGACCTGAGACTTGTAAATAAGTACACTCCCTCAGCTGCTCACCTTGTTGCATCTGTCCCTGAAGTTATGTCACAGCTGAGGAGTGATTGTAAAGTGTTTTCTTGTTTAGACATTGCAAATGGCTTTTTCTCAGTACCCCTAACACCTGAATCTGCCCTCTGCTTCGCATTCACTTTTGAAAATGTGCAATACTTGTTCACGCGGTTGCCCATGGGATTTCACAGTTCTCCTGTGTATTTCCATCAGGCATTAGATCAGATGTTAGAACCCCTGGGTTACGGAGACAAAGTCTTGCAGTATGTTGATTATTTATTGATTCAAACTGTCGATGAATGTGAACACAGAGAAACCCTTGAAAATGTTTGTCAGGCTTTACAAAATGCAGGGCTCAAAATGAGTCTGGATAAAGTACAATTGATGAAATCAGAGGTTAAATTTCTGGGTGTGTCTGTCTCAGCAGAAGGAAAGAGGCCCATGCATGATAGGGTTAAAGCTATTCGGGCTGTCCCCATACCAACTAATATTACTGAACTCAGAAAATTTTGGGGTCTTATTAATTTTTCCAGAGAATTTATTGAAGATTTTGCCAATTTGGCTAAACCACTGTATGATTTATTGAAAAATGTTGATAATGACTTTGACCCTGTTAATGTGGAGGGAACCGCCTTACAGGCTTTTGAGGGATTGAAGCGCGCCCTTACGGCAGCTGCTGCATTGATTAACCCTGACCCTTCCCAGCCTTTCTACATTCAGACTCACACCGGTGATATCTCTATTTCTTCTGTGCTTCTACAAAAATGGCCCAAAGAAAGTCCAGAAGTGTCTAGTCAGTTGTATGCCTAGGTTATTACTCTAGGTTGCTTACCCCCGTGGAAAAAGGATTCACTCAGTGTATGAAGCACCTACTGGGCGTGCACTGGACTATGAATCAAGTGAGACATATAGTGGGATTTGCTCCTTTAAGTTTACAAACCACACATGTCACTTTAAAAACTCTGCTGCAGAAATTCTTAAACAAATTGAGCAACGGGGTAAAGAATTCCCAAAATTATGGTCCTTCTGTAAAATCAAAGGACACCAGAGGCTGATTCCTGATCCCCACATCCTTGGCAATGCATATGTAGACCACGCAGCCAAGGAGGCTGCACTCACAGGCGATGACAAATATCCTCAAGAAATCATCGCTGCAGTCACAAAACAACCCCGTGAGCCCCCCCTTGTCTTTTCTCCTCTGCAAGATCTCATGAAGGCACAGGAGAAGGATGGAGACTCATCCCTGTTCAATTCCCTCGAGTCCCTGCCCATTGAGGGGGAGTGCTTGTATTACAAACGAGTTAATGATAGACTTGTGCCTTACATCCCAACAACAATGATTAAGTCTTTGCTCAAATTTTCAAGCTAAAAAGGTGATTAAAATGGTTCATATCAATCAGTGTAGACTTCTTAATTATTTTACTGGGATTTCTGGTAAGGACTGATACTCCACTTTTTTTTTCTATTTCCTCCAGGTCCGCTGAAGATTTTCATATTTGACTCCTGGGACCATGAACCTATTGGATGATCAGGAGAAGATGTTTCACACTATACAGTGGGACTCTGATAGTGTGAGAGGGGGAGAAGATCAGGAAAATCCAGAAGACAAGGAATGAGAAGAAAAAGACCAAAAGACTTGACTATTGTGCAACTTATTTTTTTCAGGACTATTTGAATTATTTTTTTATTATGTGTTTGTTCTATTTTTAGGGACTTTTGCCTTACACACACGTGCATAAAGCACTGAATTACCCCAATATTCTTATTTTCAATAATTCACCCATGAATATTGCAGTACTGTATGTTGTACTCTGAATAGAGTACAAGAGGGGACTTGTAAGAGAATGGTCAGCCATAATATACTGAGCGGCCATGTTGTCTCTAGCAGCCATTTTGTTGAAAGTTAGAGAAGATTCAACTCCTACAAAAGAACTAATAGATGGAGGATGGCAAAATGAGATCATGTCTCCTAGCAACCTCAGCCGATGTGCGTAGAGGAAGATTGGATCGATCAATAGGGTCACAGGTTACCAAATATATGGTCAGTATGCTTATACGTGATAGTGTGGTAGCGAAGAGTAGAGTAGTTAAAATGTCAGGATGTAAGAATTTAGGGCCCTAGACTGGAGACAATGATAAGATTTTAGGACAGTAGCCATAGATACCAATGACTTATGGGTTTTAGTGTTGCTTGGAGAAATGTTAATTAATATCTTCGTATTATGTCATTATATTCTCTTTTCTAAACCACGTTTCTGTAGATTACCATGAAAACTCCTTAGAATTATAATGTTAACGCCCTCTGTGGCAAAATGCAGCTTTCTTTGTTCTGATAATGTATAAGAAGCCCCTGTTACTGTCGATCGGGGCCATTCCATCGCCATCATGCCACTGTGCCTCACCATGGCCATGGCACAGAGCCTTATCATCGCCAGACTTCCTAGCGAATCTCTGCCTGTCTGATTTCCTGTTTTTGCCCGCATATTCCAACTCCTCTGTTATTCTGTATCTGTTTTGCCGTGTATCTCCGAATAAACCTTCAACCTCAGCTTGATAAGAGATCGTCTGTGGAACTTCTTCCCGACTCTTCCAGCTCTCAATAGAACTTTTTCTTACAGGTACCTATTCTTCTGCTCCAGTCGCAGTAACGCACCTCGCGGATCTTTCACTGGGGGCTGTCCTAGACCAATCTACCCCTAGCGCTTCACCTGCCCGAGGTCGTCTTCCAATCGGTACCCCCGGGCCTCGTCTGTCCTGCGGTCCGTTGAGTCAGGGTCTCCCCCCTGGCTGCCTCTTCTCCTTGCCTGTCCTGCAGTCGGTCGGGTCAGGGCCACCCCCCTGACTGTCTCTCCTTTGTCCGTCCCCCTGGCCGAGCTCTTCTCACTTTCTCCGTCTTCTTCTGAGCTCCTCCCGGGACTAAAATCTCCTTGAGCCCCGCCTTCTTCTATTTATCCCCTCTCTCACAGGGGAATTTCCCACCCGGGCTCCTATCTCCCCGCCCCCCATGACTAAGGCTGGTTTCACATTTGCGTTTTTTAGCGCTGGAAAAAAACGCATACCTGCGCATGCGTTTTTTCCCCTATATTTAACATGGGTGCGCATACCTGCGCGCTGGTAAGCGCATGTATGCGATTTTCATGCGCTGCGTTTTTTTGGGGTGTGCGTTGGTATTTTCCAGACGCAGCATGTTGCATTTTTTGGCCCTTGAAAAAAGCGCATGCGCACGTATGCGCACGTTTTGCGCTAAAAATGGCCATTATAGCCTATGGATGCGCATACGTGCGCACTGGCATGCGCAGGTATGCGTTTTTTTAGCGCTGCGTTTTTTTGGTGGTGTCCACTTGTTGTCCTAGTTATAATCTTCTAAAGTCAAAAAAAAAAAGTCTATATAAAGGAGGTGCCTGCCAAAACTCTGCCACTACTACACTGACAGATTGAAGAGCAGACAGTCAACCAAGAACCCATTATATCAGCGAAGAATGTGAGTATATTACATTATATGCCTGTCCTTTTAAATTATGTATGTACTAATGATTTTTATTATTTTTACATGCAGTATGTCTTCAGAATCAGAGTATTCCCCATCGCGGCAGGAATTGGCGCAAGCAGACCGTGAGGTGATTATTTTTGTGCATCTGGTAAGTATATCTGCTGCTCTTCCAAATCTCTTACGTTTTTTTCAACTTTTTTAAGACATCGTCATCATCCTCTTCTGTGGACGGGACTAGTGAGGGCGAAGAGCAGGAGCAGCGAAGCCAAGTCCCGGTGGTGATACGGAATGTAAGTATCAAATGATTTGTAATGTTCTTTATTTTTTATCTTCTATTTTTACTCTTTTTTATGTTTCTTTTTTTGTAACTTTTTATTCAATTTAAATTGGATTATTCTAATGAATGTGTTTTGTCTAGGTTCCACAACGAGATGAAGACGTGTACCTGGATAATGAGCAGCTCATCAGCCTGGTCCAGGAGTGTTCGCCGTTGTGGGACAGCCGTGACCGGCTGCACAAGGACATTGTGGTGACCCGGCGGCTATGGAATGAGGTGGCCGCAGCGTTGATGGATGGCTGGGACAGCGCCACAGCATCCTCCAAAAAGGCGTTTAGTGAGTATTTCCCTGCTCTGTATTGTGCCGCAGTGACTGTTGTCCTTGACGGCACTGTTGGGTTTCGTGCTAGGTGTATTCTAGCAGGAAACCCAACAGTGTCATCGGGGTCTACAGTGACTGCTTTGAGTATTGTATTGCTACATTGTGCCGCAGTGACTGTTGTCCTTGACGGCACTGTTGGGTTTCGTGCTAGGTGTATTCTAGCAGGAAACCCAACAGTGTCATTGGGGTCTACAGTGACTGCTTTGAGTATTGTATTGCTACATTGTGCCGCAGTGACTGTTGTCCTTGACGGCACTGTTGGGTTTCGTGCTAGGTGTATTCTAGCAGGAAACCCAACAGTGTCATCGGGGTCTACAGTGACTGCTTTGAGTATTGTATTGCTACATTGTGCCGCAGTGACTGTTGTCCTTGACGGCACTGTTGGGTTTCGTGCTAGGTGTATTCTAGCAGGAAACCCAACAGTGTCATCGGGGTCTACAGTGACTGCTTTGAGTATTGTATTGCTACATTGTGCCGCAGTGACTGTTGTCCTTGACGGCACTGTTGGGTTTCGTGCTAGGTGTATTCTAGCAGGAAACCCAACAGTGTCATCGGGGTCTACAGTGACTGCTTTGAGTATTGTATTGCTACATTGTGCCGCAGTGACTGTTGTCCTTGACGGCACTGTTGGGTTTCGTGCTAGGTGTATTCTAGCAGGAAACCCAACAGTGTCATCGGGGTCTACAGTGACTGCTTTGAGTATTGTATTGCTACATTGTGCCGCAGTGACTGTTGTCCTTGACGGCACTGTTGGGTTTCGTGCTAGGTGTATTCTAGCAGGAAACCCAACAGTGTCATCGGGGTCTACAGTGACTGCTTTGAGTATTGTATTGCTACATTGTGCCGCAGTGACTGTTGTCCTTGACGGCACTGTTTTTTTTTTATCAACAGTGGACAAAGTCCGAACACGTTGGCGTTCGATCAAGGACCGCTTCAACAGTGATGTTCGTGCTGAGGGCCAGGTTCGCAGTGGATCTGCGTCAAGGACCAGAACTAGATACCGTCACTATAACGCGTTGCAGTTCCTAAGACCGGTCCTTGCCACGAGATCGTAAGTATTATAAATTTTGGGTTTTTATTTTTATTAATCTGTGTTTTTCTAATCCACAGCTGATGCTTCTTGTAAAGGCATGGTAGTAATGATTTTCCTTTCTTCAACAGCACCTGGAGCAGCACCCTGCAACCTGGCCCTGGAGCGGTCCTTCCTCGGACGTCCTCTGACCCGTCCCAGCCATCCGACAGCCAGGAAGCACCTTGCAGGTCAACCACACACACAGCTGGTGACCAGGAAGCTGGGCCATCAGGTGTTCCCCTGTCCCAGGTCTCTGCCACTGGTTATGCGGGCACTACCCGCCAGCGGCAGAGGGCCTTGGACAGGAATGTCTTGCCCGAGTTTATGCATTTGAGCGAGACATTTAATTCCAGCCTCAAGTCACTGTCCGACAGAGTTGAAAGCGGTTTTGCACTCATGGAACGTGGTTTTAACCACTTTGAACACCGCTTCAATTCTGTAGAACAGCGCCTTGACCGTCTGGAGGCCGACCTCAACAGACCAGCACACCATTTTTTTAGTAAGATTGAAAAGGGCATGGCGGAACACCTTAGTCCTGATCAACAGCTGAATGTGCTGCAGGCCTGCAACAATGCTTTCTTGCAGGCTATGCAGCATAATCGGTACGGTCAGCAGTCAGTGGTGTCCTTTCCACCTGTGCCACCATTGACTCGCTTCACCTCACTACCGACTTGTGCTGCATACCACTGCACGGACACCTCTATTCAAAGCCAGGACACCCACCGCTACACCACCACAAGTCTGAGTGCAGCTGGTCACTTCACCGACACCACCATGGCAAGCGCTGCTCCTGTCTGGAGCACCACCGCCACTCCCATGCATGCGTGGAGCTCAGCCACCACTAGGCAAACATGGAACAGCCCTGCCGCTACAACAACGTGTAGTAGCCCTGCCACCACCACTCTGCAAACCTGGACCATCACTGCCGCCACCAGTCCTCCTGCAAGGACGAGCACTGACAACGAAGAGCAGCAGCAGCAGCCACCTCAGCAGCAGCTCCAGCCACCTCATCAGCAGCCACCTCAGCAGCAGCAGCAGCCACCTCAGCAGCAGCAGCCACCTCAGCAGCAGCTGCAACCACCTCAGCAGCAGCTGCAACCACCTCAGCAGCAGCAGCCACCTCAGCAGCAGCCGCCACCTCAGCAGCAGCTGCAACCACCTCAGCAGCAGCAGCCACCTCAGCAGCAGCCGCCACCTCAGCAGCAGCAGCCGCCACCTCAGCAGCAGCAGCAGCCACACCTGCAGACGGGGGACCTACACTCAATATTTGCCCCTACTTCAAGGCGAAATCCATCAAGGCGGGCATTGGGCCAAAGTCGGTCCAGGCACACAAGCCTACGGCGACATGCCATTACAACTAATGTACCTGAACAGATTTCCTCTCCTCCAAGTGTTCCTAGTTTGATTCCCTTAACTGGACTACCTTCCCCCACAAGTTTTGTTGCCCCTTCCCCTCAAACACTGTCTTCAACAGCAAGTGTTGCATATTCCCTGCACACCCCCAAATTGAAACCATCTGCCCCCAAACGCCGGAAAAAATAATTTTTTGGTTTATTTTTGTGATAAAAAATAAATTTACATTTGTGGTTCACCATTACTAAGTTTCATTAATGTTGTTTGCGCCGCTCACACACACTGATGGGTAAATACATGTTAAAAACCAACCCAAGGCCTAGTATAGTCATATGTGAAATAACACGGACTAGTATAGTCATACCAAGGCCTAGTGTAATAACTCGAGTTTTACCAACTTGGATCTGGTTTCATGAAAAACAAACTGTTGAAACTTGTCTTAAAAATAAGTTTCTTTCTAGTTTCACCAGTTTGTTTTTTGTGAAACAAGATGCTAGTTGTTAAAAATCGAGTTATTACAGTAGGCCTTGGTATGACTATACTAGGCCGTGGTATTTCACATATGACTATACTAGTAGGCCCAAGGCCTACTATACTCATATTTGAAATACCACGGCCTAGTATAGTCATTCCAAGGCCTAGTGTAATAACTCTAGTTTTACCAACTAGAATCTGGTTTCATGAAAAACAAACTGTTGAAACTTATAAGTTTCTTTCTAGTTTCAACAGTTTGTTTTTTGTGAAACAAGATGCTAGTTGTTAAAAATCGAGTTATTACAGTAGGCCTTGGTATGACTATACTAGGCCGTGGTATTTCACATATGACTATACTAGTAGGCCCAAGGCCTACTATACTCATATTTGAAATACCACGGCCTAGTATAGTCATTCCAAGGCCTAGTGTAATAACTCTAGTTTTACCAACTAGAATCTGGTTTCATGAAAAACAAACTGTTGAAACTTATAAGTTTCTTTCTAGTTTCAACAGTTTGTTTTTTGTGAAACAAGATGCTAGTTGTTAAAAATCGAGTTATTACAGTAGGCCTTGGTATGACTATACTAGGCCGTGGTATTTCACATATGACTATACTAGTAGGCCCAAGGCCTACTATACTCATATTTGAAATACCACGGCCTAGTATAGTCATTCCAAGGCCTAGTGTAATAACTCTAGTTTTACCAACTAGAATCTGGTTTCATGAAAAACAAACTGTTGAAACTTATAAGTTTCTTTCTAGTTTCAACAGTTTGTTTTTTGTGAAACAAGATGCTAGTTGTTAAAAATCGAGTTATTACAGTAGGCCTTGGTATGACTATACTAGGCCGTGGTATTTCACATATGACTATACTAGTAGGCCCAAGGCCTACTATACTCATATTTGAAATACCACGGCCTAGTATAGTCATTCAAAGGCCTAGTGTAATAACTTGTAAGTTGGAATGGAGCAGATTACATTCATCCACTCAATGCTGACTTGTATTCCCCATGGACTTTCATTGGGGTTGGGTTTTGAGGGTTGTGTTTTGAGAAAATCACATACTTTGTTTTCAACTAGTTGCACAATTTTCTCTTGAAAAAAAATGGTTTCCTGATTCATGGCCTGCAGCTTTGCTCGTTCCAATATATTTCACGCAGACTAGCAATGCTGCATTTTAACTCATATGTGTATTTACCTGCCCAGGTGTGTGAACATCAAAAAATTCAGTTATACATGGGAAGTTTTTTATTAAATTGGAGTTTCAAATATATAGTGCACTCAGTAATGGTATCAAATAAGGTTTTTTATTACCATAAACAAACAAAAACATTACACCATTTCATCTTGCCAGTGCACCCGTCCTACATCAGAAATAAAGTAGGCCGCAAATTGGTCCCTCATTTGGCCAACTTCAACGGATGACCTGAGAGTGTGCTGAGTGAATTCAGGCAATGGGTTAGGAGCATCATCGTCCAGTTCAAAGGTCGGGTGCTCTTTAGCCATCACAAAGTTATGTAGAACCACACAGGCCTTCACCACCTCATCGACTGTTTCAAGTTTAAGATTAATGGCCGTGCCCAGAATTCGCCATCTGGAAACAAGAATCCCAAAAGCACACTCGACAGTTCTTCTGGCCCTGGTCAGCCTGTAATTAAATATTTTTTTGGTGTGGTCCAAGTCCCGGCTGGAGTAGGGTTTCAGTAAGTTTCCGCACACTTGAAAAGCCTCATCGCCAACCATTACAAAGGGCAGTGGCGGAGCTTCGGTTTGAGGAAGAGGCCGTGGCATAGGGAAATTAAATTGGTTGCCATACAACCTCCGGCCCATGTCTGAGTTTTTAAAAGCCTGTGAGTCATTACCACGGCCAAATGCTCCAATGTCCACTGCTACAAACATACATCCGGCATCCGCAATCGCAATGAGTACTATTGAAAAGTACTTTTTGTAATTATAGTACTCAGATCCCGTTCTTTGGGGTTTGATGATCCGTATGTGTTTACCATCAACAGCTCCCAAACAGTTGGGAAAATTGCATACTGTCCAGAATTTGTCAGCAATTTCCATCCACTTTTCAGCGGTGGGCAGGGGCATAAATTCTGGGCAAAGAACATTCCAGAGAGCCCGGCAGGTGTCAGCAACAATTCCAGACAAGGTAGAGATTCCAATACGGTACTGGAAGTGTAGTGAAGATAGGGTTTCTCCAGTCGCCAGGAATCTGTGAACAGACAAAGAAGTAAAATTAATATTTATGTATATTATTTTAAAAAACTATAAAATAAAATATTAGTACATTCACGAAAACTAATTACCCACGGTTTTGAATACTAAATTTAAAAAAAACCCATCAGACCGCACCCCTTGGTTTTTAAAACATACCGTAATGTCACCAGTAGCCGTTCCTCAGGAGGAATCGCATGACGGAGCTGTGTGTCCTGTCTCCGGATGGATTGTTGGACACGAGCAAGCAAATCCATGAAACTTTCGTGGGACATCCTGATATAATCTGTAAATTTCTCCGGGTTTGCCTGTAGCTCGCTGTAGAGGGTGTGGTATGCCCCACGGCTCTCCCGGAGTTCAACAATCGGATGTATCCACATACGCCGCTGTCTTCGCTGCCTCTCTCTCTTCCTTTGTTCATGGCAAGCAACTGCATACGCCTGAGCCATCGCGATGTCCAAATCCAAGTTGAAGTGAAAACTCTTCCAGCGCAGATCCATGGTCACGAGAAGAATCAAGCAAATGTGAAGAATACTGTAGACAGGGTCTATATATTAACATACCACACCCACAATGAAGTCCCATTGGTCTTGTGTGTTGTTGAATGGTTGTTTTTTCATTTTTGTGGGGTTTTTCCAAAATCTGTAAAAAAACGCAAACGCACAAAAAACGCATACAAACGCGCAAAAACGCTGCGTTTTTTTCCTGCATGCGCATAAAAATGCTTGAAAAAAACGCAGCATTTGTATGCATTTGTATGCGTTTTTTTAATGCGTTTTTTTGCGGGAAAAACGCGCTGCAAAAAAAAGCAAGTGTGAAACTAGCCTAAGCGGATTTCTAAGCCCTAAGCTGATGTTAAGTCCTGTACTACTCTCCCCTGCCATCTTGTGGTCATTTCACGGTACTGCACTCCCTTTTCTGTCTTTCCCTGCTCTTACCATTCTAACCTGTCAATCTCTGTCACTAGTGCACAAACCGTCCCCTCATTCTACCAGTCACGTCTGTCCATCAAGTCACCTTCCCCACACTGGCACTGTGGCCCCCATATTCAGGGGCCTTATATCAGCCAACGGGTCTGCCACTATTAGCATTACACAGGAGCGTTGCTAGTCTCAGAAAAGATTGGGGGGCCCAAGCACCAAGACAAAGAGTTGTCCCCCAACCCCCTCATAATTTTTTTTTTAACACTGCAGATGACACAGCAGGGCTCCCAACCGTCCTGGATGCAGCAGGACAGTCCTGATTTTGACACTCCCACCTGCGGGATTGTAATTTTCCCCGCACTGCAAATCAGCCGCCACACCCATCTGTCATTTCAGAAGGGACTGTGTACCGATCGCCATACAATTCCCTCTATGCACAGCACACTCCAGAACAGAAGCCCTCCCCGGCTCACATGACCAGTCACATGACTGTGACCTCATCCTATGTAACACCAGAGAGAGCAGTGATAACTCTCTGAGAACAGATAATATAGTAGATGTCACTTGCAGTCCTATGTAACACCACAGATAGTCTTACTCTGAAATGCTATGGCTATGTTCACATGCATTTTTATCAGTAGCCAAAACCTGTTCTATTGGCAGTAAAAATGTTGCGTTCAAAACATCTGTTTTTCAGCTTGTTTTCTGGTGTTCTTGACACTTTTTTCAGCTTTTTTTAAAGTGCGGATGTTTGCTTTGTCTACAGTATGTTTAAGGCCACGTTCACACGTTGAGTATTCAGTCAGTATTTCACATCAGTATGTGCAAGTCAAAACCAGGAGGGTGAGAAATCCAGAAGTGGTGACTTATTTCTACTATACTTTTCCTCTGATTGTTCCACTGCTGTTTCTGCATTACAAATACTGATGTGAAATACTGACCAAATACTAAACATGTGAACGAGACTTAATAGTTTAATTCACCAAAACCACTTAAAAAATTGCAGCGAAAAATACCGATACTGCAGCTTTCTTTCTTATTTTCTTTCATTGCTTTCTATGGGTGAAAACACACTGAAAGAAGTGACACGCTGCATATTTAAAAAGTGCTACAGTCCTGAAATTCAGTCAGAAAAAAAACAAGCGCATGCAGGAGATTTCGGAAATCTCATATGTTTTGCTGGCACTTTAAAAAGCTGCTCTTGGCCATGTTCATATGCAGAATTTCTGCAGCTTTTTCTTCTGCAAATAAGAAGTTTACAGCATTTTATAGCACAAGCAAAGACTGAGATTTTCAGAGATCTCCTGCGCACCCTTTTATCTTCTCCTGGCTGAATTTCACAACTGCAGCGTTTTTTAAATCTGTCACTTCTTTCAGCAATTTTCTTCACCCGTAGAAAGCAATGAAAAAGTTTTAGAAAAGCTGCAAATGTCGCAACGTTGCTTTTCGCTGTGTTTTTGGTGAATAAAACTAACTTTATTAAACATGTACTGTAGACAAAATGCATACTGTAAAAAAAAACAAACAGCAAAAGCTCTAAGGGTCTGTGTCCACAATCAGTAAACTCTGGATGCTGCGTACATCCGCAGCATCCAACCCTCAGCGGCCAGATTTTACAGCATAGTGGAGGGGATTTCTAGAAATTCCATGTCCACTATGCGTCCACATATGCCCGCACCTAACCCGCAGAGACGGACATGCAGCACGACTCTCCAGACCGCAGCATGTCAATTTATCTTGCATTGATGCGAGTCTCCACAAGAGAAATCTCACCGGTACAATGTATTGGATGCGGTGATTCCGCACAGTTAAATGAACACATGCGGAATCGCCTGCATAAGATGGCAGCACTTTGGACACAGCGGACATGTGCTCCATCTAAAGGGCTGCCATTTCTGGATCGTCTGCACATACCCTAAAAAATGGGTGTTTTGAAAGCAGTGTTTTTACTGCCAAGAGAGCAGGCTTTGGCTGCCAAAAAAAAAATGCACCAAAAACGCTGATTCCTATGCACACCTGTACTATATATATGTGTATGGTTTACCCTTATTATTTCACATGGGAATTCATTTATTTCTAGGTCATAAATCCCCTGATTCAGCAGACAATATCGCTGTCTTGTGTCACCCAGACAGTAGTGACAGGAGGTCACCCTGTCACATTACAAGCAGTGATTAGTGACTGTGGTCAGAGCCAATGCTGATCGCTGCTGTATGTGGCTGTGAATCCTGATCCTGCAGCAATCAGCACAGAGCTCCGGACCACAGGGAGTAAATCACTGCACTCTGACCTGTTACTGCTGCTCTTACCAGGTTCTGCGGCTTCACTTAGGCCGGTTTCACATTTGCGCCTCAGGGCGCAGTGACGGCCTGCGCACTGCCGCCGCTAAGCCCCGCCCCCTGCCGCACCTCCACTTGTAGCTCCACCCCCGGGCGCATGACGCTGCATGCGTCATGCGTCCCCTATCTTTATCACTGAGGATGCAGGCCGTGCGCAGTATGCGTTTGGTGGCGCTTGCGCCCTTTTGACGGTGCGCCGAGCGCAACCAAATTGCAACAGGTTGCGTTTGGCGCTGGTCGGCGCACCGTCAAAAGGACGCAGGTGCCGCCAAATGCAAACTGCGCACGGCCTGCATCCTCAGTGATAAAGCTAGGGGACGCATGACCCATGCAGCGTCATGCGCCCGGAGGTGGAGCTACCGGTGGAGGTGCAGCAGGGGGCGGGGCTTAGTGGCGGCCGTGCGCAGGCCGTCACTGCGCCCTGAGGCGCAAATGTGAAACCAGCCTAAGTGAAGCCGCAGAACCTGGTAAGAGCAGCAATAACAGGTCAGAGTGCAGTGATTTACTCCCTGTGGTCCGGAGCTCTGTGCTGATTGCTGCAGGATCAGGATTCACAGCCACATACAGCAGCGATCAGCATTGGCTCTGACCACAGTCACTAATCACTGCTTGTAATGTGACAGGGTGACCTCCTGTCACTACTGTCTGGATGACACAAGACAGCGATATTGTCTGCTGAATCAGGGGATTTATAACCTAGAGGCGGAGCTACCGGTGGAGGCGTGGCAGGAGGCAGGGCTTAGCGGCAGCCGTGCACAGGCCGTCGCTGCGCCCTGAGGCGCAAATATGAAACCGGCCTTAGGCATATCCTTTCTCAGGACATTGCTAGGAGCAGCCATGATCAGGACTCAGGAGGAGACATACAGAGAGCTTCAGGCATTGGTCACTGTGCTGTAATTGGCCCCTCCCCCTCACTCTCAACTTTTAACCTAGCTACAGGGAGAAAGACAAGGGCGCTCAAGGGGCTTTGCGAGAGACACTCCAAGACTTCAGAGCAATGCACAGCATTATTCACTGCTGTACACCCTCTGGGCACTTCATAAATGGACTGCAGATGCAGGGGGGCCCCTTTGTAGGTGGGGGCCCCAGGCATCTGCCTGGTCTGCCTGATCCAAAGGCTGGCCCTGCATGCTTCCTTCTGCCGACAAGCTTTTTTGAGATAGAAATTTAATTCTCCAGCAGGACTTGGCACCTGTCCACACTGCAAAAAGTACCAATACCTGGTTTAAAAACATCAGTATCACTGTGTTTGATTGGTCAGCAAACTCACCTGACCTTTACCCCATAGACAATCTATGGGATATTGTCAAGAGGAAGATGAGAGACACCAAACTCAACAATGCAGATGAGCTGAAGGCTGCTATCAAAGCATCCTGGGCTTCCATAACACTTCAGCAGTGCCACAGGCTGATCGTCTCCATGCCATGCCACATTTACGGAGTATTTGATGCAAAAGGAGCCCCGACCAACTATTGAGTGCATTTACTGAACATGCATTTCAGTAGGCCAACATTTCGGATTTTAAAATTATTTTTCATGCTGGTGTTATACCAAACAAAGCAAAGCCAATATCAGTCCGAAATGACAATTATTTCTCATCCAAATTTACAATGTAAAGCAGCAAATGAGATAAAATGTAACTTTTAATATACCAATTAAAAAAAACACCAAAAATAATGTCACCCACAAGTGAATTTAAAAAAAGATGCAAGATAAATGGGTGATCCTCAGAGGATATTTGCAAGCACCCAAACGCATCACATAAGGGATATAGAATGTAACTGATAAAACAGACAACAACCTATATAATGGATAAAGCATGAATGAAAAGGTAGCACAATGCTATAGCCAGTTGCACATATATACACATGTATATTTTTAAAGGCCAGAGCACAGGTTCATAGCCTTTCATAAACGAGATTTCAAAAAAGGAGCGAGATTTCAAAAAAGGAACAATCTCACCGGTTTATGTAGACGGTCAGGAGTCACCAGGGATACTCTGTATACCAACAGGAAGGTAGCGATGGGAAGACAATACCCTGTCAATTCCCTTACATGCTAACCATTAACTGATCCCCAGGCTCCTGCCCTTACAAGGGCAGTCCACAGCTGGCCCTATATTGCACATGCCCTGCACTTTCCCTATAAGGAGCGTCCCAACGCGTTTCATCCAAGTAACTCTTCAGGGGACTAACTTGTTTAAAGTGCCATAGTGCTATAGCTAAGAGAAATACATCCTCCCGCTCTCTATGCTATCTGCTGTCTGCAGAGAGTGGAAGGGAGAGGGGATATATATATCGTTGTGTTAATGCACACATATTGCCGCAATTAGATAATTAACACATATATCTTTGATCATACCTCGCATACCAGTTGCAAGATTTAAAACTCCCAGGGTGCGCGCCATAATCCGCGCTAAAGACGCCCCACAATTACATCACTGGAAAGGAAAAACCCATATCCAATGGGCGGACGAAGCCCCATTTCCGGTGCAATCGCAAAATGGTGGATGCCCCACTTCCGGTAACAAACCACATACACAAATGGCATATTTCAAATTATCCATACACACTCATGTTTTGCGCGTCAGACATACCACATAAGACGACTCAGATAAGGAGCGCACATCATAATTCGTGCTAGACACCGCCTCAGTAGATTTCCCAGAACCGATGTCGCCCCACTTCCGGTGAGAGCAAGATGGCGGATGCCCCACTTCCGGTGGCGTCTATCAAACAAACGGCGCCACACTTCCGGTTAGCAGGGAAACTATCCTGCCACACTTCCGGTGTCGTCCATCAAGATAAATGGCGCCACACTTCCAGTTAGAAGGGAACATATCCTGCCACACTCCTAAGAGTGCAGCGCCGCCGCCAACGTCGCCATCACAGAAAAAGCCAATCATATATGATAGCACCGGAGAGGCACAATAATTCAAACCATATATTCATATAAGCGCGCAATATTATAGCATATCCAAATATCAAAAAAAGCAAATGGCGCCCAATTAAGTGCCAGTATAAGATAATGCGCAAAACAACAAATAAGCGGCATCATGAAATGCATATATAGGCATATAATGTAAATGTATACACATATGCCAATCCCCAATAATGGGTGACAGAAAAGTGATTCAGGCTTAAAGAAAAATCCAAACTATAGATCAAAAAATTGGGGAAAAGGCAAAAGAAGGGATTCAAATAAAACAATTAAAATTGATCTGTTCATTGAGGCCTTTAGGTGTTACAGTATCCAAGTAGAATATCCACTTAGCCTCACGTTGCAACAGCAACTGATCCCAATTGCCGCCTCTTTGTGGTTTAGGGACCCTATCAATGGCAGTAAAAGAAAGGTATGAAATCTGCCCCTCATGCATACCATGAATATGCCTTGAGATTGGAGTGTCCCTCTTATGTGTTATGTCTCCCACATGTTCACCAATTCTCCTCTTAAATTCTCGAATCGTTTTTCCCACGTACTCCAATCCGCACTTACAAGTGACTTTATAAACAACACCTTTAGTACTGCAATTCATGAAATGTCTAATAACATAATTTTTCCCGGTCACATTGCTTACAAAGGTCTTACTCACACCAATATGCGAACATGCTACACAATGGCCGCATTTAAAACAGCCCATAACGTCACTGTGGAGCCATGTTCTATTTACTGAAGGTGAAAAATGACTACGCACCAGTCTATCCTTCAAAGAGCGTCCTTTCCTATATGTAATCATGGGGAAATCACTCAAAAACGGAGAAATGTCATTATCCATCTGTAAAATAGACCAATGCTTTTTTATGATATTTCTTACGGGAATTGCACCATTGTCATATGTTGTGATGAATCTGAGGATATCACTATCCGGGGGCTTCCCATTGTCTGTAGTCAATAAATCACAACGTCTGCTTTCCTTAGCTCCTTGATAGGCCTGCTTCAACACATGCTTGGGGTAGCCCCTATTCAAAAATCTATCCCTCAAATCAACAGCCTGTAACTCAAAACTAGATGTCTCAGAACAATTTCTGCGAATTCTGAGATATTGTCCCTTAGGGATTGCTTTCTTAAGATGTTGAGGATGATGACTACCCCAATGTAATAGGGAATTGGTAGATGTAGGTTTCCTATAGGTAGAAGTTCCTATCTCCCCTTTCTCGTTCTTCTCAATCAATATATCCAGAAAGGGCAGTCTCCATGTCTCAATGACTGAAGTGAAAAACAGGCCTATATCATTGTGGTTAAGAGCCACAACAAATTCATTAAATTCCTCAACGGAGCCTCTCCAAACAATAAAAATGTCGTCTATGTACCGCGTCCACAATTCAGGGACACGGCACACAGACGACCCCCCATCCTCATCACCACCAAAAACCAGAATCTCCTCCCACCAGCCGAGGAGGAGATTTGCATATGCCGGGGCACAAGGGCTCCCCATAGCGGTCCCCCTCAGCTGGTGGTACACCTTATGGTTAAAAACAAAAAAATTCCTAGTAAGACAAAATCGAAGGAGTTGCAGGACAAAAAGGTTATGTTCTCGGTATTGACATCCTCTCGTATTCAAAAAATATGCCACTGCCTCCAAGCCATGTGTGTGCGGAATAGATGAGTATAATGCTTCAACATCAATACTTGCAAGATAGGCCTCAGGATCGATGGTTAGCCCATCCAATCGACGGAGGAGATCCGGTGTATCTTTAACAAAGGACTGAAGTGAAGAGACAAAAGGGGACAAAATCTGATCCAAATAAATTCCCACATTCTGGCAAAGACCACCCACTCCTGAGACTATTGGCCTACCTTTAAGGGGACTAAGCCCCTTGTGTATCTTGGGTAGGCAATAGAAAGTTGCAGTAACCGGATGATTAGGGAGCAAAAACTCAAATTCAGTCTTATTAATGATCTTCTTAATCAAAGCTTCTAATAGAATCTGCAGTAATTCCTCTCTATATATATTCATAGGATTATTAGACAAAACCTCATAGGTGTCACTATCTGAAAGGATAGTATTGCACATCTGCTGGTAAAGATCCACCCCCAGGATGGCAACATTGCCACCCTTATCTGAGGGTTTAATAACAATGCTGTCATCCCGTTCCAGGGGCGCAATGGCATCCATCTCTTCTTTAGAAAAATTATAGTGACAATAAATTCGATCATGTGAGAGCTTAATCAAATCCTCAGTTACCAAATTAGAAAAAACATCAATTGCAGACAGATCACCAGTGAGTGGTGGCATTTTTGTGCTCTTATTTCTTAGTTCATTGAAGGAACCTTGGCCCAAGGTTTTGGGATTTGTCTCAGATAAAGAATCATGTAACCTTACATCAGGTAACATATCTTCTGGTATACCCAACTCCGAACTCATACGGGAGTCTTGTTTCTGAAAAAATTTCCTCCACCTCACTTTCCGCAGTAATAAATTGAGGTCCTTAACTGACCTAAATAGGTCAAAATCCGTATTGGGAACAAATGAAAGGCCCCTACACAGAATAGCTCTCTCAACACCATCTATAATTCTATCTGAAAGATTAATAATCTGTATATCCTCAGAGGAGGGTATATCATTTGTTATAAAACCAGTCCTTCTTGGTTTGAGGTGGTCTGTTCCTTAGTGCATAGACTTGATCTAAAAAATGTCCGCTAGAAACATCCGATCTATCAGAAGGTCCCCGCGTACCTCGACCTCTGCCCCGTCCTCTATTCCTCCCTCTATTGGAGCGATTTCTACTCTCAGACTCAGAAAAATCAGTATCGGTTGAAGAGAGCTCAGTATCTCTATCTGGGGCGCCTATACGTGGGGTTAAGACTAAATAGGCTTTATTGTCCTTAAAATCTTGAACGTCCCGCAAATATTGTTTATGTTTTCTTTCTTTAAGATGGGGTATTGAAAACGTTCAATGTGTGTCTGCAATTTCGTCTCTTTTAATCCAAAATCTGTTTCAGTGGATATTCTACTTGGATACTGTAACACCTAAAGGCCTCAATGAACAGATCAATTTTAATTGTTTTATTTGAATCCCTTCTTTTGCCTTTTTCCCAATTTTTTGATCTATAGTTTGGATTTTTCTTTAAGCCTGAATCACTTTTCTGTCACCCATTATTGGGGATTGGCATATGTGTATACATTTATATTATATGCCTATACATGCATTTCATGTTGCCGCTTATTTGTTGTTTTGCGCATTATCTTATACTGGCACTTAATTGGGCGCCATTTGCTTTTTTTGATATTTGGATATGCTATAATATTGCGCGCTTATATGAATATATGGTTTGAATTATTGTGCCTCTCCGATGCTATCATATATGATTGGCTTTTTCTGTGATGGCGACGTTGGGGGCGGTGCCGCACTCTTAGGAGTGTGGCAGGATATGTTCCCTTCTAACCGGAAGTGTGGCGCCGTTTATCTTGATGGACGACACCGGAAGTGTGGCAGGATAGTTTCCCTGCTAACCGGAAGTGTGGCGCCATTTGTTTGATAGACGCCACCGAAAGTGGGGCATCCGCCATCTTGCTCTCACCGGAAGTGGGGCGACATCGGTTCTGGGAAATCTACTGAGGCGGTGTCTAGCGCGAATTATGATGTGCGCTCCTTATCTGAGTCGTCTTATGTGGTATGTCTGACGCGCAAAACATGAGTGTGTATGGATAATTTGAAATATGCCATTTGTGTATGTGGTTTGTTACCGGAAGTGGGGCATCCACCATTTTGCGATTGCACCGGAAATGGGGCTTCGTCCGCCCATTGGATATGGGTTTTTCCTTTCCAGTGATGTCATTGTGGGGCGTCTTTAGCGCGGATTATGGCGCGCGCCCTGGGAGTTTTAAATCTTGTAACTGGTATGCGAGGTATGATCAAAGATATATGTGTTAATTATCTAATTGCGGCAATATGTGTGCATTAACACAACGATATATATATCCCCTCTCCCTTCCACTCTCTGCAGACAGCAGATAGCATAGAGAGCGGGAGGATGTATTTCTCTTAGCTATAGCACTATGGCACTTTAAACAAGTTAGTCCCCTGAAGAGTTACTTGGATGAAACGCGTTGGGACGCTCCTTATAGGGAAAGTGCAGGGCATGTGCAATATAGGGCTAGCTGTGGACTGCCCTTGTAAGGGCAGGAGCCTGGGGATCAGTTAATGGTTAGCATGTAAGGGAATTGACAGGGTATTGTCTTCCCATCGCTACCTTCCTGTTGGTATACAGAATATCCCTGGTGATTCCTGACCGTCTGCATAAACCGGTGAGATTGTTCCTTTTTTGAAATCTCGTTCCTTTTTAGAAATCTCGTTTATGAAAGGCTATGAACCTGTGCTCTGGCCTTTAAAAATATACATGTGTATATATGTGCAACTGGCTATAGCATTGTGCTACCTTTTCATTCATGCTGTATCCATTATATAGGTTGTTGTCTGTTTTATCAGTTACATTCTATATCCCTTATGTGATGCGTTTGGGTGCTTGCAAATATCCTCTGAGGATCACCCATTTATCTTGCATCTTTTTTTAAATTCATTTGTGGGTGACATTATTTTTGGTGTTTTTTTTAATTGGTATATTAAAAGTCACATTTTATCTCATTTGCTGCTTTACATGCTGGTGTTATACAGTATTCTAATTTACTGAGATAATAACTTTTGGGTTTTCATTGGCTGTAAGTCATAATCATCAACATTAACAGAATTAAACACTTGAAATAGATCACTCTGTTTGTAATGACTCTATATAATGAGATTCACTTTTTGTATTGAAAAGCTGAAATAAATTAACTTTTTGATGATATTCTAATTTTGTGAGAAGCACCTGTACATGAAGTATGGGGAGAACTTGTCACAAATTGCAGGAACTGCTGTATCAGCCAGGAGTTGCACAGGGGAGGGACATAAACCCCGATGAGTAAGAGAGGAATATGATGTAAAGAATACTCCTATCTTAATCAATTTTGTCATGATCTAAACTGATCTTAATATGATCTAAATTAGTGAAGGTCAAATAGGACCATCCAATCCACGGCCTGTTTAGTAGCCTAAGGGTACCGTTACACTTAGCGATGCACCAGCAATCCCGACAACGATATGGATCGCTGGTGCATCGCTAAGTGGTCGCTAGTGAGATGCTACACTGGCAAATCACACCAGCGACAAAGCAGCGGTTGGGGGTCGCTACTTACCTGTCAGATGCGGCGATCCTGACGTCCTCCCGCCCGCTTCCACGTGTCGCCACAGGAAGCCCAGCAGGAAGCGCCCGACGAGAAACAGTCCAGGATGTTCTCGCACGACCAACGATGATCAGCGGGGGAGCCGGTCGGAGGTAGGTATCAGACATAGCGATATCGCTAGCAATATCGCTGCTACGTCACAAAATCAGTGATGTTACAGCGATATTGCTAGCGATATCGCTATGTGTACTGGGCCTCTAAGCTCCCAGACCATGTGAGTATCTTGGAGACATATTACATCACACTAATGAGATTAATGTATTGAAATAACAAAGTCCATTTTATTCTGTCATAAGGACACCATACATTTCAAAAGAGGAATGACAACATATGCACTGTGATGGACAAATGATGGAAATATATTAGAAGGATTTATCTTAGCCTTGGTGTGCTTCCCTGCACTTGTGTGCTGTTTATAAACAGAAGGTATATTGCAATTGAACAAGCTGGAATTTAAAAACAATGTAAAGCTAATCAGACACACTAACGATCATAAATTCCAAACCCCTCTCTGCTCTATCACAAACCATTAATGTATTTAGCCTTATAATCCAACTAGTAAAACGAAAAAAGTGGTTTGGTACCGTTTTAGCCAGTAGAAAAAAATATATAAAGTGCTCTCAGCGAGAGAAACAAAATAGGAATCTTGTGGGTGTGACACCTTTTAATGGCTAACAAATAAGAGTGAACGATGTTACAAAGCAAGCTTTCGGGACTGCTTACGTCCCTTCATCAGGCTGATATCAGGGAATGATGAAGGGACGTAAGCAGTCCCGAAAGCTTGCTTTGTAACATCGTTCACTCTTATTTGTTAGCCTTTAAAAGGTATCAGACCCACAAGATTCCTATTTTGTTTCTCTCATTGAGAGCACTTTATATATGCCTTATAATCCAATATGCAAAAATGACTCTTTCTCATCAAGTAGCAAAAAACTGTTTTCTTTATTAATTTTTATACACAAAACATAATAAAAACATCCATAGAATAAAATTGAAATGAATTTTACAGAATTGGTTCCAGTGGCAAATAATATACTTAATAGACAGATGGTCCTGTATAAAAATATATCACGTAGAAAATACATTCTACCCTCTAGTTTTGTTCATTCATACAAGCAAAAAACGGCTTAGTAACACCCAGGGGAGAATATTTCACTACCAATATAACTCCATTAGAGAAAGTGTATTCGTTGTACCTAGAATTACGATAATATTTCAAATCTATGACAGCATGAATCAATATTAGAAGTACAGCTCCCCCTGGTGTCATTCCTTGCATAATGCCGGTATAATGTCGGTATAAAAAGTTTTTTTTACATAATGTACAGTACATAAAAGAATAGTGGTAGAACATAGGGTGAAGATATAATGTACCCTATAAGTACTATCCAAGACAAAATAAATGATATTCTCTAATAAGGTAGTCCGGTGGCATGAACTATATGATAAATAGCCCTCCCTTCTACTACGGACTACCTTATTAGGAAACACCATTTACAGAGTGACAGATTGACTGACTGCAGACTTAGAGTTCAGGAGCAGACAACCCCTTCAATTCTGTGGGTTGATAGTCATGTCGATACCACATTTATATAGGTGTTACTTATCTTTCGTAGAATAAATAGCTTTTTTAAAATATCTTTTTTTGGTCATTATAATGTGACACCCATAAGCTTGTTATTTTTCTCTAGATGAAGTTGCATGTGACCATGTTTTTTTGGTAGTAGGCATGAACAAAAATATTAAATCTGGAATTGTTTATTATTTACTTTCATAGCGCCATTTATTCCAATGCGCTTTACATGTTTTTAAATGTAATTTTTTACAGAGTTCACCATGCAGTACAATTGACATATCACCTTTATTCCACAGGTTGGTAGAATTATATTGATACATACTTTACAAGTTTTTTATATTTTACTATGTTTTTAAGAGAAAAATCACTTTAAAAAATTGCTTTGTTCTGGTTATCATATATTAATCCCTTAGTGACCAAGCCAATTTTAACCTGGTCATTAACCCCTTAAAGTCCATTGACGGACATAGTCTGTCATGACAGGGTGTCAGTTCCCGCAACAGAATGGACTATGCCCGTCTTGCATTTAAACTACCACTGTGTGTAAGCATGCAGTAGTAGTTAATTGCTGACAGCTGTCTGTGACAGATGAGAGGCACGGCAAGGGTCCCCCGCACCCAAATCATTATGATTGCTCAGTCAGTCTGACTGATCACAGCATGACGACGCAGGAGATGCTGAAATATCAGCATCTCCCGCCTGGTCAGTGCAGGAGCTCACCAATGCCAGTGGCTGAGCTTCTGCACTAACAGCCAGGATTGGTGTGTGCACCTCCCCTAATTGCCACGATCGAGCGTGATTGCAGCGTACAGGAGGGAGGCAGAAGGACGGGAGCTCCCTCTGCCTTCAGATCAGCGTCCCAGCGACATCATCGTAGGGCCCGATCGTTGCTATGGTGACCCGGGGTCATCATGACGACCCCCGAGTCATCAAGCTAAGGAAAGTCTCTGAGACCATGCTCACAGCATGGTGTCAGAAGTTTTCAGTATAGGTATAATGCACTACAATGCTAGTGCATTGCAATGCATTATATCTGCAATCAAAGGGAAAAAAGTGAAAGTCCCATAAAGGGACTAACTAAAAAGAAACCATTTTTCTAAAATATAGGTAAAAAAATTACATAATAATAATAAATCCACTAATAAATACAAAAAAATAAACAAAAAAGTTCACATTTAGTATTGCCGCGTCAGGAAAAATCAGATCTATAAAAGTATCACACTAGTTAACCCCTTCAATGAACGCCGTAAAAAAAAAGTAGCAAATTATACTTTATCATCATACCACTTGGAAAAGGTGGAATAAAACACGATCAAAAAGACGAATGGTAATAAAAATAGTATCACTGAAAGCGCCATCTTGTCCCACAAAAAAATAAGCCACCATACAGCTCCATCAGTGGAAAAATAAAGTTATAGCTCGCAGCATAAAGCAATGAAAAAATAATTATTTTTTCTGTAAAAGCTTTTATTGTGTAAAAATGCCAAAACATAAAATAAATTATATAAATGTGGCATTGCTGTAATTGTACTGACTCGAAGAATAAAACTGCCTTAAAAATTTTGCCACACACAGAGCGGAGAAAAAAAAATCCTGAATTGCTGGTTTTTGTTCATTCTGCCTCCACAAAAATCAAAATAGAAAGCAATCAAAAATGTCATGTGCCTGAAAATGGTACCAATGAAAACGTCAGCTCATCCCGCAAAAAACAAGCCCTCACATGACTCTGTGGGCCGAAATATGGAAAGGTTATTGCTCTCAAAATATGGCGATGCAAAAACTTCTTGCAAAAAAGCGTCTTTTAATGTGTGACAGAAGAGAAACATAAAAAAGTATATAAATCTGGTATTGCTGTAATCACACCGACCCGAAGAATAAAGTCGCCTAATCACTTATACCGCACGAGGAATGGCGTAAAAAATAAATAACACCAATTCTTCACCTGCTGTGGATTTGTTCATTCTGTCTCCCAAAGATCGCAGTAAGGCTTGGCACACATTTATCCTGCGCTCTACGCTGAGCGCTTGCATTGGAGTTTCCATGTAAATCTCTGAAATACGTGATTCAGACAGAACCACCGGCGGAAGATTCCCTAAAATTAGGCAGATGGAGGCACTGTGAACAAAATAGGACCTGTGACCGTCTTTTTCGGTGTGCATAAAAACGCAGTCCACCACAATTTCGTGCACATCTGAAAGGAATGTATGTGCAGAGTATGTGCTCAGCGTAATGCACTGGATAAATGTGCTCACAAATGTTATGAAAAATGTTCCCAATAAAAGCTTCAACTCAATCTGCAAAAAAGTCCCCACTCAGGTGTCATCTGTTAATAGAATTATAGGGGACTTCCATGTTACTGGTAGCACAAAGGCTCTGGAAAAGTCAAAAGAAATTTAGCAAATTCTGCACTCCCAAATCCAAATGCCCACCCTCGCTTCTGAGCACCATTGTGCATAAACCACCTTTAGCATTCACATTTGGCAGGGGTATAATTTCCAAAATGGGGTAATTTGGGGGGTTTCCACTGTTTAGGTACATCATGGACTTTCCAAATGCAACATGTCAACCAATCTCAGTTCCAACCAATTTTGTGTTGAAAAAGTCAATCGGCGCTCCTTCCTTTCCGGGCTCTGCCATGCGCCCAAACAGTGGTTTAATCCCGTATATGGGGTATCAGCATACTCAGGGCAAAATGACCAATACATTTTGTGGTCCAATTTCTCCTGTTACCCATTTTTACCAAAAGCTTCATTAATTAAATCATGATATTCATCTGTAAATTTTTTGGAAGGATCCGAATTTAATTTTTTATATTTTTCATCGGCAAGTATATTATTTGCTTCTTTCAAATATATTTCCCTATCCTGAAACACTATCCCCCCTTTATCAGCCTCCTTTATTAAGCATATTTAGCATAATACTGTCACGGTCCTGTTAAGGTCGGCGTGCAGCCACTGCTGAGCAAGGACTCACAAACACTGCAGAGGGGCACGGGGTCAGACACGGCTGGAGAGTTCAAGCAAACAGGACCTGGAGAAGCTAAAGTCAGTGAGCAGTGAAGGACCTATAGTCATGTGACCGCAAGGGGTGGGGCTTAGCATCCTGCTGTCAGAGATAGGCAGAACACTAATACAGGAATTCTCAAAGTCAGACAAACCGGGTCATACACAGAGATAACAGTAAAGTACCAGGGATGAGACAGAACGGAGAGTCGGGGCCAGGCAAGGGTCAAAGCCAAACAGACATAGAAGGTATCAAGCAGAATCCAACAAGCAGTAACCAGAGAACAGACTGAGTCGAACACAGAGTATCAGATAAACAAGAACACAGCACAAACACACTCAGGGGGTCACCACACTATGCCAAGGGCGAAAGTATAACTGACGGGGATAGGAGCTTCCTGAGGCTATAAGAAGCCTTTCCCAGAACCAGGATGAGGCCACAATCATAATCTCCAGGTGTGCAGGTAAGCCTGCACTGGGATTACAACCTTTAACCCCAGAAATGCCAGTTATCAGCACTGGTTCCAGACATTAACCCCACATGTGCGAGTCAATCCCGCACTGAGATCATGACAGTACCCCCTTCTCAACGGGGGGCCTCTGGACCCCCAGGCTTGCCTGGGTATGTTATGAATGAGTCACCGGAGGAGGAAAAAACAAAAACACAAGCTAAGTCCAGAAAACCGGAGAGGTTGGTAGCTAGCGGATTGCAGACCCCTGATCCTATTCACCACAACTAACAGTAGCCGTGGGGGGTTCCTACGGTGCCCTAGACCCCTCATCACAGCCGGAGAGCTAAATAAGCCTAAAGAAAGAAAGGGGAAATCTAAACTGCCCCAGCGCAGACCCCAAAGCAATAGACAGCCCCCAACATGTATTGTCGGTGAAAAACAGATGAAAACACAAACACAGACAGAAAGACAGGCTGAGCAAATTATGGGGCCCAACTAACTAGGTAAGAAAGGACAGAAAAGATGCTGGCTGCAATCACGCAAAAAACCCTGCCAAAAATAATGTCCAACACGTCTGATAGAAAAGGCCCTGAAGTCACTAGACTTCAAAATCACTATATCAGCACTCAGGTATATTCTGAAGACAGAGCAAAGAGATCAACTGATCAGAGACAAAAATGGAGTTCAGCCCGTCCCAACCAGGGCAGGCTGAACACAAACACTAAGTAAACAGACAAAATCTCATGGAAAAATAGCAGAGCAAAAACTTAGCTTTTAGTAGACAGGAACTAAACTGGATGCCAGAGCTCAGAGCAGAAAGGATCACCAGCAACCCTGCAGGGCGTCGGCTGCCTTATATCCACTCAGAAATTCCGGATGTCCAATCACACTCCACCTGTTCAGATGACAGGTTCTTCCCATCCAGATCAATTTCACTACCTCCTTTCACCAGCAGAGGGAGTTCATCAGACATCAGAGGTGAAGGAGAAAATGAACTCATAACACGGGTACTTAGCATGGAAAGCCCGCACTAGGCAATCAGCATGCATCAACCGAGCCGGTACCCAGGCCCTGTCTTCTGGTCCATACCCCTTCCAATGATCCAGGTACTGTACTGACCGCCGTACCAACCTGGAATCTACGAAATGACCAACCTCATACTCCACCTGCCCCTTGACCAAAACAGGAGGAGCAGCGGACTTGGAGTCTCCCCGGACTGCTTCAAAAGGTTTCAGTAGAGATTTGTGGAAGACGTTAGGGATCTTGAAAGAGGGTGGAAGGCACAGCCTATACGCCACTGGATTGATTTTTTCCACAATCTTGTATGGGCCAATGAATTTTGGGCCCCAACTTGGCTGAAGGAACCTTCAACTTAATGTTTTGCGTGGAGAGCCAAACCTTGTCTCCAACCTGAAACGTGGGCCCTGGTGTTTGTTTCCTGTTCGCGAAAAACTTATACCTGCCCTGAAACCTAGATATACTCTGCTGAACTTCTGCCCACGTATTCTGTAATCGCTGAACAGAGCCCTCAACCCTGGGACACCCCGAGTCCAGACGAGAAAACTCACCAAAATGAGGACTGAACCCATAATTGATCAAAAAAGGAGTCATACCCATGGATTGACTCACCCGACTATTGAAGGCAAATTCAGCCAACGGCAGTGCATCGAACCAGCCATTCTGTCTAGCCGAGGTTAGACACCTGAGGATCTTTTCCAGGGACTGGTTAGTGCGCTCCGTCTGACCTTTGCTCTCAGGATGGTATTGTGGTGTAGTAAGCACTATGTCAGCTAGGGGGCGCTATGTGGAGTTTCCAAGGGAGAGGATGAGTGGCAGAATCCTGAAGGATGGTTGTGTATCTCAAAGGGGGAGGCTTTGAGATGGAGGCTTAATTATGCATATTGATCAGCAATGGTATTGTTGAGGTGTTATTTCAAGGTATAAGGGAGAAGTCTCTAGGTAACTTGGGAGTTGGGCGGGCCAGTTACCTACAAACCCACCCAGGGGTGTGTCTGAAAACGCCTGTAGTAAAAGACTATGTGAGGGTGTGAAGGACCTGTGATGAGGTCATAGTCACGTGATCCGGTGGGTGTGGCTATAGACCATATAATGTTATGATTGAGTCACCGAGGAAGAAAAAACTAAAATGCAAGCTCAGCCCAGAAAATCAGAGAGGTTGGAAACTAGCGGATTGCAGACCCCTAATCCTATCACACAACTAGCAGTAGCCGTGGAGTGTTCCTACGGTGATCCTACTCACCTGCTGCTGTGGTTTATGAGGCATGAATAAACCGCAAGGACTGTATGATTTGATGGAAAATCCGTGCCGGAACTGGTTTTTGTTCGCTGCAAGCGAGAATCCCCTAAGTAAATGACAGCGCTACCTCACATTTGGTGGAGAAAGCTTTGGGCAATGTTGTAGCCTTGTTGCTGGGAGCAACGGAAGAGGACTGCAAAGTCGGTTGCTAAGGGTAACGGTTTCCAAAAAGTGCATGTTACAGTGCTGGCAACGCTGAGCCAGGAAGGCTGACAGTTGGGGAAGCCACTGCCCGGCTGTGGTTCTGGAACCGTGGGGCGGCCTAGTTAGTAAGGCACTCTCCGGATTGGTGAGCCCAGTGCAGCCGTTTCCCCAGGAGAAAGAGACTGATAGGACACCTCTGCGGTAGAGGGGTCCGAGAACCTGCATGGCCAGCAGGTGACGGTCGTGAAAGAAAAAAAAAAAAAGTGTTTTACTGACCGGGCTCAGTGAGCAAGAGACTGATGATTGCTATAGGGTGCCTCTGAGGAGAAGAGGTATCCGAGGACCTGTGTGGCCGACACAGGCAATGGACTGATGTTCGTGGTATACTGACCTGGGTCAGTGGTAAAGACTGTGTTCCTGGAGGGTTCAGTGAGCAAGGTCCTGGAGGGTCAGTGTTGGGAAGAGCCCTGGAGCACATGGTATGACCTTGGACCTGGTGAGGCGTAAGTGTTGGGCAGTCTCAGGCCAAGACAGATTTCCTGAATAGCACCCGCTACGCCCCTGGACCTGGTGAGGCCGGTGTGTTGGGAAACCCTGGAAAGAGGGTCGGCTCCCTGAATAGCACCTGGTGCGCCCTGTGTGTTGGAAGGTCTCAGGCGGAGATGGTGCGTCCTGAATAGCACACAGACAGGACACGTGTGAGTTTTGTGTTGGTGAGGCCGGTGTTGGGAAACCCTGGGAGGAGGGTCGCTCCCTGAATAGCACCCGGTGCGCCCTGTGTGTTGGACGGTCTCAGGCAGAGACGGTACATCCTGAATAGCACACAGAAAGGACACATGAGTTTTTGAGGTTTTTTTGTGGTGTTTTTCTTTTCTTCTTTTCTCAACTCAGCCGGCGGTGGCTCAGTGGGAGTCAAGAAGGTGACAAGCGGCTTGAGATGGCTCAGTGGGGTCACGAAGGCGACAAGCAGCTTCTGGTAACTCGGCGGGGTTACGAAGGTGACAAGCTGCTTCCGGTGGATCGGCGGGTCCACAAAGACGGCGCAGCAGGAGCTGCAGTGATTCCAGTCGCTGTGTGTGTGAACAGCAGCCGGTGGTGTTGGTGATTGGTGACAGCAGGAGCTGTGGTGGTGCCAACAAGGACTTGTGTGGTATCGTTAAGACATAAACTGTGCTGTGTGAACTGTGGTCTGATAAGACCGGTATAATGGACATGGGGAGATACCGAAAGGGGGTGGAGTTCCAGAAGGGTGCGGTGACCCAAAGCGGGGTGGTAACCCAAAAAGGGGTGGAGTCCCGGGAGGGGGCGGTAACCCAATTTGGGGTGGCTCAGGAAATGGCAGCACTGGTTGACTCAGTGGGTATGTCTGGATTACCACAGTGTATGTGTATGTCTTGGGAGGAATGTGGGATATCCTTTCCGGGTAGTAACGATGAGCCACAGGTGTGTACCGTGATGCTGTACCAGGGAGGAGTCTCTGGTAGGCTGGACTCCAAGAGTCAGGTGACTCTAACAGGAACTCCGCTCGTTTTATCTCTGACCGAGAAAAATGTCAGAGTTCGCTGCGTCCACGGGGGCATTGTGAATTATAAGGTGGACAGAGTCCTGATTGAGATGAAAAAGGGGGAGTGCCAAGGCGGTAGGATACCACCAAACTTAGTGCATACCTTTGAGAAGCGCCGGGACTTTGTCATATTTGATGATATGGGGGAGGAGGATATAGACGTTTCTACTGTAGGCCTAGCAGACACTGAGACGCTGACGCCTCCTAACGTGGACAGGCCAGACGTAGGGGCGACCGGAGAAAGAATCGTGTCGGACGAATTTACTGACCTGACGTCACCTGAAGGGTACATCAGTGTGAATGAGAAGGGTGTGGTAAACAAAAAGAGCAGAGCTGACACACGGACAGAGAGTACCATGGGGGTTTACCGTACATTGTGGTGTGATTGTGACGTGTTGTTGCCAGTAGCCACTACTAGGACAGAATCTAGTGCTGTGCTGACTGAAACTCGTGACAGGACTGATGGGAACCTGGTCGAGAAGATAACGGAAGTAGAAACACGGTCAGAGGGTAACGGGGGCTCGACTGACGGGACTAACCCAGGAGCACCCTTTGATGATATAATTAAAGAAGTAATGGTGCAACACATACTGGCCAAAAGAGAACTAGAGCAGGAGATACAGTTAATAAAAGAGACAGTGAAGGAACAGCTTGAACGAGAGAGTGTGATGAGACAAACGGCCGAGCACAGAGTGAAGGAGCTCGAGAAAGAAGTCTTGAACCTTAGAGGTCACCTGTCAACGTGGCACAGTGTGAACAACACCTTAAGAGAGGATGTGATAGGGCTTGAGAAAGAAGTCTTGGAGCTCAGAAGTCACCTGTCAACGTGGCAAAATGTGAACAAGACCCTTACAGAAGAAATGGAGGAACTCAGAGGAATAGTTAAAAGTCTTCTGCAGGAGAAGTTGGATGAAGACTTACCGCGGGTGAGCGCAAGTGATAACAGGACAGAACAGCCAGTAGCCCTCGGGGCAAAGGGTCATGAAGGGACCAGTCATGTGAAGTCGATGAGTTAAGAATGGAAGAAGACAGTCACCCGGTCGGGGCAACGGCAGTGAGGGAAGTGTCCGTGGTAAAGCTAGAGCCTTCGGTCCAGGAAGAGAGCAAGACCACAAACTTCCAGTTTGTGATTGATGTACCAAAGGACATGCAAGGGGCCTGTGCAGAGGAAGGTGTGCATGAGGCTTTCAAGGAAGTGGTCAAGGCGTGTGAGGTGCAATGGGCACCTGAGACTCGGCAGTTGGTGATAGTATCGGACAGAGAAGATACGTCTACCCGAGTAGCTGTCCTAAAGGAGATGCATCTACAATGTCTCTACACTAAACAAAGGGTCAGGCAGAGTAATGTGAACGCTGCTCGACGCCTAGAGTTAGCAAGGGAGGCTATGGATCAGCTGGGTTTGTGGAAAGAGGTGGTGCCGGTACCCAAAGCTCTGATTGGGAGAATCATTGGAAGATCCGGGAAGGTAATGCAAGACCTTGTAAATATCTCCGGGGTGGTGAGAGTGAGGATCCCTCCTGATGATGAAGACCAAGTATCTAGTGAGGTGGGTAGGATTCCCATCCTGGTGGTTGGCTCCGTGGAGAGCCTGAGAGACTTTCAGATGCTCTTGGAGTATCGAGTGAGGTACCTGCAAGAGATCGAGCAGTTGAGGCAGGACCGCCAGCGAATTAATAAAGAAGTACGGAATACCAGGTAGCGGCAACCTGCAACCCAACCAGATGTAAGAACTCGAAGAGTTCTGCCAAGAAGTGACAGGGCAGATGGCCGAACAATGTCAGCAAGTGGTAGTTCGAATGGCAGGATGACGTTGAGAGACCGTAGTTCCTGTGAGACCCTGAATGAATCAGAATCAGGCCAGACAGTAGGCCTGATTAGGACTGATGACCGTACCAACCGGGAGAGCTGGTCGGGGAACGGAATAAACAGAGAGAGGAAGGTGGTGACTGGACCATGTCTGATGACGCACTGTAACTGGAAGGTCAAAGAGCAGGACCGATATTCTGACCGCTGGGGGCGGGGGAGGCCTAACGTAGAGAGGAGGCCGTATGGCAGGTGGAAAAGGTTCTCTCGACCTGTAGGGCAAGGTGTGGTGAGTGCCCGGTCTCGAGAGCCTGATGTAATGTTGTGTGTTCAATCTCACAAGTTTGAACAGAGGGGCGAGGTATGTGGTGTAGTAACCAATATGTGCGCTAGGGGGCGCTGTGTGGAGGTTCCAAGGGAGAGGATGAGTGGCAGAATCCTGAAGGATGGTTGTGTATCTCAAAGGGGGAGGCTTTGAGATGGAGACTTAGTTATGCGTATTGATCAGCAATGGTATTGCTGAGGTGTTATTTCAAGGTATAAGGGAGAAGTCTCTAGGTAACTTGGGAGTTGGGCGGGCCAGTTACCTACAAACCCACCCAGGGGTGTGTCTGAAAACGCCTGTAGTAAAAGACTATGTGAGGGTGTGAAGGACCTGTGATGAGGTCATAGTCACATGATCCGGTGGGTGTGGCTATAGACCATATAATGTTATGATTGAGTCACCGAGGAAGAAAAAACTAAAATGCAAGCTCAGCCCAGAAAATCAGAGAGGTTGGAAACTAGCGGATTGCAGACCCCTAATCCTATCACACAACTAGCAGTAGCCGTGGAGTGTTCCTACGGTGATCCTACACACCTCGTTACAGCCAGAGATCTAAATAAGCCTAAAGAGAGAAAAGGGAAAAACTGAGTGCCCCAGAGCAGACCCCAAAGCAATAGGCAGCCCCCAACATATAATGTCGGTGAAGCAAGATGAAAACACTAACACAGATAGAAAGATAGGATGAGCAAACGATGGGGCCCAAGCTAACTAAAAAGGACAGGACAGAAAAGCTGCTGTCTGCAATCCGAGAAAACCCTGCTAAAAATATTACCAACACAACTGATAAGCAAAAAGGACCCTGAAGTCACTAGACTTCAAACCCTATATCAGCACTCAGAATATTCTGAAAGCAGAGCAAAAGAGAACACTGATCAAGGAATAAGAATCCAGCACACCCCAGCCGGGGATGGCTGAACTCCAAAACAAGGTAAACAAAACCAAATCTAATAAGTTCAATAGCAGAGCAAAAACTTATCTTTGAGAAGCAGGAATCAGACTGGTCTCCAAGAATCCAGCAGAGAAATCACCAGCCACTCAGAAGGGCTTCGGCTGCCTTATATCCAGTCTGAAGTTCCTGTTACCCAGTCACAATCCACCTGATCAGGTGTTTGGTTTCTTTCATCCAAATCAGCCTCACTACCTTCCTTCACCAGAAGAGGGAGATCCTCGGACACAAAAGGTGAATGAACAGATGAGCTCACAACAATATAATGTGGCCAAGGTAGGTCATATGTGGTGAATGCTGGGACCTGGTTGGTCCAGTGTGGAAGGTTCTGCAGAGATGGAACTTCCTGCCAGACAGCACGTGTGAAGTGGCTGGGAGCGATGGCAATGTGTGCCTGAGAGTTCCCGGGAGGGAACGAACGTGTGCGGAATGCTGCACGCGCATCAGGAGCCCTGACGTGGGTGAGATAATTGTGAGGCTAAGAGAGCCTGCGTACTGGACATTGATAATAAGAGTGAAGCATTATAATGGACGCTATGCTGGTAATGCTATTAAGTGAACTTTCTATTGCTGCTGTGGTTTATGAGGCGTGAATAAACCGCAAAGACTGTATGATTTGATGGAAAATCCTTGCCGGATCTGGTTTTTGTTCGCTGCAAGCGAGAATCCCCTAAGTAAATGACAGCGCTACCTCACAGTATGCACACGAAAAGGACAGAGACATCCCTAATTTTTTGCAGAAAGCAAGCCAAAACTTAGCCACAAACTGCACACCACGATCAGACACCACATTCAGGGGTACCCCATTCAACCGGATCACATGCTGCACAAACAACCTGGACAACGTCTCAGCTGACGGTAGTGCGGACAGGGGTACAAAATGAGCCTGCTTAGAAAACTTGTCCACCGCTACCCATACCACCGTATTACCCTTAGATGGAGGGAGATTGGTAACAAAATCCATGGATAAGTTAGTCCATGGTCTTTCGGGCACTGCCAAGGGCATCTGCTCCCCTGCCGGGCGGCTATGAGAGCTTTTAGAATGAGCGCAGACCCCACAACCAGCAATGAAATTTTTTATGTCCAAACCAAGGGTAGGCCATCAAAAGATCCTAGCCACCGCCAGACGCGTGGCTGAAATACCGGGGTGAGCACTCAGCTTGGATTCATGGAACTCCTGCAAGAGTTTCAGGCAAAGTTGCTCTGGGACAAACAACTTCCCCTCCAGCTTGGCCGCTGGAGCCCGCGACTGGGCCCCCTGAATCTCCCGTTCCAATTCAGACAAGACCTCTGCTAACACAACCCCAGGGTGAAGAATGGAGGACGGTGGCTCAGGGGGAGACACTGGCTGAAAACTGCGTGATAAGGCATCAGCCTTGACATTCTTAGACCCTGGACGAAATGTAATCATAAACTGAAAACGGGGAAAAAAAGTGACCAACGGGTCTGTCTGGGCGTTAGTCTTTTAGCAGACTCAATGTACGACAGATTTTTGTGATCCGTGATCACCGTAACCGGGTGACTGGCCCCCTCCAAAAAATGCCTCCATTCTTCAAACGCCAATTTGACCGCAAGAAGCTCTCTATTGCCTACGTCGTAATTTCTTTCCGCAGCAGAGAACTTCTTGGAAAAGAAAGCACATGGCCTGAGGTTGGTTAGAGTGGCAGGCTCTTGGGACAATACCGCCCCCACCCCCACCTCAGAGGCGTCCACTTCCATGACGAATGGTTTGGACGGATCTGGCTATACTAACACGGGAGCAGACATAAAGCTTCTTTTCAGGGTCACAAAGGCCTCTTTTGCGAGTGAGGACCAGTTTCTCACATCCGCACCTTTACATGTAAGATCTGTGAGTGGTTTGACCACCTGTGAAAACCCCCGAATAAATTTGCGGTAATAATTGGCGAACCCCAAGAAGCGCTGAAGACCCTTAAGGTCTCGGGGTTGCACCCAATCTGCAATGGCCTGCACCTTCTTGGGGTCCATGCGAAAACCCTCACAGGACACAATTAATCCCAAAAAAGACAATTTTTGAACAAAAAACACACATTTCTCCAATTTGGCATACAGATGATTTTCCCTCAGTCTTTGGAGAACGGTTCGTACATGATTCAGATGAGATTGACTGTCGGGAGAGTATATCAGAATATCGTCTAAGTAAATGACAGCAAAACGATCAATGAGATCCGAGAATAACACGTTGATGAAATTCTGAAATATGGCTGGGGCATTGGTAAGACCAAACGGCATGACTACATTTTCAAACAGTCCCTCGGTCGCGAGGAACGCGGTTTTCCATTCATCCCCCTCCCGGACCATTATCAAATTATATGCCCCCCAAAGATCCAGTTTGGAGAACCATTTTGCCCCTGAAAGTTGGTTACACAAATCGGGAATCAACGGAAGGGGGTACGTATTTCGAACAGTAATCTTGCTGAGCTCACAAAAATCGAGGCAGGGACCTAAACCACCATCTTTTTTATTTACAAAAAAACCCCTGCCGCCACAGGTGAGACTGAGGGACGTATGTGTCCTTTGCGAAGACTCTCCGCTATGTAATCTTTCATGGCCAAGCGCTCAGGGCCAGACAAATTAAACAGACAGGCTTTAGGCAATTTAGCCCCTGGGACTAACTCGATAGCGCAGTCAAAGGGTCTATGTGGTGGCAACGTCTCAGCCTCACTTTCAGAGAAGACATCTTCGAATTCTTTCAGGTACTCCGGAATACCTTCCAGCTTGACAGATGACACAGATACAGATTTAACAGCTTCAACCAATAGTGCAGACTTATCACATAACATTGAATCATTAAACCCCCACTGAACAATCTCCTCCATTTTCCAGTTAATGACTGGGTTATGGCGTTGTAACCAGGGCATGCCCAACACCAATCCTGCTGGTTGATTGTCCAGAACCAAACAACTTAAGTTTTCTACATGGGCAGCGTCCACTTTGAGCAAAAACAAGTCAGACATAAAGAAAATTCCCCCTTTAGTGAGGGGGGAGGAGTCAATGGCCACCACTTTGATCAGAACCTTAAGTCTAACTGTCCCTATCTTACAGCGTCTGACCAATTGGGAGTCAATAAGATTGATGGATGATCTGCAGTCCATGAATGATGTAGAGGGAAAAAAACAACCGTCCACTAACAGTTCCACATGAAGCAACACCTTAGAAAACGAGGAAAACGGTACCTGAGGGTCTGAGTAGTCTCTCCGCTGACTACCCAGACCTAGTCGTTTCCCGTCGACCGGGTTGAGGATGAACAATCAGGACACTCCCTTTTCCAATGTCCCGTTTTACCACAGTAGAAGCATAACTACTTTTCTCTCCGGCGTTGTCTCTCCTTTTCCTTCAGGGAGAGAGCCCCTATGTCCATGGGCACAAAAACAGTCTCTTTTCCACTAGGGAACAATGGAGTCTCCACCTGCATCATCCCCCTGGCCCACAGCCTGCGGTCCATCCGGACGGCCTGGGTCATGGCGTCCTCGAGTGAGTTAGGTGGGGGATGTAATGCCAAGGCATCCTGTAACTGCTCGGACAAGCCTCTGCGAAAGAGTCCTTGGAGTGCGGCGTCGTCCCAAGAGACCTCGCGGCCCAGGGCGGAATTCCATACAAAACCACTCAGCCGAGTGTTTCCCCTGACAGACACTCATCATCATGTCCTCTGCCAATCTCACTTGGTCCGGCTCATCATATATGTGCCCAAGGGCCTCAAAAAACGCATTCACAGACACTCTCTCAGGGGCATTGGGAGGAAGTGAGAAAGTCCAAGCTTGTGGGGACCCTCTTAATAAAGACATAATGACCCCAACCTTCTGCCTTTCGTCCCCAGAGGAACGTGGCCTCAATCTAAAGAAGAGTTTGCAACCCTCCATGAAGACCCTGAATTCCTTTTTGTTCTAAGAAAAGAAATCAGGCAGTTTAACAGGTGGTTCTAGGGACACCAGAACAACATCACTCGCTCCAGCCCACAGAGACCCAGCAGCTAAAGCCCCCCGCACTGTCTCAGAAACCTGCTGCTGAGAACGAGCCAGAGCTTGCTGCTCCAGAGATAAACCCTGAAACATCTGACTCAGATTTTTGATTTGTTCAGCCAGAGATTGTATGGGATCCATATTTCTCAGCAGAGAAAAAAAACCCCAAAAAAACTTAACGGTCAGGTATAATGTCATGGTCCTGTTAAGGTTGGCGTGCAGCCACCGCTGAGCAAGGACTCACCCACACTGCAGAGGGGCCCGTGGTCAGACACGGCCAGATAGTTCAAGCAAACAGGACCTGGAGAAGCTAAAGTCAGTGAGCAGTGAAGGACCTACGGTCATGTGACCGCAAGGAGGCGGGGCTTAGCATCCTGCTGTCAGAGATAGGCAGAACACTAATACAGGAATTCTCAAAGTCAGACAAACCAGGTCATACACAGAGATAACAGTAAAGTACCAGGGATGAGACAGAAAGGAGAGTCTGAGCCAGGCAGGGGTCAAAGCCAAACAGACATAGAAGGTACCAAGCAGAATCCAACAAGCAGTATCCAGAGAACAGACCGAGTCGAACACAGAGTATCAGATAAACAAGAACACAGCACAAACACACTCAGGGGTCACCACACTATGCCAAGGGCGAAAGTATAACTGACGGGGATAGGAGCTTCCTGAGGCTATAAGAAGCTTTTCCCAGAACCAGGGAGATTCCACAATCATAAGCCCCAGGTGTGCAGGTAAGCCTGCACTGGGATCACAACCTTTAACCCCAGAAATGCCAGTCATCAGCACTGGTTCCAGACATTAACCCCACATGTGCGAGTCAAACCCACACTGAGATCATGACAAATACTACTTCTTATAAAGCTATCCACAAATTTGGAACACTTATCACAATATACCTGAGTAGAGATGAGTGACTTTGCCTTTTTTCGGGTCGAGTTGGGTTTCATGAAACCCGACTTTCTCAAAAGTCGGGTCGAACGAAATCGGCTGATTATCGTGAAAAGTCGAAGGCTGACTGAAACACGAAACCCAATGCAAGTCAATGGGGAAGCAAAGTCGGCAGGGAGTGGAGGACATTAAACACACCTACAGTGCCCATTTGAATGGCAAAAACATCAATTTTTATTACTGAAGCTTGTCCCCAGGAGTACGGTCGCTACAGTGGCATTACCTTCCTCCTAGGGAGTGTGATGTCATGCTTGGGAGCAATGAAGGATCTCTCTAGCAGTTCAACCAACACACAACACATTTCCCACTCCAGGCCAGCAGGGAGACCTCTGAACCTGACTGCTGAGGAGCTGCTCTCTGTGGTCGGGAGGAGGTAAGTTAGGGCACTCTGTGCAGGGAAGGGGAAGTGTGTGGACGTGAGAAGGGGAGCTGGAGGATGAGCAGAGTTAAGGCTCATTCCTAGCTGGAGCGCATGGTCCGGATTCCGGTCTCCGAGTTTGTAGGGACACTGATGTTCCTGCAGCAGAAACCGGAGGAAGTAGTAGCTGTAAATGCTCTGTACCCAACTAAGGCTCAGAGGCCCCAGCATCAACGTGTGGGAGCCAGAAGGAAAAGGCTACGGCTGCCTGCCATACGAGAAAGTTCCAAAAGAGAGTCAACAGGGGGAACTTCATTGAACTCAGCACTGCGTGTACCTCAGATAAGCGCTAGAACGGAGGCCACACTACCAATCTGGAGAGAGAGAATTCGAAATTGGCTTCCAGGCTGGCCAACTCCTCCATCTGTACTCTGGGTCCTGGACGATCACTTACCAGGTACAGGTAAAGGAACTGCACGACTGTGTCTGTCATCTTTCTCCTGCGCCTGGCGCACGGCTCTGCTACATACTGCACTGCACACCATCTAGCAACTCTTTCATCTGCCCTGCGACTACGGCCCTACCTGTGCAGGGCTTCTACATCTTAGCTGCACCACAACATCTGTCCCAGAAAAGCGACACTGCAGCACTGGTCAATCTAATCAGAAATCACAGGTGGCGTCATGTATCATTCACCTATAAACGTAATTCACCCCTTTGCATGGACGCCCTGGGCCACGGAACGGGTCACCACCACCGTGACACATCCCTGTGAGACACCGGCCCGGTACCGATTAACCCCATTACATAGTAACATAGTAACATAGTAATTAAGGTTGAAGGGAGACTTTAAGTCCATGTAGTTCAACCCATATCCTATCCTAACTTGCCCTAACATGTTGATCCAGAGGAAGGCAAAAAAAACCCATGTGGCAAACAGTAAGCTTCACATTGGGGAAAAAAATTCCTTCCCGACTCCACATACGGCAATCAGACTAGCTCCCTGGATCAACGCAACACTAAGGAAACTAGTGTATATACCCTGTAATATTATACTTTTCAAGAAAGGCATCCAGTCCCCTCTTAAATTTTAGTAGGGAATCACTCATTACAACATCATATGGCAGAGAGTTCCATAGTCTCACTGCTCGTACAGTAAAGAATCCGCGTCTGTGATTATGCTTAAACCTTCTTTCCTCCAGACATAGAGGATGTCCCCTTGTCCCCGTCACAGGTCTAAGAGTAAAAAGATCATTAGAAAGGTCTTGGTATTGTCCCCGCATATATTTATACATTGTAATAAGATCACCCCTAAGCCTTCGATTCTCCAAACTAAATAACCCCAAGTGTAATAACCTGTCTTGGTATTGCAGACCCCCCAGTTCCCTAATAACCTTGGTCGCTCTTCTCTGCACCCGCTCCAGTTCAGCTATGTCTTTCTTATACACCGGAGACCAGAACTGTACACAGTATTCTGGCTGGCCACCCACACTCCATGTCTGATTCACCTTGGACTTGGGAATTCACGATTTGACTTGATAACCCAGGCATGGTATGATATAAAGAGCTACATGGACTAATGTGAAGTGTGGCCTGCTGCATCATTCACTTTTGTTGGGGGTGAAGGACACAAGGAAAGGGGTTCTTCCTGACCAGGAGCCAGCACTTGACGACTCAGTGCTTGCATTTTTTGAAACTTCAGAAGAGGAGGGCATATTTGCTGGAGTCTGTTTCGGCAATGTAAGCCAAAACCAGTTCCTCATGCTCCGCATTTAAAAGCGGTTAACCTACTCCCAGAAAAGGTAGCCTTCCAGGCATTCCGGAGCCAGACCATGACGCAGGCTCAACACCTCCTGCCTTAGCTGCTATTGTGCTTTTGCCACTACCAGCAGAGGCACCACCACCATCAGCACCAGCTGGCCCCCCCACGCCCACGTCCACGGCCTCTTCCACCAAACTTCAAAATTTTGCAGAAAATAGACCCAAAATAACCTCAGATATATGGCACTGTATCAGAAGCGTACAGCTCTATTCAGTCAAAGGATAATTGTCAATCTCCCTATATATTCCATCAGTCACACAGAGACGCTCACAGGCTCAGGCTCAGTATCGATTAGACAAGAATATAAAAATTAGACAAATTGTACAGTATCATCAGATAGCAGGTATATATAATATAGTTTAAACATTCTAAGTCTCCGTAGATATTTGAGGAGGCACACACAGACACTCTCAGGCTCAGTATTGGATTACAACACAATCTAAAAAGCCGTAAAACGGTAATGGATCTCAAGAGTACAGCTGTACAAAGTGTAGGTGTCATTGTTGTCAATTTCAGCATTTACTTCCACAGTCAGAAAATAACTCTCACTTGGTCAGTTTGGATTAGACCAGAATATAACAAGCAGTAAATGGGTAATGTATCCCAAGTGTAGAGCTGTATACAGTGTTGGGGTAATGTTTAAATGTACATCTAAATTGCAGGAGTAACCCATAGACACTCACACGCTCAGGATGGATCACACCACAATATAACAAGAAGATCCGCAAGAAATAATCACACATGTGGGACAATGTTCCAGGTGTCAATGATACACTTAGAGTGTTGGTTGGAGGAGGACTTCCTGGCAGAAAGGGTACAGTATCACCAGATACCAGGTATATATAGCATAGTTTAAACATTAACAATGTACTTCTATATATCAGGAGTAGTGTTGAGCCACCCCGCTAGTGTTTTGGTTAGTCGCACAGGAGGCAAGTTCGTCGAATGTTCGTCGAACGTTCGAAGAACACCGTCGAACCCCATTGAAAACAATGGCAGGCAAACACAAACACATACAAACACATAGAAAACAATTACAAAACACCTTTAAAGGTGTCCCAAAGCAGACAAAATGCTCAGAAGACAAAAATAAAATTTGGAAAAGGACAACTACATTTAGAAAAGAGGTGGAGGAGTAAAAGGAGGAGGTGGAGGAGACACAGTTATAGGCTTGTCATGCTCTTATGAAGTCAAGAAAGGATGGAATAAAAATGTAAAATACAAACCAAAAAAACAAAAAAATTCTGAAATTGAACACGATCATATACCGTCGGACTTTCCACCAATAAATTATGCCAACTGCCGATGGGGCGGCGTTATTCCCACGAACCTCCAAACTGCGTCCATGAAGGCAAAGTGTTTGGTTTCCGGGGGCTGTATGATTGCAAAGCTGAACCTTAAAGGAATGTCCAAAAGGGCACCACCAGGAGTGGAGCCTGTGGCTTAATTGGACTCCACCCGGGAAACCACAACCATACAAGCTACAGAAAAGATGGACAGATTGCAAGCTTTGTAGATTCTGTGTGTGGTGTGGCATGTCCGTTTGTAGTTGTGCTAGCGATTTCTCAGCTTTATTCCGTTAACGACCGAGACTCCGGCATGCCCCCGTGGTACGCGTCAAGCTTACTAGAGGGATACTCGAGGCTCTGGCACGCGAGATTGAGCAATAACAGGTCTATCATGCCCTTACATGTCCGGGGCTTCATGCGCGCTACACTGAAAGGACCAGCTTTTGTCGCTTACAGGTGCTGATAACCCGCTGAACACCGTTAGTGATGGGGATCTGGGATTCCAATTATTCCCCGCGAACGATGATTTCCCAGTAAGTCAGTAAGTGCAGGTCAACCGTAATTGCGGAATTAGGCCTAACCGGCATTCCTGACAAAATGAAAAAATTACGTGTCCAAACCACAGGTGCTGTAGCTTGCTTAAAAGCTCTGCAGCCGTTCTCAGGCCCAGTATAGATTCGACAACATTGTAAAAAGTTGATAAAGGGTAAAGTTTCACCGGATAACACGGATATGTAGCATAGTTTACACATTAAAAACCTATGTCTATACGAGGAGTATGGATTAGACGTGATAGGACAAAGGTAAGAAAGGGTACATTATCACTGGATAGCAGGTATATATAGCATAGTTTAAACATTTAAAATCTCCGTGTTCTCATTATGGATTAGACAACAATCTAAAAAGTAGAAAAAATGAAATGTTTTTGAAGCGTACACCAGTATACACTTTTGGTGGTATTTTTAAATCTTCATATATATTTCTGTCTCAGTAAGACAGTCCAGCCTCTCTGCAATAGGAAGTGAGATGCATACAATTACTGACATAAAGTCTAGTGATTGCAGAAATCTAGGAATGAATAATCACGGGAAAAACTTCCGTCACAATTCTCAGAGGCGATGCTGACCCTTAATTAATTTGTGTGTGGAGACAGCGAAAACATAACTTTGTGAAGAAAGTGTTGCTGTATCGCAGTACCGTTGATCCCATAAGCAATACTCATCTCCATCAAATTTTTATCACAGGGAGAGATGTAAACATGTTGCTCACTGCCTATCGTGATCTGTCACGTAACTTTGGAGTGCAAAAGACAGAAGCCACAGGCCGTAGGAGATTCTATGGAATTGGCATGAGAGGGCACATTTTTAAATGTGCGCCGGAATGTCACACATCTGTGAGTAGGAAAACTGTGAAAGCTGATGTTAAACCACCACTGCATGTCATTGTGAGTCGACGTCCATAAGAAATGGAAGCTATTGATCATCTGAAGCTGGAGCCCGGTGAGCGGAACCGGGCATAGCTACGTCTTAACCATCATCTATTAGTTCAACAAATTTGTAGTGGCAGTCCCAGTGAAGGATTTGACAGCCCAGACTACACAGCGGAGGAGCAGGGAGAGGTAAACATTGCAAATGCCGTGGCCCTGCCCAAGCAAGGGGGCACACTCGTGGGTGTCGGTACTGGCACTGGGCCCCTCATAGTACGGTGGTGTGTCTGACGGCGGGTGTGCACCCCCACCGTCAGAGACACTTGATTGCACTATGAGGGACCCTGTGCCAGTGCCCGCGCCCAAGAGTCGGCCTACCCACCTGTCCAGGGCAACGGCACTCACACGGTTGTGTGCGCTAGGTGGTGACCCCGGCCATGGGGGGGAGGCAGCCCAGTTAGGGAGGTTTACAAAATGGTATATGTTGATCTGGGACATTCAGCTGCTGCTAAAGGCGAAATTGGTCAAGTCCGAGGAAGAGGAGGACCAAAGCAAGCCATTTTTCTGGCAACCTATGTGTCATCAGGGTAAGGTGGGACAAAATCCTTGGAAACCCATGCATGGTTCATTTTAATGAAGGTTAGATCATCCACATTTTGGGTCGACAGACGGGTCCTTTTTTCTGTCAGGATTGATCCAGCTGCACTGAAGACTCTTTCTGATAGCACACTTACCGCCGGGCAAGCGAGCTACTGTAAGGCATATTGTGCCAATTCAGGCCAGGTGTCCAGTTTAGCGGCCCAATAGTCAAATGGGAATGACCTGTGAGGGAGAACATCGATATGGGATAAGAAGTAGTTTGTAACCATAGTTGAAAACTGCTGTCTCCTGTCACTTTCAATCGATGCAGTATTACCAGTCGTATGAGCGGGACTTGAAAAATCAGTCCACAACATGGTAATGAAACCCCTGTCTCCTACGACACTTCTGATGTGTGTACCACGAACACCTCTTTCAAGCTGCCCCCGGCCCCTACGGCTTGTGTGAGAACCATCACTGCTGCTGTGTGCTGGGAATGCCTCAACCAACCGGCTTACCAGAGTTGCTTGTTTGTTAGCCAATATTAGGTCAAGGTTCTCCTGTGGCATTATGTTTTGGAATTTGCCTTTATAGCGTGGATCCAGGATGCTGGCCAACCAGTAGTCGTTATCGTTCATCATTTTGGCAATGCGGGGGTCCCTTTTTAGGATCTGCAAGGCATAATCTGACATGTGGGCCAATGTTCCCGGTGTCAATGATGCACTGTGAGTGCTGGGTGGAGGAGCACTTTCTGGCAAATCCACATCCCTCCAGTCACGCACAAACCCTGTACCAGACCTTGCCACGCCAACATTTTCTCTTGCCCCACGAGAAGCATCCTCCTCCCCTAAATAATCATCCCCATCATCATCCTCCTTTTCCTCTTCTTCCTCCACCTTGTCCAGGAGAGGTCCCGGAGCAGACAATGGCTGACTGTCATCAAGGCTTCCCTCCTCCTCTACCTCCTCATCTACCTTGGCTACAGACGCCTGCTCCTTAATGTGTGTCAAAGTTTGCATGACCAGAGGCATAAGTGGGATGCTCATGCTTATGATGTCATCGTCTGCGCTTACCAGCCGTGTGCATTCCTCAAAACACTGAAGGACTTTACAGAGGTCTTTCAGCTTCGACCACTGCACACCTGTCAACTCCATGTCTGCCCTCAAAGTGCCTGCCCGTGTATCCTCCCACAAATGCATTACAGCCTGCCTCTGTTCGCACAGCCGTTCAACCATGTGCAGGGTGGAGTTCCACCTTGTTGCAACGTCGATAATTAGGCGGTGCTTGGGAAGGTGGAGCAATCGCTGCAGCTTCTGCATACGACTGGAGTGTACCGGTGACCGGCGGATGTGCGAGCACAGTCTTCGAACCTTATGGAGCAGGCCTGTTAACTCCGGATAATTATTGAGGAAGCACTGCACCACCAGGTTCAAGGTATGAGCCAAGCAAGGTATGTGTCTGACTTTTGAAAGGGCTATGGCTGCCACAAAATTCCGGCCGTTATCACTAACTACCTTGCCTGCCTCAAGATGTAGACTGCCCAGCCATGACTCAGTTTGTCGCTGAAAGTAGTCGGCCAGTACCTCCTCGGTGTGTCTGTCGCCCAAACACATCATCTGCAACACAGCCTGCTGACGCTTTTCACTAGCTGATCGATAGGGGGGCACCTCGTGTGCAACACTGGCAGCTGTGGATGGAGTGCTTGTGCGACTGCGTTCTGTGGATGAGCTTTCACTTCTGGAGGAGGAGGAGGGTCGAACGCCTACAGCCAACTGTTTCCTATACCGTGGGCTAGGCAGCACTGTCCCACCACCGCTGTCCCCTGTGGACCCTGCATCCACCACATTAACCCAGTGCGCAGTGATGGACACGTAACGGCCCTGGCCATGCCTACTGGACCATGCATCAGTTGTGAGGTGCACCTTTCCACTCACTGATTGCTTGAGTGCATGGACAATGCGGGCTTTCACATGAAGGTGGAGGTCTGGGATGGCTTTGCGAGAAAAGAAGTGCCGACTGGGTAGGTCATAGCGTGGTACTGTGTAGGCCATGAGTTCGTGGAAAGCTGCGCTTTCAACCAACCGGTAGGGCATCATCTCTAATGAGATTAGTTTGTCAATGTGGGCGTTCAAACCCAGTGTACGCGGATGAGAGGATGAGTACTTTCTTGTCCTACTCATAGTCTCTGGTAAGGTGAGCTGGACTTGAGAGCTGCATATGGTGGATCTAGCGGGGGACATGGCGGACTGAGAGAGGGTTGATGATGGGGATGGAGTTGGTGTTCTTTCTGATGGCCTAGATTCGGTCTTTCGTTGATATAACATTGTGATTCCCTGACTGCTTTGGCATTGCGACGACACCTCCACATTTGCTGCTGGTGGTGTGCTAACCGGTGGGCTTACAATGGGGGAAACAATGTAGTGTTGCTGACTACCTTCTTTGGGAGCAGTTGCACATGTGGTACGTGAGGTTTGGTAGTCCGTCCATGCTTGCCAGTGCATGGTGGTTAAATGTCTAAGCATGCAACTGGTATTCAAATTTCTCAGATTTTTCCCTCGGCTAAAGGTCTTTGCGCACTTCTTACAGATAACCTTTGCCTGATCATTAGGATTTTGTTCAAAAAACTGCCACATTGCACTCTTCCTACTATGGAAGACATTTTGAGGCCTTGCACGCTGTGCTATTTTGACCGTCTGGCCAAGCTGTCCTGCAACTCTTTTGGTTTTTGTAACCCATTTTTGGACTGCTTCGGGCCTGCTAGATAACAGCTGTTGCGATGTCGATGCCTGCTGCGGATGCTCCTCCTCTTCTGAGCTATTGGTAGCGGCACCCTCTTCCCCCAATGGATGCCAATCTGGGTCAACAACTGGGTCATCCATCACCTCCTCTTTAATGTCATGTGCACCTTCCTCTGTGTCACCGTGTATGGTGGTATAGTATGCAGGAAGGGGCACCTGAGTTTCATCAGGGTCAGATTCTGGCTCAGTACACTGCGAAGACAATGTAATGCTCTGAGTGAATGTACCAGCAGATAAATCTAGCAGTGGCTGTGCATCAGTGCACTCCATGTCAGATTCATCTTGGACTGGGGAATTAACGATTTGACTTGATAACCCAGGCATGATATGAGAAAAGAGCTCCATGGAGTAATCTGTAGTGTGGCCTGCCGCATCCTTCACTTGTGGTAGGGGTGAAGGACACAAGGAAAGGTGTTGTTCCTGACCAGGAGCCTTCACTGACGGCTCAGTGCTTTTATTTTTTGAAACTTCAGAAGAGGAGGCGATAGAGCTGGAGGCTGTGTCAGCAATGTAAGCCAAAACTTGTTCCTGAAGCTCCGGATTTAAAAGCGGATTACCTACTCCCAGAAAAGGGAGCCTACGAGGCCTTGTGGAGCCAGACAATGACGCTGGCTCACCACCTCCTGCCTTAGGTGCTATTGTGCTTTTGCCACAACCAGCAGAAGCACCACCACCAACACCACCATCAGGACCAGCTGGCAACCCCCGCCCACTTCCACGGCCTCTTCCACCATACTTCTTCATTTTTTTGAAAAAGGTAACCAAAATAACAACAGCTATATGGTACTGTAAAACAAGGTAAAGGGTCTATAGAGTATTGGTGAGAATTTGAATCTCACTGTAGATTGGAGGACGCTGAACAATAGTCCCAGGCCCAGTAGAGATTACACCACAATGTGACAGGAAGAAATTGGCTGGTGAATGAGAAGACAGAAGCTGTATATAGTACTGGTGAGAATTTGAAGCTCACTGTAGATTGGAGGACGCTGAACTAGGAGGACGGAGGACGCTAGATTGTAGATTGATTGAAGACGGATTGGAGGACGCTGGTCTCAGGCCCAGTAGAGATTACACTGCAATGTGACAGGCAGAAATTGGTTGGTGTATGAGAAGGCAGAAGATGTATATAGTATTGGTGAGAATTTGAATCTCACTCTAGATTGGAGGACGCTGAACTATTGTCTCAGGCCCAGTAGAGATTACACCGCAATGTGACAGGCAGAAATTGGCTGATGTATGAGAAGGCAGAAGCTGTATATAGTATTGGTGAGAATTTGAATCTCACTGTAGATTGGAGGACGCTGAACTATTGTCTCAGGCCCAGTAGAGATTACACCTCAATGTGATAGGCAGAAATTGGCTGGTGTATGAGAAGGCAGAAGCTGTATATAGAATTGGTGAAATTTGAATCTCACTGTAGATTGGAGGACGCTGAACTATTGTCTCAGGCCCAGTAGAGATTAAACCGCAATGTGACAGGCAGAAATTGGCTGGTGTATGAGAAGGCAGAAGCTGTATAGAGTATTGGTGAGAATTTGAATCTCACTGTAGATTGGGGGACGCTTAACTATTGTCTCAGGCCCAGTAGAGAGTACACCGCAATGTGACAGGTAGAAATTGGCTGGTGTATGAGAAGGCAGAAGATGTATATAGTATTGGTGAGAATTTTAATCTCACTGTAGATTGGAGGACGCTGAACTATTGTCTCAGGCCCAGTAGAGATTACACCACAATGTGACAGGAAGAAATTGTCTGGTGTATGAGAAGACAGAAGCTGTATAAAGTATTGGTGAGAATTTGAATCTCACTGTAGATTGGAGGATGCTGAACTATTGTCTCAGGCCCAGTAGAGATTACACCGCAATGTGACAGGCAGAAATTAGCTGGTGTATGAGAAGGCAGAAGATGTATATAGTATTGGTGAGAATTTGAATCTCACTGTACACTGCGTTCCAAATTATTATGCAAATTGGATTTAAGTGTCATAAAGATGTAATTTTTTGTTTTTCAAATAAACTCATAGATGGTATTGTGTATCAGGGCTCTTTGGATTACTGAAATCAATCTCAAATTCCTGTGACAATTAGTTTACCAGGTGAGCCCAATTAAAGGAAAACTACTTAAGAATGATGTTCCACATTATTAAGCAGGGCACAGGTTTCAAGGAATTTAGGAAAGAAAAAGGACCTCTCTGCTGCTGGAAAGCATCAAATAGTGCAATGCCTTGGTCAAGAGATGAAAACATTAGATATTTCCCAAAAATTTAAACGTGACCATCGTACTGTTAAGAGATTTGTGGTTGATTCTGAGCACAGACATGTTTGTGCTGATAAAGGCAGAATGAGGAAGGTTTCTGCCAGGCAAGTTCATCGGATTAAGAGAGCAGCTGCTAAAAAGCCATTACAAACCAGCAAACAGATATTTAAAGCTGCTGGTGCCTCTGGAGTCCCTCGAACCTCATGGTGTAGGATCCTTCAAAGGCTTGCTGTGGTGCATAAACCTACTATTCGGCCACCCCTAAAAAGTGTTCACAAGCAGAAATTGTAGCAGTGGGTCCAGACATACATGAAGACTATTTTTCATACAGTCTTGTTTACTGATGAGTGTCGAGCAACCCTGGATGGTCCAGATGGATGGTTGGTGGATGGCCACTATGTCCCAACAAGGCTGCGACTTCAGCAAGGAGGAGGAGGAGTCATGTTTTGGGCCGGAATCATGGGGAAACAGCTGATGGGGAGATAAACAGCTGATAAAAGGAGATAAACTCCTGGTGTGGCCACCATCTTCCCCTGACCTCAACCCTGTAGAGAACCTTTAGAGTATCATCAAGCAAAAGATCTATGAGGGAAGCAGTTCACATCAAAACAGCAACTCTGGGAGGCTATTCCGACTTCATGCAAAGAAATCCAAGCAGAAACTCTCCAAAAACTCCCAAGTTCAATGGATGCAAGAATTGTGAAGGTGATGTCACAGAAGGGTTCCTATGACAGCATGTAACTTGGCCTGTTAGGATGTTTTGGAGTTAAATAGCTTTTTTGTTCAGTGAATGTGACCTCCTAATGCTGCAAATTCCACAAATGAACATTTTCAGTTCTTTAAAACAGATCAAATGTTTAGAAATTCTACTGTGCCTAATAATTTGGAACAGTGCAATTTGAGTTTTTATTCATTTTGGAGATTGTACTGTTATCATTGGGAGGTTTCTTCAATAAAATTTGATGTATACTCTAACGGGTGATGACTTTTATTAGACTGACTGTCATTTGTACTGACTATTTAGGAAAATCATAGAAAAATATAATTTGCATAATAATTTGGAACACAGTGTAGATTGGAGGACGCTGAACTATTGTCTCAGGCCAAGTAGAGGTTACACCGCAATGTGACAGGCAGAAATTGGCTGGTGTATGACTAACTACAAGGTGTATATAGAATTGGGCAGAATTGGAATCTCCCTATAGTGTAGGTCTGTAAGAATGGACAAACTCCTCGGCTTTTTCTTACAGAGTCACACACAGCTTCAATTTGTCCGTGATAACAGCCGATACACGGTACTGTGTGAGGAGCGTACACCGCTGTACGGTGTGTGAAAAAATGAATTTTCAGTAACTCACCAGGACAAAACAATAAAATTTGGATTGCTTTGAAAAAAGAAGTTTGCTCAGCAGTGTGAAAACAGCAATGCAACTATCAGGGAGCCTTAAAAGGCAGCCTAATAACCAACAGAGCTTATGCACCAAAATATAGCCTCCCCTTGCACTGCACAGTAACTGGTGTGTTGTACAGGCAAAATCGCTAGCAGCAGAAGTAGTTTTTGGTATCTTCTTCCCTGCCTAACGCTCTCCCTACAGAATCAGCAGCAGCAGCAGCTCTCCCTATTCTGAGATCAGCATAAGTAACATGGCGGTCGGCGTGCACACCCTTTTATACCCCCTGTGACGTCACACAAGGCAAGCCAATCACTTGCATGCCCTTCACAAACATGGTGGTAACCGCTGCCTATGTCATCACGTTGCCCACAGTGTCCGTTCTTCCTGATTGGCTGAAAAAGGGTGCAAAAGCATCTTTTAAAACGCGACGTGGCCGACCTCACGCTAAGGTCGGGTTTCGTTTCTTGAAACCCGACTTTGGCGAAAGTCGGCGACTTTTGAATTTTTTTCGACCCATTTCACTCAACTCTATACCTGAGGAAGACATTTTATACTGTCGAAACGCGTTGCATGTGCTTTTTCTTGAGAAATATTAAAAACCTTTTTTGGATTATAAGAAGCCTTGGATCCTACACCTACGGGAACACAAATAGCCTGGTATAAAATTTATTGAATAACATTCCTATGGTTTCTTGGTCTGAGTGACTTACTAGCTACCAGGGATTTGCAGTATACCGACCACAGAAGAAATCCACCTTTGAACACCTAATGGTCCAAAGGGACCTATATGCAAGATATCAAGATTTATAAAAGGTGAATGACACCTATATTCACCTACAATCTAATTTTACATTTACATTTAGATTGGTGCGATTTCTTTCTTTCTTACCCTTTTACCAGAAACCTTTGGAAAATAAAAATTTTGGGTGAAAATATCATTTTTGTGGAAAAAATATGATTTTTTTATTTTAACATTATTAACTTCTGTGAAGCACTTGGGGGTTCAAAGTACTTACCACACATCTAGATAAGTTCCATGGGGGGGTCTAATTTCCAAAATAGGGCCATATATGGGGGGTTTCCACTGTTTAGGCACATCAGGGGCTCTCCAAATGCGACATGGCGTCCGATCTCAATTCCAGTCAATAATACATTCAAAACGTCAAATGGTGCTCCTTCCCTTCCGTGCCCTGCCGTGCGCCTAAAAAGTGGTCTTTCTCCACACATGGGCTATCTGTGTACTCAGGAGAAACTGCACAACAAATATTGTGGATAATTTTCTCCTGATACCCTTGATCAAATTAAAAAACTTGTGACCAAAGTAAAATTTTTGTGGAAAAAAGTTACATGTTCATTTTTTCCTTGCACATTGCTTCAATTCTTGTGGAGTACCTGAAGGGGTAATAAACTTCTTGAATGTGGTTTTGCGAACCTCGAGGGGTGCAGTTTTTAGAATGGTGTCACTTTTGGGTATTTTCTGTCATATAGGCCCCCAAAGCGACTTCAAATGTGAGGTGGTCTCTAAAAAAATGTTTTGTATATTTTGTTGAAAATTGTGAGATCGCTGGTCAAGTTTTAAACTATATAACTTCCTACCAAAAAAATTCTGTTTCAAAAATTGTGCAGATGAAAAGTAGACATGTGGGAAATGTTATTTATTAACTATTTTGTGTGACAAAATGCTCTGATTTAGGGGTATAAAAATTAAATTTTGAAAATTGTGAAATTTTCAAATTTTTTGCCAAATTTACATTTTTTCTCAAATAAACACAAGAAATTTTGAAGAAATGTTACCACTATCATAAAGTACAATATGTCACGAAAAAACAATCTCAGAGTCAGCGGGATACGTTGAAGCATTGCAGAGTTTATAATCACTTAAAGTGACAGTGGTCAGATTTCAAAATTAAGGCCTGGTCATTAACCTACAAAGTGGCTTGGTCTTTAAGGGTTTGAACCGGGTTAAATGTTTTCAATCTTACCAGTGGGACGCAGGGTAACCCGATCGCAGGGGACTTGCCACCTGATGAAGACGAGGTTATCCGTTGAAACGTGTAGTGGAACTTAATAAAGAAGAAAACTTTTCAAGCTTCTCCCTTTCCTTTGCGCTTTCCTGCGATCGGGTTACCCTGCGCCCCATGTTTATATCCTTTCTAGAGGCACCCGACAGGATCAGCATCGGATTACTATTACCAGTGCCCCGAGACCTGTCAGCCAGGCGCTCCATATATCTGTCGCACTCTGACTATTTCAATCTTACCAGTGTCACTGTTCTGTCTCTGACATTTAATTCATAACCCTGATTATCTGCTTGTTGAATGTTTTCAGCATTTTCTGGCTCCATCTAGTGACCAGAGTCATGACTGCAGTGTTATTGTGTGTTTTACTTTCATTTTCCCATTTCCCTCCGTTCGCAATGCATTCTGGTAAAGTTGCAAGGCACCCTGGTAAGCTTTGCAAAGGAATATGGTTAGTCCATAACCCATTTTCCCTCCAGTTCTCAATTTTCCCTCAGCCTGCATCCTGGAAGAATCTCATTTCTCTTCTCCCATTGTGACAGCATCGCTGGTATGTAATCATGCTTCCTGTATCTAATTTCTGCCCCATATTAGCCTGCCTAGTTAGTTTTCCCCTGCTCAGCTAGTAGTGCAGATGTTGATTTATAATGTATATATGTATTCCAATGTACTCTGTATTGACCGAGTATATTTATATGTTTCTGTTGTAGTTTCACTGCGCCAATATACCATCATGTTCAATAAAGCACAGATTCAACCTACAGTTGACTTATTGGACCCCGTTATAGTGGTTTAGCTGCCTGAATAAGCTACCTGAAGTCTGCTTCACTTAGTGAGGACAGAACAGTCCCTTTATGAGATAACTCTGAAACACTTCAACGGATCCCACTGTTAGGCGTCAGGTTCCTGTCGCTGCACAGCAGGAATCCCGAGCCTTGCATTCAGCAGTCTCCCATTCCTCTCCGGCCACTGAGGATGATGCTCAGCAGACTGGTCGATCCCGGCGGTCTGCTCAGACCAGCTCTGTGGGTTTGGTTGCTGCTGCCACCTCTGGTCCAGCTATAGCAACGCATGCTCGTCAGCAGGGTGCTACTCCAGGGATTCGGTCCACTCAGCATGCCCATGGGACGATCTCTCATTGCAGATCGGAGGTCACATGCTCAGGTCCTTCTCCAGCTCGGATTGGACCATCAGGAAGGTCAGGAAGGTCCCGGAAGGATGCTGCTATAAAAGGTTCGCATGGCCGCTCGGCCATGCGCTAATATAGAGAAGGATTTAGACCATGTGGAGTGAGTGTTGTATGCATATATGAATGTTTCTGGTGAATGACTCATTGCAAACCCCTACCCTTGGTACACATGTGTTGTGTAACCTAGCCTGCTAGCGCCCAGGCTGAGGTCCAGGTAGAGGTAGTCAGAGAATAGCATCAACATCCACCAGTGGCTTTGTCTGTATGCCACGGTGCACATTGTCGGCACGCCTCTGTGGTCAGCATTCATGAGAGGCATCTGCAGGTGCGACGCCGCACGCTCAGGAGGTCTAGAGAGACTCAGATCTCGTGTCCTTGGGGCTGAGTTCTGTGACCACATACTGAGCGCTCTCTTGCCGAGTGCTGTGAGTTTACCAGGCTTCGGCATTTATGTTCAGCTCTGTGTTGTAACAGAGTTCGCTTCTGTTCACACTGGGTGACGTTAACCCACGTGTGACCTTTTGTATACCGCTTTATACTTCCGCCATTACTAAGCAGCAGTTTACCACCCCTGCACGGTGGACCCCAGGCTGCGAACACACCTTACTATTATTTTATTATTTGGTGCGTTCCGCCAGCCCTAACATTATATTAGCGCCAGGGTCTGGCTAGTAATGGCGGATGAACAGCAACTGCTGCAGCACATCCAGCAGCTGGGGGGCAAGTTGGCGGCTCGCGAGCGTTCAGCCTCAGCTGCGGATTTTACTGCGGTCGCTGTTCAGGCAGCCACGGAGGCTGTCTCCCGTGTGACCACTGCCATCCCTGCTCTGACTTTGTCCCGCCTCCCTCTGCCCGAGAAGTTCTCGGGTGATAGTGCCTCATGTAGGGGTTTCGTCAACCAGTGCGCTATACAGCTAGAGCTGCTGGAGGCACAATTCCCCTCAGAGCAGGCCAAGGTGGGATTTATCATCTCCCTCCTGTCGGGCAAGACTCTGGAGTGGGCCACTTCGCTGTCGGAGCGTGGTGACCCCGTGCTACTGTAGGAGGAGGGGCCCCCGCCGAGTGTCCAGGCCGGAACCAAGGGGACCATCATCTAGGTTCCTAGGGGGTCTGTTTCCGGGCAGCAGAGTTAGGGGACGGACCGCTGAGACTTCCACGACAGTTGGGGGAGGAGCCTATATAAAAGGTACGGAGAACGCCATCAGGGTGAGTCAGCAGAATGGGAGAGAAGGAGCAGGAAACCGTGGGGGTGCCAGGGAGCCAGAGCCTCCAGCAGTAACCGGAGAGGAAGACAGCGACAGAAGGGAGACTCTCAGTGGACCGCAGGGAGATGGCACCGAGGCAACCAACATAAGACCGCCGCTTCTCAGTCGCCCGTGGCCATTGCCGCCTCGCTCCAGCCCACGGCTGCAGTCTGCCCGCAGTCACCCGCGGCTGCTGCCGCCTCGCTCCAGTTCGCGGCTGCGTCCTGTCCGCAGCTACCCGCGGCCGTTGCCACCTCGCTCCAGCCCATGGCTGCAGTCTGCCCGCAGTCACCCGTGGCCATTGCCGCTCCACTCCTGTCCGTGGCTGCGGCTTGTCCATTGCCGCCCACAGCCGCCACCGCCCCGCTCCAGTCTGTGGTAGGGGCTGGGCCGTCGTCCACCACGGGTCCCCTAGTGCAGCCGCTGGCTGTGCCGGTGGCCTACCAACCACCACTCAGCACTGCCCCTGTCCGAGGGCTGCGGCCTCCACTCTCCCACTCCCAGGCGGTATCCCACTGCCTCTGCTGGGGGGACATTTCACCATAGAACTCTTCTAGGGCATGTTGTGCCCCTGCTTCATCTGGGTGTTGGAACGCCCGAAGACTACGCCAGATCCTCGGCGGCTGGGCCCAGCGGCTGCGACAACGAAGCACCACCGAACAGTATGCCGAGGGACGTCAAGACGGCTAAGTAACACATAATAACTAAGGACCCGTAGTCGACCATCCCGCGGCCCTATAGTGACCGGCCGTTGCCGAAGTAGTTGTGTTATCATAATCAGTGTTTTCTTGTATTTGGTCCCTGCGAGGACAATTGCTGTTAACTTGTTTGGTTGCTTAGGATAGCCTTACCGTCATCTATCTATAAAAGTTACTACCTAAAGTTTAATCCGTCTGGCGTCTCGTCACTGCATCCCGCATACCTGCCATAACCACATTTGGCGTAGGCGGCAGGATGCAGTCTCCGAGCGCGGACAACGGCACCCCAGACCAGAGCGGGGCCGTAGACTCCGCAAATAACGAAGGCCCCCGGTCCAGCATCTCTTTGGGGGCTATGCTAAGCAACCTGCCTAGGTTCTCCGGCTCCAACACCATGCTGTGGAGCTGGACAGAGCGGATGCGAGGGCTCTTCCGGATGCATCCAATGACCCCTGACCTGGAAGCCGAGGTAGCTCTCATGGCATTAGATGGGGAGGCCTGGGATTCAGTAATGTTGAGGCCCCCGGGACATCACAACACCTTTGCTAGGGTCTTGCGGATTCTGGAAGAGACCCTCGGGGATCCAAAAAATGTGGGAGAGTTGAGGACCCGGTTGTTCAGTCGTATGCAGGGAGAGGGGGAGACCATCACCAAGTATATGAATGTCCTCCAGGAGTTATACACGGCCATCGAGCGGAAGGACGGCGTAGGGGTAGGACCCATCGACATTACCCTATGCGACCTGTTAGTGATTGGACTCCGAGACCCTTTGATAAAGCAGGCATTACAGGAGCACGTCCGAGTGAACCCACGTATGACTCTCTTAGGTGGGGAGTCAGGCGTTGTTAAATATTAATAATCCGTTAATTTCTTATTACACCCAGTTCTGTACATTGCTTTAGCTTACACGACATAGGCTATTTTTAAGCTTGGCTCATGGTAGAAAGACAGCTCCATATATGTAGAGATCACGTGTTTCAAGAGACGTATATAATTCATGGCTAACTGTAGAGGGTGCTCTCTTCTTCCCTCACCATCATGAGAGACAGACGCAAGATGACATGACATAACAGCTGGCGATGTGAGAAGCCGAACTGAGACACAGCAGCCATTTGCTATTCAGGATCTCGGAGAGAAGAAGAATACATGTTGCTTTTGCCATGTGGGATCTCAGAACATGATCTAATGGACAATTTCTCTTTCACCTATTTTTATTCACCTGTTTTTCTGTAATAACCTTTCTTTGATGGAAGTAAGCAAATAAACCACTATATTTTTATCTGGTAACTAGTCCTGAGTATTTTACAGGATAGGCATTATTTTACATTGGAGAGCCAGCCAGATCTGAATTTTTGTACTTTTTTGCGGATTTCCCTCGACTTGCACACACGGGGGATTGGACTTTGCTAACGTCAAATCATATGTGCAAGTTATCGCGAATTCCACTACTTACAAGAATCACATAGAACCTAGAAGTAAGAAGTACCAGATAGATTGAGAAGTACTACAAGTGCCAAAAGTACCAGACGTAAGCCAGACGTGTAAAGACAGGAACCCAGCGTTGTCCATCAAAGGGAACAAGCTGAGACATTTCAAGGTAAGATAAAATGGATGTCATTAATTGTCTTGCTAAGCAGAGTAAATTGAAATTTAAGTCTGTAGACAATTCTAATTCAGAAGTTTTATGGTTAAGTTTATATGCCGAGTGTGAACTCGAGAATCAGAGGTTAGATTCTAAGTTTTTCAATAGAGAAAGAGAGAGATTAAAAAATATTCTACAGATGGTAGATATATTTCATAGATCTGTGTCAGAGAAATCTAAAAATGATTGTGTAGAGGATAGTGATATTCCCGAGATTCACTGTAATGTGGAGAAACAGTTACAAGTGTCTGTAGCAGTCATTGAAGGTGACCTTGCAGACGTGGAACAAGATGGAGACGTAGGAGGAGACTTCAGAACTGACGTAGAGGACGTACAAGGGAAAGACGTACCACTAAAAATAGAAGACTCACAGGCCCAAATCCGAAGTAGCGTGAGGAAGAATTTGATAAAAATATGCCAAATAATTCCTACTTATGACAACAAAATAGATGTTTATAGAAACTCTGAGATCTTTGAAAGTTGTACTGATAACTTTGATTTATCTAACGAGGAGAAGAATCAGTTGTTCAAAATGTGGATCCCTGTAAATTTTGCTAGGAGATTGTCTTTAAAGTTATCTGGTGAAACACATGAGAATTTAACTGATAAGGACAGATTAAAAATTCTCATTTTTTGTTCATCAAATGAAAATCATCCAGATATTGATATTCTTCAAAAATTAAGGATTGGTCGGAAGGAATGTATTTTTACGTTCATGTCCATATATGAACGTTTGTACAAAATGCTGAGTGAGAATGTCAAAACACCGTCCCTCATAAGGAGTTTTGTAAGCAAATTTTGGTTTCTAAATCCTGCATCTCGTGTTATTGCGTCACAAAAAGATTCTTTGTTTGAATGTGCGCAATTCCTTGATTTCGCCAGAAAACACGAGAATCGTGAGAGGAAAGTAAATTGTGCTAATTTTGTAAAGACAGGCAGAGTAAAATCTTATCAGAAGCCTGTATTAGCAAAACCTTCTAAAATGAGTTTTCCCCAAAATCAAATCTACGAAGAAAGAAAAAGAAAATCACATGTTTGTTATAAACCATATGGAATGATGCAAAAGAACACCGAAAAGACACAAATTGAATTAAGAAAAATGATGAGTTCTGATTTTCTTTCTGTAACAAAGATGGCCGAATTTAACAGACAGAAACAGGTGGTGAGTGACATCATGGCCTGTAAACTGAATACTCTGCTCCAAGAATCTATCAGCTTTAAAATGGCAAGAACCTTTCAGGATATTTTTTGCAGAGAAATAAGTATGGGTGTAGGAATTGGCTAGAAAAAGTAATTATATATATATATTGTGTAACAGTGTTATACAATTAGTGAGTTATATGTAATTATTTTATAGAGTATAATCCTGTAGTTTTATGGTTTGTGGATATATACATAGTCATACGGTATATATATAGAGTGTTTGTAGAAGTAGAAATAGTAGAACTGTATTTTTTAATGAAAATTAAAATCTACATCAGTAATAATATTTAGAATATGAATATGATATTAATCTTATTTTTTATGTTTCCTTAGAATTTTCATTTCAAAGCAGGACTTAATCGAGAAAAATTCTCTTCCAAGGATTTATGCCTTTATTTACACAGGATGTTGCAATAATTGCATGATTTTATATATATCTAACCCTTAAAAGGAAATAACCAATTGCTTTTTAAAATGTTCTGGGTGTGTGTTTTTTTTCTTTTTACTGCATGGTTTGAATGACAACCACAGCAGGGGAATTTCAACCTTGTTCTAATAATACAAGTATACCAGTATACTATGTCCCTGTTCCTTAGGAAAAGAATTTTAAAGGGGGAATATTCAAAGAAATATTAAGAGACTAAATTGAAATAGTTTACAATGCATTGATAATTAGGATAATTTGGGTTAAAATACGTGTATTAAACTTAATATGTGACACAGTCTGAGTGACAGTGACTGAGTGTATGAGCAGCTGCTGAGCGAGTAATGTGATACGTTTGTGAGACCTCAGGATCCTGAATGCATGAGAGAAAAAAAAAAAAAAAACCCCAAAAGCTTTTATCTTTAGGAGGAAATATGCAGATCAGTTAAATTATTAGAATATTAGGATACATAATGAAATATTATCTATACAACATATATTTCTATATTTCTATAGTAATTATTATTTCTTGATTTAGTTAATTGTGGATAAGTGCAATCGCACAACAAAATAGAAAATAGTTTAGGAAGAAAATCTATTCTTTCCTTATCAGCTTTAGCTCTTTTAAACAGGCACCAGCACAGAGCCTGGTATTCACCAGCTGCATCTGGGAATAGTGGACCTTCCTTCTCTGTCCAAGTGTGTTACATTTAAATTAATTTTTCCAAAGGATAATTTTATGATATTCAAATTAATTTTGATGGTTACACATCTTCAGACAAATAATGGTATAAGCAGGTATAAATTCACATAATTTATACATTAATTATTTTTAATTTTGGTTTTGATAAATGAATTATTTCATGAAACAATATTTTTTGGTATTAAGGGAGAAATATGTTTTTTATCCTGACTACATAATCACATTTGATTAATACTTCTTCTTCACACATTTTAATAGGAAAAAATATTAATAAGGTACAATGGTATAAGTATTGGGTATAATAACAAGTATTATAAAGAGTCATTTCTTTACACTAAGAGGAATTACATGCAAAGTTGCATAATTTGAAGACATAACTACTCTGCATCAACATAAAGGCCTTATTCTTATTTTTATTTTTCATTCTTATTTTTCATTATTTTTAATTCTTTCACCAATATTTAGTAAAGTAATATCTACTGAGAATATTGCTTCATTAAATATAGCAATTATATGGTTCTATTACTAAGGAAAATGTTTCACTTCTGAGTTATATGCAACAATTCTTTTATTCATTCATTCGCTCACTCATATATTCTTATTTTGGTTCATGGCTTTACATTCCTACATATTAGTATAATAAATATATTCCTTATTAATAAAGATGAAAACACTGGTTACATAAAACACAGTGACACCTATGGGTTGAAAAAGGTAATTACACCTATGACATAAAAATGTTCTATCACATGAAAAAAATGGATAATAATGTATTATCACTTATTATTGGTTTATTATTTCAAATATTGAAATCCATATACAGTACAAATTCTGATAATAATTATATGGATATTACTGATTGCTATGGTACGCTGTGATATTATGGGATAGGGAAATTACCAGATTTGGTATAGAATAGGGAATGAAGACTTCAAGCAAGATACTGAAATTATATTAATAAAGACTTTTCACATTTCTAAACTTCATTGATTTTTATCAGTTGCAAGAAGAAGAATGCCGCGATCCAGAAGTCCCAGAAGGTAACAAAGCTATGATTACTGAGTAATAGACTGTGTTAATTACAAGTGCAGTATCCACCACTGACAGTCACAAGTGCAGTATCCACCACCGACAGTCACAATTAAAGTGTCTAACCTGACAACCAGAGGACGATGATCCTATGATGCTGAGATGAACGGTGTTATCACGTTCTTATCAAGTTCCAGAGGTTTTCAATCACCTGAAAAGCTTCGATGAAAGCTGGTGAACAATGAAGGTAATTATCAGGAAGCTACAACCCTGACATATGTCCTGTGCATTAGGACAAGGACTGGTTATGGTGCTATGTTTAGCAAGGAAGAGTCATTTTAACCCTTGCTTTGCTGACCAAAGACGTCACACCTGTTCAAAGACCAGTACCGATGGAGGATTCCAGAATATCCAAGGCGAGCCAATGTAAGCCCAGGTTTTTAAAGATAACACTGCACAGATATTAAAGCTGCATAGACTTTGTTTTCGTATTAACATTTGAAATTATGGACTTTGATTTGATACACAACACATCTATATGCTATAAGAAAACTGTATTTTTAAAAGAACCAAGAAGAAGACAGAAGACATCAAAATGAAGACCAGATGACATCAGATGATGATGACTGGACCTGAGATGCTTCAATTTAGACTTAGGGAAGTATAATTATACATATTTTATATGAATATTGTTCACAACTTACCATAACATGAATTCACATCAATTATGTCATTGAGTACTTATAACGGTAATCTAATATTATTATTATTATTATTATTGATATTAAATTATTTTGTCAAAGAAGAAGAAAAGAAGAAAGAAGATCTTGTTATATTTGAGGGTTCCAATTAATGTCTGTCTCCCTCAAAAGGGGGAATTGTTAAATATTAATAATCCGTTAATTTCTTATTACACCCAGTTCTGTACATTGCTTTAGCTTACACGACATAGGCTATTTTTAAGCTTGGCTCATGGTAGAAAGACAGCTCCATATATGTAGAGATCACGTGTTTCAAGAGACGTATATAATTCATGGCTAACTGTAGAGGGTGCTCTCTTCTTCCCTCACCATCATGAGAGACAGACGCAAGATGACATGACATAACAGCTGGCGATGTGAGAAGCCGAACTGAGACACAGCAGCCATTTGCTATTCAGGATCTCGGAGAGAAGAAGAATACATGTTGCTTTTGCCATGTGGGATCTCAGAACATGATCTAATGGACAATTTCTCTTTCACCTATTTTTATTCACCTGTTTTTCTGTAATAACCTTTCTTTGATGGAAGTAAGCAAATAAACCACTATATTTTTATCTGGTAACTAGTCCTGAGTATTTTACAGGATAGGCATTATTTTACAGGCGTGTGCTAGAGAGCAGGAACAAGAACTGATGGTCCCCGTGGGGAAGGTCTGGAGTGTGGAGGCCTCCGTGAACATTGTTGGGAAGCCCCAATTGATAGAAGAGATGAAACGAGCTGAAGGACATCAGGGGCGAGGTGGCCGAAGTGAAAAGAAGGCCCGAGGTCACGACTGGGAGGCCTAGTTCCAATCTAGGGCCCTGGGGGCCTCGCAATGCCCAGAGCGGCCAGCCCTCGCAACCCCGGTGTTATGAGTGCTGTGAGCTGGGCCACTTCGCACGAGAGTGTCCGCGGCGTGGGAGATACCCACCCCGGCGGACATTAAACTAGAGGGCTCTGGGCTGGGGGAACGCCACTCGGAGCCAGAAGCCACGACATGGGGTGGTGGAAGTCCCGAAGATCTGGTCGCAAAGTGTCCAGTGGTATGGGCAGAGGTTGTGGGTCGTACCGTACGGTGCCTAGTGGACACGGGGTCGCAAGTAACGACCATGCCTGCAACTTTCTTTCTGCAGCATTTTCCCAAGGCAGCGAGACCCCAGTTGGGGGTCCATGATAAGACTGGTAGCTGCCAATCAACTACCGGTCCCTGTCGCTGGAGTGGTTTGGATGCAGATGACGCTGTGTGGCAAGTCCCTCGGCCGCCGGGGAGTGATCCTGACCCAAGGGGAAACCAATAACAAACATCCAGTCACCCTGGGCATGAACATACTGTGGCAGTTCGGCAATTTACTTCTCAATGACCCCACACAAGAGACCTTGAACCAGTGGGGTTCCCGCATGCCCCAAGGGCGGGTCTTCCAGCAGTTGGTGCGGGAGGCATGAGTACTCCAGGACTGCAAGGAGGGCGAGGCACTGGGCAAAGTCATTGCGCCAGCGGCCGCCCCGCTCGTGCTGCCGCCAGGCAGACAGTGGTGGCCCTGCCTATCTGGGCCCCAATGCCTTTGGAGGGTGTGGAGATGCAGGTGGAGCCGTGCTACTCGGAACTCCAGCACCCTGGCATACTGGTGGTCGGCTCCCTGACCACTGTGCGGAGAGGGACCGTCCTGGTGCACTGCATCAACCTAGAAGACCAAGACATCGTCTTAAAGCCCTGTGCCGAAATGGCCAAGCTGGTGAGGCCTTTGGAAGAGGTGCTGCCAGCCTCTGCGGTCCAAATAAAGGTGCAACCCGAGGACCCTTGGGCAGTTGTGGCGCCCCTGAGGCTTCAGTCGCCACAGAGGTACTGCACATCCTACTGAGGTGTGGTGCCCCACCATCCAGGTAAGGTGGAGACTCCTGACCACACTCCAACACCTGCACCCCACACCACAAAGTAGTGTAGCAAAGCACCCCGGGTGGCTCCCTGCTTAGAGTGTAGCAAAGCACCTTTGGTGGCTACCTGCTTGGAACACGAAACGTGCTGGGAGGCGGGTGGAGTTTAGTTGCATCAAAAAGAATGGGAAGAGTTTTGGATGTAGTCAGTCTGACAGAGTCAGAGGAGGAGAGAAGATCCCCTGAGTGGGATAAATTGAAGGAAGTGCTGCAGTCGACCTCAGTGACCTGGGTCCGCTGGCACAGGAAAGAGACATTTGTAGAAGGCCTGACTCTCTATTAGAAGGAAGGATTTGTACGGAACGTAAGGAGGAAAGGAGGACTAAGGAATAGGGTTAGAGGAGAACCCTTCCCAAGTTCACAGCACAAGGCCGGGGTCCGGTCCCCGAGGTTGTATGGATACTAATGGTCCTGCAGCAGACAGCAGAGGAATAAAAGTTGTCACCACTTTATTCCCACACAAGACTTGGGGGCACAACAGCATCATGAGTGAGCCATGACTAGGTAGTAAGGAGTCCCTGAAGCAGGCTACAGCTGTCTGCCGTACAGGTAGAGTTCATAGGAACATCTGACAGGAGGAACTCCATTGTAACTCAGTACTGGTAGTACTTCACATAGGCGCTAAGAAGGGAGACGTTCAGAAAAGGCATATGTTGGCGGAGTGTTGGAACGGAGGACTTCATCTGACCTGGAGGTTGACTGAGTCTCTGACCCGGAGGACATGGCACGGATGCGAGCACCTGTATGCACCCAGACTGTGAGTAAAGCTTTGGAACTACATGCCCTGGTGTCCTCCACTTATTCCTGCACCAACACACTTGCACTGCTACATCTTGGTGCCAAGGGCCACACCATCCACGTCTCTCTCCTACCTCTTCATCTACTCTGCCCTGGAACTACAGCCCTACCTGTGGAGGGCTACAACATCAATGCTGCACCACACCATCAGTCCCAGAGGATCTGCTTGCAGCGTCGGCTTAACACCTCCCTTGCCGAACACCACAGGTGGCGTCACGAATCATCCACTTAATACACTTTACAATTCCCTGTTACAATGGATGCCCAGGGCCACGGACCGGGTCACAGCTGCCGTGACATCTCCCACTGAACCCAATGGGCCCGGTACCGAGTACCCCACGGTCCTGACCTCTGCCCAACAACAGGGGGCGATCCATTTCTGGCGTCATGAACAGGATGACGAAGCCCGGTGCCACCGGGTTCTGTGTGCCTAAGATTCATTGGACTTAAACATTCCTGAAAATGTGCAGAATAACCAATTGGATAGACTGTAGAGTGAACTCTAAAAATGGCCATCGCTGCGGTGAAGAAGGGCGTGACAACATGGGTGATCCTAAGAAAAGACCGCAAACTGTCCTGGGCCTCCCCTGCCTGAACTTCTATGTGACAGCAACATGGCCCACCCCCCGAGGGGTTCATATACTGGCCTGGTATGGAGGAGTAGGGAGAAGACGGCGCCCCCAGAAGGAGGAGCGAGAGCCGGTGGTGGGAAAAGAACCAAGGAAGGAGGAAGAAGGCCAGAACGCCATGATGGAGGAAGAGAGGAGGCCCGAAGAGCGAAGGGAGGTTGAGCTGAACCTCCCTGGCGCAATGGCTGAAGGCTCTGATCTGAATTCCAACATGAACCGTCAGCAGCTGGAGGACGAAATTACCCAGCTAACCCTCCATCTGCGGCAGAGACACGAGGCGCTCTGGATGATGAACTGGCAGCACGCCCGGGAGAGGCCTACACCATCGATGCCTCCATCACCGGTACCCGCACCACTGGTCCCGGTCGCCGATGCACCGAATCTCCCTCAGGTAGCACCCGTGGAACCAACGGCTGCTGCAATGCCACCGGCAGCGCCTGTCTCCACCTTCACGCTGCAATCACAGCTGGTTGCGGCCTGTCAAGAGGAGTTCTCCGAAGGCTGGGGAGCTGAAGCGGAGGAAGTTGAGCTCCAACCTGGTCCTGACACAGCTGTGCAGGCCCCACCGGAGACCCCTGCGGACCCGGAGCCGCCATCTGCTCCACCGCCGCCTCTGACAGCTGACTGGACTATCCTGGTGGATGTTCCTGCCTTTGACTGTTGTCCCAAACCTGCACCGGAGCCAGAACATCGCCAGGAGGCCCCAGGTATGTCTGCTACCCCTGCACCTGGGAAGGCCTTGGGGTGTGTAGCTGCTGCAGCATCCGGACAGATCGTGCTGGACCTTGTCTGGAACCGGGATTCGGAGCCCTGGAGGGAAACACCTGAACCCATAGCGGTAGTGCCCTTGTCCACCGTGGGTAGAAGCCGATCCTGGGAGGAGGAGGAAGATACCGTAGCCAAGTGTCAGGAAACCATCTGCCAGCTGGCAGCTGAGCAGAGGGAACAGGAGCAACGGAGGCAGGCAGTGCTGGGCACTTGTAACCGCTGCGGCCGTGGCCGCCGCCATCCCACGGGCACCGGGTTCCCCAGCGGCAGTCACTCACCCGACGCCTCGCGCGCTCCCTCCTTCCTCCGGCTCACGCGCTCCCTCTCCTCCTGCTGCTCCCCGCACCCACATGCACACTAGGGCGCAGGCGCACTCCCGTCATGATGTTTAACCCTGCGGTGGGTGGCGGCCGATTAGCCGACAGGGGATTTATCAGGCGTCTTCCATAAGGGGAAGACGCCTGGTTCTTGTGTGAAATCCTTTACACTATGTGGCCGCCTATAGGTTCCCTATAGGTTTCCCCTCTTTTTAGTGCTTTCCCTAGTCTCTGTCTTGCTGTCTCTGCCTCTGTTTGTCTCCTTGTCTGCCCTCTGTCCTGCCTGGTCCGTGTTCCTTAGCCTTCGCTTCTGTCCCACAACCTAGTCTCTGGCCTTTTCCCAGTCCTGTCCTTTTGCCTGCTGTCCGTCTGTCTTCCTCGTTGCTTCAGGCTTCACTGCTCTGCATCTCTCCTCAGCCGCTCCACAGGGAGCTCCGTACTTTGGTTCCAGTGCAGCCTTCTCTCCTGTTTGTGGTCTCTCCAGTCCTTCGAGCCGCCCCTCTTGGTTCCATCAGTCGCAATGTCTGATCCCCCGCGGGCCTGCCCCTAACGGTCCCTGTATAGGGGTCGGTTCTACCTGGTGCGCTCACCCCGGGGGCCTCAGTTCCGCGACCCAGAGGATCCACTCTCGGACACTGCCAAAACCCCAGAAACATCACAGTAGAACCAGGCCATGGACCCTGCTGGAGCCGCGGCCGCTACGCAAAAAGAGTTACTTTTCTTGCGGGAGAACCAAACCCGGATAATGTCCTTCATGAAGTCCATGGACACCCGGCTATCCGCCCTTCAAACCACTGATCCAGGGCACGCTCCCATGTTAGCAGGCCTCCAGCAGGAGCTCGCGCAGCAGCATGACGCCCAGACCCACATATTAAATTACATGACGTCTGTCGATGACCGACTGCTTTCCCTACAGTCCTCGGTGGCCGCCTCTGTCCAACCCCGGAATCCGGTATCTCATCCACCACTCCACCTGGGAAAGCCCCCTAGGTATAGCGGGGATCCCAAGCTAAGCCAGGGCTTCTTGAACCAGTGCAGACTGCACTTTGAGCTGACACCCCAGCAATACCCCTCTGACCGTGCCAAGGTGGCGTTTATCGTGTCCCATCTTGAGGGAGAGGCTTGGGCCTGGGTGAATCCGTTGTGGGAAAGGGATGACCCTGTGGTTTCTAATATTCAGAATTTTTTTGACATGTTCCGCAAGGTATTTGATGTACCCGGGCGGTTGGCTTCTACTACTGAGGCTCTGTTTAACCTCCGTCAGGGTTCACTCACTGTGGGACAGTATGCCATCCGCTTCCGGACACTGTCTTCATAACTTGGGTGGAATAATGAGGCCCTGGTGGGAACTTTCTGGAGGGGCCTTTCTGGCAAAATAAAGGACGAGCTTGCCGGATGGATACCCCTACCACCTTGGAAGATCTCATATCCCTGGCCACTCGTATAGCTCTCCGGTTTCTCAAACATTCACAGGAGGCAGCCAGAGAAAGGAGACCATGTTCTTCCACAACCTCTGCCAGTTCTGCTCCTGAGCCCATGCAAATAGACCGTATCAGATTGTCTGAGCAACGGCGCAGGGAGAGAATGACGGAGGGTCTTTGTCTGTATTGCGGCGGTGCCAATCATTTTCTGCGCACCTGTCCTGTGAGACAGGGAAACGCCTCCACCTAGGCAAGGTAAGGCCTCTTTCACACTTCCGTTTTTGACAATCAGTCAAGATCCGCCGATTTCCCCATTGACTTTCATTATTGGCGGATCTTGACGGATTGCCGTCCGTTGCATCCGTTTTTGTGCGGATCCGCCAAAATGTTGCTGTCTGTGAACATCCTCAAAGACTTCCAAATGGAGCTTGCAACGTTTTTTTGGCCAGCGGATCCTCCAGACACTGATTTAACCCGAAATTCTATCTGGGTGCCGGACAAAAATAATTCTCTCTCTCTCTCTCTCCTTTTCCAGGCTGCGATTCCTTTAACATTCTTCATTTGGCGGATCCGTCAAAAAAACGGATGGGTGGCATCCGTTGTCATCAATACTAAAATGGATCCGCTATCCGTCCTTTTGGCGGATTTTAACTGACACAAAAAACTGAAGTGTGAAATAGGCCTAAGAGAGGCCTCCCTAGGTGACCCTAATTCCTCTCTGCACCTTACCATTTCGGCTTTAATTATTCTAGGTCGGGAGCGTAGATCTGTGGAGGCATATGTGGACTCGGGTGCGGCTGGTAATTTCATTCGGCTGGAGGAGGTTGACAAGTTCCAGATTCCGGTGGTTACCTTGGAAAACCCACGTGCGATTGCCTCTGTGGATGGCAGACCACTTCCAGAGCTCATTACCATGGTTACTGCCAAAGTAGAGTTTCAAGTGGGAGCTCTTCATCTGGAGAAGATAGCTTTCTACGTACTGCCCAATTTGTCCGACGCCGTCCTCCTTGGCTTACCCTGGCTCAGGTTGCATGAACCGGTTCTGGATTGGCACTCTGGGGAGATTCTGCGCTGGGGCCATAATAGCCAGGAACGCTGTCTGTTGTCAGTGGCCCGTTCTCTTCCGCTACACGAGCCAGCCGATCTTCCGGGACTCCCAGCACCGTATCACGTGTATGCCGACGTCTTCAGTAAGAAGGAGGCGGATTCCTTGCCGCCACACCGGTTTTTCGACTGTCCCATTGAGTTGATTCCGGGAGCCATTCCCCCCAGGGGGAGAACGTATCCTCTGTCTCCAGCAGAAACCTCAGCCATGACAGAGTATATACAAGAAAATTTGGCCACGGGCTTCTTTGGGAGTCTTCGTCCCCAGCTGGCGCGGGTTTTTTCTTTGTCCGGAAGGAAGATGGATCCCTCAGGCCACACATTGATTATAGAGGCCTGAACAATATCACCGTTAAAAATCGGTATCCTCTTCCGCTGATCCCAGAGCTCTTCGACCAACTGAGAGGGGCCCGGGTCTTTACCAAACTGGATCTACGAGGAGCCTATAATTTGATCCGAATCCGTGCCGGGGACAAGTGGAAGACGGCTTTCAATACTCGGGATGGCCATTATGAATATTTGGTCATGCCGTTTGGACTCTGCAATGCCCCGGCAGTGTTCCAGGAATTCGTCAACGAGGTTTTTCGGGATTTATTGTACTCCTGTGTTGTGGTGTACTTGGATGATATTCTTGTCTTTTCAACCGATCTCTCCTCGCATCGAAGAAGCGTTCGCCTGGTCCTGCAACACCTTCGGGAGAATCATCTCTGTTGTGATCTCATTTTCTGGTTTACCTCTGGCTTCTGGTGAGGGTGGTGGAGATGGCTGTGTTGACAGAGGAGTCGTGAGTTCTCCATCCGGGCTCCCTCTGGTGGTGACAGCAGGTAATGAAGCTGATCTAAATTGCAGAGACCTGCCACCTGAGGAGGACAGTGAGTGGACATGACTGGATTTAAGACAGCAGACTCCCTAATTTTGTGCTGGTGATTTTCTCCTGCCCTGAGGTTCTGGTTTCCAGTTCTGTTCCTGCCTTCTCAAGCTAAGTGTGCTCTGCTATTTTTCACATGAGATTTGGTCTGTTTTACTCAGTTTTTGTGGTCAGCCAGACCCTGCTGGGGCTGTGCTGAATTTCCATTCTGATGTCTCTGTTTATGCCAGATTGCTTTTTTTTTCCTGATCAGATTGGTCTCTTTTTGCTCTGTCTTCAGAATATACCAGAGTGCTGATATAGGGAATTGAAGTCTAGCGACTTCAGGGTTTTTGTTATCAGAAAGTGTTGGACATTTTTTGGCAGGGTTTTGTGCATGATTGCAGACAGCATCTTTCCTTTCCTGTCCTTTCTAGTTAGTGTGGGCCCCTTCGTTTGCTCAGCCTATTTTTCTATCTGTGTTTGTGTTTTCATCTTGTCTCACTGTCAATTCATGTTTGGGGGCTGTCTATTGCTTTGGGGTCTGCTCTGGGGCAGTTTAGATTTCCCCTTTTCTTGCTTTAGGCTTATTTAGTTCTCCGGCTGTGACGAGGCGTCTAGGATCATCGTATGAGCGCTCCACGGCTACTGCTAGTTGTGTGGATAGGATCAGAGGTCTGCAATCCGCTTAGTTACCAACCTCTCTGGTTTTCTGGGGCTTAGCTTGTTTTTGTTTTTCCTCCTCGGTGACTCATTCATAACACATCTCTAGGCGAATTTGGAGAAGTGCCTGTTTGAACAATCCTCGTTGCCTTTCCTGGGTTACATCATCACAGATTCGGGACTGAAGATGGACCCGAGAAACTCTCTGCTGTACTCAAATGGCCTCGTCCTGTTGGTGTGAAGGCCATTCAGCACTTTTTGGGCTTTGCTAATTATTGCAGACAGTTTGTTCCTCACTTTTCCTCAGTGATCAAGCCCATCATGCTTCTGACCCGAAAAGGAACCAAAACAAACACCTGGCCTCCTGACGCTGAAGATGTCTTTCTTGCCCTGAAGCGCTCCTTTGCGTCAGCACCAATTTTGCATCGCCCTGTAGCCAGCAGGCCCTTCATTCTAGAGGTAGATGCCTCCTCCACCAGGGCTGGGGCAGTGCTTTCCCAGCGGGCATCATCTGGACATCTGGTTCCCTATTGGTTTTTTCCAAATCCTTTTCCTCTGCCGAGTGTAACTACTCTATCGGAGATCGGGAGTTGCTCGCTATAAAGATGGCTCTGGAAGATTGGCGGTATCTGCTCGAGGGGACGATTCACCCCTTTACTATTTTCACAGACCACAAAAACTTAGCCTATCTTCAGTCCGCCCAAAGACTCAACGCCTGGAAAGCCCGATGGTCCCTATACTTTTCTCGCTTTGATTTCAAGCTCCATTTTCAACCCCGGAATAGGAACACCAAGGCGGATGCACTCTCTAGGTCGTTGCAGTCACCAGAAATGGAGGAGGTCCCATCATATATCATCGAGCCTGTTAAAGTTATTACCGTGGCTCCCGTAAGCCTCTCTACCCTTCCGTCAGGCCGGACCTTCGTTCCTAAGAACAAAAGACTGGAGGTGCTACGATGGGGGCACTCGTCCAAGATTGCAGGACACGTCGGGACCAAGAAGACCCGCTTGCTTCTCTCCCGCTACTATTGGTGGCCCTCTCTCTGCCAGGACGTCACGGATTATGTAGCATCCTGTTCTACCAGTGCCTAGGAACCTGCCCTCCAGTCTTCTTCATCCGTTACCTATTCCAAAGGCCCCTTGGCAGCAAATTGCCATGGATTTCGTGACAGACCTGCCTTCCCCTTCTAGGTGCACCACTATCCTCGTGGTAGTAGATTGCTTCTCCAAAATGGCCCATTTCATCCCATTACCCGGTTTACCTTCGGCTCCTAAATTGGCCGAGATCCATCAGATCTTCAAGCTGCATGGACTCCCTCAACGGATCGTGTCTGATCGGGCAGTGCAGTTTACCTCTCGTTTCTGGAGAGCCCTCTGTCGGCACATGGGTACGTCTTTGGATTTCTCCTCCGCCTACCACCCTCAGACCAACGGGCAAGTGGAGCGGGTCAATCAAGTACTGACGTTCTTCTTGCGTCACTTCACCAATGCACACCAGGACAATTGGGTCTCGCTTCTTCCTTGGGTGGAATTTCCCCGCAATAACCATCCTAATGAGTCAACCTCCAAGTCACCGTTTTTTGTGGTCTCAAGCCAGAACCCCGGCATCCCGCTGCCCATTTCAACGTCTTCAGGGGTTCCCACGGCAGATGCTGTCGCCGCTGACTTTGCACAAGTGTGGAAGGAGACCAGAGAAGCTCTTGTGAACTCCAGTGCCCAGATGAAAAAGCATGCGGACAAAAGACGAAGGGACCTTCCTCCATACCATCCTGGTGACAAAGTCTGGCTTTCAACTAAACACATCAGTCTTAAAGTCCCCTCTTACAAGTTGAGCCCCCGGTACATTGGGCCCTTTGAAGTACTTGGACGCATTAACAATGCTGCATACAAATTGAGGTTGCCGGCTTCACTTCGAGTCCCTAATGCCTTCCATGTCTCGCTCCTTAAATCTGTCATTTTCAACCGGTTCCGTTCTGTCCCTATCGCTTCCCCTCAGCCGATTGGGGATGATAACATCTTTGAAGTTAAAGACATTTTGGCCATAAAAAAGGTCAGGGGTAGAACCTTCTTCCTTATCGAGTGGAAGGGATTTGGTCCCGAGGAAAGGTCCTGGGAGCCTCGGGAGAATGTAAATGCCCTGCAAATTCTGAAAAAGTTTTTGGCCAATCTCAGAAGGGGGAGATGTAAGGAGGGGGGTAATGTAACCGCTGCAGCCGTGGCTGCCGCCGTCCCACGGGCACCGGGTTTCCCTGCGGCAGTCACTCACCCGACACCTCACGCGCTCCCTCCTTCCTCCGGCTCACGCGCTCCCTCTCCTCCTGCTGCTCCCCGCCCACACATGCGCACTAGGGCACGGGCCCGTCATGATGTTTAACCCTGCGGTGGGTGGTGGACGATTAGCGGTCTGCCAATCGCCTGCCGGCAGGGGATTTATCAGGCGTCTTCCATAAGGGGAAGACGCCTGGTTCTTGTGTGAAATCCTTTACACTATTTGGCCAACTATAGGTTCCCTATAGGTTTCCCCTCTGTTTAGTGCTTTCCCTAGTCTCTGTCTTGCTGTCTCTGCCTCTGTTTGTCTCCTTGTCTGCCCTCCGTCCTGCCTGGCCCGTGTTCCTTAGCCTTCGTTTCTGTCCCACTCCCTAGTCTCTGGCCTTTTCCAAGTCCTGTCCTTTTGCCTGCTGTCCGTCTGTCTTCCTCATTGCTTCAGGCTCCACTGCTCTGCATCTCTCCTTAGCCGCTCCACAGGGAGCTCCGTACTTTGGTTCCGGTGCAGCCTTCTCTCCTGTTTGTGGTCTCTCCAGTCCTTCGAGCTGCCCCTCTTGGTTCCATCAGTCGCGGTGTCTGATCCCCCGCGGGCCTGCCCCTAACGGTCCCTGTATAGGGGTCGGTTCTACCTGGTGCGCTCGCCCCGTGGGCCTCAGTTCCGCGACCCAGAGGGTCCACTCTCGGACGCTGCCAAAACCCCAGAAGCATCACAGCCCTGATCTGGACAGGAAGGAAAAGGTCCGTGCCGGTCACTACGGTCCCCAGGACTCGGCAGGATGGGGTCAGGTCTTGAATGTTAATCATGAGCGGGGGTTTGGTTTCATCGCAGACCCCAAGCGGACCTATTCTTTAACAGGAGGGATGTTGAGTCACACCTCCAGAAGAGACACCCTGCCCGTGACCTGCAGTCGGGAGAATATGTTACCTTTACCCGGCATGAGGGGTTACGTGGCTGGTACGCTATGAATATACCCCACATCCCTGAAGATTTCATCGCGGCTTATAAGAAAGAGAAGGCGTATGTTCCCCTGGCAGGAATACCTCCCACTGTAGTGATCACACCTGCCAAAGTCAGCCAGGCTATGTCCACTCCTGTTAACCAACCCATGGTACAAGTAGTCACACCCGTTGCCATTCCATCTACACAGGCAGCTGCCAACCTCACTCCTGGAGAAAAGGAATATCTGCAATTTGAGGCCAACAAGGAGGAAGAGGATGCCCAACAGTTCTCCCCTGGAAGCAGCTCAAGCAACCCGCTTCCAGTACCCCAGGAGGGGACCAACACTAAAGAGCATACTAATAACTGTTACCCAGGAGGGTATTAGCACCATTGTGCCTGTTTGTTCTATTTTTGTTATCATGCTGTTCTTCTGTTGATTCCAGTTTTTGTTGCCCAGTTTTATTGGCAGCGTTTTTCTTACTGAACTGCAGAGATCATGGACGCTGAATGATCCACAAACTGTGATGTAAATAGTTTGCACCTCTTTTGGGGCTCTCTCTTGGTTTTACATAGGACCTTCCTTAATAAGGACTACCTCAATAATTAGTGTTTTACTTTTAGGATAAGGACATTTCAAGACATCTTGGCTGGATCAATGTCTGCTTTACACAATTGCACTTACTAATGATGTTTAGTACTTTTGATAGTAAAAATAAATAGTGATAATGTTTCACAAAAGTAGTAATGGTACTAGAACAGAATTTTATAGTGATAGTGAGATATAGGAATCTGATTAGTAGTGAATGGTTTATAGAGTTTAGACTCATACTAATGTTGTTGACTAAAGATGTGAAATTTGAATCAAGATCTAAATTTGCAGGTGACGAACCAGGCATCAGCGGATGTCACTTATAGACCAGAAGAAGAAAGTAGAAAATGTGATAAAGAAATGTGTTAATGATAATACTTGAACTGGTAGTGAGTTACTACCAATAGCACTTTGAATTAGGTACTACATAGATAGTTAGTTAAAATTGTTTGTAACGTTCAAGAAACAGTGCCTCTAATATTGGGAAGAATAACATAAGAATTGTTTACTAGCATTACAACATTTTTGTATGTTCCTTGCTATTTGTCTGTCTTTGTTTTTCTTGCAGCCCGCGGACGTGCTGTGTTTAACGGGGGGGTATGTGGCGCCCCTGAGGCTTCAGTCGCCACAGAGGTACTGCACCTCCTACTGAGGTGTGGTGCCCCACCATCCAGGTAAGGTAGAGACTCCTGACCACACTCAAACACCTGCACCCCACACCACAAAGTAGTGTAGCAAAGCACCCCGGGAGGCTCCCTGCTTAGAGTGTAGCAAAGCACCGTTTGTGGCTCCCTGCTTGGAACACAAAACATGCTGGGAGGCAGGTGGAGTTTAGCTGCACCAAAAAGAGCGGGAAGAGTTTAGGATGTAGTCAGTCTGACAGAATCAGAGGAGGAGAGAAGATCCCCTGAGTGGGATGGATTGAAGGAAGTGCTGCAGCCGACCTCAGTGACCTGGGTCCGCTTGCACAGGAAAGAGACATTTGTAGAAGGCCTGACTCTCCATTAGAAGGAAGGATTTGTACGGAACGTAAGGAGGAAAGGAGGACTAAGGAATAGGGTTAGAGGAGAACCCTTCCCAAGTTCACAGTGCAAGGCCGGGGTCCGGTCCCCAAGGTTGTATGGATAATAATGGTCCTGCAGCAGACACTGGAGGAATAGAAGTTGTCACCACTTTATTCCCACACAAGACTTGGGGGCACAACAGCATCGTGAGTGAGCCGTGACTAGGTAGTAAGGAGTCCCCGAAGCAGGCTACAGCTGTCTGCCATACAAGTAGAGTTCATAGAACATCTGACAGGAGGAACTCCAGTGTAACTCAGAACTGGTAGTTCTTCACATAGGCGCTAAGAAGGGAGACGTTCAGAAAAGGCATATGTTGGCGGAGTGTTGGAACGGAGGACTTCATCTGACCTGGAGGTTGACTGAGTCTCTGACCCGGAGGACATGGCACGGATGCGGGCACCTGTATGCACCCAGACTGTGAGTAAAGCTTTGGAACTATATGCCCTGGTGTCCTCCACTTATTCCTGCGCCAACACACTCGGCACTGCTACATCTTGGTGCCAAGGGCCACACCATCCACGTCTCTCCCCTACCTCTTCATCTACTCTGCCCTGGGACTACAGCCCTACCTGTGGAGGGCTACAACATCATTGCTGCACCACACCATCAGTCCCAGAGGATCTGCTTGCAGCATCGGCTTAACACCTCCCTTGCCAAACACCACAGGTGGCGTCACGAATCATCCACTAAATACACTTTACAATTCCCTGTTAAAATGGACGCCCAGGGCCATGGACCGGGTCACAGCTGCCGTGACATCTCCCATTGAACCCAATGGGCCCGGTACCGAGTACCCCACAGTCCTGACCTCTGCCCAACAACAGGGAGCGATCCACAGTGACTATCCGAACCCTGCAGACTGCCGTGTCCTTGACCCTGGAAAAGGGCCAAAACTGTTATGAATGGGTCACCGAGGAGAAAAACGCAAAACAAGCTAAGTCACAGAAAACCAGAGTGGTTGGTAACTATGCAGATTGCAGATCCCTGATCTTACCACACAACTAGCAGTAGCCCTGGAGCGTGCCTGCGATGAACCTAGATGCCTCGTCACGGCCAGAGGACTACATAAGCCTAAAGCAAGAAAAGGGAAAACTAACTGCCCCAGAGCAGACCCCAAAGGAATAGATAGCCCCCACACATGTATTGATGGTGAAACAAGATGAAGGCACAAACACAGGCAGGAAAATAGGCTGAGCAAATGATGGGGCCCAAACTAACTAGACAGGAAAGGAAAGTGAAGACACTATCTGCAACCTGCAAAAAATCCTACAAAAATAATGTCCAACACTTCTGATAGCAAAATTAACCCTGAAGTCACTAGACTTCTCCCACTATATCAGCACTCTGAAATATTCTGAGACAGAACAAAAAGAGACCAAACTAGTAAGGAACAAAAAGCCAATTGGCAAAATACTAATAAATAAGAGTGGAAATTCAGCTCAGCCCCTAGCCGGGGCGGGCAGACCACACAAAAAACTGAATAGACCAACAAAATCAAGTGTGAACATTAGCAGAAAAACTTAGCTTTAGATGACTGGAACAGAGCTGAAAACCAAGAGCTGACAAGCCAGAAGGAATCACCAGCAACTGAATAGGGCGTCGGCTGTCTTAAATCCAATCTGAGAATCCTGAGATCCAATCGTCATCCTCATTCTCAGGTGGCAGATCTCCACCGATCAAACCAGCCGCACCACCTCCCATCACCACCAGAGGGAGTCCAGAAAGGGAACTCACAACAGTACCCCCCCCTTAAGAAGGGGTCACCGAACCCTCATCCACGCCACCAGGCCGATCAGGATGGGCCCGGTGAAAAGCACGAACCCATCTATAAGCATAAATATCGGAGGCAGAGACCCAAGAATTATCCTCCTGACCATAACCCTTCCATTTGACCAAATACTGGAGTCTCCGTCTAACCAAACGAGAATCCAATATTTTCTCTACTTCATATTCCACATTGCCTTCAACCAACACAGGATCAGGAGGTGCTGCCATAGGAACCACTGGCTCAACAAACCTCTTCAACAGAGATTAGTGAAATACGTTATGGATCTTGAACGTAACTGGAAGAGCCAATCGAAACGAAACAGGATTAAGAATTTCCAAAATCTTATAAGGACCAATAAATCTTGGCTCAAATTTAGGAGATGCAACCTTCATAGGAATATTCTTAGACAACAACCAAACCATATCACCCACTTTAAACCGGGGGACCAATGGTCCTATGCCGGTTGGAAAATCGCTGGGCCTTTTCCTGAGAGAGTGACAACTTATCCACCACTTGATCCCATATCTGTTGCATTCTCTCAACCACAGTGTCCACACCTGGGCAGGACGACGATTCCATTTGCCCTGAAGAGAATCGAGGATGAAACCCAAAATTACAGAAAAAGGGTGACAACTAAGTGGCAGAACTAGCTCTATTGTTCAGTGCGAATTCGGCCAAGGGCAAAAATGAGACCCAATCATCCTGATCAGCAGATATAAAACATCTCAAATAAGACTCCAAGGTCTGGTTTCTTCTCTCAGTCTGTCCATTGGTCTGGGGTAGAAACGCAGAGGAGAAGGATAACTGAATTCCCAGATTGGAGCAAAAGGCTTTCCAGAATCTGGAAACAAACTGGACTCCTCTGTCGGACACAATGTTCTCAGGAATCCCATGTAACCGAACCACTTGTTGTAAAAACAAGGGCACCAACTCAGCAGAAGATGGCAACTTTGGGAGTGGTACAAGATGGACCATCTTCGAAAATCTATCACATATCACCCAGATAACAGTCATCCTCTGAGAGACAGGAAGATCAGAAATAAAATCCATAGAGATATGGGTCCGTGGCCTCTTGGGCAGCGGCAAGGGCATCAGCAACCCACTAGAATAAGAACAGGGTTTAGACCGAGAACAAGTCCCACAGGATTGTACAAAATTCCTGATGTCACGAGATAAGGCAGGCCACCAAAAGGACCGACTCACCAAATCTCTGGTACCAAAAATACCTGGATGACCAGCCAATGCGGAGCAATGAATTTCAGACATCACTCTCTTTCTCCACTGGTCAGGAACATACAATTTTCCCATAGGGCAACGCTCTGGTTTATCCTCCTGAAATTCCTCCAGGGCGCGTCTCAAATCGGGCGAAATGGCAGAAAGAACACTCCCCTCACCTAGGATGGTAGTAGGCTCGGTCACACTAAGAGAATCGGCAAAGAAACTCCTAGAAAGGGCGTCTGCCTTAACATTCTTAGTGCCCGGAAGAAAAGAGACCACAAAATTAAAACGCGTGAAAAACAAGGCCCATCTAGCCTGTCTAGGATTCAAGCATTTGGCCAACCCCAGATAAATCAAATTCTTGTGATCGGTGAGGACCACAACTTGATGTCTAGCTCCCTCCAACCAATGTCTCCACTCCTCAAATGCCCACTTCATGGCCAATAATTCCCGATTCCCCACGTCATAGTTGCGTTCAGATGGGGAGAACTTTCATGAAAAGTAGGCACAGGGATTCATCTTAGAAGTCACAGGGTCTTTTTGGGACAAAACAGCTCCTGCACCAATCTCAAAAGCATCTACCTCCACCTGAAATGGAAGTGAGACATCAGGTTGCCGTAAAACTGGAGCTGAAGTAAATCTCTGCTTAAGCTCCTGAATTGCTGAAATAGCCTCAGGAGACCAATTCAGTAAATCAATGCCCTTCATGGTCAGATCAGTCAGTGGTTTGACAATACCAGAAAAATTACCTATAAATTTACGATAGAAATTAGCAAAACCCAAAAACTTCTGGAGGGCCTTTAAAGAAGTAGGCTGAACCCAATCATAAATGGCCTGTACCTTGGCTGGGTTCCACATGAGAATCCCCAATCACTAGAAAAGATCAAAATATCATCCAGATAGATGATCAAAAACTTATCCACAAAGTCACGGAAAATATCATTCATAAAGGACTGGAAGACAGAAGGGGCATTAGTGAGCCGAAAAGGCATCACCAGGTACTCAAAATGTCCCTCCGGAGTATTAAATGCCATCTTCAATTCATCCCCGTGCTTGACGCGAATAAGATTGTATGCCCCCCTGAGGTCAAGCTTAGTAAACCAGCAGGCACTCTTAACTCTGGAGAATAAATCAGACATCAGAGGTAACTGGTACTGATATTTAACCGTCATCTTGTTAAGGGAACAATAATCAATACACGGTCTTAATGAACCATCTTTCTTGGCCACAAAAAAAACCCAGCACCTAAAGGTGACGAGGATGGTCTAATATGACCCTTCTCCAATTATTCCTTAATATAGGATCGCATAGCATCACGTTCGGGTACTGATAAGTTGAAAAGCTGACCCTTGGGAAATTTACACCCAGGCATCAACTCAATTGCACAGTCATAACTCCTATGAGGAGGCAAAGATGCAGACTTGCTCTCACTAAATACATTAGAAAAATCGGCTAGATAATCAGGAATATCATGAGACTGAGGAGAGGTGGAGAAAACAGGAGCGTCCCTAAGAACACACTGACAACCCCAACTCACCACAGACCCAGATTTCCAATCCAAAACTGGATTATGAGTTTGCAACCAAGGAAAACCCATAACAATAGTGTCATGCAAATTATGCAGCACCAAAAATTTACAATTTTCTTGGTGGTCTGGGGCAACCTGCATCGTCACCTGGGTGCAAAACTGAGGTTTATTCTCCGCCAAAGGAGTAGCATCAATACCCCTCCAAGGAATAGGCATCCGCAGAGGCGTCATGGAAAAACCAAAACATTTAGCAAAGTCCAAATCCATCAGATTCAACGCTGCTCCTGAATCCACAAAAGCCTTCGTGAAAAATGTGGATAAGGAGCAGATCAGTGTAATTGCCAAAAGAAACTTAGGTTGTATACTGCCCACAGTAAGGCTAAGTGCACACGTACCGGAACTCTCGCGGAAATTACCGCGAGAATTCCGGAATTCCAGTCCGCAGGAAAATAGCATTTTAAATTCCAGCGATTTTCCCGCGGAAAAACTAGCATTTTGCAAGCGTATTTAGCTTGCAAAATGCTAGCGTTCTCCAAGCGATCTGTAGCATCGCTTGGAGAACTGATTCACAGGTTGGTCATACTCGTCAAACAGTGTTTGACAAGTGTGACCAACTTTTTTACTACTGAGGCTGCCTATGCGGCATCAGTAGTAAAAGATAGAATGTAAAAAAAAATAAAAAATACTGTTATTCTTACCTTCCGACGTCCTGCGCAGGCGTTCCCAGTAATCCTTTGCGAAAATGCCCGCGATGACGTCAGTTCTCGCGGGATCGCGACATCTCGCTGTAATTCGCGATGACGTCGCGCGAATGACCGCGAGACTTCGCGATCCCGCGAGATCGGACGCCATCGCGGGCATTTTCGCAAAGGATTACTGGGAACTGGAGCGTGGAGAGAGGCGGGAAGGCTGCGGGGGACGCTGGAAGGTAAGAATAACAATATTTTTTATTTTATAATTCTATTTTTTACAGGGATATGGTACCCAAAGCCCGGAGGACAGTCTCCTCTCCTCCGGACTGTGGGTACCATCCGCAATTGTTCTGCTTACTTTCCACATGGTGTGCACAGCCACATGCGGGAAGGAAGCGGAACAATGCATTCCTATGGGTGCGGGATCGCCGCGATTCCGCAAAATAATGAGCATGCTGCGTTTTTTACCGCGAAGAGATTCCGCCGCGGTAAAAACCGCAGCATTAGCACAGCATTGCGGAATCCCATAGGAATGCATGGGATGCTTATTTATCGCGTTTTCGCGGCAAAATCGCGCAGTTAAAACTGCCGCGGAAACGCAAAAAAAACGCCACGTGTGAACTCAGCCTAAATGTGTGTGCAAATGTCTCTCTCGTTTTGGGCAGACAGAAATAATATGAGAGTTCTCCACAGAAAAAACACAGCTTATTACGCCTTCTAAACTCCTGACGTTGCGCCCTAGACAAAACTCTATCACATTGCATAGGTTCAGACATTTGTCCAAAAGGTGGCAACTCCTCTCGTGTAGTTTTGCGTTCACGTAAACGCCGATCAATTTGAATGGCTAATGACATAGAATTGTCAAGACCATAGAGAACAGGAAATCCCACCATAGTATCTTTTATGGTTTCTGACAAACCCTTCCGAAAGAGAGCTGCCAAGGCACCATCATTCCAGGTAGTAAGGACCGCCCACTTTTGGAATTTTTGACAGTATAACTCTGCAGAATCTTGACCCTGGTTCAATGCCAATAGGGATTTCTCAGCTTGATCAATAACATTAGGTTCATCATACAACAACCCCAAGGCTTGAAAAAATGCATCCACATTAGTCAGAATAGGATCTTCAGGTGTTAAAGAAAACGCCCAATCCTGGGGATCGCCGCGCAGCAAAGAGATGACAATTTTAACCTGCAGCGCAGAGCTCCCCGATGAATTAGGCTTCCAGGCAAGAAATAATTTACAATTATTCTTCAAATTCAAAAATTTAGACCGATCCCCAAAAAACACATCAGGAGTTGGGATCCTTGGTTCTGCAGCATGTGAATGAGCGAGATAGACGGAAATTCCCCGCACTTCAGCAGTGAGCTGCTCCATGTGATCAGACAATTGCTTAATCTCCATTTAAAAAAAGAAAAAAAAATCCTCCTACGGCCCCAGAGAAAAAGAGCAAAAAATATACATATAAAAAAAAAAATTCTGACACTTTTTTTACAATTCTTTCCTGCTTTTGAGTACCCTAGAATCTGCGGTATGGCTGGTGATTCTGTTATGAATGGGTCACCGAGGAGAAAAACGCAAAACAAGCTAGGCCACAGAAAACCAGAGTGGTTGGTAACTATGCAGATTGCAGATCCCTGATCTTACCACACAACTAGCAGTAGCTGTGGAGCGTGCCTGCGATTAACCTAGATGCCTCGTCACGGCCGGAGGACTACATAAGCCTAAAGCAAGAAAAGGGAAAACTAACTGCCCCAGAGCAGACCCCAAAAGGAATAGATAGCCCCCACACATGTTTTGACGGTGAAACAAAATGAAGGCACAAACACAGGCAGGAAATAGGCTGAGCAAATGATGGGGCCCAAACTAACTAGACAGGAAAGGAAAGTGAAGACACTATCTGCAACCTGCAAAAAACCCTACAAAAATAATGTCCAACACTTCTGATAGCAAAATTAACCCTGAAGTCACTAGACTTCTCCCACTATATCAGCACTCTGAAATATTTTGAGACAGAGCAAAAAGAGACCGAACTAGTAAGGAAAAAAAAGCCAATAGGCAAAATACTAATAAATAAGAGTGGAAATTCAGCTCAGCCCCCAGCCGGGGCCGGCAGACCACACAAAAAACTGAATAGACCAACAAAATCAAGTGTGAACATTAGCAGAAAAACTTAGCTTTAGATGACTGGAACAGAGCTGAAAACCAAGAGCTGACAATCCAGAAGGAATCACCAGCAACTGAATAGGCCGTCGGCTGTCTTAAATCCAATCTGAGAATCCTGTCATCCAATCGTCATCCTCATTCTCAGGTGGCAGATCTCCACCGATCAAACCAGCCGCACCACCTGCCGTCACCACCAGAGGGAGTCCAGAAAGGGAACTCACAACACAAAACATCCTGGAAAGAATGCGGGCCGAACTCTCCGGCCTGACTGTAGCCCAATTTCTCCAGGTGGAAACACTACTAGGTCAGTACCATGAGGTATTCGCCAGCCACGAGGATGATTTTGGGTGCACCACAGCCATAACACATGGAATTCCCATGGCAGGAACGGCCCCTATTCGGGTACGATATCTGCAAATCCCTCCACAGCTATACCAGGAGGTGAAAACTTTATTGGGCCAAATGCTGCTTTCCTGGGGTTAGCCAGATACTGCCATCATTTCGTAAAGAATTTTGCATGCCAAGCCCGAGCCCTGCAGGACCTGCTAAAGGGGGCTCCGGCTGGGGCGAATGGGTGGAAAATCCAGTGGCAACAACTGCAAGAGGATGCCTTCCAAGATCTCAAGACTGCACTCTCGGGTGCCCCGGTGTTAGCTTATGCGGATTTCTCACAACCTTTCATACTGCGCACCGATGGGAGCCTCCACGGGCTAGGGGCTGTATTGTCACAAGTCCAATCCAGCCGGGAGAGAGTGATCGCTTACGGTAGCTGATCACTTCATGACTCCGAACATAACCCTGACAATTACAGCTGTTTTAAGCTTGAGCTCCTCGCGGTAGTGTGGGCCATGATGGAGCGGTTCCCAGAGTACCTGGCGGGCTCCGAGGTGGTGGTACAGACCGACAACAACCCACTGGCCCACCTTGAAAATGCCAAACTAGGGGCTCTGGAGCAGCGATGGGTGGCCCACCCGAGATCAAACTGTGGAGTCGGCTGCCTATGCAATCTGTAAAAACTTTATCCAAGTGTACGGCTGCCCCCAACGAATACATTCAGACCAGGGAGAGTGCTTCCTGGGAAAAGTCATGGAGGAATTACATAGTCTCTATGGTATCACTAAATCCCGGACCACGCCCTACCACCCGCAGGGAAACGGGGCCTGCGAACGATTTAATCAGACACTAATTCAAATGTTGCGTACCCTGGAGAGTGACCGGAAGGCCCGCTGGCCTGAGTATATTCCTGAACTAGTGTGGATTTATAACAACCGGGTGCACCGGGTTACCGGCTATACCCCTTACTCGCTGCTGTTTGGGTGGGAAGGCAAAGGGATCACGGAGGTGGAACTGAACTCGGAGGAACCCCAACCCTGGACCGGAGTGTCATCATGGGTCCGAAACCACCGAAAGCGGCTACAATCCCTCCACTGAATCGTCCATACAAAACTCCAGAACCTGGAACACCCAGGGGGGACTCTGCCTCCGCCCGCCGACCTCCAGACTGGGGATCGAGTACTCGTGCTAGACCAGAACCCCAATAACAAGTTAGAACCCCGGTGGGAAGAAAGTCCTTACCGAATATTGCGCCGAATAAGCTCCGATGGGCCTGTGTACGAAATAAAACCTGAAAAAGACAGGTCCCTTCCCACTCGCACTGTACACCGTAATATGTTGCGGCCCTGTACATCCACCGACCCCATGCGACACGAGCTTACTGCACAGGTCCCCGAACCACTGCCAACAGTCTGGGACCTAGATGACTAAGAAGATCGCCCAGCGATACAAACGGACCCTCCAAGAAACAATATCTCAGCAGGCCCAGTCAGGCTGCCAGAATAGACCAGCCCACCACCTGCCACCATCCCAGAAAACCCCACCAAAGTCTAACCAAGATGCTCCGAGCAGACAACAGCTGGCAAACCCCCCGAACATTACGAACAGGACCAGTTCCTCTGGCAACAAGAACTTTTGTCTCAAAAGGCCAACCTAAGCCTACCAAAGCCCTCGCCCAAGGACTGGCGAGCATACAGGATGGGGGAGTGTAGGAGGAGGGGCCACCGCTGAGTGTCCAGACCGAAACCAAGGGGACCGTTATCTAGGTTCCTAGGGGGTCTGTTTCCGGGGAGCAGAGTTAGGGGATGGACCGATGAGACTTCCAGGACGGTTGGGGGAGGAGCCGATATAAAAGGGGAGAAGTCAATATAAAAGGGGCAGAGAACGCCAGTCAGGGTGAGTCAGCAGAATGAGAGAGAAGGAGCAGGAGACCATGGGGGCACCAGGGAGCCAGAGCAGTAACCGGAGAGGAGGACAGCGACAGAAGGTAGACTCTCGGTGCATCGCAGGGGGACAGCGCCGAGCCGACTGACAGAAGACCGCCATTTCTCAGCCGCCCGCCTCGCTCCAGCCCGCGGCTGTGGCCTGCCCGCAGCCACCCACGGCTGTTGCCGCCTCACTCCAGTTCGCGGCTGCAGCCTGACCGCAGCCACCCGCGGCCGTTGCCGCTCCACCCCCATCCGTGGCTGTGGCTTGTCCATTGCTGCCCGCACCACCACTGCCCCGCTCCAGTCCGTGCTAGGGGCTGGGCCGTCACCCACCACGGGTCCCCTAGTGCAGCCGCTGGCTGCGACGGTGGCCTACCAACCTCCACTCAGCACCGCCGCTGCCCGCCCCTGTCCGGGGGCTGCGGCCTCCACTCTCCTACTCCCAGGTGGTATCCCGCTGCCTCTGCTGGGGGGACATTCTTCCAAAGAACTCTCCTAGGGCCTGTTGTGCCCCTGCTTCGTCTGGGTGTCGGAACACCTGAAGACTATGCCAGATCCTCGGCGACTGCGCCCAATGGCTGCAACGCCGAAGCACCACCGAACAGTACGCCGAGGGACGTCAGGACGGCTAAGTGACACATAATAACTAAGGACCCGTAGTCAGCCATTCCGCGGCCCTATAGTGACCGGCCGTTACCGGAGTAGTCGTGTTCTCATAATCAGTGTTTTCTTGTATTTGGTCCCTGCGAGGACAATTGCTGTTAACTTGTTTGGTTGCTTAGGATAGCCCTACCGTCATCTATCTATAAAAGTTACTACCTAAAGTTTAATCTGTCTCGCGTCTCATCACTGCATCCCGTGTACCTTCCATGACCACTCTACAGAGTGCCTCTCAGTTCCTGGTCACTCTGAAACAAGTCTTTTTGGGGCCTCGGGTCACACATGACACTGCGCTCCAGCCCCTGGCTTTAACACAGAGTTCGTCCTTTGTCAGCCAATATGCCATCCACTTCCGGACTCTTGTCTAGGAGCTGGAGTGGCCTGATAAGGTCCTCATTCCCATCTTCTGGAGAGGCCAGCCTGATCACATCAAGGATGCCCTGGCCACTAGGGAGGTTCCCACAACGCTGGAGGAGCTCATTACCTTCTCCACCCGCATTAATCTTCGTTTTACCGAGCGAAGGTTGGAGCGTGCCCAGTCCAGCCAGAGGTTTAGATTGGCACCAACCTTCACTAAACCTCCGGAACTCCCCAATCAGGTGTCTGAGTTCCCAGAACCCATGGAGGTGTCTCGCACGGGTTCCAAGCCCCGGTCCACGTGAGCATCCCTAGTCTGTTCCCTCTGTCGGCAACTTGGTCACCATGCCAACAGGTGCCCACAGCAGTCGGGACGCTTTCGTCTAGTGGCTGTCAAAGGGGGTCTATTAGACACAGCGACATTTTCATCCAAGTTGTCCTTTAAGGGGATACTTGAGTTCGGCTCTTCCACTCTGGAGGTGCAGGTTTGTCTGGATTCCGGAGCAGAGGGCAATTTTATGTCCTCCGCCTTCGCCCAGCGGCACGCAATCCCCTTGGTCTTGCTACCTCAGCCTGTCACTATCAGAGTGGTGAATGAAGCGACACTACCCTCCCAGATTATCCACCAGACTGCTCCACTGAGTCTCTCCCTGTCTCCATCCAATCAGGAGACATTATCCCTCCTTGTTATGCCCTCAGGTCCTCCTAGGGGTTCCCTGGTTGCGTTTCCACTCTCCTCATATAGAGTGGTCCTCGGGAAAAATTCTCAGTTGGAGTAAGTCCTGTCAGGGTGGATGCCAGAGGGACTGCACACAGGTCACTACCACAGAGGTTCCTGCAGATCTTTCCTCGCTCTCCAAGTACTATCACCAGTATGCGGACGTTTTCTCCAGTAAAGCGGCGGAGAGTCTTCCACCGCACTGTCCCTATGACTGTCCTATTGACCTCTTGCCCAGTGCTGAGCCTCCTCAGGCTCGTGTCTGTCCCCTATCTTTCCCGGAGACTGAGGACATGTCTCAATACATCAGGCAGAATCTGGCAAGGGGATTCATTAGGGAGTCAGTGTCACCAGCGGGGGCGGGATTCTTCTTTGTCCAAAAGAAGAATGGAGAATTACATCCCTGCATTGATTACAGGGGTCTTAATGCAATCACCGTTAAGAATAAGTATCCTCTACCCCAGATATCAGAACTGTTTGATAGATTACGAGGAGCGAGGGTTTTTTCCAAGCTGGATCTGCGGGGGGCCTATAACCCGATATGCATCCGTGAGGGGGATGAGTGTAAGACAGCCTTTAACACCAGGCATGGCCATTACGAGTATCTAGTCATGCCCTTTGGGCTCTGTAATGCTCCTGCCGTCTTTCAGGACTTTGTGAATGATATCTTTCGAGATATGCTCTCTACCTCGATGGTTGTCTGTCTGGATGATATTCTCATCTTCTCTCCAGATATGCACTCCCACCGGAGAGAGGTTTGCAAGGTCTTCGACCGTTTACGGGCAAATTCCCTCCATGCCAAGTTGGAGAAGTGCCTGTTTGAGCAGGAGTCCTTGCCTTTCCAGGGCTATATCATCTTTGCCCAGGGTTTGGCTATGGATCCTGCCAAGCTGCAGGTGGAAATGGACAGGCAGGAACCCCACTCTCTAAAAGCGGTGCAGCGCTTTTTGGGGTTCATAAACTGCTGTCGCCAGTTCATTTCCACTTCTCCACCTTGGTAGCTCCCTTAGTTGCCCTCACCAAAAAGGGAGCTAACCCCAAGTTATGGTCGGAACAGGTCTCCAAGGCCTTTTCCTCTATGAAGTCCCACTTTGCTAACGCTCCCATTCTACATCGTCCTGATGTAGATAAACCTTTCGTCTTGGAGGTAGATGCCTCTTCCGTCAGTGCTGGAGCGGTGCTCTTCCAGAAGGACGCTCAGGGTCTGAAGCACCCCTGCTTCTTCTTTTCTAAAGCTTTTTCACCGGCGGAGAGGAACTATTCCATCGGGGACAGGGAGTTGCTAGCAATGAAATTGGCCTTCTCGGAGTGGAGATATCTCCTGGAGGGTTCTCGGTACTCTTTCCAGGTGTTCATCGACCATAAAAACTTTGTCCATCTCCAAACCGCCCAGCCATTAAATTCTTGCCAAGCCGGATGGTCTCTCTCCCGGTTACACTTCACCCTACATTTCTTTTCCGGTGAGAAGAATGTCCAGGCCGATGCGCTCTCTCGTTCCTTGGTGTCAGCGGAGGTGGAGCCTCGGTTAATTATACCATCTGTACTATCGTACCATCTGTACTATCCGCAAACCCCTGCAACCTTGAATCAAATAACAATCTCCCCCTCTCTCACCCCCCACCTCGCTTCATCTGCAGACATACTCCTCAACCTTAAACCTCTCCTACTAAAATACAATACAAAACGATCACTCTCCTTCACCCACCTGCTTTCCCTTTCTCTGCTTCTTCTCACTGCTGGTGACATATCCCCCGATCCTGGCCCCCCTGCCTCATACATCCCACTAATCCTCACCCCTATCTTTCTCACATTAAGAGAAACTACCGCAATCCCTCAAACTTAAAACCTGTGCCACTGACCCCCTCCCTCCCGCACCCTCTTTCTGGAGCACTTTGGAATGCTCGCTCCATCTGCAACAAGCTCCACGTGATCCACGACCTCTTTACCTCCCACAAGCTTTCCTTCCTGGCCCTCACTGAGACTTGGCAGACATCCCCTGACACGGCCTCCCCGGCCGCACTGAGTTATGGCATCCTCCACTTTACCCACACTCCTCTACCCTGGCAACAGACAAGGTGGAGGAGTGGGTTTCCTCCTTTCTAAACACTGCTCCTTCAACTCTATCCAACCCTCACCCTCCCTTATCCTCCCTTCTTTCGAGGTTCACACTGTCCGTATTTACTCTCCCGCTAATCTCCAAATGGCTGTCATATACCGACCACTGGGATCAGCCACTGCCTTCATCGACCAATTCTCCACCTGGCTCCTCTACTTTCCCTCTTCTGACATCCCCACCATCATCATTGGGGACTTCAACATCCCCATTGACATCCACCAGCCAGCACCCTGCAAACTCCTGTCACTTACCTCATCCTTTGGACTTACTCAGTGGTCCTCCACAGTCACCCACACAGATGGACATACATTAGACCTGATCTTCACTCGCCTCTGTTCCCTATCTAATTTCACCACCTCTCCCTTCCCCCTATCTGACCACCATCTACTCACCTTCTCATCCGTGTCCTCCTCACCTGCCCCCCATGTCCAACCACTAGCACATCCTCGAAGAAACCTCACACACCTAACCATCCACAGACTCTAAGACTCTCTTCTATCTCTGTCCTCCATATCTTGACTCCATAACATAGACAGTGCCACCGCTTTCTACAACGCCACCCTCACATCAGCCATAGACTCAGTCGCTCCTCTCATGCATGGCAAGTGCGACAAACCAATAGGCAACCCTGGCACAACAACCTCACCAAAAAACTTCGACAAGCATCCAGGGTCGCGAAGCGGCGTTGGAAGAAAACACGCCTGCCAGACGAATTCACTTCTTTCAAACAAGCTACACTTGCCTTCAAATCAGCCCTCACCTCTGCTAAACAGACCTATTTCACAAACCTTGTATCTTCATTATCCCACAACCCTAAACAACTGTTCAGCATATTTAACTCTCTCCTCCGCCCACCACTGCCACCTCCAACTCCCCTCATCTCTGCTGAGGACTTTGCCACTGTGAAGGACTCAGCTCCTGCTGAGCCCATTTTTTGAGTGGACCCTCTGGGTCGTGGCACCCACCCACCGAGGGCGAGCTGACCTTGTGAGAATCCACCCCCTATACAGGGAGTGTCAGGGACAAGACCAAGGGGGTGAGCCACCAAGACTGCTGGGACTAGACGACCGGCTCAGAGGACACTATGGGAGTGTCTGACGACCAGGGGCAAGCAAGACAAGACAAAATGTAAGTGCAAGGTATCTTCATTAAGATCTTCAGGATTACATTCAGTGCAAACGTGAAAACAAGCAAAACGTGCAAGGTGCGCGCGTGGGCACTCCAAGGTCCATAGCATAGTACATGCCAGGTGGCACGCCTAGGTACAGGTATAGGCACAATGGCATCGGACTCCAGACCGCTGGCGACGATCGACATGATCAAGGCATCAGGCTGCGGACATCAGCTCCGGACATCAGGCCGCAGTCATCCAGCTTACGATCTCTGGCAGCGATCGGCAGGTTCCGGGCATCCGGCAGGCAAACCAGGGTTCAGGCAAGGAGGCACGACAGATATCCAGGCATGCTGCGTGTTAGGGAACACGCCAAGGTCCAAGGCTAGGTGCGTGTGTAGGGGACACGCCAGGGTTCAAGTCTAGGTGCGTGTGTAGGGGACATGCCAGGGTCCAAAGCGAGGTGCAAAGTAAGGTGCGTGTGTAGGGGACACGCCAGGGTTCAAAGCGAGAAAGGGTGCGTGTGTAGAGACATGCCAGAGCTCAAGGTACAAGACAGAGTGCGTGTGTAGAGACGCGCCAAGGCACAAGGTACAAGGTACAAGACAGAGTGCGGGTGTAGAGATACGCCAAGGTCAGGGTTCAAGGCAGGGTGCATGCTAGGAGCCACGCCAGGGTTCAAGGCAGGGTGCGTGCTAGGAGCCACGCCAGGGTTCAAGGCAGGGTGCGTGCTAGGAGCCACGCCAGGGTTCAAGGCAGGGTGCGTGCTAGGAGCCACGCCAGGGTTCAAGGAAGGGCTGCGTGCTAGGAGCCATGCAGGAGGCACGCCACACTGGCCAGTGCACACGGCTGTACACAAATACGAGGCACTTACCACGGCACAGGAGACGGCCAAGGGGAACCCACGCCGGGGTTCAAGGCAAGGACAAGGCAAGACCAGGCAAGAAACAAGGTACGGAACACGGAGCGGAACCTAGGCAGAATCAGGGCCAGGTCAGAGCGAGGACAGAGTCTAGCAGCGGAGCGTAGGCAGAAGCCCAGAGCTGGGCCAAGGAAAGACCTTGGGACTAGACATGGAAATGTGCAAGAGAGCACAATAGGACAGAGTGTGGAAAACCAAGCTGAGACAAGAACATGAGAAGTACTACAAGGCTCAGAAAAGCAAAGACCAGACATGGCGAAACAAGCAAGGCAGAGAACAGAGGAAGGACTACAAGTCAAAGAATAGCTAAGGCGAGAAATAGCAAAACAGACTAAGACAGAGGACAGCAGAAGGACTACAAGGCAAAGCAAGGCAAAGACAAACATGGCACGAGAGACAACACAAGACATGGCACGAGACAAGAGGCAGAGTACGAGCACAGAGCGTGTGCAGAGACGCACGACAGGGCTGAGTGCAAGGGCACAGTGTAGAGGGAGCAACCCCACAGACCAAGAGCCGTGCAGGGAAGCAACACAATAATCAGGCCCTGAGCAAAGGAAGGGGTGGTCTGATATAGGGCACAGCACCTCCTCTTCCGGGTCAGGACCAGGGGAGAACTTCCTAGTTCAGATGCTCCAGGATCACAGAGCGCAGTCACATGATCAGGGTTTCAGACATGACGAGATGATCACCGAACCAGACAGTGCAGGATCCTAGGAAGGACACATAATCGGGGATTCTAGACATGACGAGATGATTGCAGAACCAGACAGTGCAGGATCTTAGGAAATGTCACATGATCAAGGTTTCAGACATGACGAGATGATTGCAGAACCAGACAGTGCAGGATCCTAGGAAACGTCACATGATCAGGGATTCTAGACATGACGAGAAGATATAACAACAATAGTCCAATAAAGGTAGATAGGGCACTTCAACCAATAATACACAACTAATCCCACATATCACATAGTGGAAAAAGAAGAGATCCCACAATATAATATAATAAAAAAGGTATATACTTTATTGAAAGAAATCACTAAAACCAACGTGAAATATAGCAAGATTGCCATGAAGAGGACACACTGCAAAGGCCTTTATAGGGACCATATATTCATGCAGTATGGCATATTAACATACAATTTAAATGTGATTACATGAGAAAATTTAAAATATGCAGTGCTTTATTATAGTGAATACATAAATGTGGGCTCTACAATAGAGTAATCCCCAGACACAATGACTGTAACAAACACCATTAAAGCCCATGCTGCAAAAAGAGATATACCATACAATTGCTAATGAAGTCCTAATAATGCCAAAGAAAGCCACAGAGTGTGAATCAACTAACTCCGGGGCCCCCGGAAGAAGCAGGCGGCGAAACGCGCGTCGGGGTGTGGGGACACCGCTCTGCCACAGGTAGATATATACATTTACTCTGCTCCTTTGTTCTTCACGTGGTTACTGTATACCGGTTTCATTAGTGGTTATTATTGGAGCTGAGTTAGTTGATTCACACTCTGTGGCTTTCTTTGGCATTATTAGGACATCATTAGCAATTGTATGGTATATCTCTTTTTGCAGCATGGGCTTTAAAGGTGTTTGTTACAGTCATTGTGTCTGTGGATTACTCTATTGTAGAGCCCACATTTATGTATTCACTATAATAAAGCACTGCATATTTTAAATTTTCTCGTGTAATCACATGTAAATTGTATGTTAATATGCCATACTGCATGAATATATGGTCCCTATAAAGGCCTTTGCAGTGTGTCCGCTTCATGGCAATCTTGCTACTATTTCACGTTGGTTTTAGTGATTTCTTTCAATAAAGTATATACCTTTTTTATTATATTATATTGTGGGATCTCTTCTTTCTCCACTATGTGATATGTGGGATTAGTTGTGTATTAAGACGAGAAGATCACAGAAAGCAAAGCAGAAACACAGGCATCTTGCAGCTCAGCAGATATGAGGTGAGTGTGCACACTGCTCTAGGGAACAAGCAGGATAGCAGACACAAGGTGCGCGTGCACACCGCTCCAGGGGTTCATGAGGCAAAACAGACATGGCGGACGTGACAGCCACCTACTTCAAAAACAAGATCGACCAAACAAGGCAAACCTTTACAGTTCCACCACCCCAACCGCTCCACATACCAGACCTCTGCCCTTCCCTAATAACCTCCCTCTCCAACATTACTGAAGGAGAGCTTACTCATCTCCTTTCCAAATCACTCCTCACCACCTGTGCACTTGACTCTATCCCTTCCCACCTGCTCCCCAACCTCACTAACATGATCATTCCAGCACTAATCCATCTCTTCAACCTATCCCTAACTTCTGGTACCTTCCCCTCTGCCTTCAAACATGCCACCATAACACCCATCCTCAACAAATCAAACCTTGACCCAACTGCTATGCCCAGCTATCGCCCCATATCACTGCTCCCGTTTGCTTCCAAACTCCTCGAACAGCATGTCCATGCTCAAATTTCCTCCCACCTCTCATCTAACTTCCTCCTTGACATCCTGCAGTCTGACTTCCGCCCCCACCACTCCACTGAAACTGCCCTGACCAAAATTACTAATGACTTACTCACAGCCAAAGCTAACAGACAGTTCTCCATCCTCCTCCTTCTCGACCTGTCCTCTGCCTTTGACACAGTTGACCACTGCCTACTGCTACAGATTCTTTGTTCCCTTGGCATAAAAGACCTTGCCCTGTCCTGGATTTCCTCATACCTTTCTGACCGCGCATTCAGCGTTTCCCACTCCCACACTACCTCCTCATCCTGCCCCCTCTCTGTTGGAGTCCCCCAAGGCTCTGTCCTGGGGCCCCTACTTTTTTCCATCTATACTCTTGGCCTAGGACAACTCAAAGTCCCATGGCTTCCAGTACCACCTGTATGCAGATGACACTCAGATCTACCTCTCTGGTCCAGATGTCACCTCTCTGCTGTCCAGAATCCCGGAGTGTCTATCAGCCATATCCTCCTTTTTCACCTCTCGCTTCCTAAAACTCAACGCAGACAAAACTGAACTCATTATCTTTCCTCCATCTCACGTATCTACCCTACCCGATTTATCTATTATGGTAAACGGCATCACGCTCTCTCCCGCACCTGAAATCCGCTGCCTCGGAGTGACTCTCGACTCTGCCCTGTCCTTCAAACCACACGTCCAAACTCTTGCCACCTCCTGTCGCCTCCAACTCAAAAATATTACCAGAATCCGTCCCTTCCTCAGTACTCAATCTACTAAAACTCTTGTACATTCCCTCATTATCTCCCGCCTTGACTACTGCAACACTCTCCTCTGTGGCCTCCCTGCCAACTCTCTTGCACCACTCCAGTCTGTCCTCAATTCTGTTGCCCAACTAATCCACCTCTCTCCTCGCTACTCCCCTGTCTCTCCCCTCTGCAAATCCCTCCATTGGCTCCCAATTCCCCAGCGAATCCAATTCAAACTGCTAACACTGACCTACAAAGCCATACACAACTTTTCCCCTCCCTATATCTCTGAACTAATCTCCCAATATCTTCCCTCACGTAATCTTCGATCCTCCCAAGACCTCCTACTCTCCTGCACACTTATTCGTTCCTCACACAACCGCCTCCAAGATTTCTCCCGAATATTCCCCTATGCTCTGGAATACCATGCCTCAACATGTCCGATTATCCACCACCCTCGGATCCTTCAAACGGAACCTGAAAACCCATCTTTTCAGGAAAGCTTACAGTCTGCAATAACCATTCTGCCGCTGCACCCCCGACCTTCTGTCTCTTCCCCCTATCCCGCAGAATGTAAGTTCGCAAGGACAGGGTCCTCTCCCCTCTGTACCAGTCCGTCATTGTAAATTTGTGTACTGTTAACGATATCTATAACTTTGTATGTAACGATATCTATAACTTTGTTTGTAACCCCCCTTCCCATGTACAGCACCATGGAATTAATGACGCTATATAAATAAATAATAATAATAATCTGAGAGCCTGAACACAGTGGCTCCGGTCGCCCTTGAGTCTGTACCTCCGGGCAAGACTTTTGTCCCTGCCCGTTTGCATCCGGTCATCCTCTCTTGGGCTCACGCGTCCAGGGTGGGTGGACACTTTGGTACTAAGTGGACAGTTGAGCTTTTGGCGAGGACGTACTGGTGGCCGCATATGGCCTGTGACGTCAGAGACTATATTCAAGCGTGCGTCTCCTGCGCCAAGAATTAGTCTTCCCGGCAACGACCCACTGGGTTACTTTACCCCTTACTGGTGGCGGACAGGCCCTGGGAGATGATTGGCATGGACTTTGTGGTGGATCTACCCAAGTTCAGTGGCAGCACAGTTATTTGGGTCGTTACCAACCATTTTTCTAAAATGGTGCACTTGGTGCCTCTCTGTCGGCTACCTTCTGCACGGGGCCTAGCATTGTTGTTCATTAAATAAGTTTTCCGGTTACATGGCATGCCAGACAAGATTGTCATTGACCGGGGTCCCCAGTTTGCATCTCGGTTCTGGAGAGAGCTCTGTTGCTTGCTCAGTATTGAGCTGAATCTTTCCTCGGCCTATCATCCCGAGGCGAACGGGTTGGTAGAGAGGGCCAACCAGACCCTGGTCAAACATCTCCGACATTTTGTCTCGGCCAGGCAGGATGACTAGGCATCCTTGCTGCCGTGGGCAGAGTTCGCTTTGAACAACACTGTGGCCGATTCCACCGGCCAGACCCCATTCTTCCTGAACTACGACCAACATCCTCGTGTCCCTGTGCCCATGCCAGTGTCATCCACCGACTCTAGAGTGGCAGACTGGGCGGTGGATGCACATGATATTTGGGACTGCACCCAGGATGCTATTCGGGCCTCTAAGGAGAGAATGAGGGTCTCCACGGATGCACACCGGCATCCTGCTCCAATCTTCTCCCCTGGCAACTTAGTGTGGCTCTCCGCCCATAACATCAGGCTGCGAGTCAAGTCCACTAAGTTCACTCCTCGCTACATTGGTCCCTTTAAGGTTCTCGAGCAGATCAGCTCTGTGGTCTATCGGCTGGCCCTTCCACCACACTTGGCTATCTCTGACACCTTCCACGTGTCCCTCCTTAAGCCGGTCCACATGGCCCGGTTCTCCGAGTCATCTGCCGGAACATCAGACCTGTCCTCAGATGAGTTTGAGGTTAATGCCATCTAGTGATGCAGGGTGGTACGTGGAAAAAATTTTATTTGGTGGACTGGAAGGGTCATGGTCCAGAAGCTCGGACCTGGGAGCCAGTGGAGAACATCTGCGCTCCGTTTCCCACTGCAGCATTTGAGCGTAGCGAGGCTCAGAGGGGAGAGGGCCATGTTAGGCATCGGGTTCCTGTCGCTGCACAGCAGGAATCCCGAGCCTTGCATTCGGCAGTCTCCCATTCCTCTCCGGCCGCAGGGGAGGCTGCTCATCAGACTCGTCGATCCCAGCGCTCTGCTCAGAGCAGCTCTGTGGGTTTGGTTGCTGCTGCCACCTCTGGTCCAGCTATAGCAACGCATGCTGGTCAGCAGCGAGCTACTCCAGGGACTAAGTCCTCCTTTCGGTCCACTCAGCATGCCCGTGGGATGTCTCTCATTGGAGATCGGAGGTCACATGCTCAGGTCCTTCTCCAGCTCAGATTGGACCATCAGGAAGGTCAGGAAGGTCCCGGAAGGACGCTGCTATAAAAGGTTCGCATGGCCGCTTGTCCATTCACTAATATAGAGAAAGATTTAGACCGCCTGGAGTGAGTGTTTTATGCATGTATAAATGTCTCTGGTGAATGACTCATTGGAAACCCCTACCATTGGTACGCATGTGTTGTGTAACCTAGCCTGCTAGCACCCAGGCTGAGGTCCAGGTAGAGGTAGAGTCAGAGACTGACATCAACATACACCGGTGGCTTTGTCTGTACGCCACGGTGCACATAGTCGGCACTCCTCTGTGGTCAGCATTCTTTAGAGGCGTCTGCAGGTGCGACCTCACACGGTCAGTAGGTCTAGAGGGACTCAGACCTCGTGTCATTGAGGCTGAGTTCTGTGACCACATACTGAGCGCTCTCTTGCCGAGTGCTGTGAGTTTACCAGGCTCCGGCATTTATGTTCAGCGGAGGTGCGGCTCTGTGTCATAACAGAGTTCGCTTCTGTTCACACTGGGTGACGTTAACCCACGTGTGAAATTAATAGAGAAAGCTACTGACCCAAAAACGCAGGGATCACTACACAGAATACAAATTTTATTAGTAACAGAGAGACAGGATCATATAAAAACATTTAAAAGTCATAAAATGACACAAACAAAGCACAAAGGCTCATAATAGAGCCAACAAGACTCACCCCTATTAGTAAGAACACATGAAATGGCTCAAAGGTGCATGGTATTATGCACCTTTGAGCCATTTCATGTGTTCTTACTAATAGGGGTGAGTCTTGTTGGCTCTATTATGAGCCTTTGTGCTTTGTTTGTGTCATTTTATGACTTTTAAATGTTTTTATATGATTCTGTCTATCTGTTACTAATAAAATCTAAAACAGTAATAAATTGTCATAGGTACATACTTTTAAGAAGGTCACAATGATCCATAAGACAGTACATCTTTCTGAATATGACACAATATTAGAGCGGTATACAACCAGTAATATTTTAGGTATGAAACCTCTTCAAAGGGGCACGATAGTCAGGATATGCCAATGCACACAAAGGAAGCCATGTACATAATCCAGGGCTCAGTGCAAACGTGAGATACAAAAGGGTTCAACAACCTATAAAGAGTATAGCAAACATGATGCAGCATAATAGGCTGAAATTGCAAAGATAAGATCCTGCCTGCACTGTGGTGTACCATCACCCTGTACCTAGTTTATCAATCTATTGAAACCAGTGTGGGAAGAAATTGTTTTACAAACATGACTATTATCAGTAGTCTTCATACATCTTGACCCCCCCCTTTTTCATACAGGTACCCCCATCTTACAATGGTATTGACCTTGTTTCTGTCATCATATGTATTTCCAACTCTCCCTTTTGCACAGATTTGCGTGCCCGCCTTGTTTTTCAGGGTAATTATCCTGTAAAGTGTCCTTATATCTTTATTTTGTGTTAAATTTCATACTTGCGCACATCCCGTTCAGCATCTAATTTTTTGATCTTATTGTTACTTTGACCATATAGTTTGACAGTTGGGAAAGGGAAATTCTTTTTACTGTGGTAACACACATTCAATAACACCTATTTGGATAGATACTCTATTCTCGTGCCTCTTTGGCGCCGGAATATTGTGGATGTATAATTTTTTCCGCTTTCATGTCTCCCTTTTTTTGGCATGAAATGCTGTCTAACAATTTTGTTTTCTATTGTAACCCTGTCTATGGGTTTTTGGTCTGTATGTACTTTGGTGATTATATGGGTGGTTGTGTGCATTATGCAGGTTCATAATTATGGTGCTCAGGGGGTTATTAAAATTGGCTTTATCCAACATGCCCCTCCTTCTTTCATGAGCCTCTCTGAATATCCATGTCCATCATTATGAATTTATACACTTCTTCCATTAAAATTGTGAATTGAGTTATGTTCGAGTAGCAGTCTAATTTTTTATTACTACCTGCGGCATATGTGATAATGTGGCAGCCCCAGGAGTATGGCTGCCACAGTGGCTTTGCCTTCCTCCAGGGACGGTAATGCCAGGCTTGGAAGCAGTGAAGGGTCTCTCTCGCAGTTAACCTATACATGCAACACAGTTCCACTCCAGGTCAGCAGGGGGGACTCTGAACTGGAATTGAAGGGAGGAGTGCTCTCTGAGGGCCAAGAAGAAGGAGTGGTTAGTTAGTGTGAGGAGGGCCACGTGTGTAGACGTGCGGAGAGAAGCTGGAGGTTGAGCTGAGGAAAGAGAGCTCCCTCACAGCGAGAGCGCATAAACTGGAGCCTGGTCTCCATGGTTGTACGGATACTATTGGTCCTGCAACAGACACCAGAGGAGTAGGAGGCTGTAAATGCCCTACCCCCATCTAAGACTCGGAGGCACAACAGCATGGAGTGTGCCAAGAGAGGAATAGCGGCTACAGCTGTCTGCCATACGAGGAGTGCTAGTAGAAGAGAATTAGGAGGAACTTCAGTGTAACTCAGTACTAGGAGTACTTCACTCAAATAAGCGCTAGGGAAGGAGACTGCACTGCCCCTCTGCTGAGAGAATCCCTCAGCTGCTTCCAGGCTAGCCTGCTCCAGTACCATCTGTATTCAGGACCCTGGACTGCATTTATCAAGTAAAGTTACAGAAATTGCACCCTGCTGTGTCTTTGTCTGCTTCCTACCCTTCCGGCACTTCTACATCCCCATGCCAACCACATCTACACTGCCCTGGGACTACAGCTTCACCTGTGGGGAGCTTTTACATCTATGCTGCACCATACCATCAGTCCCAGTGGATCTGTATGCAGCGTCGGCTTAACATCTCACTTGCCGAACACCACAGGTGGCATCACGAACTATTCCATTAACTACATTCCACCATTCAATCTCCCCTGTTTACATTGGGCGCTCAGGGCCGCGGACCGGGTCACCGCTGCTGTGACACATCCCGCTGACACCGGCCCGGTACCGAGTACCCCACAGCCCTGGGAGGGCGACCCAATATTGCTTCAGGTGCTATCATGCTGAATTATTTCAGCGTTTTTTCATCACGACCTTATCCACCTGACTTGTACCTGTGCATTGGTGACAAGACAGGCTAGATTACATGCTACTGCCTTTTTCTGTCACTGTGATAACTATGCACTTATGCGATTATATTGTCAATTAATTATATCACATGGTATCTTAGGTTTGCTTTTGCCATTGTGACATTCGCTTGCTTTGCGCTTGCGCTTTTGATACTCAACTTGTCTTATAGTATACACTCTTCTTTGTTACTGTGGTAACCATGCAAGTTTGCGCTTGCGCAGAGTGGATCGATATGTCACATAGCTTTAAAACCGGAATTAATCACGTTAACTATGTGTTCTGCATTTGTGTATTGTGAATTAAGTGCATTACATGTTTTCATTTTTGTGGCAATCGTTGTTTCTGCGCCTGCGCACTTTGATATCTAACACGTCATGCAGGTTTCTGATGCCCAAACAAAGAGCACAGAATGACAAATGTGCAAAAATACCTTGCAGTAAGACATATGACAGTAGTCAGCAAGTGCTGATAAAAGGTAATAACAAATACAGGGTATTTAGTCAATATGTTTTTTTGCAAAAAAATGTATGCCAAGCTGCTCCACCTCGTCAAGGTAACCCGTATCGAAGCAGTCCCTATCTAATGTATTTAAAACCTGAACATATGAACAGTGTCTAAATGAGCAGGATTAAGACAGGCGCTTTCTAGTATGGGCACGTGGTGCAAGATAGCTCCTTATGTGCATGTCACACAAGAGAGGGGTGGAGTCTCTCAAATCATGCATATGCATAAGCACGAAAAAAACTGGATTAAAAACACACATGTGACATGCACAAATGTGAACAAGTCTGTTGGACAATGTTCACACCACCCTGACTGAAACACAAACAAAGAGCACAGAATGACAAATGTGCAAAAATACCTTGCAGTAAGACATATGACAGTAGTCAGCAAGTGCTGATAAAAGGTAATAACAAATACAGGGTATTTAGTCGATACTTTTTTGCAAAAGAATGTATGCCAAGCTGCTCCACCTCGTTAAGGTAACCCGTATTGAAGCAGTCCCTATCTAATGTATTTAAAACCTGAACATATGAACAGTGTCTAAATGAGCAGGATTAAGACAGGCGCTTTCTAGTATGGGCACGTGGTGCAAGATAGCTCCTTATGTGCATGTCACACAAGAGAGGGGTGGAGTCTCTCAAATCATGCATAAGCACGAAAAAAACTGGATTAAAAACACACATGTGACATACACAAATGTGAACAAGTCTGTTGGACAATGTTCACACCACCCTGACTGAAACACAAACAAAGAGCACAGAATGACAAATGTGCAAAAATACCTTGCAGTAAGACATATGACAATAGTCAGTAAGTGCTGATAAAAGGTAATAAGAAATACAGGGTATTTAGTCGATACTTTTTTTGCAAAAGAATGTATGCCAAGCTGCTCCACCTCGTCAAGGTAACCCGTATTGAAGCAGTCCCTATCTAATGTATTTAAAACCTGAACATATAAACTGTGTCTAAATAAGCAGGATTAAGACTGGCGCTTTCTAGTATGGGCACGTGGTGCAAGACAGCTCCTTATGTGCATGTCGGACAAGAGAGGGGTTGAGTCTCTCAAATCATGCATAAGCACGAAAAAAACTGGATTAAAAACACACATGTGACATGCACAAATGTGAACAAGTCTTTTGGACAATGTTCACACCACCCTGACTGAAACACAAAGAGCACAAAATGACAAATGTGCAAAAATACCTTGCAGTAAGGCTGAGTTCACACGTGGCGTTTTTTTCGCGGCGGTTTTAATCGCGCGATTTTGCCGCGAAAACGCGAAAAATAAGCATCCCATGCATTCCTATGGGATTCCGCAATGCTGTGCTAATGCTGCGGTTTTTACCGCGGCGGAATCGCTTCGCGGTAAAAACCGCAGCATGCTCATTAATTTGCGGAATCGCGGCGATCCCGCACCCATAGGAATGTATTGTTCTGCTTACTTCCCGCATGTGGCTGTGCACAACATGCGGAAAGTAAGCAGAACAATTGCGGATGGTACCCACGGTCCGGAGGAGAGGAGACTGTCCTCCGGGCTTTGGGTACCATATCCCTGTAAAAAAAAGAATTTAAAAATAAAAAATATTGTTATTCTCACCCTCCGACGTCCCGCGCAGCCTTCCCGCTTCTCTCCACGCTCTCGTTTCCAGTAATCCTTTGCGAAAATACCGCGAGACATCGCGATCCCGTGAGAACGGACGTCATCGCGGGCATTTTCGCAAAGGATTACTGGGAACGCCTGCGCGGGACGTCGGAAGGTAAGAATAACAGTATTTTTTATTTTTTTTTGCATTTTTTCTTTTACTACTGATGCTGCATAGGCGGCCTCAGTAGTAAGAAGTTGGTTACACTTGTCAAACACTATGTTTGACGAGTGTGACCAACCTGTCAATCAGTTCTCCAAATACGCTTGCAAAATGCTAGTTTTTCCGCGGGAAAATCGCGGAAATTTAAAATGCGATTTTCCCGCGGACTGGAATTCCGGAATTCTCGCGGTAATTTCCGCGAGAGTTCCGGTACGTGTGCACTTAGCCTAAGACATATGACAGTAGTCAGCAAGTGCTGTTAAAAGGTAATAACAAATACAGGGTAATTAGTCGATACGTTTTTCTTGTGTGACATACACATAAGGAGCTGTCTTTGACCACGTGCCATGCTAGAAAGCGCCTGTCTTAATCCTGCTCATTTAGACACTGTTCATATGTTCAGGTTTTAAATACATTAGATAGGGACTGCTTCGATACGGGTTACCTTGACGAGGTGGAGCAGCTTGGCATACATTTTTTTGCAAATAAAGTATCGACTAAATACCCTGTATTTGTTATTACCTTTTATCAGCACTTGCTGACTACTGTCATATGTCTTACTGCAAGGTATTTTTGCACATTTGTCATTCTGTGCTCTTTGTTTGTGTTTCAGTCAGGGTGGTGTGAACATTGTCCAACAGACTTGTTCACATTTGTGCATGTCACATGTGTGTTTTTAATCCAGGTTTCTGATGCCCCCTACTTGTCACTGTTGTAACCTTTGGTGGGCATATTTGATGTTGCTTCGGGTGCTATTAGCTGAATTTTTCAGCGTTTTCGTCATGATCTTATTTGCCTGACCTGTACCTGTGCATGGGTGATAAGATAGGTTAGATTATATGTTTCTGTCTTTTTCCACTACTGCGATAACCATGCGCTTATACGCTGATGTATTTTCAATTAATTACATCACACGGTACTCCAGTTCTCTCTTTGCTAGCATTACAAATGCTTGCGCCTGCGCGTTTGACACTTAATATGTCTTATAGCATTCTGACATTCTTTTTGTCACTGTGGTAACCATGCGTGCTTGCGCAGTGTTGATTGACATGTCACATAGCTCTAAACCCGGAAACAATTGCGCTTACTATTTATCTTGCACTTGCGTACTGTGGATTAAACACAACACACGCTTCTTACTATTGAGGAAATCGCTGTTACTGCGCTTGTGCATTTGATATCTAACACGTCATGCAGGTTTTTGACGCCCCCTGCCTGTCACTATGGTAACCATTTGTGTCTGTGCCTGCGCAGTGGGAAATGTTACGTCACACCGCTCTAAACCCGGAAATAACTATGAGTCACAGACCACATCTCTATCTCCGGCATGACTGCGCGTCCTGGTCTCCATTGCGGCTAATTAGGTATGTTGCTGCGGCTGTTTATACATGTTGATTGCTTAACATATTTATACTAGTGCATCAGATTGAATCCTTAGCCCCTGACGAAGCCACCTTGCGGTGGCGACACGCGTCGGGCACTCCACAAGCTTCCCCCATGTAAGTGGTATCACTCTGGGACAATGCAGGCAGGATCTTATCTTTGCAATTTCAGCCTATTGGGCTGCATCATGTTTGCTATACTCTTTACAGGTTGTTGAATCCTTTTGTATCTCACGATTGCACTGCGCCCTGGATTATGTACATGGCTTCCTTTGTGTGCATTGGCATATACTGACTATCGTGCCCCTTTGAAGAGGTTTCATACCTAATATATTACTGGTTGTATACCGCTCTAATATTGTGTCATATTCAGACAGATGTACTTATGTCTTTAGGATCATTGTGAGCTTATAAGTATGTACCTCTGACAATTTATTACCGTTTTAGGCATGCCATTGCATGGTATTATGTACCTTTGAGCCATTTCATGTGTTCTTACTAATTGGGGTGAATCTTGTTGGCTCTACTTATTATGAGCCTTTGTGCTTTGTTTGTGTCATTTTATGACTTTTAAATGATTTTATATGGTTCTGTCTATCTGTTTCTAATAAAATTTGTATTCTGTGTAGCGATACCTGCGTTTTTTGGTCAGTAGCTTTCTCTATTAATTTCACAGTTCCTGTTCATGCTGACTGTTGGAGGATCCTCACTCTTTATTTAGTGGTGCCCTCCTGAATCTCTATTTATATTTGGTTAACCCACGTGACCTTTTGTATACTGCTTTATAATTCCGCCATTACTAAGCAGCAGTTTACCACCCGTCCACCGTGAACCCCGGGCTGTGAACGCACCTTACTATTTTATTATTTGGTGCGTTCCGCCAGCCCTAACACCCACTGATTCTGAGAGTGCTTTTTCCTACCATATTATACTTCATAATTGTGATAAAATATATTTGATATGATTTGCGTTTATTTGTGAAAATGTTGTAAATTTGGAGAAAATTTTGAACATTACGCAATTTTCAAACTTTTATTTCTTATGTCCTTAAAACAGAGTTATATCAAACAAAATAGAATCTTATAATCGTAGAATGTTAGAGTAAGGGTACCGTTACACCTAGCGATGCACCAGCGATCCCGACCAGCGATATGACGCGGTCAGGATCGCTGGTGCATCGCTAGGTGGTCGCTAGTGAGCTGCCACTCAGGCACATCTCACCAGCGACATCGCTGGTGACCGCTACTTACCTGTCAGACGTGGCGATCCTGCGTCCTCCCGCCCGGCTCCACGCGTCGCTCGTCTCCACAGCAGGAAGCGCCGCAGGAAGTGACCGACGAGGAATGGTCCAGGAGCTTCTCGCATGATCAGCGATTACCAGCGGGGGAGCCGGTCGGAGGTAAGTATCACATGCAGCGATATCGCTAGCAATATCGCTGCAGCGTCACAAAATCGGTGACTTTACAGCGATATTGCTAGCGATATCGCAGTGTGTAACAGGGGCTTAAGAAGGGACCTCAAGGGTCATTATGTCCAACTCCCTGCTCAATACAGGATTCACTAAACCATCTCAGACAGATTTCTGTCCAGCTTCATCAATGAAGACTTTCATTTAAGGAGAATTCAAAAGTGACAACAATCTAAAAACTGCACCCCTCAAAAACTGCTCTAAAAGTGAACCTGGAAATTATAGGCCAGTAAGTCTAACCTTTATTGTTGGTAAAATGTCTGAGATAATCCAGAACAACATCTCTCAGAAACCATTCAATGAGAATAACTGTTTAACTGCATATCAGCATAGGTTTATAAGGAATTGTGTTATGGAAATATATATGTATATATAGATCTCACTTGCCTGCTATAGGCTATATACTCATGTTCTCTTATATAGGCTATATACTGCTATATACTCATATATACTGCACACAGATACATATTCACAGTTTGAACCTTATAACTAGTTGGTGGAAATAACCTGCTACCCAGTCATCTCACTGTCTTGTGACTTGAGAAATATCTAGCAGACATAGGGAATGAGGAACTTAGGCCAGGTGGTCCGGCCGATATTGGAGACTTGCTGACAAGTGCAAGACTCTGGACAGTAAATCACGTGGTGTCTAAATAACCCCAGGTCGGACACCCATATATGTTCATGCATTTAAACTGACCAATTAGCTAAGAAGTAAAGCCTTTATGTTAATGAGTAACCACTCCTTTATACGAACTGATAAAAGACCATGAATATGAATAAACTTCCAGAGTTCTGCTGGAATGAGTTGTTGCTAACTAAGTGTAGCTTCCTCTTTTCCTTTGAGCGCTCAATAATACTCTGTCTAATCAGGACAGGCCACAGTACGCACAGGGATAAATCTACCCAAATCAAAAATAAATCCACATCAATCGCTCCTGTTAAACCAATCTAATCCATTTTTATGAAGAGGTAAGCTATAGACTGGACCAAGGTGTGTCATTCTATATGGTATATCTTGATTTTTCCAAAGCGTTTGATAACGTGCCACACAAGAGGTTGGTACACAAAATGAGAATGCTGGGTCTAAGGGAAAATGTGTGTAAATGGGTAAGTAACTGGCTTAGTGATAGAAAGCAGAGGGTGGTTATAAATGATATATTCCCTAACTCGGTCGCTGTGACCAGTGGGGTACCGCAGGGGTCGGTGTTGGAACCTATTCTCTTCAACTTATTTATTAACAATCTGATAGAAGGTTTACACAGTAAAATATTGATATTTGCAGATGATACAAAACTATGTAAAGCAGTCAATACAAGAGAAGATAGTATTCTGCTACAGATGGATCTGGATAAATTGGAAACTTGGGCTGAAATGTGGCAGATGCGGTCTAACAATGATAAATGTAAGGTTATACACATGGGAAGAAAAAATAAATATCACCATTACACACTGAACAGGAAACCACTGCGTAAATCTGACATGAAGAAGGACTTGGGGATTGTAGTTAATGATACACTTACCTGGAGTAGCCAGTGCCAGGCAGTGGCTGCCAAGGCAAGCAGGATCATGGGGTGCATTAAAAGAGGTCTGGATACACATGATGAGAGCATTATACTGCCTCTGTACAAATCCCTGGTTAGACCGCACATGGAGTACTGTGTACAGTATTGGGCACTGGTGCTCAGGTAGGATATAATGGAACTAGAGCGAGTACAAAGGAGGGCAATAAAATTAATAAAGGGGATGAGGGAACTACAATACCCAGAGAGATTAGCAAAATTAGGATTATTTAGTCTAGAAAAAAGACGACTGAGGGCCAATCTAATAACCATGTATAAGTATATAAGGGGACAATATAAATATCTCTCCAAGGATCTGTTTATACCAAGGAAGGTGATGGTCACAAGGGGACATTCTCTGCATCTGGAGGAGAGAAGGTTTTTCCACCAACATAGAAGAGGACTCTTTACTGTTAGGGCAGTGAGAATCTGGAATTCCTTGCCTGAGGAGATGGTGATGGCGAACTCAATCGAGGGATTCAAGAGAGGCTTGGATGTATTCCTAGAGCGTAACAATACTGTATCTTACAGTTATTAGGTTCTTTACAAGGACGTAGATCTGGGGATTTATTCTGACAGAATTTTATAGGCTGAACTGGATGGACAAATGTCTTTTTTTGGCCTTGATATGTTACTATGTTAAACTGATCAAAACCATATCAAAAAAGTTTATTATCCCTTTAGGTGCTTAACAGGAACAGAAGCATTGTGGAAAGTAAAAAGAACATTTGACTTTTTACTTTAGCTCAAATTTTTTTATTTTCACAATGGTAATAGGAGAAAATGGACACCAATATTTGTAGAGCAATATCTCCTGAGTATGCCGATAGGCCATATGTGGGGGAAAAAAACTGTTTGGACGCATGGCAAGGCTCACAAGGAAAGGAGCACCGCTTGACTTTGTGAAAGCAAAAATGACTGGACTAGAAAGCGGATGCCATTTCGTGTTTGGAGAGCCCCTGATGTGCCTAAACAGTGAAAACTCGTCAGAAGTGACTGAATTTTGGAAACCAGACCCCTCAAGGAATGTGTCTTAATGTTCAGTGAGCACCTTGAACCCCAAGGTGCTTCACAGAAATTTATATCGTAGAGCCATGAAAATAACAAAAATCATATTTTTCCCACAAAAATGTGTATTCAGCACCAAATTTTTTCATTTTCACTAGGGTAACAGGAGAAAATAGACGCTAATAATGATTGTACAATTTTTCCTGAGTACATCGATACCCTATATGTGGGGGAAAAGCACTGGTTGGGCGCACGTCAGGGTTCGGAATGGAAAGAGCACCATCCTTATTGCAATGAATAAGGATTAAATTCTGAAATGCATATGCTAGATTTGCACATTTTTTCTTCCCATGTAAATTGGTGCAACTTTTTAATTTTTCCATAAAGACTTCTGAATTTTGTTCAACACGCTAGATATTTTTTATTTGACTTTTTGAACTAAAAATGGCTGGAATCAAGAGGGATGTAATGTCGCATTTGGAGAGCCCCTGATGTGCCTAAACAGTGGAAACCCCCCACAAGTGACTCCATTTTGGAAACTAGACCCCTCAAGGAATTAATGTAGATGTGTGGTTAGCACCTTGAACTCCCAGGTGCTTCACATAAATTTATAACATAGAGCTGTGAAAATTAAAAAAATCAAATTGTTCCCACAAAAAATGAACCTTTAGTTCCCAATTTTTTTTTTTTTTTTGCAAATGTAACAGGAGAAAATAGACACCAAAGTTTGTTGTGCAGTTTCTCCTGAGTTCGGCCATAACCCATATGTGAGAGAAAAATACCATTTAGTTGCACGGCAGGGATTGGAATTGAAGCAGTGATGTTTTTGAACGCAGAATAGAATAGTGTGCGGGCATTATATTTGTTTGGAGAGAGCCCCTGATGTGCCTAAATAGTGAACCCCCATAAGTTACCCCATTTTGAAAACTACAGCCGTCAAGAATATTATACAGGTGTATAGTGAGCATTTTGAACCCACAGGTACTATACAGAGTTTGAAAACACTTGGTCGTCATATGGAAAATTTTCTTTTTTTTTTCACAAAAATGTTGTTTTATTCCCAAATTTGTAAGTTTCCCAATGGATAATATGATAAATCGGACCTCATAATTTGTTACATAATTTCTCTTGAAAGTGATGAAACCCAATACAGTATATGGTCAAAAACTTCTGTTTGGGCACATGGCAGGGCTAGGAAAGGAAAGAGTGCTATTTGTCTGGAATAATGCCATGTCGCATTTGGAGACCCCCTGACGTGAAACTGGCAGAAACTCTCTACATGTGACCCCATTTTGGAAACTGGACCACTGAAGGTATTAATCTTAGGAAAGTACTGAGCATTTTTAACCTACAAGGGATTCACGATTCAGGAAACTTTAGAACATTTAGATGTGAGAACAAAACGTTAATTTTTTTTCCACAAAAATACTGTTTTAGCACCAAATTTATAATTTACAAGAAGTAATAGGAGAAATTGGACCCCACTATTTGTTGTGCAATTTATTCCAAAAGTGGCGGTTCCCCATATGTGGTTTTATAGTACTGTTTGAGCCCACGGCAGGGATCAGATGGGAAGTAGCGCTACTTGGCTGATAAACAGCAGATTTTGTTTTAATAGATTGTGAGCTCCATTAGCTGAGCCCCTGAGGTGCCAGAACAGCAGAAACCCCCCAGATAACCCCATATTGGAAACTTTACTGGCTAAGGAGTTCATATAAAGTTGTAGTGAGTATTTTAAACCCATAGGTGCCTCACAGAATTTTATAACACTGATACATGGAAATATGACATTTTAATGGTAAAAATGTAATTTTTGCATTTGATAAAAATTTGTCAGGTACTCAATGGTTAATATTTGAAACTGGACCCTATACCGGTAATTTATTACACACACAATTTCTTCTGAACATGGTGATGCCCCATATGTCATTGGCAATTACTGTTAGGCCACGTGTCAGGGCTGAGAAAGAAGGCATGCTATATGGATTTTGGAGCTCAGATTTTGCTAGGATATTTTGAGGGCTACATTTACAGAGCTCAAAAGTTGACAAACAGCAGAAAAAAAAACAAAAGTGACCCCATTGTAGAAATTGCACCTCTCAATGAATTTATCTAGGGCTGCAGTGACTATTTTGTATCATCCATGCCAGGATTTTTTCTGGAAAATTGCAAATATGCCAGTTTTATGTCCATACATTATGCCTCCATAAAGTTTAGTGCCCCATATAGTGTAGCGCCCCCATACATTGTGTCCAGCTTGTGCTTCTGGCGATACATACTCCATAAATTTAAGTGCTCTCTCCCCACTACATTAATGCCCACCATGTGGCCACTTACTGCGGTTTAGGAACAGTGGGGCTCAGATGGAGGGAGTGCAGAATTCACTGGATTGTATTTGAGGGGTGGGAGCCATTTCACTTTTCTAGAGTATTTGTTCTAGCAGTTACGTGGAAACCCCGATATTTCAAGAGACAGTTGATGGACCTTAGTGGGGCCTGGTTTTGTGTGAGATAATTTAAGGGTTTTATTGGTAACATTTTGGAGTAGATGATATTTTTTAATTGCTTCCAGAATAAGGCTGACGTAAGCACTCAGCGGCGAGCTCAGGATAAATGTCAAGCCTTGTACCATTTTTTGGGATCTAGAATGAACACATAGACAGCTGTATAACACTTCAGAATACTGTATACACTCATGTATAAGCCAACCCCCCTAATTTTGCCACAAAAAACTGGGAAAACTTATTGACTCGCGTATAAGCCTATGGTGGAAAATGCAGCAGCTACTGGTAAATTACAAAAATAAAAGTAGATACCAATAAAAGTAAAATTAATTGAGACATCAGTAGGTTAAAAGTTTTTGAATACTCATATAATGCTCCATACAGTTCATGATGGCCCCATAAGATGCTCAATACAAAATATGCCCCATATAATGCTGCACAAAGGTTAATGATGGCCCAATAGGATGCTCCATAGAATAATATGCCCCATATGCTGCTCCATAAAGGCTATGGCACTATAAGATGCTCCATAAATTTTGCCCCCATATGCTGTCCCCATAAGATGCTCCATAGATTATGCCCCATATGCTGCCCCCATAAGATGCTCCATAGATTATGCCCCCATATGCTGCCACCATAAGATTCTCCATATATTATGCCCCATATGCTGCCCAATAAGATGCTCCATAGATTATGCCCCCATATGCTGCTGCAAATTGAAAAAAAAAAGACATACCTCTCCGTCGCTAGGGGCAGGTGCCGGTGTTACCGCTTGCTCAGGACCAGGCACCTGAGATATACACCTGTCTCCGGTCCATCACTGCTCGCCGCTGTCTGCCACGTCCTCTGTCAGTGACGTTCAGGCACCAGAGGGCGTGGCGCGGACTAACCACATCACCGCACCCTCTCCTGCCTGAATGTCACTGACAGAGGATGCAGCAGACAGCGGCGAGCAGTGTTGGACCGGGGACAGGTAAATATCGCATATACTTACCCCCTCCTTGTGCGTTCTCTGCAGCCCACCACTTCTCCCACGGTCTCCCTTCCTTACTTCGGCGGTCACGTGGTACCGCTCAATAAAGGCATGAATATGCGCATATTCATGTCTTTAATGAGCTGTAACATGTGACCGCTGAAGGAAGGAGCCTGAGACCGTGGGACAAGCAGGGGGGCTGCAGAGGTGCACCAGGGGGGTCATTTTGATCTGACACCTCCGCTCCCCCTCCCCCACGACCCCCTGGCATATATGACTCACGTAAAAGCCGAGAGGGGGACTTTCAGCCCCAAAAATGGGCTGAAAATCTCAGCTTATACGCAAGTATATACGGTAGTTCTTATTTTGCGTTGTACACTGTGCAGTACAAGTGATAAGGCAGATATATTCTTCAGGTCTGTGCAATTCCAGCTAAACCAATACACACGGTCAAAATTATTGGTACCCCTCGTTTAATGAGAGAAAAACCCACAATGGTCACAGAAATAACTTGAATCTGACAAAAGTAATAATAAATCAAGAATCTATGAAAATGAACAAGTGAAAGTTGGACATTGCTTTTCAACCATGCTTTCACAGAATTAAACAAAAAATAAATAAAATCATGAAATAGGCCTGCCCAGAAATTATGGTGCCCCTGACAATAATGTTACAAAAGGGATGCGTTAAATCAAGGTGTGTAATTATCATCACAGGTGTCTACAATCTTGGAATCAGTGAGTAGGCCTGTATAGAAGGCTACAGATACTCACTGTGCTGTTTGGTGACATGGTGTGTATCACACTCAACATGGACCAGAGGACAAAGAAAAGAGTTGTCTCAGGAGATTAGAAAGAAAATTATAGACAAACATGTTAAAGGTAAAAGTTATAAGACCATCTCCAAGCAGCTTGATGTTCCTGTAACTACAGTTGCACATATTATTAAGAAATTTAAGCTCCATGGGACTGTAGCCAACAAACCTGTACGTGGCCGCTGGAGGTAAATTGATGACAAATCAAAAAGACATATAATACGAATGGTAACAAAAGAGCCCAGAAAAACTTCAAAACAGATTAAAGGTGAACTTCAAGCTCAAGGAACATCAGTATCAGATCACACCATGTGTCGTTGTATGAGCCAAAGTGGACATCATGGGAGACGACCAAGGAGGACACCATTGTTGAAAAAAAAAAAATCATAAAAAAGCCAGACTGGAATTTGCCAAACTACATTTTGACAAGCCACAAAGCTTCTGGGAGAATGTTCTATGGACAGATGAGACAAGAATGGAACTTTTTAGCAAGGCACATCAGCTCTATGTTCACAGATGGAAAAATGAAGAATATCAAGAAAAGAACACTGTCCCTACTGTGAAACATGAAGAAGGCTCTTTTATGTTCTTGGGCTGCTTTGCTGCATCTGGCACAGGGTGTCTAGAATCTGTGCAGGGTACAATGAAATCTCAAGAATACGGAGGGATTCTAGAGAGAAATGTGCTGCCAGGTGTCAGAAAGCTTGGTCTCAGTCACAGTTCATGGATCATGGATCTTTGCAACAGGATAATGACCCAAAACACACAGCTTAAAACAGAATGGCTAAGAGGAAAACATTGGACTATTCTAAAGTGGCCTTCTATGAGCCCTAACCTAAATCCTACTGAGCATCTTTGGAAAGCGCTGAAACATGCCATCTGGAAAAGGCAACCTTCAAACACGAGACAACTGGAGCAGAGGTGCAGAAGTCTCTTTGACAGTTACAGGAATTGTTGGATTGCAGTGATTACCTCAAAAGGTTGTGCAGCAAAATATTATGTTAAGGGTACCATTATTACTGTCCAGGCCTATTTCATGATTTTAAATTCTGTGGAATCATGGTTGAAAAGCAATGTCTGACTTTCATTTGATCATTTTCATAGAGCTTTGATTTATTATTACTTTTGTCAGATTCAAGTTATTTCTGTGATCATTGTGGGTTTTTCTGTCATTAATTTAGGGGTATCAACAATTTTGACCACATGTGTGTATATATTGCTTTTTTAGGCTTTGCTGCTATCACAAAGAAAATTTATTTTTTATAAAAAGTAGTTTTTTTCATCACCATTTTCTGATAGCTGTAACTTTTTTATTTTTTGGGGGAATGTAATGATAATGTACGATAGGACATAAGGTTCCCTGTGTATTACATTGCAGCTCTGCCTTCTACTCTGCAGCTCACAGCTTGTAATATGAGACTGCAGCTCCCTGGCTCCTTCCTGCTCTTCCTCCCTCCTTTCAGAAAGGAATGTTAATTAGCTAGTGGAAAGAATTCCTTTTGTCTCTTCACCATGTGCTCGGGTAAGTGTGGGGAATATTAAAGAGGCAGGATCTCAAACTCAATCCGCGACAGAGATGTGAAAATTACATGTCTGTGAAGGCCGCCGACCCAGCGTCCTAGCCCACGTTTTTCACGGTTCCAGCGCCGACAAAAGCTGAGAAATGGATTTCCCCTAAACAGTGTGACATAATTACTGCATGTTTGATTTTGAATTAATGCCAGCGACGAGCTGGAAAAGATGATACTATGTGCGTTTCTGTACAAGGTACCCTCTGCTAATTATGGCTATTAGAAGTTTTCAGAACCAGATTCTAATCCCTAGAGCAGGGGGAGGACCATCACCAGACAGCCCCTTTTGTGATGTCACTAGCCCAAAGCTATAAGGCATTGTCCCCTAAACCTTCATTCATTCTAGCTGGAGATCCCATGCTAACAGGATTTCAAATGAATGGAGATGTCTGGCCCCGCCTCCCCACATGGTTCGCCTAAGACCATCTAAGCAAATGTAAGTTTGATTTCTGCTTTTTAAACCTTTTATTTTATATTTGCATTGTACATATCTTAATGTCTCAACTTTGTAAAATCTTTTTATCTTTGTAATCACTGCCCAACCTTGGGGAATAAACTATTAACTTTATTAGCTCTGTCTCCATGCTCTAAAAAACGAACTTACGTGCCTCTAAGATAAGATAATTACGCTACTAACTTGGGTTGGCTTCGGACCCCTTTATTAGTTATTAATTAATAGAGTAATTGAAGATGGTGGCAGCGAAGTGTGTTCTGGGTCCTGGGTACCGCTGACAGTGAAGGAAGGGGTTTTATAAGCTTCTGTGTGGCTGCGGCCAGAGCATTTATGATTCCCTCACTGCAGTATGCCAGGTGGCCAGTCCACATTGAAGCAGCCGGCCGGCGACCAATTATCCCAGGTGTAGTTCCCTGATTGACCTGAGGTTAAGGGGGCACCGGAGAGCTGCGAGTTCCAAAGTGGAACTGAGAAGTGGGATATACATAAATCCCTGCAGTTCGTGAAGTATTGTTGGCAGTGGTGGGACAACCAAAATAACCCCCATGCGATAAATTGTTAGGGCAAGGCTAGTCTGCTGTTTTTATCACATTGTGGCAGCGGTGGTATAACTAAGATAAGCCCCCCTGTACATGTGAAAGCTGTGTGTTGGCAGTATGTTGCGTCCCCCCGTCTGTGATATATCGGTGTCAGCAGTGGGATCCTGACATATTGGTGGCAGTGGTGGGATCATAGAGCATTAGTTATCTGGTTTGAGCAATCCTCTCATTAAAAACCTGCACGGTTCCTGCGGGGATCCTACATCACAGGTTTTGGAGAACAGACTCAGTGTTTACTAGTCCTGAGACAATTGTGTGTACTTGCAAGTATCCCCTCCCTCCTCTTTGCTTTTCTATCCTATCTTTTATTTGGCAACCATGGGTACGTGGGGGGAATCTCATTATAAGCAGTTGAAGAAGGATGCCCTGAGAGCCCTCTGCAGGGCAAACCAGATTGACGACACCGACAAAACCAAAGACTAGTTGATCGCGGCCCTGGTGCAATGGGATGAGAGCCATGGCACAGCAGGCAGCACCAGTACTGATGGTGCCACTGCAGAGGTCCAGCTGGTGCAGGCCGGCCTTACCTGCAGCCAGAAATCCCTGGACCTCTATCTGGAACTGGCTCTTCAACACTGCCCCGCCGAGGATACGGACAGACGTCAGCTGCTGATTCAACAAGCGCTTGAGAGAGCCGAGCGGGAGGCGGAGAGAGCTGAGCACCAAGCACAGGCTGAGAGAGCCGAATGAGAGGCTGAAAGAGCCTAGCACCAAGCTCAGAGAGACCATGAACTGGAGATGCTCCATCGGGGGGAATGCCCTCCGCAGCCCGGAGCAGTGAGCCCAGCAGCACCCAGAGTCTGAAGCCCTGGCCAGGGCATTTTCCCATGATGGAAAAGGACATAGACCTGGACATTTTTCTGCAGACTTTTGAGAAAGCCTGCAGACAGTACCAGCTGCCTAGGGAACAATGGGCAAGTTACTTGACCCCAGGGCTAAAAGGCAAAGCCCTGGAGGCGTTTGTTTCTCTCCTGTCAGATGAAGATGATGACTATGATACCATTAAGTAGGCCCTGATTGCCAAATACCGGCTCACACCTGAGGTTTACCGTAGAAAGTTCCGCAACCTCCAACATGGCCCACATGACAGCTATACCGATGTGGTGCAAGAACTCAGGACCCACTTTAACCAGGGGATCCACGGACTGTCAGACACCTTTAACCTGCTGAAGGACCTGATGATCAAAGACCAGTTCCTGCATCTTTGCCCAGCTGAGGTCCGACAGTTCATCCTGGACCGAGAACCAACTAATGTGGACAAAGCAGTGAAGATCGCCGACAACTATGAGGCCAATCAGAAACCGGAGACTCGGAAGCCAGTCACCGCAAGCTGGAGAGGGGGTAAGCCTGCAACCAAACCCAGTGCCCCTGCCAGCCATCCCTCTGGAGACTCTGTCCCTGTTGCCAACATCAGGCCTAATACTGACAGTCGCAAGTGTTTTATCTGCAATCGGACTGGCCATATCAGTGCCACCTGCCCGGAAAGGCAGAAAAATCCCCCAGCCAAGGCCTCTGGGCCCAACGTCTCTGTCTTTTTGGTGGGTGGTTTGGTTGGGAGGATTGATGACAAGGTGCAGCCCGTCTGGGTGGGGGTCCACCTTGCTACAGGCCACAAGGACACCGGGGCTGAACGAACCCTCATCTGACCTGAACTGGCGACCCATGAAGAGATGATTGAGGGGAAAACCCTAACTGTTACCGGGATTGGGGGCACCCGCTGTCCCTTGTCAATGGCTTGGGTTTTTCTTGATTGGGGGGCTGGGAGTGGGGTGAGGGAAGTGGGGGTGTACAAAAACCTGCCCACTGATGTTTTGTTGGGGACTGATTTGGGGAAGATGGTTGCATACTACGTCTGACACCCCTCCCCAATCTGATCTTAAGGGTAATGCTAACAGCGATGATGATGAAGAACTGAATGTGTTACCTGACCATCCTTTATTGAGTAATGATGCCTTTGATAACCAATCTTTTCCCAGGAATGATGCTGATGGTGATGTAAATGTGATGTAAATGTACCAAAGAAATCTGATAACTATTCTTTCGCTAGGAATGATGCTGCTGATGATGATGTATCTGTGCCAACAGAACCTGATAACCAACTGAACCTCATTTTTCTGAGACGGTAGATGTGTCCACAGGTACAAGCGGGCTCAGCCACGTCACTCTGTGGAGTGAGACGGCTGAGGAACCCCTAGCAGGAGCAAGCGACGGTGCTCAAGAAAATGGGGAGGTTCATGGGAACTGTGAGGAAGGTGATGCCATGCAACTGACCAGTGCCACCGAGGAAGGTAACTGGCCCATAAGTAGCACTGCTCCTGAAGTGTTAGGGGTGGATGAGGAGGTAGAGCCCATAGCAGCGCCGGCTGATGGGTCTGTAGAAATCCCTGGGGAGACAGCATATGTAGCCGCTGTCACATGCAGTGAGAGTGCCCGGATCGCAGGTAGCGCCCTGCCTTCTGGACCCTCTTCCACTACAGGAGAGACTGGACCAGAGGTGAACCCAGAGCAGGTTCCAGAGGGTCCCAGTGAGGAAGGGACTCTGACATCACTTCTGGCTACCTCCAGCCAGGAGTTCCAGGCTGCTCTGCACTCAGATGCGAGCCTGGAGAAATTGATACACCTCGCCGAGACGCCCACCTCCGTGACTGATAAGGAGAGGGTGTTCTGGGAACGAGGAAGGTTGTACCGGGAGACAGTACCCGGAGAATCCCAAAAGGAGTGGTTGAGGGAAAGACAGCTAGTCATCCCCTATCAGTTCAGAACTGAGTTGTTGCGGATTGCCCATGAGATTCCACTCGCTGGAGACTTGGGGGTCAGCAAAACTAAGGCACGGCTGTCTCAACACTTCTACTGGCCCAAGATGGGGACAGATGTAACAAATTACTGCTGCTCCTGTGCCACCTGTCAAAGAGTGGGTAAGGCGGGGCCTGCTTTTAAGGCTCCCCTGATCCCTTTGCCGGTGATAGAGGAGCCTTTCCAGAGAACATTGTAGGCCCCCTGGCCATCCCCAGCAGCTCTGGAAAGCGATACATTCTCACCGTGGTAGACTACGCTACCTGGTACCCAGAAGCAGTAGCTCTGTCCTCAACCAGGGCGGATAAGGTGGCGGATGCACTGGTGACCATCTTTTCAAGGGTAGGATTTCCCAGGGAGATGCTTTCCGATCAAGGGACCCAATTCATGTCTCTCCTAATGGAGGCTCTCTGTAAGAAAATGCAGGTGAGGCACCTGATATTGAGTGCGTATCATCCACAGACCAATGGTTTGTGTGAACGCTTCAATGGTACCCTCAAACAGATGCTCCGCATGCTGGTTGAGACCCAAGGGCGCGGCTGGGAGTGGTACCTCCCACACCTGCTATTCGCTTACAGAGAAGTTCTGCAGGTCTCGACGGAGTTCTCCCTCTTCAAGCTCCTGTATGGCAGGTGAGTCCGGGGACCCCTTGGCTTGATAAGAGAGTCCTGGGAAGATGAGCCAAACCCCACTGAAGTGTCCTTCGTGGATTGTCATGCGCTTCCGTGACATGATGCAGACCTTGATGCAGTTGGTGCATGACAACATGGTGCAGGCTCAGGCTGACCAGAAGCACTGGTACGACCAGAATGCCTGGGAGTGGACCTACCAGGAGGGTCAAAAGGTATGGGTGCTGGTCCCATGCCAACGGATAAGCTTCAGGCAGCCTGGGAAGGTCCATACGTCCTCCACCAACAGCTCAACCCGGTCACGTTTGACCATGCTCGGGGTAGGCACAAAACCTTTCACGTCAACATGCTGAAGGCTCATCATGAATGTGAAGCCTGCGTCTTACTGGTCTGCAACCTGCCCGAGGATGGGGAGGAAGACCCCCTATTGGACATGCTGGCCCAAGCCAAGGCCATTGGGTCCATTGAGGACATGGAGGTAAGTGCCTCCCTAACCGTATCCCAATGGTCGCAGTTGTTGGCCACCCTGGAACTCTTCCGGACCGTGTTCTTCAACCGACCCAGATGGACTGAGTCAGCGGTACACAAGGTGGACACCGGGAATCATGCCCCACTATGGTGAACACCTTATTGGATCTCTGAGGAGGTGCAGCAGGTTATGCACCAAGAGATCGATGAGATGTTACAGCTGGGGGTGATTCAATGGTTCAAGAGCGCGTGGGCCTCACCTGTAGTTCTCGTGCCTAAAAAGGACCGGACCACCCGATTCTGCATGGACTACAGGGGGCTCAACGCCATCACAACCTCTGATGCACACCTGATGCCATGCATCGAGGATGTGCTTGAGCGGTTGGCGAAAGCAAAATACATATCCATCATGGATTTGAGTCAGAGATACTGGCAGATTCCCCTGAGCCCAGAGGCGCAGGAGAGATCCGCCTTTATCACCCCTTTCCAGCGGATGGTCAACCACCTGCTTCAGGGACTGGAGGAGTATGCCGTGGCATACCTGGACAACATTGCAGTCTTTAGTTCCACCTGGGAGGAACACCTTCAGAACCTCCAGGAGGTGCTCAAGCACATTCACCAGGCAGGCCTGACTTTCAAGCCGGGAAAGTGCCAAATGAGCATGTGCAAGGTCCACTACCTGGGGCACTGGGTAGGCGGGAGTTCCCTGAGTCCAGAACCAGAGAAAGTGGGCGCAATCGTGTCCTGGCCCACCCCCAGGACCAAGAAACAGGTGATGTCCATCTTGGGCACTGCAGGGTACTATAGGCTGTTCGTACAGGACTATAGCGCCCTTGCAAAACCCTTGATGGACCTCACCAAGCAGAGGCTACCCCAAACAGTTAACTGGACAGCCGGCTGTGAGGTGGCCTTCCAAGCTTTGAAAACAGCCCTGTGCAACTCTCCAGTGTTGAAAGCAGTCAACAGCAGTCGCCCATTCCTGGTACAGACTGACGCCTGCGAGTTTGGCCTCAGTGCTGTGCTCAGCCAGGTCAACTCGGGGAACCAAGAGCACCCCGTGTTGTACCTGAGACGGAAACTTTTGCTAAGGGAAGTGGCATACTCCACTATCGAGAAGCCGTGCCTGGTCATGGTCTGAGTATTGCAACGTTTGCAGCCCTACCTGTACGGGCGCACCATCATGGTGGTAACTGACCACAACCCTCTGAGCTGGCTGCACACAGTGTCCACAACCAACGGAAGGTTGCTACGCTGGAGCCTTGCCCTTCAGCAGTACGACTTTACCGTACAACACAAGAAGGGCCGCGAGCATTGAAATGTCGATGGGTTGTCCCACCGGGGTGAACCTGCTGAGGTGCGCCTGGTGGCGTACCAACAGGTACTGCCTCCCTAAGCGCACTCTAAAAGGGAGGTGTAATGATAATGTACAATATGACATAGGGTTCCCTGTGTATTACATTGCAGCTTTGCCTTCTACTCTGCAGCTCACAGCTTGTAATATGAGACTGCAGCTCCCTGACTCCTTCCTGCTCTTCCCCCTCCCATCAGAAAGGAATGTTAATTAGCTAGTAGAAAGAATTCCCTTTGTCTCTTCACCATGTGCTCGGGCAAGTGTGGGGAATATTAAAGAGGCCGGATCTCGGACCCAATCCGCGACAGAGATATGAAAATTACATGTCTGCAAAGGGCGCTGACCCAACATCCTAGCCTATGTTTTTCACGGTTCCAGAACTGACAGAATCTGAGAAATGGATTTCTCCTAAACAGTGTGACATAATTACTGCATGTTTGGTTTTGAATTAATGCCAGCGACGAGCTGGAAAAGATGATACTATGTGTGTTTCTGTACAAGGTACCCTCTGCTAATTATGGCTATTAGAAGTTTTCAGAACGAGATTCTAACTCCTAGAGCAGGGGGAGGACCATCACCAGACAGCCCCTTTTGTGATGTCACTAGCCCAAAGCTATAAGGCATTGTCCCCTAAACCTTCATTCATTCTAGCTGGAGATCCCATGCTAACAGGATCTCAAATGAATGGAGATGTCTGGCCCCGCCTCCCCACATGGCTCACCTAAGACCATCTAAGCAAATGTAAGTTTGATTTCTGCTTTTCAAACCTTTTATTTTATATTTCCATTGTACATATCTTAATGTCTCAACTTTGTAAAATCTTTTTATCTTTGTAATCACTGCCCATCCTTGGGGAATAAACTATTAACTTTATTAGCTCTGTCTCCATGCTCTAAAAAACGAACTTATGTGCCTCTAAGATAAGATAATTACGCTACTAACTTGGGTTGGCTTCAGACCCCTTTATTAGTTATTAATTAATAGAGCAATCGAAGCTGGTGGCAGCAAAGTGTGTTCTGGGTCCTGGGTACCGCTGACAGTGAAGGAAGGGGTTTTATAAGCTTCTGTGTGGCTGCGACCAGAGCATTTATAATTCCCTCACTGCATTATGCCGGGTGGCCAGTCCACATTGAAGCGGCCGGCGACCAATTATCCCAGGTGTAGTTGCCTTATTCACCTGAGGGTAAGGGGGGCGCCGGAGAGCTGCGAGTTCCAAAGTGGAACAGAAAAGTGGTATATACATAAATCCCTGCAGTTCGTGAAGTATTGTTGGCAGTGGTGGGGCAACCAAAATAACCCCCCTGCAATAAATTGTTAGGGCAAGGCTAGCTTGCTGATTTTATCACATTGTGGCAGCGGTGGGATAACTAAGATAAGCCCCCTGTACATGTGAAAGCTGTGTGTTGGCAGTACGTTGTGTCCCCCCTGTCCGTGACATATCGGTGTCAGCGGTGGGATCATGACAGGGAACACAGCTGTATGAGGGCTTATTGTTTGTGGAACGAGTTGTAGGTTTTTTTAGTACCATTTTGCGGCATATAATATTTTTTGATTGCTTTTATTCAGATTTTTCAAACACAGAATGAACAAAACTCAGCAAATCAGTTATTGTTTTTATTTTTTGCACTGTTCACCATGTGGTAAAAATAATACCTATTTGGTTGCTACGATTACAGTGATGCCAGATTTACCGTATATACTCATGTATAAGCACATTTTTTGTGCTGAAATAGTTCCCCTCGGCTTATACACGAGTCAATTGTCCTAGAAAGCCGGCGGGGAAGGGGGAGTGGCGGAGCAGCAGGTCACAGAGGCAGGAGCCAGCAGGGGAGGAGGAGTGGTGGAGCAGCGCGTCACAGAGGCAGGAGCCGGCGGGTGAGGAGAAGTGTTGGAGCAGTGGGTCACAGAGGCAGGTGCCAGAGACTGTGGCTAAAGCCTGTGCTGCTGCTAAAAAGAAATTAATATTCATTTCTCTTATAGCACGCAGTTACAGCCACATCAGCTGACTACCAGCACAGTGGGACACACCCTACTCACCTTCCTGCACGCACGCTGCATCTCGTCCATTCTGGTGCCAGCAGCATTTCCGGCCAAGTGATCACGTGGCCCTGCTCATTAAGGTAATGAATATACATGCATCTCCATTCCCATAGACGTGGAGTGAATATTCATTATCTTAATGAGCAGAGCCACGTGATCGCTCTGCCACAGGAGCTGCTGGCGCCGGAATGAAATGATGTGAGGGCACGCAGGAAGGTGAGTAGGATGTTTGTTTTTTTAATAGGAACCATGCATTAAAGGATAAGAGATAAGGAGCCATGCATACAAGGACAGGGACCGGAGAGCCATGCATACAAGGACAGGGACCGGGGAACCATGCATACCAGGATAGGAATGAGGGGAAAATGTATACCCGGCTTTTACTCAAGTCAATAAGTTTACCCAGTATTTCGTGGCAAATTTTGGTGCCTAGGCTTATACTTGGGTTGGCTTATACTTGAGTATATACAGTATATAAGTTTTCCATACTTTGCTATTTTCACACAGTAAAAACAATATTTTACAAAACTGAATTTGTTTTGTATCACCATATGCTGAGTGCTGTAACTTTTTAAATTTTTTGCGGAATACGCCGCATTAGGGCTTGTTTTATGCAGGACGGTTTGGCGTTTTCAATTGTACCATTTTTTAACATATGACTTTTTGATCGCTTTTTATTCCCTGTTATGTGATCTAGTATGATGAAAAAGTGACATGTTTGACATGTTTTTAATTTTTTTTTATGGCATTCACCATACGGAATAAATAGTGTGCCAGTTTTATAGAGCAGGTCGTTCTGGATGCAGCGATACTAATGATGTGTTAGTTTGTTTATTTTTGTTTTATCGCAAAACTGGATCTCACAGGCCATCGTACCCTGGGGTCATCACATGACCTTAGGGTACCATGGTAACCATCTGGAATCGTGATTCTCTTTGTGGGGGTCAGATGGTTATTAAGAGGGTCCCCTTCCAACAACTTAAATGCAACAACTTAAATACCGCTGTCATGATTGACAGTAATATTTAATGGGATAATCGGCAATACTTTTCGACAATACATACCATCAAAGCCAAAGAAATATGGAAGAAAACTTTTTGCTTTGTTGATGTCAGGATGATTTACACAGTGAACATGGAAATTTATACTGGAAAACAGCCAACAGATCATTTCTGTGTCAGCAACAAGCCAAGTGAAATGTTGAGGAGAATTGCTGAGCCCTTATTTGGATCTGATTGCAATATTACAGCTGTCAATTGGTTTTCTGATTTGATCTTGATCTAAACGATAATTTGAAAATGAAGACGCTGTCATATGTTGGAACTGTCAGAAAAAATAAAATACAGTTGCCGCCAGATTTTCTAAATGTAAAAGTGAAAAAAAACAATACAGCTGTATGTTTGGCTTCAATAATGGGAAGGTTTTGGTTTCCTACATCCCACATGAGAAGAAAAACATGATTCTAGTCTCTTCGCTTCATGATGACGATGCCATTGATTCTGAGTCTAGAGAGGAAAAGAAACTAGAGGTGATCACTTTTTATAATTTAACTAAAAGCGATGTTGAAACTGCAGATCAAATGTGTGCCACTTGCAGAGTTATCTGAAACACCAAGCTCTGGCCAACAGTCATCTTTTCTGCAATGTTGGATGTGGGTGGTAACAATTTACAAGTAATTTACCTCAGCAATCAACTGGAACCACCATGTAGAAGAATTTATCTGAAAACACTGGCTAATGAATTGGTGAGTTGAGAGCTATGCCAAAGAAATCTGAAGACAAGTGGAATCCCCTCTTACCTGCAAGTCCGGCTGAAATGATTTCACCCCAAAGATGACTGAGAAAAATCACCACCTCCCAAAAGACATAGATGCACCACTTGCACCATTGAAACTGGTGGCAGAAGATGTCAAGCTATGAATGCTGTGGGTATTGACAGCCCCCTGAGAAAGCCCACGCAAAATGCGCGTTGGGGCTGCTGACTTACTCATCCGATTGGGACATTATGGGTAAGAATCTGGCTACTGTGATATAAGTTTACTCTCAATATATGCATGGACTTGTTGGTGTGGAATTTTTACTTCCTACAATAAGAAACTTTCTGTTGTTAGATTGAATCTGCTTTGATATATATATATGGATGAGTTGGTCCTTTCTGTTCTCACTATGCCCTCCTTTGTCACCTTGTCCTTATATACATTGAATGTTTTAGTCTGTTGATTTATTTTGATACATGTATTTTTGAATAAATAATTGTGTGATTTTTAAATGAATCATTGCTCCCGTTTTTGCCGGTGTTTTTATTAGCAGAAAAATGTAATGATAGTAACACAGGTAGTTGATTGAAAGTAAGTGCAGGCCTTCCAGTTTGGGAGCCCTACTGCTACAGGCAACACACCAGATGGAGACCCAACTTAGATTCATCACATTTAAAAAAATATTGTCACACACCACTAGTGTTGAGCATTCCGATACCGCAAGTATCGGGTATCGGCCGATACTTGCTGTATCGGAATTCCGATACCGACTTCCGATATTTTTTCAATATCGGAATTCGGCATCGGAATCGGAAGTTCAGTTGATTGACGGCCTGACGTCATCATGATGCGCGGTGTGTGCGCATCATGATGCGCCGTCATTTCGGGCCTTCCGGGGGTCTCTGCCGGCCTGCCGGGGGGCTGTGCCGGCCTGCCGGGGGGCTGTGTGGACTGCCCGGGGTCTGTACCGGACTGCCGGGGGGCTGTGCCGGCCTGCCGGTGGTCTGTGCACCCTGTGGGGGTCTGTACCGGCCTGCCGGGGGGCTGTGCCGGCCTGCCGGGGGGCTGTGCTGATGTCCGGGGGTCTGTGCAAGCATCGTCCGATGGGACTACAAGTCCCATCGGGCGATGCCTGCTACCATGACAGTGATTGACACATTAGCCAATGATGGGACAGTAGTAGTCCCATCATCCGGCTAATGTGTTAAATGTTAAAAAAAAAAAAAAAAAAAAAAAAAATACTACATACATACTACATGCATGCTACATACATACTACATGCATGCTACATACATACTACATATATACTACATACATACTACATACATGCTACATACATACTGCATGCTACATACATACTACATACATACTACATGCATGCTACATACATACTACATGCATGCTACATACATACTACATATATACTACATACATACTACATACATGCTACATACATACTGCATGCTACATACATACTACATACATACTACATGCATGCTACATACATACTACATATATACTACATACATACTACATACATGCTACATACATACTGCATGCTACATACATACATACCACATACATACTACATGCATGCTACATACATACTACATATATACTACATACATGCTGCATGCTACATACATACTACATACATACTACATACATGCTACATGCATGCTACATACATACTACATATATACTACATGCATGCTACATACATACTACATGCTACATACATACTACATATATACTACATACATACTACATACATGCTACATACATACTGCATGCTACATACATGCTACATACATACTACATACATACTACATACATACTACATGCATGCTACATACATACTACATGCATGCTACATACATACTACATGCATGCTACATACATACCACATACATACTACATGCTACATACATACCACATATATACTACATACATACAATACATTCATACAATACATACATAGACATACAGTACATATAACATAGAGTAACATACTTACCAATACTTGTCACATTGTTCCCCGAAGCCATTGTCTATTCCGGGATAAATATTAACATAACAAACCACAAAAATACTCACCCACGATCCGAAGCAGTCCACGAGTGTGTCCCACGACGATCTTGGGTAGAGAACGGCAGCATCAGATGATGCTGCCGTTCTCTACGGGCTGCAGGAATCCAATGACGGAAGGTAGGTATCCTTCCGCACTGTATTCCTCCGCCACTTAAAAAAAAAAAGTCCCTAGTCTCACTTTATGCCATTGCTGTGTGGGAAATTCCCACACAGCAATGGCATAAAGTGAGACTAGGGACTTTTTTTTTTTAAGTGGCGGAGGAATACAGTGCGGAAGGATACCTACCTTCCGTCATTGGATTCCTGCAGCCCGTAGAGAACGGCAGCATCATCTGATGCTGCCGTTCTCTACCCAAGATCGTCGTGGGACACACTCGTGGACTGCTTCGGATCGTGGGTGAGTATTTTTGTGGTTTGTTATGTTAATATTTATCCCGGAATAGACAATGGCTTCGGGGAACAATGTGACAAGTATTGGTAAGTATGTTACTCTATGTTATATGTACTGTATGTCTATGTATGTATTGTATGAATGTATTGTATGTATGTAGTATATATGTGGTATGTATGTAGCATGTAGTATGTATGTGGTATGTATGTAGCATGCATGTAGTATGTATGTAGCATGCATGTAGTATGTATGTAGCATGCATGTAGTATGTATGTAGTATGTATGTAGTATGTATGTAGCATGTATGTAGCATGCAGTATGTATGTAGCATGTATGTAGTATGTATGTAGTATATATGTAGTATGTATGTAGCATGTAGTATGTAGCATGCATGTAGTATATATGTAGTATGTATGTAGCATGTAGTATGTATGTAGCATGCATGTAGTATATATGTAGTATGTATGTAGCATGTAGTATGTATGTAGCATGCATGTAGTATATATGTAGTATGTAGCATGTAGTATGTATGTAGCATGCATGTAGTATGTAGCATGTAGTATGTATGTAGCATGCATGTAGTATATATGTAGTATGTATGTAGTATGTATGTAGCATGCATGTAGTATATATGTAGTATGTAGCATGTAGTATGTATGTAGCATGCATGTAGTATATATGTAGTATGTATGTAGTATGTATGTAGCATGCATGTAGTATATATGTAGTATGTAGCATGTAGTATGTATGTAGCATGCATGTAGTATGTAGCATGTAGTATGTATGTAGCATGCATGTAGTATATATGTAGTATGTATGTAGCATGTATGTAGTATGTAGTATGAATGTAGCATGTATGTAGTATGCATGTTGTATGTATGTAGCATGTAATTTTTTTTTTTTTTTTTTACATTTAACACATTAGCCGGATGATGGGACTACTACTGTCCCATCATTGGCTAATGTGTCAATCACTGTCATGGTAGCAGGCATCGCCCGATGGGACTTGTAGTCCCATCGGACGATGCCTGCACAGACCCCCGGAGCCTGCACAGCCCCCCGGCAGGCCGGCACAGCCCCCCGGCAGGCCGGCACAGCCCCCCGGAGCCTGCACAGCCCCCCGGCAGGCCGGCACAGCCCCCCGGCAGGCCGGCACAGCCCCCCGGCAGGCCGGCACAGCCCCCCGGAGCCTGCACAGACCACCGGCAGGCCGGCACAGACCACCGGAGCCTGCACAGACCCCCTGGCAGGCCGGCACAGCCCCCCGAAAGGCCCGTACAGACCCCAGAGAGGCTGTACAAGGGCAGGAAAGGGTTTTTCTTATTCCGATACCGGAAGTCCCATAGACTTGAATGGGACTTCCGGTATCGGAATCGGCGATACCGATACTTTTTTTAAAGATCGGCCGATACCATCCGATACGATACTTTGAAGTATCGGACGGTATCGCTCAACTCTACACACCACTAAAGTGGCAACAACTTCCACAGTGTAGAAATAGTGCAATAAGCCTCTAAAACCATCTTCACTAAAGGCAACCCACCAGATGGAGACCCAGCTTGGAGTTTCCACATTTCAAAAAATTATTGTACAACTTGATCACTTCTTTCCTATCATAAATGGCTTTATTAACAATTTATAACACATATGCGGACATTAGATATTTCCGTTCACGGTTATCACAATACTCAGATATCATTAACATTAAGAAAAGAAACAGTACATTGTTCCCTTTTATATATTTCAATGTTTATCATAATAATAAGTTATCCATAGCAAACTGTCAGCCATAGTATTTGCAAAAGACAAAAGCAAATTAAAATCCAACATTTCCTTTTTCCACCCATTCACAGGAAACATCACTATATTCTTTAAATATCACTCCTTTACATGAAACTAATCACATTCCAGTAAGTTACTATGGTCTGTACTAAAAGTGAACATCCACTATCTGCATACACTTTAATCCATTTCTTTTCATATACTCATACTCCTTTAGACACTTCACTTTCTCACTCTTTTGTCAGCTTATACACAGAATATTACACAATTATTATGGCAAATTCCAAATGTCAAAGATTGGAGTATAAATCTTGGAATAAAATTAGTACACACCTGATTTTAGGCAGGAGGGACTATGAGAAGAACAGTTGTGGTAAGAAAAAGTCTTTATTTTCTGGCTCTTTTCAGTTTACTCTCATCCTTCACTTCAGTTCGGTTATTAATTCTTTTATTACTGGCAAGTCAGATAGTATTCAACCTTTAGTCAGAATTCGGTCCTTATTTGCAGATCCAAGTATTCTTGTATAGTGTTACATCTTAGTGTGCCCCCTACTCCCTTCCTAGCCACATAGTTTGGAATACCAACTAGAATTGGTTTTGAAGACAAGGCATTGGGGGCTGGGTCTCGTGCATTAGTGAGGCAGGATTGTTGTATCCAACCTTTCCCAATTCTTTTGTTTTCCTTATGTTCTGACTCCATCACCTCCATTTTCTGTGCCTTCAATATACTACTGCCCATTCTACCACTCACTACATCTATGGTTATATTTGACACGCACTTGCCAAGTTGGGTGCCTCCATGGGTTCTGTAAATCTTATTCCTGGTACCTTGGAATAATCTCTGTCTTTTTTATACTAATGTTTATACTAATTTCATGTATTTTGAAAAGATCCAAGTCTATGAAACTAATTTCAAGCATCATGAAAAGATCTTACTCTATTCAAATGATTTCAAACACATTGAAATAATCCTAATTTCTAAATCTGACCTCAAATTTCTTAGTGATGGAACAGTTTTTCCTACCTATCATGTCTCAGTCTCTATATTGCTTTCCTAACTCTTAATGTGAAGAAGATAAATCACAAATGTCTGAAATTTTCTGTCCATTGTTGAGGAAACTATTTCTCAAAATATATCAAGGGAAATATATAGACTGTCAGTTTCCATTAGACAGGTCAATCGATTATTCAACATGCAATGTTTTAAGTCAATATTTCTTATATTTTTTTTTATACAAACAGTAAATACAGTGGGGAAAAAAGTATTTAGTCAGTCAGCAATAGTGCAAGTTCCACCACTTAAAAAGATGAGAGGCATCTGTAATTTACATCATAGGTAGACCTCAACTATGGGAGACAAACTGAGAAAGAAAATCACATTGTCTGTTTTTTTTTTCATTTTATTTGCATATTATGGTGGAAAATAAGTATTTGGTCAGAAACAAAATTTCATCTCAATACTTTGTGATATATCCTTTGTTGGCAATGACAGAGGTCAAACGTTTTCTGTAAGTCTTCACAAGGTTGCCACACACTGTTGTTGGTATGTTGGCCCATTCCTCCATGCAGATCTCCTCTAGAGCAGTGATGTTTTTGGCTTTTCGCTTGGCAACACGGACTTTCAACTCCCTCCAAAGGTTTTCTATAGGGTTGAGATCTGGAGACTGGCTAGGCCACTCCAGGACCTTGAAATGCTTCTTACAAAGCCACTCCTTCGTTGCCCTGGCGGTGTGCTTTGGATCATTGTCATGTTGAAAGACCCAGCCACGTTTCATCTTCAATGCCCTTGCTGATGGAAGGAGGTTTGCACTCAAAATCTCACGATACATGGCCCCATTCATTCTTTCATGTACCCGGATCAGTCGTCCTGGCCCCTTTGCAGAGAAACAGCCCCAAAGCATGATGTTTCCACCACCATGCTTTACAGTAGGTATGGTGTTTGATGGATGCAACTCAGTATTCTTTTTCCTCCAAACACGACAAGTTGTGTTTCTACAAAACAGTTCCAGTTTGGTTTCATCAGACCATAGGACATTCTCCCAAAACTCCTCTGGATCATCCAAATGCTCTCTAGCAAACTTCAGACGGGCCCGGACATGTACAGGCTTAAGCAGTGGGACACGTCTGGCACTGCAGGATCTGAGTCCATGGTGGCGTAGTGTGTTACTTATGGTAGGCCTTGTTACATTGGTCCCAGCTCTCTGCAGTTCATTCACTAGGTCCCCCCGCGTGGTTCTGGGATTTTTGCTCACCGTTCTTGTGATCATTCTGACCCCACGGGGTGGGATTTTGCGTGGAGCACCAGATCGAGGGAGATTATCAGTGGTCTTGTATGTCTTCCATTTTCTAATTATTGCTCCCACAGTTGATTTCTTCACTCCAAGCTGGTTGGCTATTGCAGATTCAGTCTTCCCAGCCTGGTGCAGGGCTACAATTTTGTTTCTGGTGTCCTTTGACAGCTCTTTGGTCTTCTTCACCATAGTGGAGTTTGGAGTCAGACTGTTTGAGGGTGTGCACAGGTGTCTTTTTATACTGATAACAAGTTTAAACAGGTGCCATTACTACAGGTAATGAGTGGAGGAAAGAGGAGACTCTTAAAGAAGAAGTTACAGGTCTGTGAGAGCCAGAAATCTTGATTGCTTGTTTCTGACCAAATACTTACTGTATTTTCCACCATAATATGCAAATAAAATGAAAAAAAAACAGACAATGTGATTTTCTGGATTTTTTTTTCTCAGTTTGTCTCCCATAGTTGGGGTCTACCTATGATGTAAATTACAGACGCCTCTCATCTTTTTAAGTGGTGGAACTTGCACTATTGCTGACTGACTAAATACTTTTTTTCCCCACTGTATACTGTATCACATATCTTGTTGGTCAGAAAATTGCATGACAATAACAGATCACAAATAATAGTCTAATTCACCGCACACTCAGAGGGATTTATGCAAATAAGTGCTCATTTTATTATATACAAAACATGTGGGAGCCAAACAAGAATATATAGCACGAAGTAGAAGCGATATAATTAACACGACGTTTCGGCTCAGTCCGAGCCTTTATCACTTTTATCGCTGAATTGAAAGTCGGATATTTTGAATAAAGAGGAATAGAACTCCCAAGAGAATAGCCCAAGAAAGATGGCTGTTGGTAGGGTGCTATACAGCAGCGCTCCCATGCCTAGCTGCAATGGCGTTATGCAGCTAGGCGTGGGAGCGCCGCTGTATAGCACCCTACCAACAGCCATCTTTCTTGGGCTATTCTCTTGGGAGTTCTATTCCTCTTTATTCAAAAGATCCGACTTTCAATTCAGCGATAAAAGTGATAAAGGCTCGGACTGAGCCGAAACGTCGTGTTAATTATATCGCTTCTACTTCGTGCTATATATTCTTGTTTGGCTCCCACATGTTTTGTATATAATAAAATGAGCACTTATTTGCATAAATCCCTCTGAGTGTGCGGTGAATTAGACTATTATTGGTAATAGGACCTACTGGTCCGTTACACCTGCACCTCGCCATTGGACTTGAGTGCACGCTAACCTCCTAATAACAGATCACACACATTAAAATAAGACGTGACCCTGCCTAAACACTTAATATTCCATTTCTGACTCCATAGTCAGCTTTAAACACTGCCATTTCTCACTACTGTCTCAAGCAATTCTTATAAGACGAGAGTCAGAGGTTTTGTGTCCAGGAAATTCCAGAGTTTCAAACCTGCTGCTGTGTCCTGAGTTTGTCTTTACTGTTAGTATGAAGGGCAAGATATCATAGTCTTGATTTCAACTTATCTCTATCATTCACCCAATCACATGCCTATAAGCAAACATAATATTCACAAAAGCATGCACAGAATTCTAGAAAGTTTGTTTTTTAGATACCCTTACTAACCTCTAAAACTGACTGGGGAAATGATTTCCCAAAAAAGAGAGAGCATATAAGACAAAGGTTTATTTGCATTGGTTTTCTAGTCTCTCCTTCTCCCCAAAAATGTCCCTTTTTCAGATCTCTTACATTTTCTGAATTTCTCAGCATTGCCTTAAAAAATGTTAGGGTAGTTCTGACTCTAATTTAAAAGTTCCGGGATTCATTTTACAACCAATGACGACCAAGAAAATGCACAGACGTGATTTACAAAGCTTTCCACTAAAGAAATGAAGATCTCGCTTATTTGTACCCTTCTTGAATGTAGACATACCGTACATAAATGTATGTGTTTCTTATACTAAAGCAGAATATATAGCTGCACAACAGGTAAAGACACTACCCGCATCCACTCAGCTTAGTCATTGACCTGGTGTGTATCCTGGTGCATAGCCGCCATGTTGACACGTCGCAGAAGAGACAGGGCTCAGTGCACACGTCATCCGGTCAATTTGATGCACACCATGTCAATCAACTTAGCTCACACACTAAAAAACACAAATCAGTGTTTGCAGCTTCCCTACCTCCTGACGTAACTGCAGAGACGGTGAAACGCTCATCGAGGTGCCAGCAGAAGTGCATAGTTTCCTTCCACTATGGCCACAGGTAATAGACCATTTATTGATAATGTATATCATTACTTGTGATTGCTTAGGCTCTATTCTTATAAGTGTGCTTGCATGCTTAATTTTGACTAATTACCAACATGAGCCAGTAGCTACACATGTGGAATACATATCCTAGGTTAATTTATATGACAGGTTTAGTGACTCATATCTACTAGGGCTAGCAACCACTATTTAATATGAGGATATACCTGCTTGCTGAATAGGTTCTGATACCACTTTCCCGTTTGAAAATTGAAAATGTATTATATATTGTACCATATAGATTGTGTTATAAGTGTTTTGCAAGTGTTTTTCAATTAAATGTGTTATTCTCTATTACTTTTTGATCACATGTTCCTTTATGGTCCTTTTTTGGTTATATTGCTGATTTTGAAAGGGATCATTACCATATTGTTATGAGGAATGCTATTGGGTATAAAAAACACAGTAGCCACATTCAAATATGGTGGAGGTTTAAACATATATTGGGGTTGTTTTGCTGTCTCTGGCACTGGATGCCTTGACAGTGTGCAAGGCAAAATGAAATGTGAAGATTTCCAAAGGGTTTAGGCAGAGAAGCTGGGTTTGCATTCAAGTTCATGGGTCTTCAAGCAAAACTATAGCTCCAAACATTCTTTAAGAAATCCTCAGAGATGGATGAAAACAAAAGCACTGTAGAGTTCAGAAGTAGCAATTCTAGCTGCAGTAACGTAAAGTCTTGTAAAGTGTCCTGCCACTACCTCATACATAGTGCTACTACATTTAAACTGCAAATGGACACATTAAATCATTTAATTTTGATTGATTTGATGATTTTCTGAGTAGGTATCACTGTAAAAACATGAATCTGTCAATGAATGTATAGAAAATAGCAGCAGGGATTATAATTTATAAAGCAATAATTCCTTGCTAGATGCCTGTAATACGGTCTGCCTACTGCAACAGTTCACCATAGACTAATTGCAGATAAGAGCGGTATTATTGCAGAATAGAGAAGGTACTTGAACCGGTCCTGAAAATACTTTTTCTTTATGTGGCAGGAACACACTCTGGAGGAACGTAAGCAACACTGCCAGCTTTGATGAATTTCTGAGTACAGATCACCGGAAAAAAACACAAATCTGTCAATGGGTTTATGGAAAAAAGCAGCAGAAAGGATTATAATTTATAAGACAATAATCCCTGACTTGATGCCTGTAATATACTATCTCTATTTTGACAGCTCACCGTACATGAATTGCAGATAACAGCGATATTAGAAAACAGAATCTATTTTAATTAGCTGTGAAAAAAGCTATTAGTTCAACATAACAGCATCAAGGATTGTTATTTTATCAACCCTGCTGGACAACATAGTGGAGCGTTTCACATCTACTCAGCCTTATATGTAGGAGACCAGGATGTTCTGTACTTGCAGTTCCAAGTCTCCTGTCCTGACTGTAAAATCCTGTATGCAGTGTGAGAACTTCCTATTTGGTGACCACCTGACAGCCCACAACAAGGCACTGGATCATATACTAATAGAACCCACCGGCACTTTTCATTTTCAAAAATGTTCCCTCAACTAGAAAGTGGAACCTCAGAAAAGCATTTTTTCCCTATTACTAAGGAGTGGGTCTCTTACACTGGTAAAGCTTATGCACTAAGTGCAATGGATGCTAAGAAATGTTTTTCCCTTATTAAGGAATGGGTGTTCTAAACTTGTAATGCGCCTGCACTAAGTGCATGGGCTGAAAAACATTTACCCCTGGGGGTATACATATATGTGAAAGAATGTTAGAGGTAGGCCTATCAAAATTCTTAATGCGAACATCAAAAACACCCTTAAAACATTTATAGTGAGGGTAGCATGATCACTCTGTCGAAATGGTGGTGGAGGAGGAAGAGGAGACACCAAAAAAAAAACGAAATCCTGAAGTGTTAACCTATGTTTGAGTGAAAGGGGGTGTATTGGAATAGACCAGAAAAAAAAACCTCTGGATTTGAGTTTATGTTCCGCTGCAATCATCCAGTGGTGTCCAGAAGTTTGGCCCAATCCAGAACTTGTTCATTTTGATAAGAGTCAGCTTCTCGGCATTTTCAGTTGAAAGGTGGATGTGCCTATTGGCTATAATACCCGCAGCACTAAAAACCCGCTCTCACAAGATGCTAGTGGCAGGGCAGGCCAGGACCTCCAAGGCATAGAGATACAGCTCATGCCACATGTCTAGCTTGAAAACCTAATAGCTCTAAGGAACAGAGGAATCATGGAGCATGCTGGTATGGTCAGCAAGGTAATCTTTCAGCATCTTCTAAACCATTTCCCTCCTTGACTGAGTACCCTACGCATCAGGGCATGGGCGATGGGAGGGTCTGAGAAAACTGTTTCAAACCTGTGATAGTGTTCCCCTGCATCTGCTGGATCTGGTGTGTGTCTCCCTCATCTCTACTCCTTGGTTGTCCAAGGAACTGTGACATCTTCCGCAAGCATTTTCAGATGGGAATTTTTGCAATAATTCTTCAACTACAGCCTTCTGATGCTGCAACATTTTATAAGACCTCTCCGACTCAGAATGGAAAGATGGAAAGTTCTCCTTGTAGTGTGAGTTTAGTAGAGTGACCAACCAGCAATTAGTTTTGGCCAAAATGTGTACAATGCAAGTGTCACAGAAAAGGCAGTGGAACATAAACTCAGCCATTTGTGCCAGGCTGCAAACAGCCAAAACTTCTCTGTCCCCACCAACAGGATAACTGTTCATCTTCTTTTCCTCATCCTTGTTATCCTCCTCATCCTCAATCTCCTTCTCATCTTTAGGCTATCCACGCTGAACAGATGGGATGAATGTGGCATGGGTAGTACCATCTGTAGCACAGGCAACCAGCTCTTCCTCCTCCTCTTATGGGTGTGTCAGAGGTTGCAGACAGTTGCACTGCATCTGACTGCAGAAGGTCTCAGTGGTTGGCCTTGCAGACTAGTCACCACCTCCCCCGGCCTTAATGGTGTTACCTGGATCTGGGTGTTTATAACTCCCAACTTCCTGTTGGGAGTTGTGCGTGTTATTTTCTACTTGCACTTCCCTGTTGAGGCTTGGAGCTGCAGCAGTCAGTTAGTGTCCGCTTTGGAGTTTGAAGGACGATGGTGTTTCTCTCTGAGTCTACTCAAGCTAAGTATTCCCCTTGTTTAGTGTAATCCTAGCTGTCTTTAGTGTTAGTGAAATTCGACCAGCCTTCACCCCTTCGTTCCCAAAGCAGGGCTTACTGTTGGGGTTTGACAGGGACTAGGTATCCTGCTCAGCGATAGATGTGGAACCTATTTAGGGTCTCTTAGGGTAGACAGGGTGATGTTAGATCTGCCTAGGGGTCTCCACTCTCCACTTCCCTAGTGTTGGGCCTCCCTTCCCCTTATCCCTTTGTGTTGCACTTAGTCTGTCGTGAGACTTCCTCATCATGATCATCCAATCCGCATTGAGAAGATGAGATGAGGCTGGGCTGTGTAGCATTACCCAGAATAGTTTCTTGCTCCATCTCAACTTGCTCCGCGTGCAAACATTCCTCTTTAATTGTGAGCAGCGAGCATTTCAGTAGACAGATAAGCAGGATGGTTATGTTGATTATGGCATCATCTTCTTAGTTAACTCTTCAAAGTTTTGGAGAATGGCACAGATGTCAAACATCTATGCCCATTCATCAGCTCTTATGTGTCTGATTGGAATACAGACAGGCATGATGCAGCTGGTAACATATGTAATGTGGAGTTTCAATGTGTGGTGACTTTGCACATCAGTCGGTGATGTGGAAGTTGCAAAGGCTGCTACAGCACTGCCAGGGCAGCGGCAGCTGTAGCTGATTTGGGGAAATTGCCAACATGCGATGTATTTTAACAAGTAACCCAGGCAGATCTGGGTAGGTTTTGAGAAACCGCTGAACCACTAAGTTGAGCATGTGGGCTGGGTATGGTACATGTGCGAAAATGTAAATCTTCAGAGACGCCAGTAGATTAGGGCCATTGTCACACACGACCATGCCTGGTTGTAGATTCAGGGGAAACAGCCACAGATCAGTCTGGTCTGTTAGACCTTTCAAACAACTCTGCGGCGGTCTGCAGTTTATCACCTAAGCAGTTTAGCTCCAGCAGATCCTGTTGCCACTTGGCCAAGGCATTGCTGCAGTGCTTCCAGTTTCCAACTGTTGTCGACGTTTCAAAGATGGAGGCTGTGGAGAAGGAGGTGAAGGGACTGCAGTAGAAGGTGGGGCAACTCTGAATGAAGCAGTACCTGCAATCCTTGGTGTTGGTAGCACATGTTTCATCCCAGGATCCGACTGAACCCCGGCTTACACAAAGTTCACTCAGTTTTCTGTCAGAGAAATGTAGCATCCCTGTCCTCAGTAACAGCATTGGTCATGGCACGGCTGATGTTATGGGACACGTGCTTGTGTTAGGTGGGGATGGCACACCGGGAGAAATACTGGTGGCTGGGGACCAAGTACTGAAGGACGGTCGCCGCCATGAGGTTGCAGAAAACTTAATTCTCCACAGTCCTAAATGGCAACTTTTCCAGGGTAAGCAGTCTGGAAATGTAGCCATTTAGATTTGTGGCCTCTGGCTTGGTGGCTGTGCATTTCTGCTTGCGATAAAAGGACAGGGGTAGAGACAACTGAATGCTGCGCTGGGACAAGGACATAGACATAGTTGCTGATGGTGGTTGCAAGTGTGCAATGACAGGTATAGGGTGGGAGGCATCTTTTCATGCATCATGAACAGAGGATTGGCATGCATGTATGTGGCATCCCCAGGGGTACGGTTGCCACAGTGATCTTACCTCCCTCCTAGGCAGAGTGATTCCATGCTTGGAAGCAATGAAAGGGTCTCTTTATCAGGTATTTCCAGCATACAACACCATTCTTACTCCAGGCCAGCAGAGGAAGCTCTAAACCCAACTTCAGGAGGGCTGCTCTCTCTGATCAGGAATAGGAAGTTATTTAGTTGAAGTGTGGACAGGGAAGAGAGAGGATGTGGGAGAAGAGCTGGGAACTGGAGCTATAGCAGAACTCATCCCCAAGCTGGAGCGCCAGAGGCCGGGCGCCGGAGTCCGAGGCTGTGTGGATACTAAGGGTCCCACAGCAGAAACTGGAGGAATGGAGACTGCCAATCCTCTGTTCCCAACCAAGACTCAATGATACAGCAGCACGTGTGTGAGCCAGAGATGCCACAGTTGCGCAGTAACAGAACCTGTCATGCGAGTGGAGTTCTAAGTATCGGATGGAAAGAGGAACTTGAGTAAAGTTCACAACCACAAGTACTTCAGAATAGCACTAGAAAGGAGACCTCACAGCCCATCTGTATAAGAGAATCCCAAATTGCTTTCAGGCTGATCGACTCCAGCAAGAACTGCAAATTGAGCCCTGGACTGGAGCTATAAAGCACCATAAAAGGTAAAGGAAACTGCACTCTGTTGTGTCCTTTGAATTCTTTCTGCAACACCTTCTCAGCACTGCTACATTGTTTTCTAAATACTACATCACCATCTTCCTCAACATCTTTCATCTGCCCTGGGACAACAGCTCTGCCTGTGGAGAGCTATACCACCTCTGCTGCATCACACCATCTGTCCCAGAGGATCTGCACTGCAGCGCTGGTCTCCTTCTGATCAGATACCACAGGTGATGTCACAAACACTTATTACAAAAACTCTTTGTTTTTCATCCCTTGTAAATATAACCTTTTTATTGGACGCCCAGGGCCACGGACCAGGTAACCGCCGCTGTGACACTGCCCCTTTAAGAAGCGGCCCGGTACCGAGTACCCCACACGGTCCTGGCGGGCGCTCCACATAGAACAGGGGGAGAGGCTGTGGTGTCACCCGCAAACACTGTTTCCGGACCCTGGTGTTCAGCCACACTAGTTGGCCACTTTTTGTCGTGTCTGAGTATGTTAGTGGTGGTTAGGTTGGTAGTTGTGCTGCCCCTGCTGAAGCTGGCATGGCAAATGTTGAAAATGGCCTTTTTTGTGTTAACTGGATTGTCTTTAAAAATGCACCAGACTCGGAAACA